>NC_143050.1:31892500-32575000 GCF_057628025.1 Oncorhynchus mykiss | reverse complement strand
ACAGGCACGAATTTCTAACATAGGGTGGGTGTACACGTATGCCAAAAACCTGTGCACACCCGCTATCCGCCAATTAAATGTTTGATCGTCATTAGTTGGTATTCATGCAACGCACAGGGCCCAGGTCTTAAAAGTTAATTTGATATTCTCTAACATTCTACCATACGCCCGCACGCATATTAATTGCAGGTTTTAAATCATGAGACCTGATTTGTCACTAATGGACTGTACAATTTTTATTTTTATTCCCTCTTATTCATCTTTTCTGCAGGTGCTTATAGCTGACACAGGGCTATGTAATTAATTCACTTAGTGCAAGGGAAGAAATGGCAATCAGTCAACGAACGAGCCACAGTCAGATTCATTTAGCTGTTTTATATTGATGACTGCCTGCTGAATATGAGATACTTTTAATAATGTAATGCTTCATAACCACAGAAAGAGCTCTGACTCTGACAGAAGGCCACAGTATGAGGAGTTGCATACATATTTCTCCACATATTCCTCATCTAAGGTCACCAGTCTAAAGAACATCAGAGAGGAAAATGATTCTATGCATACCTATTGGATAACCTGAGCCCATCTAATACGAGAGTACGGGGGTCTTTGTGTTTCCTGCTTAATCCTCCGTATGCATTTCCCTGAATCCCGGGTCCTCAGAAAACTGCATCTTCCTTCCTCATCCCTTTTCTCAGTCGTCAAGAGGGGAAGAAGAAGAAAGGAGTGAATTACCGCTCAGCCAATGCTTAGTGATGCCTAAAGTGTAATTACGTTTCTGTCGCTGTTTTAATGTGGTTTACACAAGGTGCTGTGGCAACCATGTGGTCGGGACTAGGGAGGGCGAAGCACTTCAATGTTGTGATGGGGGTTATATAGAAGTCATTGGTGCAGAAGGGGGAGCTGATTGACTACAGGATAATGGTTATTCATAAGACCATATGTGTAGGCAATTGATCCAAACCTCTTAACCAGGTATGTGGAGAGGTTTGGTGGAAAGTATTTATTTCTGTTTGCCACTAACATCCTTGTTTGATATTACAATTAGGAATCGAGAATAGTAACACATTTGAAGAAAATGTAACAAAATGGAAGAAACCAACATATAACCAAATGAAAATGAACTCCGGCTGTTTTTTTTAAAACCTGAGACAACGATACATAACCCTGTCCCTGGAAACAACAGGAGGAAGAGCCCCCGAGTGGTGCAGGGGTCTAAGGCATTGCATCTCAGTGCTAGAGGTGTCAGACTCTAGCACTCTGGTTTGATTCCAGTGTCACAAATGGCTGTGATTAGGAGTCCCATAAGGTGGCGTACAATTGGCCCAGTGTTGTCTGGGTTTGGCCGGGGTAGGCTGTCATTGTAAATAAGAATTTGTTCTTAACTGACTTGCCTAGTTAAGTTTAAAAAAAGATGAATAGCAGTGGGGTGTAAGAGATGGGTCTGTCTAAGAGGCTATACTTGGAGGACTGGATCAGTGTGTCAGCTGGGTGGGGATGGCCAAGGTTCTCCCTGGAGAACCCTGATCCTGTGAAGTGTGTTCCAAATACCTCACTGCTTTGATCTGTAATTTGCACCAAGATCACATATGTTCTAGATTTAGCTTTGAATAGTATTGATAGCTAGCGCTAGTAGCTCAGCTCTAATCCAGGTCAAGGCCCTGGCTAGCTATTAGTGTGGCTTGTATAGTGTTTTTTTTGACAGAGATTAATCCTTATTCTCTAAGAATGCACTGCACACATCAACAAACTTCCTAACAAACCACACTAACATAGATTAATTCACTCTGTGTTTGAAAATAAGTCCACTAACAGGGGATAAACACTTTTCTACAGAAGTCTAAATGCTGGCGTGAGTTTGAAGTAACTATATCTCCATTTCAAGGTGCTATCCTCAGCCAATCCCTGGGGAGCCCTAGATGAAGTTCACACTTCAATAATCGTCTCACTGGCACTCAGATCTGGAGAGGCAGAAGAGGCAGATGCAGCGCAAGAGATCTGACATTACTCCTAAGCCCCTGTTCACTCCCTCCATCTTGGCGGTAGAGCGAGAGAAAATATGTACTTTTAAGTATGATTAGCATTAACATGGAAGAACTCAACACTTCCTGAATCTCAATGAGAGACATTGGACCTTACATTGGTCTTAATCTGATATGTGTTTTTTTTAGAAGAGTTTGGCGGGGCCAATCAGAGGAAGATGCTCTCTGGCTGGGATTTGAAACATAAAACCCCATCTCTGCCCTAAAAAGAAGTGATAATGCTATGTTGAATAGCCTGACAAACATGGCTGACACTGAGCTAGACAAGCAATAATCTGCCATGAAATTCATGGACTGTTCTCTCGGAGGGAAACGAGAGAATTGTTCCTCTGTGCCCTCTCCCTCTCTTTCTCTACCACTCTTGTCCCTTCTTTCCTTCTCTCTCTCACTCCCTCTCTCTCTGTCTTCAAATAAACACTAATCTATGACCGTCTCGATTCGCTTTGGACTTATTATCATGCATTGGCGGGTTGGCAGTAGTGTGTTAGCTCTACGAGTCAAAGCTTAGAGTATTCCTCTGGGGATTTTTCTATTTACCGATGCTATCACTAACAAACCCCTGCAGAGCCAAACTTCCATGACCATGTTTATTAATGGACAGTCGTTTCACTGGCAGCCGGCCTGCATAAAAGAGAGCTTTTCCTTTCCCTCAGATGTGGTGGAGTTTGTTATGTGGCTGATGCAAGAGAACATAGGCAGACTGCAAAATAAGGTTTAGGTAGAGTTGAGAGTTGCGGAGTTACTGATTGATTTAATTTGGATGGGTAAAACAGTGATCAAATGATGGAGAGTTTAAAGGATGAAAGACTCACTCGTCTTTCATCGAAAAAGCAGACTCTCACTAACCTAAAATGGTCCCAAAACACAGACACCGTAGTGCGCAGCAGTGCCTCTTAAACCTCGGGCATCTGAATAAATTCGGCATGGCCCCTAAGACCCTCACAAACTTCTATAGATGGACAAGAGCATTCTGTCGGGCTACATCACCACCTGGTAGTTCAACTGCAATGCCGTCAACCGTGTGGCTGTCCAGAGGATTGTACGGTCAGCCCAGCACATCAAGTCTACCCTCCAGGACATTTACAGCACTTGGTGTCAAAGGAAGGCCAAGAAACTCACCAAGGACCACACAAGTCATGGTCTGTTCACTCTGCTACCATCTAGCAGACAGAGACAGTACAGGCGCATCAAATCCGAGACCAAAAGACTGAAAAACAGCTTCTATCTTCAGGCCATCAGACTGTTGAACAGCCTTCACATCATCCCCTGTAGTAAGAGACAAAGATAGACTCACTCACGCAAAACACACACTCAAGCTCTCTCCTTCGCACATACTCACACACACCCACCTCATATACACGCAAACTCCTGTACTAACACACACACACGCACACACACACACGCACACACGCACGCACGCACGCACGCACGCACGCACACACACACACACACGGCCAACGCTGCTGCCCCATGTATATAGAGATATTTAACACTGGTCCGTTTCTTTTATACTGTTATTCACACTGTGTATTTAAATACTGCATTCTTCACATAGCTCATTCTAATATATATACTACTGGTCATTGCATTGCAAAAGATCTCACAGTTTTACCAATTTGACCTCATATTCTGACTTTTATCCATGTTTCTGCAATCATCAAATTTCGAAGTTGCTCCAAACGTCAAATGTTAGTGTTTTTGTCACCCTGGATTGCTCCTTCCAAGTAGGATCTTTCTCCAAATGTCAAAGTGTTTTTAAGTTAAGGTTTAAGGTTTGGGATACGGTTAAAACATTACTTAGGCATTCATTCCAAATGGTTGAGGTTTAACATTTGAGATAGGGTTAAAACATGTATTTTTTAACAAGGGTACCACTGCGAATGAACATGCAACTTTTGGATCCAGAGTCATGGGATTACACCCATCCACCATCCCCGTCTACAATGCCCTAGCAAAACACAAGCCTACTTGATGGTAATAGCACTCACTGTTGCCCCCAGTGGCCGGTTTTGAAGGCATTTCCTGACGTCTTCAGGACATGGACAGGCGTTCAATTTCGAAGTCGATCTTGAACGATCTGGCTGATTTGTTTTTTACACTGTCTATTTATACACTGGATTCTCAACATAGCTCACTGTAATACAATATATCTACTGCTGTACATATCATTTGAAAATATATATTCTTGGTGTATATAAGCATAGATTGCATTTGGAGTACTGATACGGAGTTATTTGGATTGTGATTTCTCATTTCTAATTGCTACTAACACACGCATTTTCATCCACCCGCTTTAATATCTGTTAAACTATGTACGCGACCAATAAACGTTGATTTGAAGCTGTTTTTACTTTTTTTTTTCTGAAAAGCTCTTCTTTTCTCTCTGTATTTATCATGCCCACCCACGCCTGCATGCACTCAAGCGCATGCACACTCAAGTACATGCACACGTACACACTCACTCTCATACACGATAATCAAACATTGCTTTATACAATGTTAGGCCTCGATTCAATCAGCTCAAGTGTTAACTAGCGATAGTTTTGGCCGTGTCAGAACTGTAACTATGCTGGAGCTGTCAAATCGGTTAGCAGCTGCTCTTGATCACTGGCATGGAGCCACCCGTCCCACTCGTGCTAGGTCAGAAGAAGTAAAGGTAAGCCATGTGGAAATATTGACACTCAAATTGAAAATCATTAAATTAAATAATGAGGAATTCTATCATCTTAATTGAGGTGTAGATTACATCTCACATTTCAGTGTTTGAACTTGTAAACAAGGTTGCATGGGATTTCTCTTAATGCGACTCCTTTTAGCCAATGGCAATGTCCGCTTTAGGTATAATGCCAGGAGCCACTTGTCGACTTGACAGCTCTAATGCAGTTCCATCTCCGACACCGCCAAAACAAATGCTCTGCGGATGTCGGCTAAAGCGGATCTGATTGAACAGAGCCCTTAATTGAATGGAGCATGACTACAGGCAGTTGGGTTTTGAGAGGTTGCCTTTGATAAAGCTGGAGGACAAAGCCTGCTTTACTGGGTTGGAGGAGGAAAAGGCTGCATGGGGAGTCGTTGTTTCGCCAACTCAAGGAGAACCAGACTTGAATCAGAATCTAATAAATGAAGCACAAATTCAAGCTTTGAAGTTGAAAAGTCATTGGTGGATTGTGTAAACACTTCAGAGCATAAGTGGGAATTGAACAACATTATTTAAAAGTCATTTTGTCAGACTCGCTAGTGCAATGAAGTTCAGTGATTAAACAGATTAATCAAACAGTGCTGTCTGAGTGTGTGCGTGTGCGTGTGCATGTGTGTGCGCATGTATGTGTGTACATTGGTGTGGGAGTTTGTGTGTGTGTGAATGTGTGGTGAGCGCACGCATGTGCATGTATAGCAGTGCAGTTTGTGGATACATGTCTGCATTGATGTAAAGTACTTAAGTTAAAATACTTTTAAGTACTACTTAAGTAGTTTTTGGGGTATCTGTACTGTACTTTACTATTTATATTTTTTACAACTTTTATTTTTACTCCACTACATTCCTAATGTAAATGATGTCTGAGTGTTGAACTGTGCCCATGGCTATCCGTAAACTTTCAAAAAAACAAGAAAATCGTGTCATCTGGTTTGCTTACAGTTTTTTTACGATTGCTTACACACTAAAATGGAACTTTTCCCACAATTAGCAAAACCTTACACTCAAGGAGCAAAACACAAGGCTAGATTTGCGCAACTGTAAGCACATTGTCAGCTTCACACTATTTGCAAAACATTACACACAGTGATTTGCAAAACAAGAAACACACTTGTATACATCAGACACAGAAGTATATCATGATGTCACTTCCTTGCAATTCCAAAGCACTGACTGTCAAATTACCACACCTATGAGCCAATCTGTTAAACACAGCCATCAGGTGCACAAACACATGATTGCTAAATTGTAGACACACCAATCAGGTTTAAGCACTATAAAATGCAGCAGGTAGGTTCACCTGCCTTCAACCAAAATGGAAGGAGTCAGAAGAAGAGTGAGGGTGAGAGGACGAGTACACAGAGGAGGAGGAGGAGAAGGAGGAAGAAGAGGCAGAGGCCAAGCCAAGCCAGAGGTCAGGGAAGACCTCAAGCAGGAGGAGAACGTGCACAAAGAAGAGGACCAAACTTATCAAATTACATTCGTGCAACACTAGTGGACCACTAGTCGACCACTTGTCGACAGGAAAACAGGTTAAAGATTTGTCTACAGTAATCAGCTGCTTATTGTATGCACCATATCAGCACTTGTGATACCCCTTCCTGTGACATTGTACAGTAAGTTACATGTATTATTCTCTACATAGGATTGAGGGTCGGGAAAGACAAGGAGGAAGGGGGCCCATATTCACGCAAGAATGAACATGGTTTTGGCCAATAATGCTATCAGGCTCAGAACTACAAGCCAACATTATCGGTGACCATGCCATTTTCAATAATGTCCATCAGGTCTCTGTCAACACTGGCGCGCATCCTGAAAAGACATCAGGTTCAAATGAAACAACTTTATCGAGTGCCTTTTGAACGGAATTCAGAGAGGGTCAAACGGCTGCGGCATGAGTATGTGGCGGTTTGTATTGTTCACTTTAGCACTGTGATGTTGCATACTGCACACATGCCTTTTTGACATTGACTGTATACTAGATCTATCCTGAACTACACAATCTTGTCTTCCACTGTATTTCAGGGAGCTTTGCAGATGGATGCTGAGGAAATCCTGCATGAATTCATGTATATTGATGAGGCAGGGTTCAACCTCACAAAAGCAAAAAGGAGAGGCAGAAATATCATTGGCCACAGGGCTATAATCAATGTCCCAGGGCAACGTGGGGGTAACAGCACCCTTTGCGCTGCCATTTCACAGCATGGGGTTGTCCTCCGTCATGCCAAAATGGGACCTTACAACACCTCACATTCTCGCATTTTGGACCGATTGCACCACATCGTCACAGCAGGTAATGAAATGCACCAGATGTAATACACGGTCATCTGGGACAATGTGTCATTACACCACTCTGCTTTGGTCCAGAACTGGTTTCAACACCATCCACAGTTGACAGTACTATACCTTCCACCATACTCTCTGTTTCTAAACCCTGTTGAATAGTTTTTTTCTCTGCATGGCGGTGGAAGGTTTACGATCTCCAGGCTCAGGTCCCCCTCATTCAGGCCATGGAGGACGCCTGTGATCAAGTAGACGCCGCAGCTGTGCAAGGATGGATTCGACATTCAAGACAGTTCTTCCCGTGTTGTCTTGCTAATGACGATATTGCTTGATGTTGATGAAATTCTCTGGCCAGATCCAGCTAGGCGAAGCGATAATGCATAGTATGTGTACTGTAGTTTTTTCTGTACAATATTGTCAGTTTTTCAGATTGTTTTTTTATGTTATTTACTGTAATTGTAACCTGTACTGGATACAGTATTTTACGTTTGTCTGTTTGCTGAGCTAAGTGTTATGCACACTACTGTAGTAGCATGAAAGCTGGGACATGTTTTGTGATTCTCCATGTTGACATGTTGACAGATTTGGGTACATGGTGAGAAATAAATGATATTTTCGTCAGTCTGCAGCATTGGTCTTGTGTAGTGTTTGTGTAGTTGCACTTTCTGTATACTTCATTTACAGTGCTCTAATCACTGACAATTAGACTTGCTAAAAGTGTTTTAGGTTAGCAACAGCAGTGTGTAACTGGTTCAAAAAGATTGAAGTCATATGAAGTGTGTGTTTCGTATGGTAACAAAATATTATTTTTATGAAGTCGTGTATAGTTTTGACAAGTGTTCCATTTTGCAAATGATCTGAAGTGTTGTGCTACTTTGGTGTACAGTTGTGCTAATTGTGTGTAGTGTTTTGACAAACCGTGCCCTGTTTTCAAAATTGTGCTTAAACAATTTAATTATTACATTATTTATACTTCTACTTTTGATACTTAAGTGCATTTAAAACCTTAGACTTTTACTCAAGTATTTTACTGGGTGACTTTCACTTGAGTAATTTTCTAAGGTATCTTTACTTTTACTCAAGTATGAAAATTGGTTACTTTTTCCACCACTGCAGGCCTACTACAGTACCTCGTGGACTGAGAGCTACTCAATAATGCAGGACCAAATAAGACCTGGTCAACGAGACACAAGGCTTACCCTATGGATTACGTGTGTGTATGTGTCAGGGTTGGGGCCATTTCTGAATTGAGTTGCGAAGCAATTTAAGGAAGCAATTTAATTAAACAATACAATTACATTTAAATGGTTAATATATTCTACACACATTTATTTTGACATATGGTGATCAATACTATTAACATATGGAGGATTTTTATTTTTATTTTTAAATCTTCTCCTTAAATGAATTTTAAATAAATTACAGTAGTCTGGATATATTCTAAGATACTTTGAAACCTTTGAAAGAAACTACATACATTTCCCATAATGCATCAAGCAATCCAAATGGAAGTGATCAACCTAATGTAATGCCAAAATTAAAAACAAATACTATGGGGCATGTTTGAGATGTTATCAAGATAATATTTGGATTGGTATCTGTATTCTTTACAGTAATAAGTGGCACATGCTTTTGTTAAAAGATTTGTCAAAGGAATGAGACTGAAATTATTTGATGGTTTTTTCCAACTGCTTACACACGTTTTCAAAACGCTCCTTTTTTTTCAAAACACAATTCCCAAAACTGCTAATGCAAAATGCCTCATCTCCTTCAAAATGTAACACTGCATTCAAAATGCCATAAACACATGTCAGAATGAAGCATTTGCATCAAATGACAAACACTGCTTTCATAATAGTACATTTTTGGATATACCATGTAAACACTGTTCTAAATCTAAAGCTCTTTGGTCTTTCATAGGCTTATATCTACATTTCAATACAATGTTCTACAGTGAAAGTAATCTGCTGAGAGGGGTAACAAGTACACTGTAAACACCAATACAATGTTCTACAGTGAAAGTAATCTGCTGAGAGGGGTAACAAGTACACTGTAAAGACCAATGCAATGTAGAAACAGAAAATATTTATTCGGCCAAACATTACTGTTGTATACAGTAGCATACAACAAAACCATAAACATATTCAAACCAAAAGTATGTTCTTTAGAATACAGTAAAGAACACAATTGTGTGTGTGGGGTCCCGGGGGGACAGTCCAGGAATTGGTAGGGGGGGGGCAGTCACCACTACCCTTCATCTCTTCTCCGGCCTGGGTCTGGCCACAATACTTTGTCCACATCACAAGATACGTTTTCTCTTGCCAAACATCGAGGGAAGTATCTCCTAGCATGGCGTATCCAACCTTGGACAGAGGCAACCTCTATGTCCCCACATCGAGGGAAGTATCTCCTAGCATGGCGTATCCAACCTTGGACAGAGGCAACCTCTATGTCCCCACATGGAGGGAAGTATCTCCTAGCATGGCGTATCCAACCTTGGACAGAGGCAACCTCTATGTCCCCACATGCGTCCTCCATTGCCTGGAAAAGCGGCATGCGGGCATAGGGTTGGCGATCATACACTTTCCAGTGCCGTGACAAGAAGAATTCCTCTATGGGATTTAGAAAAGGTGAATATGGGGGTAGGTACAAAACTACAAATTGCGGATGGGTGGCAAAGCAGTTTTGGACCAGAACAGCCCGGTGAAAACTAACATTGTCCCATAAAACCACTAATCTAGCAGGCTCCTGATCTGGATCAGGGACAAGCATTGTGTAAATTGCATCCAGAAAAGTGAGCATATGGCCGGTGTTGTACAGACCCAGTGTGGCATTGTGATGGAGGACCCCATTTTGAGTGATGGCAGCACACACAGTTATATTACCCCCACGCTGTCCGGGGACATTGGTAAATGCCCTCTGTCCTATTACATTTCTTCCGCGGCGCCTGGTTTTGGTGAGGTTGGTTGAAGCCAACCTCATCCACATAAATAAATTCATGGTGAATTACATGGGCATCCAGCTCCAATACTCTCTGTAACAGACAAAAGGATGTACAGATGAGTAAATATGGTATGTCTGAAGTACTGGAAGTCATGTCGCATATTCTTGACTGTCAGAGTTTCTCTCAAATGGCACCTTGTAAAGTTGTTTCATCGTCACTCAGTGCCGTTGGAGGATGCGTTGTATGGTCGACAGGCTTACAGCATTGATGTTGTTAAATATGGTGTCATTCTTCAAGATATGCTCTCTTATCTCTCGAATCCTAATTTGCCTTGTTGGCCAAAACCATATTTATAATTGCAGTCTCTTGTACATCTGTAAACAAGCATCCTCATCCTCCATGATGTCTTTGCCTTTCCACTCTGTACAGAATTCAAACACAGTATGTGTTCAGCATAGGAACTGTAAACAATGTACAAAAAAATTTAGTACAGCATGATAACCAACCTCATTCATTCAATGCAGTGCAGTAAATGGATGGCTTAGAGTTACAAATGTTTATGCAATACTATGCAGTCATACGAATTTTACAGTACATAACTGTAATGCTAAAATAGTCATTAGATAGTTGCATACCTGTTCTCATTTCTGAAGGGTCGAATTATGGACGCCACTGTAAATCGACTCAAGTTGGGCTGGACTCTCAGTCCAGCCTCTCTCATGGTCAAACAGTGGTTGATCACATGATCAACAATTGTTGCCCTAATCTCATCAGAGATGGCTCTCCTTCCTTCTCTTCTTTGCCCTCATCCTCTTCTTCCTCTTCCTCTCCCTCCTACTCCTCTTGCTCTCTGTCCATTGTTGGCATCCATTGTTCAAAACAGGTAATCTGACCTTTGACATATTTATAGGCCTATACTACAGTAAAGCAGTGATTGGTTAGTGATCAGTTAAGCTATTAGTGTTTGCACATGTGAGGAGTGTGTGTGTGTGACCTGGTGAATAAGTGTAGCATTTTGATTGGTTGTGTTTTGGAAAAGGAAAGCAAGTCCCTTTCTGTTAGATTTTTGTGTTTTAGGTAGAGAATTGTGTGTAGTGTTTTGAAAAAAGTGTTTTATGCAATTGACAACTGAGTCAAAGGTTGAGAAATAGCTTATGGGTTTGGATATTTGGTGTGTAGTTTTGCACTTTAAGTGAGAGGTTTCAAAAACCATGTGACATGAAAAGATTTTATGTGTAAGCAGTTGGAAAAAACTGTTATTGCTTTGGATTCAAATTCTACTTCCTGTGGTCTGAGTACAATTCATAATTTGAAATTAAATTCATGGGTTGAAATTCCGAATTGACCTGAACCCTGATACAGTATGTGTGTGTGCATGCTTGTTTTACAGTGTGTGTTTGTGTGTGTGTGCATGACAGGGTTTTCGTAATGGAAAATGTGTCAACAATAGACTAATGAAACAAATACTGAAAGACAGTTTCCTCTAACATGGTTGACCATGCTGTAGGTCATGTAACGGTCTGTTACATGCAATATGTTTTCTAGACTTCAGCAGATGGATGTTTCTCTCCAGATTTATGAACATAATGGGAACCATCTCACAGATCTGATCGCATTCACACATCTCTAGAAGTTGCATTGTATGTGCGCCACAAACACAGTCACCATAAAACCAGGAAGGTAATTCATGCTCATAAGTTTGGTTTTAATAAATGAAACGAAAAACAAGCAATCTATTTTTGTTTTAACAACAAATAAATGTCAAATGTAATGATATCGTAAAATCGTCAGGATAAAAAAAGACATGACTCACTGCAGTTGAAACAGCCTTTGGGTATAGTAGGCCTAGGGTAAGGGTAGCCTACGGAGGCCTACGGGGTTAAAAAAAGAAAGAAACGGAAAACAAAACATTGTTACAAGAAAATAAACGTAGAAATACGAGGTTCGCCGGTATTCACAGAGGTTCTCATATCCTGTTTTATGATGAGCATGGACACATGTAGCACAATGGAGGGGGTTTAACACGTCCAAATAATGTAGACCTGCCTACAATACATACAGTTGAAGTCAGAAGTTTACATACAACTTAGCCAAATACATTTAAACTCAGTTTTTCACAATTCCTGACATTTAATTCAAGTAAAAATTCCCCGTCTTAGGCCAGTTAGGATCACCACTTTATTTTAAGAATGTGAAATGTCAGAATAATAGCAGTGTCAGGTGCGTGAATGAGGACCCAAAAGCGAATTAACAAAACAGAGTTTCTTTAATGACGAAACACACGTAGGCTCAGATGGACAGGCAGATTCCGACAGGACAGGACAAGGTTAGCTGAACAGGCAGATTCCGACAGGACAGGACAAGGTTGCAGCAAACACGACGATAGTCTGGTTCAGGCATGAGTAACACAAACGAGAATCCGACAAAGACAGAAGCAGAAACAGAGAGAGATATAGAGACCTAATCAGAGGGAAAAAGGGAACAGGTGGGAAAAGGGGTGAACGAGGTAGTTAAAGAAGACAAGGAACAGCTGGGGGAAAGAGGGGAAGAAAAGGTAACCTAATACGACCAGCAGAGGGAGACAGGGTGAAGAGAAAGAACAGGAACAGGACACAACATGACAATACATGACAAGCAGAGAGAACGATTTATTTAAGCTTTTATTTCTTTCATCACATTCCCAGTGGGTCAGAAGTTTACAGACACTCAATTAGTATTTGGTAGCATTGCCTTTAAATTGTTTAACTTTGGTCAAACGATTCAAGTAGCCTTCTACATGCTTCCCACAATAAGTTGGGTGAATTTTGGCCCATTTCTCCTGACAGAGCTGGTGTAACTGAGTCAGGTTTGTAGGCCTCCTTGCTCGCATTTTCAGTTCTGCCCACACATTTTGTTTTGGATTGAGGTCAGGGCTTTGTGATGGCCACTCCAATACCTTGACTTTGTTGTCCTTAGGTCATTTTGCCACAACTTTGGAAGTATGCTTGGGGTCATTGTCTATTTGGAAGATCCATTTGCGACCAAGCTTTAACTTCCTGACTGATGTCTTGAGATGTTGCTTCAATATATCCACATATTTTCCTCGTGATACCGTCTATTTTGTGAAGTGCACCTGTCCCTCCTGCAGCAAAGCACCCCCATAACATGATACTGACACCCCCATGCTTCATGGTTGGGATGGTGTTCTTCGGCTTGCAAGCATCCCCCTTTATCCTCCAAACATAATGATGGTCATTATGGCCAACCCGTTCTATTGTTGTTTCATCAGACCAGAGGACATTTTTCCAAAAAGAACAATCTTTGTCCCCATGTGCAGTTGCAAACCGTAGTCTGGCTTTTTTTATGGCGGTTTTGGAGCAGTGGCTTCTTCCTTGCTAAGCGGCCTTTCAGGTTATGTCATACTGGACTCATTTTACTGTGGATATAGATACTTTTGTACCTGTTTCCTCCAGCATCTTCACACGGTCCTTTGCTGTTGTTCTGGGATTGATTTGCACTTTTCACACCAAAGTATGTTCATCTTTAGGAGACAGAACGCATCTCCTTTGTGAGCGGTAGGACGGCTGCATGGTCCCATGGTGTTTATACTTGAGTACTATTGTTTGTACATGATGAACATGGTACCTTCAGGCATTTGGACATTTCTCCCAAGGATGAACCAGACTTGTGGAGTTCTACCATTTATTTTAGGTCTTTGCTGATTTCTTTTGATTTTCCCATGATGTCAAGCAACAAAGCAATGAGTTTGAAGGTAGGCCTTGAAATACATCCACAGGTACACCTCCAATTGACTCAAATGTAGTCAATTAGCCTATTAGAAGCTTCTAATGCCATGACATAATTTTCTGGAATTTTCCAAGCTGTTTAAAGGCACAGTCAACTGTCAAGTGTATGTACACTTCTGACCCACTGGTATTGTGATACATCAAATAATAAGTGAAATAATCTGTCTGTAAACAATTGTTGGAAAAATGACTCTCGTCATGCACAAGGTAGATGTCCTAACCGACTTGCCAAAACTATAGTTTGTTAATTAACAAGAAATTTGTGGAGTGGTTGAAAAACTAGTTTTAATGACTCCAACCTAAGTGTATGTAAACTTCCGACTTCAACTGTATAAAGGATTTTGGAGACAGTCACAGGAATACACAGTAGGGGATTTTTTATACACCCAACACAAACACGTATACAAAAACACCAAACAATGGCACAAGAATAAACCTTGTTGACCGACACGGGTAATACACAATATATATAGCACGCAGCATAACCGCTAGTTTGAATGACACAGGTGCCTCTGAGTAATTTGCGTACGAGTCTGTGTTACCCTTCGCTGCTGAGACTGATTTGGGGAATAGTGTTGGGGGTTGAACACTCTGTCAGTTCTATTGCATAAACTGATGTTTGATTCTGGTGAAAGGCAAGGTTGTTGTAGGGGTGCGTCCTTTGTTGTCTTTTGAGGGTATCAACGTCATACTGTGAAATAACTTGGCTGGTGAGCGTATGGACTGTCGTGTCTCCACCTCTAGTGGTTTCCATTAAGCCGTCGTTTGTTGGGATTCCCAATGAGAGCGCACAGATTTTCCTAAGTTCTCTGGCGACCTGGTCACTGCGCTGGCTAACGATAATGTTACAAAGAAACCTGTCACTACTTTCCCTGTTATCCCGTTATCTGTGCCCCAGTCCGATCTAATCAAGGCGCAGTGGGCTGACCCCACATTAGAAGAGTTGTGTAACCAAATTGTGCCTATGGAACAATTTGGAAATGTTGCCCATGGCTATTTTCTGCAGGATAATGTCCTGATGAGAAAATGGGTAGTTGTTTTGTGGGGGAGGCTATTAGTCAGATTGTTGTACCAGTTAAGTTTCGTGAGTTGGTGTTGAAAACTTCCCACAACGATGTTGTTGGATATCTGGGCGTGAGGAAAACCTACTATCGCATACTGAGACATTTCTTTTGGCCTAGATTAAAGAGGGATGTTTCTGCGTTCATCAAAACCTGTCACATCTGTCAATTAATGGGTAAACATAATCAAGCTATTAATCCAATAGCGCTGTTTCCTATTCTTGTAGTCAGCCAACCTTTTGAGTATCTGATTGTTGAATTTGTTGGTCCTCTGCCTCGTTCTAAGAATGGTAGTAGTTACCTGTTCACTCTGACGTGTCAGACCGCTAGGTTTCCTGCTGCCTATCTTCTCCGGGTTTCACGGCTAAGTCTGTGCTAAATTCTTTGCCTCGGTTTATCTCGCTGTTTGGAATCCCTAATGTTATTCAAAGTGATCAAGGTTGTAATTTCACCTCTAATCTTTTTGGTCAGGTTCTCCAACTGCTGCATATTAAACACAATTTGGCTAGAGTCTATCATGCACAGAGTCAAGGAGCACTGGAATGTTTCCATCAAACACAAGTCTTTGTTGAGAGCTTATTGTACTGAGATGGATAAGGATTGGGAGGAGGGGTTACCATAGTTACAGTTAGCCGCCAGGGAGGTTTCACAGGAGAGCACAGGTTTCAGTTCAAATTACCTAGTGTTTGTACATTGCTTGTATGGGCTTCTAGCGGTGCTCCAGGTTGATTGGAAGTCTCCCAAGCCACCTAGGTCTCTGTTATCTCATGTGTGTGATTTCCGGCGACACCTGTACGCCGCTGGTGAGATGACTAAAAAGAAGCTTTCATCGTCACAGGGGAGGATGGAAGGAATATTTGATCGGCGAGCTGAGCCTCATCATTTTAGTCCAGGTGACCAGAGCCTTGCTCTGCTGTCAATTGTTGGTTCTCCTTTTCAAGCCAAGTGTCAAGGTCCATGTACGGTTGTCCACCAGTGCACTGAGCAAAACTATCTAATTGCCACTCCGGAACGGAAGAAAATGCACCAACTGGGCCATGTAAATACCCTGTTACGCTGTTACTGTTACATCAATGATTTTTTTTCATGCTGTGTCCGTGCATGGTGAGGAGGATGTCTCTGGTCCCAACAATTGTGTACTGCAGGGCAGATTGAAGAATTCAGAGCAACTGGATGTTTTGGATCGCTTTCTCACTCATCTACCTACTGATAGGCCAGGCGGTCTGATTCAGAGTTTTCCAGTTTTGTTTTCTGATACGCCTACACGCCTACGCCTAATAGAACATGATATTGATGATGGGACTGCTGAACCCATCTGTCAACGGTTCTATAGAGTTTCTTCAGAGAAACGTAGTTGTCTGGATGCTGAGATCATGTACATGCTGGAAAATGATATTGCAGAGCCTTCTTTCTCCAGCTGGGCTTCTCCCTGCATCTTGGTTGGTAAACCAGAAGGGACAAACAGATTTTGTACAGACTACCATAAGGTAAACAGTGTCATTAAGCCTCGGACAGAGGACTGCTTTGATCAGGTTGGAGCAGCGAAAGTTGTGAGAACGTTTGACCTGTTAAAGGGCTATTGGAGGTGCCACTGATGTGTAGGGCACACAAAATCTCTGCCTTTACTGCGCCCTCCTGTATCTACTTGTATCCGGTTATGAGATTCGGCCTGCATAAAGCACCTGTCACTTTTCAGCAGCTAATGAATAGGGTTGTTTCCGGTCTTGTCGGGAGCACTGTTTATCTGGAAGACGTGGTGGTTTATGCAGATACTGGTGAACACGCATTTTCTCATACTCATTGTGCCTGAGTGTTGTGACGTATGCAAGTCAGAACGACCCAGCCACTGTTTATTTTGTGTTGTTTTGTGTTGTCCTGTCACTCTTGCCATCTGTTCCCTGCTGTCCTCATTTTTTTTTTCCTGTGTGCAAAGGTTAGTCTGGTCTGGGGAGGACGAGGTTGTTTGGGGCAGTAGGGCAGCTTTAACCAGGGCAGTATTTTGGTTGTGTTGATGTACATATCTTTTTTGAAATATACTTTTCCAGTTTTCTGGTTGGTGTGGTGTTCCGGGGTCCTCGGTGGTCCCCGGTTTTATGGAGGATTCTTTCTGCTCCATCCTTCTCTCTGCTCTTGTTTTCCTTAAAAGGATGTTGGTGGGTGGAGCTGGGAGGGTCATCAGCTAAATGGGGCACACCTTCCCCCCCATACATCAACGAGACTCTCTCCACGCAGACACACTGTTCTTTTTGTTTTTGGGCCTGTTTTCTGTTTGTTTATTTTGGCACCTTTTAACACCCCTCATTATCACCATGTATGCACACATCCACTACTGACTACAAGTTTACTTTACTTAACAAAAATATTTGTGTTATTCCTTTATCTCCGCATTGTCTCCCTCTTTGTTACGGGGTACGATCCGGTTCTTAAAACACTGCCGAGTTCCAAACTGCCTTTGGAAGCAATGTCAGCACAATGACTGTTCATCGGGAGCTTCATGGAAGATCACCGTGTGCAAAGCCAAGTGTCGACTGGAGTGATGTAAAGCTTGCCGCCATTGGACTCTGGAAGAGTGGAAACGTGTTTTCTGGAGTGATGAATCATGCTTCACCATCTGGCAATCCAACGGACAAATCTAGGCTTGGCGCATGCCAGGAAAGTGCTACCTGCCTGAATGCATAGAATCAACCTTAAGGTTTGGTGGACGAGTAATAATGATCTGTGGCTGTGTTTCATGGTTTGGGCTAGTCCCCTTAGTTCCATTGAAGGTAAATCTTTTCGCTACAGCATACATTAAAAGGTTAAATAAATAGCACCCGCAAAACATCAGTCTCTAAGTCAACAGTGAAGTGGCAACTCTGGGATGCTGGCCTTCTAGGCAGAATTCCTCTGTCCAGTGTCTGTGTTCTTTTGCCCGCCCATCTTAAGCTTTGAGATATGGCTTTTTCTTTGCAACTCTGCCTAGAAGATGCGGCAGCAGGTATCCTAGTGATTAGAGCATTGGGCCAGTTCCCAAAAGGTTGCTGGATCAAATCCCCAAGATGACAAGGTAAAAATCTGTTGTTTTGCCCCTGAACAGTTAACCCACTGTTCCCTAGTAAGCTGTCATTGTAAAAAAGAAAATAAAAAAAAGCTTAATTAAGCTTAATTAAAAAATAAGACCAGCATCCCAGAGTCACCGCTGACATTGAGACTGGTGTTTTGCGGGTACTATTTAATGAAGCTGCCAGTTGAGGACTTGTGAGGCGTCTGTTTTTCAAACTAGACACTCTAATGTACTTGTCCTCTTGCTCAGTTGTGCACCGGGGCCTCCCCCTCTTTATATTCTGGTTAGAGACAGTTTGCGCTGTTCTGTGAAGGGAGTAGTACACAGCGTTGTACAAGATTTTCAGTGTCTTGTCAATTTCTCGCATGGAATAGCCTTCATTTCTCAGAACCAAAATGGACTGACGAGTTTCAGAAGAAAGGTCTTTGTTTCTGGCCATTTTGAGCCTGTAATCGAACCCACAAATGCCGATGCTCTAGATACTAAAGAAGTCCAGTTTTATTGCTTCTAATTAGCACAACAGTTTTCAGCTGTGCTAACTTAATTGCAAAATGGTTTTCTAATGATCAATTAGCCTTTTAAAATGATCGACTTGGATTAGCTAACACAACGTGCCATTGGAACACATAAGTGATGGTTGCTGATAATGGGCCTCTGTACGCCTATGTAGGTATACCATTAAAAATCTCATCTACCTGCTTTTTTCCCCAAAAAATTATATCTACTTCACCAACTACTTTGGGCTTCACCAACTACTTTGCAGACAGAGTTCAGTGTGTCAAATTGGAAGGCATGTTGTCCGGACCTCTGGCAGTCTCTATGGGGGTACCACAGGGTTCAAATCTCGGGCCGACTCTTTTCTCTGTATATATCAATGATGCCGCTCTTGCTGCGGGTGATTCCCTGATCCATCTCTACGCAGACGACACCATTCTGTATACTTCTGGCCCTTCCTTGGACACTGTGCTAACTAACCTCCAAACGAGCTTCAATGCCATACAACACTCCGTCAGTGGCCTCCAACTGCTCTTAAACGCTAGTAAAACTAAATGCATGCTTTTCAACCGTTCGCTGCCCGCACCCGCCCGCCCGACTAACATCACTACCCTGGACGGTTCCGACCTAGAATATGTGGACAACTATAAATACCTAGGTATCTGGTTAGACTGTAAACTCTCCTTCCAGACTCATATTGAACATCTCCAATTCAAAATCAAATCTAGAATCTGCTTTCTATTTTGCTACAAAGCCTCCTTCACTCACGCCGCCAAACTTACCCTAGTAAAACTGACTATCCTTCCGATCCTCGACTTCGGCGATGTCATCTACAAAATAGCTTTCAATACTCTACTCAGCAAACTGGATGCAGTCTATAACAGGGCCATCCGTTTTGTTACCAAATCACCTTATACCACCCACCACTGCGAGCTGTATGCTCTACTTGGCTGGCCCTCGCTGCATATTCGTCGCCAGACCCACTGGCTCCAGGTCATCTATTTTTATTTGTTTACCTTTATTTAACTAGGCAAGTCAGTTAAGAACTAAATCTTCATTTTCGATGATGGGCTAGGAACAGTGGATTAACTGCCTGTTCAGGGGCAGAACAACAGATTTGTACCTTATCAGCTCGGGGATATGAACTTGCAACCTTTCAGTTACTAGTTCAACGCTCTAACCACTAGGCTACCCTGCTGCCCCATCTATAAGTCTATGCTAGGTAAAGCTCCGCCTTATCTCAGTTCACTGGTCACGATAACGGCACCCACCCGTAGCACCCGTTCCAGCAGGTATATCTCACTGATCATCCCCAAAGCCAACATCTCATTTGGTCGCCTTTCCTTCCAGTTCTCTGTTGCCAGTGACTGGAACGAATTGCAAAAATCGCTGAAGTTGGAGACTTTTATTTCCCTCACCAACTTTACATCAGCTATCTGAACAGCCAACCGATCGCTGCAGCTGTACATAGTCCCTCTGTAAATAGCCGACCCAATCTGCCTACCTCATCCCCATACTGTTTTCATTTTATTTACTTTTCTGCTCTTTTGCACACCAGTATCTCTACTTGCACATAATCTGCTAATTTATCACTCCAGTGTTAATCTTCTAAATTGTAATTATTCTTTACTATGGCCTATTTATTGCCTACCTCCTCATGCCTTTTGCACACAATGTATATAGATTTTCTTTTTTTCTACTGTGTCATCGACTTGTTTATTGTGTTATTGGCTTGTTTATTGTTTACTCCATGTGTAACTCTGTGTTGCTGTCTGTGTCACACTGCTTTGCCTTATCTTGGCCAGGTAGTAGTTGTAAATGACAATTTGTTCTCAACTAGCCTACCTGGTAAAATAAAGGTGAAATATATATATATATTTTTAAAGCATTAAAAATCATCTGTTTCCCGCTACAATAATCATTTACAACATTAACAATGTTTACTGTCATGTATTGTCATGTTGTGTCTTTCTGTCCTTTCCTTTCACCCTGTCTCCCTCTGCTGGTCGTATTAGGTTACCTTTTCTCCCCCGCTTTCCCCCAGCTGTTCCTTGTCTCCTCTGACTACCTCATCCACCCCTTTTCCCACCTGTTCCCTTTTTCCCTCTGATTAGGTCCCTATATCTCTCTCTGTTTCTGCTCCTGTCTTTGTCGGATTCTTGTTTGTTGTGTTTCATGCCTGAACCAGACTATCGTCATGTTTGCTGTAACCTTGTCCTGTCCTGTCGGAATCTGCCGGTCTATCTGAGCCTACCTATGTTTGGTTATTAAAGAAGCTCTGTTTAAGTTAATTCGCTTTTGGGTCCTCATTCACTCACCGTAACAGAAGAATCCGACCAAGAATGGACCCAGCGACTTCGGATCCTCTCCACTCAGCCGTCGGGATCCAGGGAGCGATGCTAGGCAGACACGAGCAGGAATTGTCTGCTGCTCGACATGCCGTTGAGACCCTGGCCACCCAAGTCTCCAACCTCACAGAACAGGTTCACCATCTCCGCCTCGATCCACCGGCCACTTCCAGGGCTTTCGAATCTCCGGAGCCCAGAATCAATAACCCGCCGTGTTACTCTGGGGAGCCCACTGAATGCCGCTCGTTCCTCACCCAGTGTGATATTGTGTTTTCTCTCCAGCCCAACACTTACGCCAGGAGCACTGCTCGTGTCGCCTACGTCATATCTCTCCTTACTGGACGGGCTCGTGAGTGGGGCACGGCAATCTGGGAGGCAAGGGCTGAGTGTACTAACCAGTATCAGGACTTTAAGGAGGAGATGATACGGGTTTTTGATCGATCTGTTTTTGGGGAGGAGGCTTCCAGGGCCCTGTCTTCCCTATGTCAAGGCAATCGATCCATAACAGACTACTCTATTGAGTTTCGCACTCTTGCTGCCTCCAGTGGCTGGAACGAGCCGGCCTTGCTCGCTCGTCTTCTGGAGGGTCTCCGCGCAGAGGTAAAGGATGAGATTCTCTCCCGGGAGGTTCCTTCCAGCGTGGATTCCTTGATTGAACTCGCTATTCGCATTGAGCGACGGGTTGATCTTCGTCACCGAGCTCGTGGAAAGGAGCTCGCGCTCTCCGTTGCCCCCCTCTCCGCATCACTACCATCTTCCTCTGCCGGCTCGGGAGCTGAGCCTATGCAGCTGGGAGGTATCCGCATCTCGACTAAGGAGAGGGAACGGAGAATCACCAACCGCCTCTGTCTCTATTGCGGTTCTGCTGGTCATTTTGTCACTTCATGTCCAGTAAAAGCCAGAGCTCATCAGTAAGCGGAGGGCTACTGGTGAGCGCTACTACTCCTGTCTCTCCTTCAAGATCCTGCACTACCTTGTCGGTCCATCTACGCTGGACCGGTTCGTCAGCTTCCTGCAGTGCCTTAATAGACTCTGGGGCGGAGGGCTGTTTTATGGACGAGACCTGGGCTCGGGAACATGACATTCCTCTCAGACAGTTAAGGGAGTCCACGGCCTTGTTCGCCCTGGATGGTAGTCCTCTCCCCAGGATTCAGCGTGAGACGCTACCTTTAACCCTCACTGTTTCTGGTAATCATAGCGAAACCATTTCTTTTTTAATTTTTCGTTCACCTTTTACACCTGTTGTTTTGGGCCATCCCTGGCTAGTTTGTCATAATCCTTCCATTAATTGGTCTAGTAATTCTATCCTCTCCTGGAACGTCTCTTGTCATGTGAAATGTTTAATGTCTGCTATCCCTCCTGTTTCCTCTGTCTCTTCTTCACAGGAGGAGCCTGGTGATTTGACAGGGGTGCCGGAGGAATATCACGATCTGCGCACGGTGTTCAGTCGGTCCAGGGCCACCTCTCTTCCTCCACACCGGTCGTATGATTGTAGTATTGATCTCCTTCCGGGAACCACTCCCCCCCGGGGTAGACTATACTCTCTGTCGGCTCCCGAACGTAAGGCTCTCGAGGATTATTTGTCTGTAGCTCTTGACGCCGGTACCATAGTCCCCTCCTCCTCTCCCGCCGGAGCGGGGTTTTTTTTTTGTCAAGAAGAAGGACGGGTCTCTGCGCCCCTGCATAGATTATCGAGGGCTGAATGACATAACAGTGAAGAATCGTTATCCGCTTCCTCTTATGTCTTCAGCCTTCGAGATCCTGCAGGGAGCCAGGTTTTTCACTAAGTTGGACCTTCGTAACGCTTACCATCTCGTGCGCATCAGGGAGGGGGACGAGTGGAAGACGGCGTTTAACACTCCGTTAGGGCACTTTGAATACCGGGTTCTTCCTTTCGGCCTCGCTAACGCTCCAGCTGTCTTTCAGGCATTAGTCAATGATGTCCTGAGAGACATGCTGAACATCTTTGTTTTCGTTTACCTTGACGATATCCTGATTTTTTCACCGTCACTCCAGATTCATGTTCAGCACGTTCGACGTGTCCTCCAGCGCCTTTTAGAGAATTGTCTTTTTGTGAAGGCTGAGAAGTGCACTTTTCATGCCTCCTCCGTCACATTTCTCGGTTCTGTTATTTCCGCTGAAGGCATTAAGATGGATCCCGCTAAGGTCCAAGCTGTCATTGATTGGCCCGCCCCTAAGTCACGCATCGAGCTGCAGCGCTTTCTCGGCTTCGCGAACTTCTATCGTCGTTTCATCCGTAATTTCGGTCAGGTGGCAGCTCCTCTCACAGCCCTTACTTCTGTCAAGACGTGCTTTAAGTGGTCCGTTTCCGCCCAGGGAGCTTTTGATCTCCTCAAGAATCGTTTTACATCCGCTCCTATCCTTGTTACACCTGACGTCTCTAGACAGTTCGTTGTCGAGGTTGACGCGTCAGAGGTGGGCGTGGGAGCCATTTTTTCTCAGCGCTCCCTCTCTGACGACAAGGTCCACCCATGCGCGTATTTTTCTCATCGCCTGTCGCCGTCGGAACGTAACTATGATGTGGGAAACCGCGAACTGCTCGCCATCCGGTTAGCCCTAGGCGAATGGCGACAGTGGTTGGAGGGGGCGACCGTTCCTTTTGTCGTTTGGACTGACCATAGGAACCTTGAGTACATCCGTTCTGCCAAACGACTTAATGCGCGTCAGGCGCGTTGGGCGCTGTTTTTCTCTCGTTTCGAGTTCGTGATTTCTTATCGTCCGGGCTCTAAGAACACCAAGCCTGATGCTTTATCTCGTCTCTTCAGTTCTTCAGTAGCCTCCACTGACCCCGAGGGGATTCTCCCTGAGGGGCGTGTTGTCGGGTTGACTGTCTGGGGAATTGAGAGGCAGGTAAAGCAAGCGCTCACTCACACTCCGTCGCCGCGCGCTTGTCCTAGGAACCTTCTTTTCGTTCCCGTTCCTACTCGTCTGGCCGTTCTTCAGTGGGCTCACTCTGCCAAGTTAGCCGGCCACCCTGGCGTTCGGGGTACGCTTGCTTCCATTCGCCAGCGTTTTTGGTGGCCCACCCGGGAGCATGACACGCGTCGTTTCGTGGCTGCTTGTTCGGTCTGCGCGCAGACTAAGTCCGGTAACTCCCCTCCTGCCGGCCGTCTCAGGCCGCTTCCCATTCCCTCTCGACCGTGGTCTCACATCGCCTTAGATTTTGTCACCGGACTGCCTTCGTCAGCGGGGAAGACTGTTATTCTTACGGTTGTCGATAGGTTCTCTAAGGCGGCTCATTTCATTCCCCTTGCTAAGCTTCCTTCTGCTAAAGAGACGGCACAAATCATCATCGAGAATGTTTTCAGAATTCATGGCCTTCCGTCAGACGTCGTTTCGGACAGAGGTCCGCAATTCACGTCTCAATTTTGGAGGGAGTTTTGCCGTTTGATTGGGGCTTCCGTCAGTCTCTCTTCCGGCTTTCACCCCCAGTCTAACGGTCAAGCAGAACGGGCTAATCAGACTATTGGTCGCATCTTACGCAGTCTTTCTTTTCGCAACCCTGCGTCTTGGTCAGAACAGCTCCCCTGGGCAGAATACGCCCACAACTCGCTTCCTTCGTCTGCGACCGGGCTATCTCCTTTTCAGAGTAGCCTCGGGTACCAGCCTCCGCTGTTCTCATCTCAGTTCGCCGAGTCCAGCGTCCCCTCCGCTCAGGCTTTTGTCCAACGTTGCGAGCGCACCTGGAAGAGGGTCAGGTCTGCACTTTGCCGTTATAGGACGCAGACTGTGAGGGCTGCTAATAAGCGTAGAACTAAGAGTCCTAGATATTGTCGCGGTCAGAGAGTTTGGCTCTCAACTCAGAACCTTCCCCTTAAGACGGCTTCTCGCAAGTTGACCCCGCGGTTCATTGGTCCGTTCCGTATTTCTCGGGTCATTAATCCTGTCGCAGTTCGACTTCTTCTTCCGCGATACCTTCGTCGCGTCCACCCGGTCTTCCATGTCTCCTGTATCAAGCCCGTTCTTCGCGCCCCCGCTCGTCTCCCCCCCCCCCCCCCATCCTTGTCGAGGGCGCACCCATCTACAGGGTCCGCAGGATTTTGGACATGCGTCCTCGGGGCCGTGGTCACCAGTACCTCGTAGATTGGGAGGGGTACGGTCCTGAGGAGAGGAGTTGGGTTCCCTCTCGGGACGTGCTGGACCGTGCGCTGATCGAGGATTTCCTCCGTTGCCGCCAGGTTTCCTCCTCGAGTGCGCCAGGAGGCGCTCGGTGAGTGGGGGGGTACTGTCATGTATTGTCATGTTGTGTCTTTCTGTCCTTTCCTTTCACCCTGTCTCCCTCTGCTGGTCGTATTAGGTTACCTTTTCTCCCCCGCTTTCCCCCAGCTGTTCCTTGTCTCCTCTGACTACCTCATCCACCCCTTTTCCCACCTGTTCCCTTTTTCCCTCTGATTAGGTCCCTATATCTCTCTCTGTTTCTGCTCCTGTCTTTGTCGGATTCTTGTTTGTTGTGTTTCATGCCTGAACCAGACTATCGTCATGTTTGCTGTAACCTTGTCCTGTCCTGTCGGAATCTGCCGGTCTATCTGAGCCTACCTATGTTTGGTTATTAAAGAAGCTCTGTTTAAGTTAATTCGCTTTTGGGTCCTCATTCACTCACCGTAACATTTACACTGTATTTATGATCAATTTGATGTTATTTTAATGGACAACAAAATGTGCTTTTCTATGAAAAACAGGGACATTTCTAAGTGACCCCAAACTTTTGAATGGTTGTGTATCTAAAACCGTGTCAAATCCATACTTGTCTTTGGGCCACAGCGTCACACAAGCTTCAAACGTTAAGATATTCTGTCTCTTTTCTTCCCTTTCTGTCTTCCTTCAGCCTCTCTTGTGAAGCTCTTGAAAGAGAAGCACTTCAATGAATGTAGTTTGACAAGACAGGGTTTGACACCATATGTCTTCAAAAGGCAGCAGCAGCGGGAATTTCACGGCAAGGTGGCTTTGTCAGTGAAGGTCGGCCGTGGCGATCTGGCCTTGGCTGGGCTTCCGTGCGATGGGAATGAAAACACTTCGTGGCAGTCTGTGCAAAGTGGCATGGGAAAGCAGAGGGAAGAAAATACCATGGCCATAAAAGATTCATAAACAACAGGACTGTGTGTGTTTGAGGGATTGGGAGAGAGGGTAAATTCTGACCCCTGAGAGGTTCTCTCTATTTCACCAGATTACTTATCTCTCCATCCTTCTATCCGTTTGATTATGTCATATAGTTTAACCATGTGTATAATCCATAACCATGTATATAATCCATCTAATAAGTATAGGGTAAAGACACATTGATGGGATCCATGTGTTATGTATTTAAGATGTTGTCGTAAGTATGATTCCATTTTGGGATGGACAATAGTCATTCAATTATATTCTGTTTCAATGAGTTCTTCAGCAGACTCTTCAGCTACTTCACTCTAACAACTAGCCGAAGCCAAACAGCCCAATTAAGTCGTCTTCTCTTAAATACATTACCTTATTACCAAAGTATGCTTCTGGAACAACATGAGAACCCCCATTGTTTGGTTTTGCAGGAAATAATCCCACTTAATTTAAAAATCAACAACATTTGTTTTGATATTGACGAATCCATTGGCCATTGAAGGTTTATGGATAGAGACCAGTGGAGGCTCCTCAGAGGAGGACCATTCTCCTCGTTGCATTTCATACAACTAAAAATAGTGAAACATTAAACATTAATTAATCCTTTCTAGATACAACTATACTAAATATATTCACGTCACCAAATAATTTATTCAGACACACTGTTTTGCAAGGAAGGTCTTCAAAAATCTCAACAGTGTAGCCGGAGCACAGCTTGTTTCCGTTCTCTTCTGGGTACATTGACTTCAATACAAAAATTAGGTGTGCATGGTTCTCACCCCCTTCCATAGACATACACAATCGAAGGATCAGAGAATGAATCTAGTACTGAAAGCATAAGCTACAACTAGCAGAACCACTGTGCATAAAATGTGGTGAGTAGTTGACTCAAAGACAGAGAAAGACAATAATTTAACAATTTTGAACAAATTAATTTATTGCATAATTAAATAGAAGCAAGAGATAGAGAGAGAGAGCTATATTTGTTTTCTTCTCACTTTCCCTTACTTAGCTAGTAAATGCAGTTAGCTATTTTAGCCTACTAAAAGCCTACCATTTTAGCCTACCATGTAAGCTAGCTGGCTATGGTCATCCAACACTGGAACTTTTCTAAGTCAAGGTAAGCTTTAGGTTTTATTAATTTATTGCCACCAGGCCGACCGATGTAATTGCTAAACTGCTTACTGATTGTACACTGTACTGCATAATTGTAGCGGGTTTACTAACGCATTAGTTCTGGTGGCTATGTTAACTATGACGTTAGCTAACATGGTGACTACGATGCCAGCTGTGTGTTGTGTTTTTTTCGCCTTGTCACAGACAGCTGATGTGTTGTGCACTGAGGTGGGAGGAAGAGAGTGCGTAGATGCGAGAAGGAATTAATGAGCAAAGTGATCATGTTTGTATGTTGCTGCTATAAAAAGTGAACTGTGTTTACGTGTTATCAGGGGTGTATTCATTCCAGTGATTCTGTTGAAAAACATTTCTTAAATGGAAGCAAATGGAAAGAAACGGGGATAAACATACTTGAATAGAAACTCTCATTTGCAACTTCTGGACAAATGATACCAACCTAGATCAGCTAAATGCAGGCAAAAGTGTGCAAGGCGGTATTGAATGCGTCACTGTCAATCACCTTTTTTACACATTTTTCTCGTGACCTATGCACTTGCATTGTAAACTTTAATTCGTAGATTAGGTTGTAGTAACCTCATGATGGGTATAGGGAAAAATCCAGTATCATGTAGTAACCTAAACCTAGCAATGTTACATTTAGCTGGGTGAATGCAATATAAATAACAGTCATCAAATATGCTGAAATAGAAATAAGGCCATGCTCATAAAAATTATGAATGTTCTCCCTCATCATAAATGGCACCGACCGCCACTGATACAGTCAGCCAATAGGAATACAATGGCATTTATTTTCCACTGTGTCAGATTCAATCAGCTTCTCCACAAGGTCCTGCAATAGTACAAATGGCGAATTTACATGTCTACATGGAGAGTTAAGCACCATGATTGCAAATCCATACAATGACAAATGAATGTATTGCAGTATATTGTATTTAAGTCACACACAGTCTACAAAGGTGTTTGATAATAGTGCCCCATCTTGTGCCCTTGCGGCATCTGGGAGCCATTATGGGGTCAGCTGTAATCGCTGAATCTATTGACTGATCAGCGACAGGCCATGGGAACAATGAGATGAGCCAAAAAGGTGAATGACCCTTGACCCCTCATTCTCTGTCGGTTGACCTCTGTGTCTTCTATAATATGAATACATTACCATAGGGAGGAGGGTAATTTCAAGTGTCTTCAGTGAAACTCTTTCAACCTCTCTCTGACCCAGTCTGTAATGCCTACATTTTTAAAGCAGACTACTATAGTCCCTGTGCTCAAGAACGGCAAGACAACCTGTCTAAATGACGAGCGCCCTCACATCTGTAGATACAAAATGCTTTGAAAGGCTTGTCATGGCTCACATCAACACCATCAACCTAGACACCTTGGACCCACTCCAATTCACATACCGCCCCAACAGATCCACAGATGATGCAATCTCAATTGCACTCCACACTGCCCTCTCCCACCTGGACAAGAGCAGTATAATCATTATTTTATCTATTTTCTGCTTTTGTGACTCGACATCCATCATTTTTCCGCAGTGCAGATGTAGGATCTTCATTGGATCACTCTTGTGTTGCTGCACACTTGTATTCAATATTTTAAAAGGATTCTAAAGTTTGTAATTTCCACTTTAAAATGTCAGACTTGATTTGCTTTAACAAAATACTTATTGCATTATTGCAAAATGCATTTCACAGGACAAAACATTCCAATCATTCCTATGTACGTTAGCAGGGGATACTACAGGTGCCCTAAAGGGACAAACTAGAATATCAATGCACAACATATTCCTCTCCCTTTACTTTTGATGCCTCATAAGGAAAAGTAAATATTTACTGTTTTGCATATTTTATATAAAAAAAACAGTTATCTTAATGTCATTAAAATAACTTTTCAGTATAACCTTTTCTGAACTAGGGAAAGAGCGTAGACTGCCTCATTTTCCAGACTTAACTCTGAGGTGCTGTCACAAATGTAGAGAGGAGTAGGCAGGAGGCAGTCACAGTTTTAGAACTACTGAGTTTATTAAAACACTGTATATATATAAAAGTGGGATAAAACTCAAAGTGCAAAATAATAAAGTACACAGGAAATTGTAGGAGAGATTCCGCTCAGGAAACAAGCAACATTTACATTGACAGAGGGAGTATATATACAGTGATAGAGTGGGGATTGGATCCAGGTGTGTGTAATGATGACGAGACAAGTCCGGGGTTCATGAATGAAGGGCGTTTGCCAGCAGCAGGTTTGGCAGCAGCTAGAAGGCTGGCGACGCCTAACGCCTGAGCTGGACAGGAGGGGGAGCCAAAGCGAAGGCTGATGTGACAGGTGTATTCTACCCTAATACCGGAGATTAGTCGGAACTAAATATTTAACCTTTCAGGGGGTCGTCTTTCTCTTGCAGGTTAATGATGACATACAAGTGAGTCTACAGTCACATTGTATCTGAGTCTGAGTGGTGATGGTGTATGCCCAGACTGGGGTGCAACAGTACCCCTGAGTAGGCACTCTGGCTGGTTCAAGTGAGTCTGGAGCACTTTCCACATTTGTAGGTTGCTGCATGTTCAGAACGTTTAGGTGATGGATCATAGTCATGGTAGGTCTCTAGTAGCTGATCTTGGTTTGTCACTTGACATGGGTCATCTCTAAAGTTGGATCCTGGCAACAGTTTATCCACTTGTTTAGTCTTTGGAGGTCTCAGGATGTCGAGTCGCATGCAAAGCTGTCTTTTCATCATGGATGACGCAGGTGCGACTTGGTTGTAGCATGGGGGGTGTTTCTGTCGGTCACCCGGAAGGTGTTTAGGCGCCTATTGAGGGACCCGTTCCCTTTAAATGATTGTAAAGCTTGCTTCATCATCTGGACAAATCTTTCAGCAAGGCCGTTTGTTGCAGGGTGATACGGCACTGACTTGATGTGCTGAATTCCATTTGCTTCCATGAATGACCAGAACTCTTCAGACACCAGTTGGGGGTCATTATCACTAACGAGTTGCGTTGGCAAGCCGAAGCGACTGAAGATCAACCGTAGCTCTTCGATGGTTCTCTCCGCTGAGGTGCTCTTCATCACTGTGACCTCCTGCCATTTGCTGGGTGCTTTGACTACGACTAAGAATATACGATCCTCCGGTGGGCCTGCATAGTTTATGTGGACTCACTGCCAAGGCTATTCTTGGAAGTCCCATGGATGTAGTGGCACTAGCTGAGGCATGTTCCTCATATTTTGCCATGCAGAACATGACTTGACCCTGTCTTCGATAGCTGTGTCCAAACCTGGCCACCAGAAGTAGCTGCGTGCAATCTCCTTCATTCGCACCATGCCACCGTGCCCTGCATGGAGTTCTTCATGCACTTACCTTCTCAGTGGCAGCAGTATGATGACTCAAAAGCTCCATAGCAAGCTTCCAAACTGAACTGTGAGCTCGTTTCTCCTCACCGGGCAAGGCTTTAGGCTGTCCGACAGCCCTCCTTCTTTCCCATGAGTGACAATGTCCAGGGCCTCAGACATCACTCGATCAGTGTGGGTGAACTTTTTCACTTTGACAGATGTTACTGGGGTCGTTTGTCACTTCCTTGGAGTAGAAGATTTCAGCTCGGGAGTGCTCAGTGTGTGTGACAGGTAAGGGAAGCCTTGAGAGGCCGTCTGCATTGCAAAGCTGCTCAGACCTTCTGTTCTTGATATCGTACTGGTGAGGTAATAACAGTGATGCCCATTGGTGCATGCGGCTGGCTGCGAACGTTGGAATGCCGGTGTGGGGACCAAAGATGGGGGTGAGGGGTCTATGGTCTGTCAGTAGTGTGAATCGACAGTTCTTGCTCTACCTGTGCATAAATGATCTCGGTCAGTGATGCGAAAGAAACTGGCCTTTCTTCACCTGATGGCATGATATGTGAGACAACAGCACCAATGCCATAAGGCAATGCATCAGATGCCAACTGCAAGTTGGGGTTGAAGTGGATGAGGGCCTCTGACTGATCTAAGGCTGTTTTCACTTTCTTGAAGCCCTTTTCACATCTGTCCACTTCCACTCTTTGGTTTTGTTCAAAAGTTAATGTAGTGACTTTAACATGGTAGCATGTTCGGCACAAACTATGCATAGTACGTCATTAGTCCTAAGAACGATCTCAGCTGACTCACGTTCTGCGGGGATGGAGCTTCCGCGATGGCGTTCACCTTTGATGTCGCCTTGTGGAGCCCCGAACTGTCGCATTTGTTCTTCCGGACCCTGTACCTGTACAGTCCTTTGTGAGTCACTATGGTCAACAGTTCTTGTTACTCTTGGTCCACATGCATACCGATCCCATGCAGGTGTTGTTACACGTGGTCTGACAATGCGAGGACGATCAGCTGTCCGTCCTGTCTCCCTGTAGCGCTGTCTTAGGCGTCTCACAGTATGGACATTGCAATTTAATGCCTTGGCCACATCTGCAATCCTCATGCTTCCTTGCAGCATGCCTAATGCACATTCACACAGATGAGTTGGGACCTGGGCATCTTTCTTTTGGTGTTTTTCAGAGTCAGTAGAAAGGCCTCTTGCCAAGCTGTTAGTGTCTTAACGACCGTTCCACAGGTGTATGTTCATTAATTGTTTATGGTTCATTGAACATGGGAAACAGTGTTTAAACCCCTTTACAGTGAAGATCTGTGAGGTTATTTGGATTTTTATGAATTATCTTTGATAGACAGGGTCCTGAAAAGGGATTTTTTTTTTTTGTTGCTGAGTTTAGATTGATGAGGAATATTAATTTAATACATTTTAGAATAAGGCTGTAACAACATGTGGAAAGAGTCTGAATACTTTCCGAATATAGTGTCCACACTATAACAATCACTTACGTCATGATTTGACCTTGTTTTTTTCCAAATTCCCAGTTGTCTTGAAAGCACCATCAGTAACCCCACCCACCTGCACTATACCACTATCACTATATCCTGAATTCTTCCCCACCACCATTATCCTTTGTTTGACTGCCCAGCCACAACTTGGCAGTTAACCCACTCTTCCTAGGCCGTCATTGTAAATGAGAATTTGTTCTTAACTGACTTGCCTGGTTAAACAAAGGTTCAATAAAAATCAAAAACCTGTCCCAACTTAATTAATATCCAGAGTAACTGCACCTGAAAACAATACCCAGCAACTGCAACTTCTGCCCTCGGTACAAATACTGTCACTAATCACTGCCACGTCAATGCATAGCCACTGCCCTTCTCTCTTACTCTCTTTACTCTCTTTCTCTCTGTCTCTGTCTCTCTCTTCCCCTCTCCCCTCTCTCTCTCCCTCTTTCTCTACCCCTCTTTCTCTCACTAGACACAGCCACTCATCAGACTTGCAGTGTTACATCCAATTTATCGACAGACTCAAAATTCAACAACTCAGACACGAGAAGTATGTGGCATGGACTCCAGACAATCATGAATTTATAAAGGGAAAACCTGCCACGTCGCCAACACCAACGTCTTTCTCCCGGACTAGCTAATCACCTTCTTCACCCACTTCGAGGGGAAATACAGTGCCGCCGACGCTAGCCACCACCGCACCCGTGGACTGTGAACTTAAGGGTGGTAACCCTCGCAGGGCTGCCGGCCCAGATGCTATCCCTAGCCGCATCATTAGAGCATGCGCGGACCAGCTGGTTGGAGTGTTTACGGACATATTCAGTCTCTCGCTATCCCAGTCTGTTGTCCCCACTTGCTTGAAGATGTCCACCATCATTCCTGTAAAAAAATTTAAAAAGGGTTCCAAATGGGTTCTTCGGCTGTCCCCATAGGAGAACCCTTTTTGATTCCAGTTATAACTATTTTGAGTTCCATGTAGAGCTTTTACATGGAACGCAAAATAGGTATTACCTGGAATCAAAAAGGGTTCTACTCAGAACCAAAAAGGGTTCTCAAATGGCCGAAGAACCCTTTTAGGATCTAGATATCACTTATTTTTCTAAAAGTGTAATCAATAAAGTGATGGTAACTGAACTAAATGACTATCACCCTGTAGCACTCACTGTTGTCATCATGAAGTGCCTTGAGAGGCTAGTCAAGGATCATATCATCTCCACCTTACCCAACACCCTAGACGCACTGCAATTTGTATACCGCCCCAATAGATTCACAGATGACACAATCGCCATTGCACTGCACACTGCCCTATCCCATCTGGACAAGATTAATACCAATGTAAGAATGCTGTTCATTGACTACAGCCTTCAACACCATTGTACCCTCCAAGCTCTTCATGAAGCTCAGTAAGCTGGGTCTGAACCCTGCCCTGTGCAACTGGGTCCTGGTCTTCCTGACGGGCCGCCCCCAGGTGGTGAAGGTAGGCAACAACACATTCACTACGCTGATGCTCAACACAGGGGCCCCACAAGGGTTTGTGTTCAGCCGCCTCCTGTACACCCTGTTCACCCATGACTGCATGGCCACGAACGTCTCCAATTCGATCAAGTTTGCAAACGACATAACAGTGGTAGGCCTGCTTACCAACAACGACGAGACAGACTACTGGGAGGAGATGAGGGCCCTGGTGGAGTGGTGCCAGGAAAATAACCTCTCCCTCAACATCAACAAAACGAAGGAGCTGATTGTGGACCGAGAGACTGAAAAACAGCTTCTATCTCAAGGCCATTATACTGTTAAATAGTCACCACTAGCCGGTTCCCGCTCAGTACCCTGCCCTGAACTTAGTCACTGTCACTAGCCGGCTACCACCCGCTTACTTAACCCTGCACCTTAGAGGCTGCTACCCTATGCACATAGCCATGGAACACTGGTCACTTTAATAATGTTTACATACTGTTTTACCCACTTCATATGTGTATACTGAACAAAAATATAAACGCAACATGTAAAGTATTGGTCCCGTGTTTCATGAGCTGAAGTAAAATATTTTAGAAATGTTCCATACGCACAAAAAACGTATTTCTCTCAAATTGGTTTACATCCTTTTTAGAGAGTATTTCTCCTTTGCCAAGATGGTCCATCCACCTGACAGGTGTAGCATATCAACAAGCTGATTAAACAGGGCCAAGTGGGTGGCCCTATGCCCTACCAGGCTCACCCAGGGCAGCTCTGGGGTTTGAACTTGCAACCTTCCAGTTACTAGTCCAACACTCTAACCACTGGGCTACCCTGCCGCTACCCTGCTGCCCCACCCTGCCGCTACCCTGCTGCCCCATGGATTTCACATGAGCATGGATTTCACCCGAGCTGACAAGGTACAAATCTGTCATTCTGCCCCTGAACAGGCAGTTAACCCACTGTTCCTAGGCATTCATTGAAAATAAGAATTTGTTCTTAACTGACTTGCCTAGTAAAATAAAAAATAGATTAGGGCCTAATTAATTTATTTATATTGACTGATTTCTTTATATGTACTGTACTATAATTCAGTATAATCATTTTCTAGTCAATATTGTGTTGTTAGATATTACTGCACTCTTGTAGCTAGGAACACAAGCAAGTCGCTACATCCGCAATAACATCTGCCAAACATGTGTATGCGACCAATAACATTTTATTTGACATTATTTTAAAATTACATTCCTTTTTTCACTGTAGCATTTTGTTAAAACATTTGTCTTTCATGTCACATAGAAAAAACGGACAATTTTGTGTCGTGTCGTGTGTGTGTGTGTGTATGTGTGTGCACTATGATGAAACTGGCTCTCATGAGGACTGCCACAGGAAAGCAAGACCCAGAATTATCTCTGCTGCAGATGATAAATTCATTAGAATAATTGCTTCAGATTGCAGCCCAAATTCAAGTTTGAGTTCAAGTAACGTACAGTGTTCAGAGGAGACTACGTGAATCAGGCCTTCATGGTCGAATTGCTGCAAAGAAACCACTACTAAAGGACACCAATAAAAATAAGAGACTTGCTTGGGCCTTGAAACATGAGCAATGGACATTAGACTGGTGGAAATCTGTCCTTTGGTCTGATGAGACCAAATTTGAGATTTTTGGTACCAACCGCCGTGTCTTTGTGAGCAGGAGAGAAGGTGAATGGATGATCTCCGCATGTGTGGTTCCCACCGTGAAGCATGGAAGAGAAGGTGTGATGGTGTGGGGGTGCTTTTCTGGTGACACTGTCTGTGATTTATTTAGAATTCAAGGCACACCTAACAAGCATGGCCACCACAGCATTCTGCAGCGACACGCCATCCCATCTGGTTTGCGCTTACTGGGACTATCATTTTGTTTTTCAACAGGACAATGACCCAACACCCCTCCAGGCTGTGTAAGGGCTGTTTGACCAAGAAGGAGAGTGATGGAGTGCTGCATCAGATGACCTGGCCTCCTCCAAGGAAAGGCAGCCAACAAGTGCTCGGCATATGTGGGAACTCCTTCAAGACGGTTGGAAAAGCATTCCAGGTGAAGCTGGTTGACAGAATGCCAAGAGTGTGCAAAGCTGTCATCAAGGCAAAGGGTGTTTACTTTGAAGAACCTCAAATATAAAATATATTTTGATTTATTTAACACTTTCTGGTTACCACATGATTCCATATGTGTTTTTTTTATAGTTTTGATTTCTTCACTATTATTCTACAATGTAGAAAATAGTCAAAATAAAGAAAAGCCCTTGAATGAGTAGGTGTGTCCAAACCTTTGACCGGTACTATGTATTTGTTAATTTATTTATTTATGTTTGGCCTATAATAAAAAAATAAAAATCCTATCAGCATGTGATCTCCACTTCTCCCCCTCTTCCTCTTTCCTCCACTCTTCTCCCCTCTCCTCCTCCTCCACTCCCTTCTCCTCCTCTCCTTTCCTCCTCTCTGGTCCAGCAGTTTTATTCTGATAAATAGCACTCCCCCACTGAGATTTCTATACTTCCTTTCCCTCCTTTCCATTCCTGTCTCAGCCAGCTGTGCTGCCCCGAGTAGAGAGGACCCATCGGTACACACTCTTTCCCCTCTCCACAGCACTCAGATCTGCTGTGTTCTCTGCTGATGCCTCTGCCACAGTCTCAGACTAAAGAGGCCTCTTGAGAATCTGTGTGTAATTAACAGAATTTATCATAATTGACAATCAATTCAGCCATGGCTTGTTTTTCCTCTTGTTAGACACTCGGGGAGCGTTGTTCCCCGCGTCGGAAATGTATTTTCAACAGAACAGTTTTTGTAATCTGCCTCGTTGAGGGAGAAGTGCAAGATGCATTTAAATTGGCGGAGACTGTATATGTCGACCAACCTTGGTAGGGACGTGTCTTTTCACTTGGAGGAAGTCATGTGGAAAGCTTTTGGAAAATTACAGAAGATATACATATTTTTTAATTTTCAAATGCAATTACTCTCACAATGTTCTTTAGTTTAGAATCAATAAACTCCGATAAAATGTATCTTATTTCTCTGATTTCCCTTCAAAAATATATATTTTTTTATATATATCACCAACCAGCGGGGGAGAGATTGAGAGATATGGAGGTGGGGTGGTTTTATGACACCTCCCACCCATTGTAAATCTTAAGGCAGCAGACAAAATCGCTTTGTCCTCTCATTATGGAGGAATGGAATGTATGATGGGCATATGGAGAACCTACCTCTGAACAGTAACATGCAATAAATGGACTTTGGGACAACAAGTTTCATCAGCCAAAATGATAGTAATAGATGGAATATGAATATATTTCGGGGTGCCAGCTAGCCTGGTGGTTAACGCGTTAGGCCACTAACCGAAAGGTTGCTAGATCAAATCCCTGAGCTGGGGAATCTGCGAGCTGGTATAAATCTGTTGTTCTGCTCCTGAACAAGGCAGTTAACCCACTGTTCGTAGGCCGTCATTGTAAACAAGAGTTTGTTCTTAACTGACTAGCCTAGTTAAATAAATGAATGTTGTTATTACAAGTGAAATGAGGACATTAAAACAAATACATTGTAACTTGAAGAGTCTTCACAAGATGGACCTGAAGTACCTGCATATTGTACGTTGTGTGGAAAACGATATCAAAGATAATGTTTCCGTGAAGTTACAGTTGAATTCGGAAGTTTACATACACCTCAGCCAAATACATTTAAACTCAGATTTTCACAATTCCTGACATTTAATTCTAGTAAAAATTCCCTGTCTTAGGTCAGTTAGGATCACCACTTTATTTTAAGAAAGTGAAATGTCAGAATAATAGTAGAGAGAATGATTTATTTCAGCTTTTATTCCGTTCATCACATTCCCAGTGGGTCAGAAGTTTACATACACTCAATTAGTATTTGGTAGCATTACATTTAAATTGTTTAACTTGGATCAAACGTTTCGGGGAGCCTTCCACAAGCATCCCACAATAAGTTGGGTGGATTTTGGCCGATTCCTCCTGACAGAGCTGGTGTAACTGAGTCAGGTTTGTAGGCCTCCTTGCTCGCACACTCCTTTTCAGTTCTGCTTAAAAGTGTTCTATGGGATTGAGGACAGGGCTTTGTGATAGCCACACCAATACGTTGACTTGGTTGTCCTTAAGCCAATTTGCCACAACTTTGGAAGTATGCTTGGGGTCATTGTTCATTTGGAAGACCCATTTGCGACTAAGCTTTAACTTCCTGACTGATGTCTTGAGATGTTGCTTCAATGTATCCACATAATTTTCCTGTCTCATGATGCCATCTATTTTGTGAAGTGCACCAGTCCCTCCTACAGCAAAGCACCCCCACAACATGATGCTGCCACCCCCGTGCTTCACGGTTGGGATGGTGTTCTTCGGCTTGCAAGCAGCCCCCCTTTTCCTCCAAACATAATGATGGTCATTATGGCCAAACAGTTCTATTTTATTTTCATCAGACCAGAGGACATTTCTCCAAAAAGTACGATCTTTGTCCCCATGTGCAGTTGCAAACCGTAGTCTGGCTTTTTTATGGCAATTTAGGAGCAGTGGCTTCTTCCTTGCAGAGCTGCCTTTCAGGTTATGTCGATATAGGACTCGTTTTACTGTGGATATAGATACTTTTGTACTTGTTTCCTTCAGCATCTTCACAAGGTACTTTGCTGTTGTTCTAGGATTGATTTGCACTTTTCACACCAAAGTACGTTCATCTCTAGGAGACAGAACGAGTCTCCTTCCTGAGCGGTATGATGGCTGCGTGGTCTCATGGTGTTTATACTTCCATACTATTGTTTGTACAGATGAACGTGGTACCTTCAGGCGTTCATCCCAAGGATGAACCAGACTTGTGGAGGTCTACAATTTTGTTTCTTATGTCTGATTTTCCCATGATGTCAAGGGAAGGCACTGAGTTTGAAGGTAGGCGTTGAAATACATCCACAGCTACACCTCCAATTGACTTAAATTGTGTCAATTAGCCTATCTGAAGCTTCTAAAACCATGACATAATTTTCTGGAATTTTCCAAGCTGTTTAAAGGCACAGTCAACTTAGTATATGTAAACTATTGGTATTATACAGTGAATTATAATTGAAAAATAATCTTTCTGTAAACAATTGTTGTAAAAATGACTTGTGTCATGCACAAAGTAGATGTCCTAACCGACTTGCCAAAACTATAGTTTGTTAACAAGAAATTTGTGGAGTGGTTGAAAATAATGACTCCAACCTAAGTGTTTGTAAACTTCCGACTTCAACTGTAGTTGTCTAAATTGGATCTGAGTAAAATCCAGACCTTTCCTCGTAACTAGTTATGCCCAGAGAAGTTGCCCTAAAGGCGGAAACGCCCATTTCTGGCCTGAGGCTATAAAACATGTGAGTTAAGAATTAACATGATGACTAGAGACCCGAGCTGCAGCCAAGGTCCGATTAGCTGTAACCCCAAAACACAACAAGAGGTTTGAAGAAGACAAAGGAACCTTTTAACAATCTATGCTACATATGAGTAGCTGTGTCTAAGAGCGTGAATTCAAGCAGGACCAACAGGTTACCACTCTCCAAGGAATCGTGTGTCTACGCTGCTTTCATTCCCATGCCGGAACCATCTACGCGGCTGATTAGCCGTCCTGAGATTACCTTTCTTTCAGAACAAGGGGCGAGGAAACAGACCACCAAGAGAAAGGACACTGTCATCGTGAGAATAAACAGAGTGACACCCGGTAACCGAAGACGTGCCGTCACCAGAGCAGGCGAACCCGGTCCACAAAGAGACACCCCATCGGAGACCTTCGACAAAAAAAAACATCATTATATTCTGACACATAAGAGCGGCAGTTCGTGGCAAGGTTAGGGTTAAACTATGCATAGCTTATAAATTTACCCAAGTGTACCATTTCTCTCATGCACTTTCGCTTTCGAAATTCCCATTGTGTGTAACACGTGTCATATTGTGTTTGTCCGCCAGGGACCTGTTTTACTAAGTTCTGACCAATACCCTAGACTGTGTGTTTGTGTGTGTGTATCTTATATTATCATTGTAGCTTGTTGGTAAATAAATAATCAACTCAATTGGTGTGGTATGGGCTTATTTAGTGAGACTCGGGTTTGTGCAGAATCACAGATAATGCGATTTTCAGGATGAGACTGGAGAGGAAATTATTCAGTTAGCGACTGCTGTAAAATCGATATTATAATATTCTTTGAGTTCATTTAGGAAATAGAAACTTAATAAAAACCAAAACTTTCCCATGGTGCCCCAGGTTACTGATTTAATAATTACCTGATTGATTTAATCAGGTAATTATAAACAGTTAATAATTTGAAGAGCAGCAGTCACATTAATCAAAACAACATCGCAACATTTTTATGGGAGATTTTAAGTGCCAGTTCACTTGTAAGCCCTACACAAGAGAGAGGAGTACATGAGGTTTGGTGGTGCATAGAGATTTTCAGCCAGGCCAACTGCAACCCAAGTTCATCATTTTGTTAGAAAATATTTAATGAATGCCGAAGTCAATGCAGTCTTCCTAAGGAGCTCTCTTTCACATACATTTTATTTGTAGTCTTTTAGCAGACACTCTTATCCAGAGTGACTTACTGTGGGGAGAGCATACATAATTCCTACTGATCCCCAGTAGGAACTGAACTCACTATCCTGGCATTGCAAGCACCAGTCTCTACCTGAGACACAAACAAGACACACACAAACACACACACACTTTCCTGTTGGAAGGTGACCCCAGTCTAAGGTCCTGAGTGCTCTGGAGAAGGTTTTCATCAAGAAGCTTTCTGTACTTTGCTCCGTTCATCTTTACCTCGATCCGGACTAGTCTCCCAGTCCTTGCCGCTGAAAACAGTTCCCACAGCATGATGCTGCCACAACAATGCGTCACCGTAAGGATGGTGGCAGGTTTCCTCGAGACGTGATGCTTGGCATTCAGGCCAAAAAGTTCAATCTTGGTTTCATCAGACCAGATAGGTGCCTTTTGGTAAACTCCAAGCAGGCTATCATGTGCCTTTTACTGAGGAGTGGCCACACTACCATAAAGGCCTGATTGGTGGAGTGCTGCAGGAATGGTTCTAGAAGGTTCTCCCATCTCCACAGAGGAACTCTGGAGCTCTGTCAAAGGGACCATCAGGTTCTTGGTCACCTCCCTGACCAAGGCCCTTCTCCCCTGTTTGCTCAGTTTGGAAGGACGGCCAGCTCTAGGAAGTCTTGGTGGTTCCAAACTTCTTCCATTTAAGAGTGATAGAGTGATACTATGTTCTTGCTGACCTTCAATGCTGCAGATTTTTTTTGGTCCCCTTCCCCCAGATCTGTGCCTCGACACAATCCTGTCTACAGATAATTCCTTAGACCTCATGGCATGGTTTTTGCTCTGACTTGCACTATCAACTGTTGAACCTTATATAGACAGTTATTTGCCTTCCCAAATCATGTCCAATCAATTGAATTTACCACAGGTAGACTCCAATCAAGTTTTAGAAACATCTCAAGGATGATCAATGTAAACAGGATGCACCTGAGCTCAAAGCAAAGGGTCTGAATACTTATGTAAATAGGGTATTTCTGTTTTCGCTTTGTCATTATGGGGTATTGTGTGTAGATTGATAAGGACTTTTTTTTAATTTAATCGATTTTAGAATAAGGCTCTAATTCAGCAAAATGTGGAAAAAGTCAAGGGGTCTGAATACTTTCCGAAAGCACTGTATATGAGTATATACAAAATACATTGCCTTCGGAAATAATTCACACCCCTTGACTTTTTCCACATTTTATTGTGTTACAAAATGCGATTAAAATTGATTTATTTTATCTACACAATTCTTAGAATAAGAATTAGAAATATTTGTTTCATATATATTGAAAAAAAAACACTCATATATCTTGATTAGATAAGTATTCAACCCCCTGAGTCAATACATGTTAGAATCACCTTTGGCAGTGATTACAGCTGTGAGTCTTTCTGTGTAAGTCTCTAAGAGCTTTGCACACTTGGATTACAGAATATTTGCCTATTATTCTTTAAAAGATTATTCAAGCTCTGTATTCTTCAAGCTCTGTACAGGCTTCCTTCTTTTCACTCTGTCATTTATGTTAGTTTTGTGGAGTAACTACAATGTTGATCCATCCCCAGTTACCTCCTATCACAGCCATTAAACTCTGTAACAGTTTTGAAATCACCATTGGTCTCATGGTGAAATCCCTGAGCAGTTTCCTTCCTCTTCAGCAACTGAGTTAGGAAGGACGCCTGTATCTTTGTAGTGTCTGGGTGTGTTGATACACCATCCAATGTGTAATTAATAACTGTACCGTGCTCAAAGGGATATTCAATGTCAGCTTTTCTTTTTTTTACTACTAATCTATCAAAAAGTGCCCTTCTTTGCGAACCATTGGAAAACCTCCCTGGTGTTTGTGATTGAATCTTTGTTTGAAATTCACTGCTGGACTGAGGGACTTCCAGATAACTGTATGTGTGGTGTACAGAGATGGGGTAGTAATTAAAAAATAATATGAACCACTATTATTGAACACAGAGTCCATATTACTTACTATGTGACTTGCTAAGCACATTTTTACTCCTGAACTCATTCGTCATGTTCTCAGTCAACTTACCTGGTAAAATAAGGGTAAAATAAATAAATAATATGTAGGGTTGAATACTTATTGACTCAAGACATTTCAGCGTTTCATTGTTAATTCATGTGAATAATTTCTGAATGCACTGTACAAAGTCATATATTATGTTTGTGTGCACACATTAACCTCCAAGAGGGCATGGAGGTTGTATTATTACTGGCTGGAACATTGTGGGCGTGGAGAGTTTTTAATTACTCCAAGGGACTCAAAAACATTGTTGCCTTTCTATTGTAGCTTTTTATAAATTGGTGTCGAAAACTGTGAAAAATAACAAATACGATTCATTTCGATGTGTGGGTGTGTTTTAATTTGTGTTCTAATGCAGTGTTTCCCAAACTTTTTGTAGTCCTGTACCCCTTCAAACATTCAACCTCCAGGTGCGTACCCCCTCTAGCACCAGGGTCAGCACACTCTCAAATGTTGTTTTATGCCATCACCGTAAGCCTGGCCCACACAAACACTATACTAATTATTCATTAAACATAAGAATGAGTGTGAGTTGTTGTCACAACCCGGCTCGTGGGAAGTGACAAAGAGCTCTTATAGGACCAGGGCACAAATAATAATAATCAATAATTTTGCTCTTTATTTAACAATCTCACAATTAAAACCTTTTTTTTCACGGAAAATTGTGAATAACTCACCACAGGTTAATGAGAAGGGTGTGCTTGAAAGGATGCACATAACTCTGCAATGTTGGGTTGTATTGGAGAGAGTCTCAGTCTTAAATCATTTTCCACACACAGTCTGTGCCTGTATTTAGTTTTCATGCTAGTGAGGGCTGAGAATCCACTCTCACACAGGTACGTGGTTGCAAAGGGCATCAGGGTCTTAACAGCGCGATTTGCTGAGGCAGGACACTCTGAGCGCAGCCCAATACAGAAATCTGGCAGTGGCTTCTGATTAAATTACATTTTTACAGATCTGCTTGTTGCAATTTAGATGAGGCTCTCTTGTTCAGATATCAGTAAGTGGACTGGAGGCAGGGCATGAAAGGGATAACGAATCCAGTTTGTGTCATCCATTTCGGGAAAGTACCTGCGTAATTGAGCACCCAACTCACTCAGGTGCTTAGCTATATCTCATTTGACATTGTCCGTAAGCTTGAGTTTATTTGCACACAAAAAAAGCATACAATGATGGAAAGACCTGTCCCGCACATTGAATGTAGTTGTGGAGAGTACCTGTAATCCTAGATTCAGAAAAAACATAGATTCAGAAAAAACATCACCCAGATAGGCCAGTCGTGTGAGAAACTCATCATCTTGCAAGCGGTCAGACAAGTGAAATTATGGTCAGTAAAGTCAACTTCAAGCTCTTCTCTCAATTAAAAGAATTGATAACCAGCACACATGTTGGTATCTGTACTGTTGTGAAAGCGTTAAATGGTCGCTGCCCATATCATTGCATAGTGCAGAAAATACAGGAGAGTTCAGGGTCCTTGCTTTATCAAAGTGAATCATTTTCACTGTAGTGTCCAAAACGTCTTTCAAGCTGTCAGGCATTCCCTTGGCAGCAAGAGCCAATCGGTGGATGCTGCAGTGTACTCAAGTGGCGTCGGGAGCAACTGCTTGCACGTGCGTTACCACTCCACTATGTCTCCCTGTCATTGCTTTTGCGCCATCAGTACAGATACCAACATGAGCAGCAGCTACGTTTGGTTCCATACGGACCATTAGTGGAATTCCCGTGAGAGAGTAACGGTTAATGTGATTGGATGTTAATTATTTTACTAGGCTACCTGTATTTGACATGGTGTTGTTATTTCGCTGAACACTAGATGGTTTCTTTTTATTTCTGGCAGTGAAACGAGGCTAGTAAGGCAAGATAAAACATCACCCAAATGTATAGCCCCATTGGAAAATATAAATGGACTGTACGAAAATGTAAAGAAAAAAAAGTATACAAAAAGTTCAAATAAATAAATAAAAATAAAATATATATACCATTCAAAAGTTTGGGGTCACACCTTTTTTTTTTTAGCAGCCATCACTCCTGTGTTCCAATGGCACGTTGTGTTAGCTAATCCAAGTTGATCATTTTAAAAGGCTAATTGGTCATTAGAAAACCTTTTTGCAATTATGTTAGCAGAGCTGAAAAATGTTGTCCTGAATAAAGAAGCAATAAAACTGTCCTTCTTGAGTCTAGTTGAGTATCTAGAGCTTCGGCATTTGTGGGTTCGATTACAGGTTCAAAATGGCCAGAAACAAAGACCTTTCTTCTGAAACTCGTCAGTCTATTCTTGTTCTGAGAAATGAAGGCTATGTGAGCATTTGCCAAGAATCTGAAGATCTCGTGCAATGCTATGTACTACTCCCTTCACAGAACAGCGCAAACTGTCTCTAACTAGAATAGAAAGAGGGGTGGGAGGCCCCGGTGCAAAACTGAGCAAGAGGACAAGTATATTAGAGTGTCTAGTTTGAGAAACAGACACCTCCCAAGGCAGCTTCATTAAATAGTACCCGCAAAACACCAGTCTCAACATCAGCAGTGAAGAGGTGACTCTGGAATGCTGCCCTTTTAGGCAGAGAGGCAAAGTTAAAAAAGTAGCCATGACTCAGACTTAACAACAAAAATAAAAGATTAAAATGGGCAACAGAACACACTGGACAGAGGAACTCTGCCTAGAAGGCGAGCATCCCGGAGTCGCCTCTTCACTGTTGACATTGAGGCTGTTGTTTTGTGGGCACTATTTAATGAAGCTGCCAGTTGAGGATTTTCTATTTATTTGTGTATTTGCTGTATACATACATTACTGTGTGTGTGTGTGTGTGTGTGTGTGTGTGTGTGTGTGTGTGTGTGTGTGTGTGTGTGTGTGTGCGTGTGTGTGCGTGTGTGTGCGTGTGTGTGCGTGTGTGTGCGTGTGTGTGCGTGTGTGTGTGGTGTGTGTACACGCATGTATGTGTGTATGGTAAAGAGATATGGCTCGTGTGTGATTTTGCTTTAACAGCTTGACTAACAAGCATCTGTCCACCTGTCACAGCCATTCTAATTCATCGTTAATGACGTGTGTGTGTGAAACCGTGCACCCTTGTTCAGTTACTACGGACACTCTAATGAAGGTGCAAGTGTGCCTTGTGACAATTGCCGATTAGTTGGATGTATAAAAATGGTTTCCCTTTAATAGTGTGTATAGGTGGCAGGGAAGTCAGGCGCAGGAGAGTCAAAATGGAGTGTAAATGGAGTATTTTAATAAATGTCCACAGAACATGCTCCATAACACTAAAACGTACAGACATGAAAAAACATGGGTACGAGGACCCGTCGCGCACCAACACAACAACTAAACAACACTAACAATAAAACAATCTCTGACAAAGTCATGAGGGGAAACAGAGGGTTAAATACACAACAGGTAATGAATGGGATTGAAAACAGGTGTGTGGGAAGACAAGAAAAAAACAATGGAAAATGAAAAATGGATCAATGATGGCTAGAAGACCGGTGACGTCGAACGCCGAGCACCGCCCGAACAAGGAGAGGCAACGACTTCGGCAGAAGTCGTGACAACAGCAGATATTGAGCGATTTTTTAATTCACAGATTAATTAACACCTCCATCAAAACTCAGGTGATTCTGAAGGCACGCTATCTGAATATCTGCTTCTGTCTTCCTTGCTTATTGAAACACTTGTCTTTTTTTTTCAACTAAAAGGAAGATTCCAGCTAGCTAGTAGTTATTTCAGCTAGCTCTCAGTGTCACATCGGAATTAGACGTTCATCCAAAGATGAAGAAGATCAACCCTGGTAACCTCACAATGACTCCCAAATGACCTTTGAGGCCCTTGTGTCACTGGGGAGCTGCCAAGGAACTGAGGTCCCTCAGGGCATTCTCCTCTCTTAATCTCCTTCTCTCTCACTCACCCTCTTCATTTCTTCCTCTGGTTTTCTCCATCACTCTCGCTTCCACTTTCTTTCTCTGTCTTGCCTTCCTTCCCTCTCTTCATCTTTCCACTCACCCTCTTTTTTCTTTTACCTAAGGTAAATCCTCCCTCTCTCTCCTGCTCTCTGTCTGGAGGATATTTTCTCCATCTGACTCACCCTCACCTATTTTCTTCCCCTCTTTCTCCCCTTCACTCTCTTGCTTTCTTTCCCTCCCTTTTGCTCTCTGGAGCCTCTTTTCTACATTCATTAATCTCTCTCTCTCTTATTTCCTCTCTTTTCATTTCCCTTTCTCTCTCTCTGGAGGTTGTTTTCTGAATTCCATCTTCCTCTCCATCTCTCCTTCACCCTCTTCTTCCACACTTTTCTCTCTCTCTCTCTCTCTCTCTCTCTCTCTCTCTTTCTCTCTCTGTCCTTCCCTCTTTCCACCTCTCCCTAGGTGCTATTTTCTCCATCTCCCTCTCCTTACAACTCGAGTCATGAGTCCTTAGAGAAGGCTGACATTCTGCGGGAAGGTTTGGGGTAAGCGGTGATAGTGTGCTGGTCCCGTTGGGAGAGAGCAACCCTGTAGCACTGTAATAGATGCTACTACAGTCCAGGAGTTAGCCTAACGATCCCCTCCCTCCATGTACCATTAGCCTGAAATAAAGACTGGGGGAGAAAGCTGGTCCGGAAAAAAAATCCTATTTTTCACTCCCCAACCACCCTTTCCCTTGTAACATGTGGAAGTGCGTGCTGTGTGAATGTGTGTTTGTGAGAAGTACTGTGTGTAGCCCAGTGCCTGTGCTGTGCTGTGCAGCACCAATACTACAAAAGTGGAGTGCAGAAGCATTGTAACTTCCCTCCCAGCCAGAGAGATTTGTGTGGGGATTTGTGAAGGGAAGCACACAGTAGCCTGTTGAGAAGAGGGTCTTAATCTAAAAGCAGGCCCTGGCCCATGTTCCCTCCATTGTTCGTTCACACTGTTTTCCAGAGTCCACAACCAACTTTATAAATCACTTGACTGTGTTACAGCTGCCAGTGCAACAGTGCAAGCCCCACAATCACCTAGCACCAGCAGCACAAGCACTTTGCTCTGATTAAATCCCTCTCGTGTTCTGTATGGATCCAGGGAGGAAATTACAGAGACACTTTATTTATACACAAAAGAAGGAAATACTTAAATGAAAACAGTTTCCTCTATTACAATACTTTCAGCTCGGGGGGGGGGGGGGGGGGGGTGATAAACAGTGCAGGAGTAAACACAATGGCAGTAGTTCAGGAAAATAGATCTAGAATAAATGGTATGTTCATGATAATGTCCATGCCTTGTGCAATGAGATGCAGATACTGTAAGTATTGCATGTTGGTTTCCCACAGTGTAAGTTGATTACGGTATATTGACACATTTCCACATGGGAAGTCTCTGTAGGGGTTCCAAGCAAAACAGATAACCTCTCTACTGTGTTTAGCGCTTTCATCTCTGCCACAGGGCCCACTTATATTCCTCTGATTATCTCATACCAGACCACATCCAATAAGGACGTATGTAGGCTACTCCGAGAGTAGATTAAATGTATGATTATTGATGTGATTGATTTCCTAAATTCTGGCTTTTACTTTGACAATAACGGAATCCTTTAGACACTTTTAAAAAAATCTGAGGTTATACTCCCTGAGGTCAGCTGATGATGGAACATTGCTCTCCTCGGCTACATGGTCTAGCTTTGGTTCCCGACACTGTTCATTATGCAGGTCAACTGTGGCAGACCCTCCGTCTCTCTCTGTCCAATAGGAGCCTATGTAAATTGTGATAATGATCCCTTGGACAATAATAAAATCCTTTGGAAACAGTTTGTTTTCCTCATAGACCTAGGCTGGGGATGTACTCATTGGCTAGTTTCCTCTATTACAGTACTTTCATCTCAGGAAAGGGGGGGTGGGGAGGTGATAAACAGCGCAGGAGTACTCCCTGGTCACTCATTCGCGCAAAACTGAAAGCGCGAAACTCTGCATTTAACCATGGAAAGAGGTCTGGGAATATGGCTGAATATAAACAGTGTAGTTATTCCCTCCACTAGGCAATCAATCAAGCGAAATGCCAGTACAGGGACAAAGTGGAGTCGCAATTTAACGGCTCAGAAACGAGACGTATGTGGCAGGGTCTACAGGAAATCACGGACTACAAAAAGAAAACCAGCCATGTCACGGACAATGACGTCACACTTCCAGACAAACTTAACACCTTCTTTGCCACCTATGAGGATAATACAGTGCCACCGTCGCAGCCCACTAATAATTACTGTGCCCCCCCTCCCATTCTCCGTAGCCGACGTGAGTAAAATATTAAAACGTGTTAACCCTCACAAGGCTGCTGGCCCAGACTGCATCCCTAGCCGCGTCCTCAGAGCATGAGCAGACCAGCTGACTGGTGTGTTTACGGACATATTCAATCACTCCCTATCCCAGTCTGCTGTCCCCACATGCTTCAAGATGGCCACCATTGTTCCTGTACCCAACAAAGCTAAGGTAACTGAACTGAATGACTATCGCCCCATTGCACTCACTTCTGTCATCATGAAGTTCTTTGAGAGACTAGTCAAGGATCATATCACCTCTATACCGGCCACCCTAGACCCTCTTCAGTTTGCATACCGCCCCAACAGGTCCACAGACAATGAAATTGCCATCACACTGCACACTGCCCTATCCCATCTGGACAAGAGGATTACCTATGTAAGAATGCTGGTCATTGACTACAGCTCAGCATTCAACACCATTGTACCCTCCAAGCTCATCATCAAGCTGGAGGCCCTGGGTCTCAACCCTGCCCTGTGGACTGGACTTTCTGATGGGCTGCCCCCAGGTGGCGAAAGTAGGAAACAACATCTCCACTTCACTGACCCTCAACATCCAGAAGCCTAGGTCAGTACAGGTGCATCAAAGCTGGGAATGAAAGACTGAAAAACAGCTTCTATCTCAAGGGCATCAGACTGCTAAACAGCAATCACTAACTCAGAGAGGCTGCTGCCTACATTGAGACCCAATCACTGGCCACTTTAATAAATGGATCACTAGTCACTTTAAACAATGACACTTTAAATAATGGCACTTTAATAATGTTTACATATCTTACATTACTAATATCATATGTTTATCCTGTATTTTATACCATCTATTGCACCTTGCCTGCGCAGCTCATCCATATACTTATATGTACATAATCTCATTCACCACTTTAGATTTGTCTGTATTAGGTAGTTGTTGGGAAATTGTTAGATTACTTGTTAGATATTACTGCACTGTCAGAACTAGAAGCACAAGCATTTCACTTCACTTGCATTAACATCTGCATGTGACCAATAACATTTGATTTGATTTAGTCATCAGGAAAACTATGGGCGTTTTCACATATGGTTCGGTTTTCTCGAGTGTTTGTTTAAACTCAACTAAATATATATTTTTTTGCATTCACAAGACCTGAAAATAACAGTTTCAGGAAGCGATTTAAGAGACACACATGACGTCAGCAAGCTAGCTTGTGTATAACGGGCAAAAATATCCATGCAACTCACGCTGCCCATAAAATACCTGGTACTCAGGTCCATTTAACTCACGCTGCCCATCAGAATATCTGGTACTCAGGTCCATTTAACTCACGCTGCCCATCACAATACCTGGTACTCAGGTCCATTTAACTCACGCTGCCCATCAGAATATCTGGTACTCAGGTCCATTTAACTCACGCTGCCCATCACAATACCTGGTACTCAGGTCCATTTAACTCACGCTGCCCATCACAATATCTGGTACTCTGGTCCATTTAACTCACGCTGCCCATCACAATATCTGGTACTCAGGTCCATTTAACTCACGCTGCCCATCACAATATCTGGTACTCAGGTCCATTTAACTCACGCTGCCCATCACAATATCTGGTACTCAGGTCCATTTAACTCACGCTGCCCATCACAATATCTGGTACTCAGGTCCATTTAACTCACGCTGCCCATCACAATAACTGGTACTCAGGTCCATTTAACTCACGCTGCCCATCACAATATCTACTACTCTGGTCCATTTAACTCACGCTGCCCATCACAATATCTGGTACTCAGGTCCATTTAACTCAAGCTGCCCATCACAATACCTGGTACTCAGGTCCATTTAACTCACGCTGCCCATCACAATACCTGGTACTCAGGTCCATTTAACTCACGCTGTCACAATTCCCGCTACGCACACAGATCCAGGAATAGTTTCAGTCAGAGTTTATTTGCATTTCACACATGCTTTTTAGTGTGAATCGGGGTACCAAACTCTTTATGATCTGGATCATACAGGGGGATATGTGAAAGAGCCCTATGTGTGTCTCTCTCTCCCCTATCTCCTTCTTGCTCTCTCTATATCTCTCTCTCCCTCTCTTTCTCTCTCCCCTCCCACCTCCCTTCCCCTTTGTCTGTCCTAAAAGCTGATGTAATCTACAACCACTATGTAAATGATCTCTGGTAGTCAGAACCATTAGGATCAGAGAGAAGTGTCCCTGCTTTGGGGACTCCGATGGTTGATGGATATTATATTAGGAGATTGTTAGCTCCTGGTCCGGTTTGATGCAATTCACTCACATCTTTACCGGTTCAACTGGTGGTAGTATGATGTCATGGCTGTGGAGGTATGCCATGACCATGGTTTTACTGTATGCCAGTTAACATCAGTGCGTCTTGATGATGAGTAAAATTGTTTGAATGTGTAAGATGCAACACTTTATAAGGATCAACCAAAAGGATAGGTGCAACCTAACAACTACCAGGTGTTACTGACAGCAGTTGATTCCCAATACATTTTTTTAGCATTTCGTTCGCTTTCGGTCCCGCGACTATAAAATGTGTTTTTCTTCTAAGCAACTCTCGATGATTGAGAAGTGACTGAATGCTCTTGGATGGAAACTAACGAGACAAACATTTCAATGTAATCATTTTGCAGTATGTAAGCCTGCTGTTGTTCTTTTTCCCATGCTCAAATAAAATGTCAATGATTTTCCCTGCTGTAAAAACCAACTGAAACACTTTGCATTGCATAGTGCTGGGTTGACTATTCATGTACTGTAGGACTCTTAAACTCAATTACTATTCAATTACATTTCAACAATCAGGTATTTTTGTTTGATCTTTTAAAGTCATTGCAATCTTGCTAACACCATCAATTGCATTAATCTCAGAGTGATCCCATCTCGCCTTCCAGTGATCCCACAACCCATGTGATCATATACATAGGTCAAGTGTTATTGCTTAACCTCTGATCAGCCTTTCATAACCGGTGATCACATGCCATGTGATCCTCACAGCAGTTTGTTTATTGGGTGCTCAAGGTCATTGAAAAACATGTCGACTGTTCATGTGGTTGTAAGGTTGTAAAGAAGGTGTCTTCCCCATCACTGTGGCCTTGATGTATTTTTACCCATATGGCAAGAAAATGACAAAGCACAGCTCTGTGCAATGCTGTAAAATAAACATATATAATTTGTTTAGCATGTTGCCTTGAGTTGGAAAATTGGACATGCACCAACAATAAGCCAGTGAAGGCTTACAACTGCATTAGCTAGACGTCTATTTTGCATGCATTATCTCTCTTCGTAGCACTCTCTCTATTCCTCTCTCTATACTTCTCTCTCTCTGTCCCTCTCTCTGTCTCTAAGTCTTGCATATACTTATAGGGCTAGTTCTACACCACAGTGCCACGTTTTCACCAGTTTCAGTACTGTATCGCTGTAGAATGCTGAGGTAGCCATGCTGGTTAGGTGTGCCTTGAATTCTAAATAAATCACTGACAGTGTCACCAGCAAAGCACCTCCACACCATCTCACCTCCTCCTCCATGCTTCTCGATGGGAACCACACAGGCAGAGATCATCTGTTCACCTACTCTCCTTCTCACAAAGACACGGCGGATGGAACCAAAAATCTCTAATTTGGACTCATCACACCAAAGGACAGATTTCCACCGGTCTGATGTCGATTGCTCATGTTTCTTGGCCCAAGGAAGTCTCCTCTTATTTGTCCTTTAGTTGTGGTTTCTTTGCAGCAATACGACCATGAAGGCCAGATTCACGTAGTCTCCTCTGAACAGTTGATGTTGAGATGTGTCTGTTACTTGAACTCTGTGAAGGCTGCAATTTGAGGTGCAGTTAACTCTAATCAACTTATCCTCTGCAGCAGAGGTAGCGCTGGGTCTTCCTTTCCTGTGGTGGTCCTCATGAGAGCCACTTTCATCATAGCGCTTGATGGTTTTTGCGAATGCACTTGAAGAAACTTTCAAAGATCTTGACATTTTCTGGATTGACTGACCTTTAAGTCTTAAAGCAATGATGTACTGTTTCTTTCACTTTGCTTATTTGAGCTGTTCTTGCCATATTCTGGACTTGGTCTTTCACCAAATAGGGCTATCTTGTGTATACCACTGTATACTACCTTGTCCCAACACAACTGATTGGCACAAATGCATTAAGAAGGAAAGAAAGTCCACAAATCAACTTTTAACAAGGCATACCTGTTAATTGAAATGCATTCCAGGTGACGACCTTATGAAGCTGAGAAAATGCCAAGAGTATGCAAAGCTGTCATCAAGGCAAACGGAGGCTACTTTGAAGAATCTCAAATATTTTAGGTTACTACAAATGTTTGGTTACTACATGATTCCATATGTGTTATTTCAAGTTTTAACGTCTTCACTATTATACTACAATGTAGAAAATAGTAAAAATAAAGAAAAATCCTTGAATGAGTAGGTTTGTCCAAACTTTTGACTGGCTGTTCACAAGTCAGGGACGACGTTCATGATGCTCACCCGGGTGCCTCCAGGATGAAAAGTTGAGCCAGATCTTATACAGTTGAAGTCGGAAGTTTACATACACCTTAGCCAAATACATTTAAACTCAGTTTTTCACAATTAATACAATATCCAATACAACATTTAACCCTAGTAAAAATTCCCTGTTTTAGGTCAGTGAGAATCACCACTTTATTTCAAGAATGTGAAATGTCAGAATATTAGTAGAGAGAATGATTTATTTCAGCTTTTATTTCTTTTATCACATTTCCAGTGGGTCAGAAGTTTACATACACTCAATTAGTATTTGGTAGCATTGCCTTTAAATTGTTTAACTTGGGTCAAACGTATCGGGGGGAGCCTTCCACAAGCTTCCCACAATAAGTTGGGTGAATTTTGGCCCATTCCTCCTGACAAAGCTGGTGTAACTGAGTCTGGATTGTAGGCCTTCTTGCTCACACGCTTTTTCAGTTCTGCCCACATATTTTCTATGGGATTGAGGTCAGGGCAATATCTTGCCTTTGTTGTCCTTAAGCCATTTTGCCATTGGAAGTATGCTTGGGGTCATTGTCCATTTGGAAGACACATTTGCAACCAAGCTTTAACTTCCTGACTGATGTCTTGAGATGTTGCTTCAATATATCCACATATTTTTCCACTCTCATGATGCCATCTATTTTGTGAAGTGCACCAGTTCCTCCTGCAGCAAAGCACTTCCACAACATGATGCTGGCACCCTCGTGCTTCACAGTTGGGATGGTGTTCTTCGGCTTGCAAGCCTCTCCCTTTTTCCTCCAAACATAACAATGGCCAAACAGTCTATTTCATCAGGCCAGAGGACATTTCTCCAAAAAGTACAATATTTGTCCCCATGTACAGTTGCAAACCATAGTCTGGCTTTTTTTATGGCGGTTTTGGAGCAGTGGCTTCTACCTTGCTGAGCGGCCTTTCAGGTTATGTCGATATAGGATTCATTTTACAGTGGATATAGATACTTTTGTACTTGTTTCCTCCAGCATCTTCACAAGGTCCTTTGCTGTTGTTCTGGGATTAATTTGCACTTTTCGCACCACAGTACGTTCATCTCTAGGAGACAGAACGTGTCTCCTTCCTTCCTGTGCGGTGTGACGTCTGCGTTGTCCCATGGTGTTTATACTTGCGTACTATTGTTTGTACAGAGGAACGTGGTACCTTCAGGCGTTTGGAAATTGCTCCCAAGGATGAACCAGACTTGTGGAGGTCTACAATTTTGTTTCGGAGGTCTTGGCTGATTTCTTTTGATTGCCCCATGATGTCAAGGAAAGAGGCACTGAGTTTGAACGTAGGCCTTGAAATACATCCACAGGTACACCTCCAATTGACTCAAATTATGTCAATTAGCTTATTAGAAGCTTCTAATGCATTGACATATTTTTTCTGGAATTTTCCAAGCTGTTTAAAGGCACCTTCAACTTAGTGTATGTAAACTTCTCGACTTCAACTGTATCTGGTGGCCTAACATGGATCAATACTTAGAAAACAACATTAAATTCTGTTTTGAGTGCCTAATCGAAGAAGATGGCTCCGTCCACGCCACTACAACCGTGGGAGTGGCCTGACCGCCATTGGCCCAGGCTGCACATAGACTTTGCAGGCCAAATCAAATCAAATCAAATGTATTTGTCACATACACATGGTTAGCAGATGTTAATGCGAGTGTAGCGAAATGCTTGTGCTTCTAGTTCCGACAATGCAGTAATAACCAACGAGTAATCTAACTAACAATTCCAAAACTACTACCTTATACACACAAGTGTAAAGGGATAAAGAATATGTACATAAAGATATATGAATGAGTGATGGCACAGAGCGGCTAAGGCAAGATGCAGTAGATGGTATCGAGTACAGTATATACATATGAGATGAGTAATGTAGGGTATGTAAACAATGTGGCATAGTTTAAAGTGGCTAGTATTACATAAAGATGCAGTAGATGATATAGAGCACAGTATATATGTATACATATGAGATGAATAATGTAGGGTATGTAAACATTATATTAAGTAGCATTGTTTAAAGTGGCTAGTGATATATTTTACATAAATTCCCATCAATTCCCATTATTAAAGTGGCTGGAGTTGAGTCAGTGTGTTGGCAGCAGCCACTCAATGTTATTGGTGGCTGTTTAACAGGCTGATGGCCTTGAGATAGAAGCTGTTTTTCAGTCTCTCGGTCCCAGCTTTGATGCACCTGTACTGACCTCGCCTTCTGGATGATAGCGGGGTGAACAGGCAGTGGCTCGGGTGGTTGTTGTCCTTGATGATCTTTATGGCCTTCCTGTGACATCAGGTGGTGTAGGTGTCCTGGAGGGCAGGTAGTTTGCCCCCGGTGGTGCATTGTGCAGAACTCACTACCCTCTGGAGAGCCTTACGGTTGTGGGCGGAGCAGTTGCCGTACCAGGCGGTGATACAGCCCGACAGGATGCTCTCGATTGTGCATCTGTAGAAGTTTGTGAGTGCTTTGTGTGTCTGTGTGGGTGGACCAATTCAGTTTGTCGAGGAACTTAAAACTTACTACCCTCTCCACTACTGTCCCATCGATGTGGATAGGGGGGTGTTCCCTCTGCTGTTTCCTGAAGTCCACAATCATCTCCTTAGTTTTGTTGACGTTGAGTGTGAGACACCACACTCCGAGGGCCCTCACCTCCTCCCTGTAGGCCGTCTCGTCGTTGTTGGTAATCAAGCCTACCAAATCAAATCAAATCAAATGTATTTATATAGCATTTCGTACATCAGCTGATATCTCAAAGTGCTGTACAGAAACCCAGCCTAAAACCCCAAACAGCAAGCAATGCAGGTGTAGAAGCACGGTGGCTAGGAAAAACCACCTAGAAAGGCCAAAATCTAGGAAGAAACCTAGAGAGGAACCAGGCTATGTGGGGTAGCCAGTCCTCTTCTGGCTGTGCCGGGTGGAGATTATAACAGAACATGGCCAAGATGTTCAAATGTTCATAAATGACCAGCATGGTCCAATAATAATAAGGCAGAACAGTTGAAACTGGAGCAGCAGCACAGCCAGGTGGACTGGGGACAACAAGGAGTCATCATGTCAGGTAGTCCTGAGGCATGGTCCTAGGGCTCAGGTCCTCCGAGAGAGAGAAAGAAAGAAAGAATTAGAGAGAGCACACTTAAATTCACACAGGACACCGAATAGGACAGGAGAAGTACTCCAGATATAACAAACTGACCCTAGCCCCCCCGACACATAAACTACTGCAGCATAAATACTGGAGGCTGTGACGACCACTGTTGTGTTGTCCGCAAACTTGATTATTGAGTTGGAGGCGTGCGTGGCCGCGCAGTCGTGGGTGAACAGGGAGCACAGGAGAGGGCTCAGAACGCACCCTTGTGGGGCCCCAGTGTTGAGGATCAGCGGGGTGGAGATGTTGTTACCTACCCTCACCACCTGGGGGCGGCCCGTCAGGAAGTCCAGTACCCAGTTGCACAGGGCGGGGTCGAGACCCAGGGTCTCGAGCTTGATGACGAGTTTGGAGGGTAATATGGTGTTAAATGCTGAGCTGTAGTCGATGAACAGCATTCTCACATAGGTATTCCTCTTGTCCAGATGGGTTAGGGCAGTGTGCAGTGTGGTTGCGATTGCGTCGTCTGTGGACCTATTGGGGAGGGTAAGCAAATTGGAGTGGGTAGTCTGTGGACCTATTTGGGCGGTAAGCAAATTGGAGTGGGTCTAGGGTGTCAGGTAGGGTGGAGGTGATATGGTCCTTGACTAGTCTCTCAAAGCACTTCATGATGACGGAAGTGAGTGCTAGACTTTTAGCTCAGTTACCTTAGCTTTCTTGGGAACAGGAACAATGGTGGCCATCTTGAAGCATGTGGGAACAGCAGACTGGGATAAGGATTGATTGAATATGTCCGTAAACACACCAGCCAGCTGGTCTGCGCATGCTCTGAGGGCGCGGCTGGGGATGCCGTCTGGGCCTGCAGCCTTGTGAGGGTTAACACGTTTAAATGTTTTACTCACCTCGGCTACAGTGAAGGAGAGTCCACATGTTTTTGTTGCAGGCCGTGTCAGTGGCACTGTATTGTCCTCAAAGCGGGCAAAAAAGTTATTTAGTCTGCCTGGGAGCAAGACATCCTGGTCCGTGACTGGGCTGGTTTTCTTTTTGTAATCCGTGATTGACTGTAGACCCTGCCACATACCTCTTGTGTCTGAGCCGTTGAATTGCGATTCTACTTTGTCTCTATACTGACGCTTAGCTTGTTTGATTGCCTTGCGGAGGGAATAGCTACACTGTTTGTATTCGGTCATGTTTCCGGTCACCTTCCCTGATTAAAAGCAGTGGTTCGCGCTTTCAGTTTCACGCGAATGCTGCCATTAATCCATGGTTTCTGGTTTGGGAATGTTTTAACCTCTAGCGTCGAGCAATCCCGTATCTGGGAGTGTAATCATAGCCTCAAGCTCATTACCATAACGCAACGTTTCCTATTCATGAAAATCGCAAATTAAATTAAATAAATATATTGAAACACAAGCTTAGCCTTTTGTTAACAACACTGTCATCTTAGATTTTCAAAATATGCTTTAACCAAAGCTACACAAGCATTTGTGTAAGAGTATTGATAGCCTAGCATAGCATTAAGCCTAGCATTCAGCAGGCAACATTTGCACAAAAACAAGAAAAGCATTCAAATAAAATAATTTACCTTTGAAGAACTTCGGATGTTTTCAATGACGAGACTCTCAGTTAGATAGCAAATGTTAATTTTTTCCAAAAATATTATTTGTCTAAGAGAAATAGCTCCGTTTTGTTCATCATGTTTGGCAAAAAAAAAAAAAAAAAATGCAGTCACCTACAACGCCAAACTTTTTTCCAAATTAGCTCCATAATATCGACAGAAACATGGCAAACATTGTTTAGAATCCATCCTCAAGGTGTTTTTCACAATTCTATTCGATGAAAAATCATTCCTGGCAGTCGGTTTCTCATCAGAGGCAAACGGAAAAATACTGCAGCTGGAGATTACGCAATAATTGCGCCGGAGGACACCAAGCGACCACCTGGTAGATGTAGTGTCTTATGGTCAATCTTCCAATGATATGCCTACAAATACGTCACAATGCTGCAGACACCTTGGGGAAAACGTGGAAAAGGTAAGCTCACTCCTAGCTCCTCCACAGCCATATAAGGAGTCATTGCCATGAGGCGGTTTCAAAAAATGCGGCACTTCCTGATTGTATTTTTATCTGGGTTTTTTCTGTAACATCAGTTCTGTGGCACTCACAGACAATATCTTTGCAGTTTTGTAAACGTCAGAGTGTTTTCTTTCCAAAGCTGTCAATTATATGCATAGTCGAGCATCTTTCCGTGACAAAATATCTTGTTAAAAACGGGAACGTTTTTCATCCAAAAATTAAAAGAGCGCCCCCTATATCGAAGAAGTTAATCGTTGCTATGGGAACGACATCGCACGTTCTAATGAACTCGCTCACTGAATCAGCGTATTCGTCAATGTTGTTGTTTGACGCAATACGAAACATATCCCAGTCCACGTGATGGAAGCAGTCTTGGAGCGTGGAATCAGATTGGTCGGACCAGCGTTGAACAGACCTCAGCGCGGGAGCTTCTTGTTTTAGCTTCTGTCTGTAGGCAGGGAGCAACAAAATGGAGTCGTGGTCAGCTTTTCCAAAAGGAGGGGGGGGGCCTTATATGCGTCGCGGAAGTTAGAATAGCAATGATCCAATGTTTTACCAGCCCTGGTTGCGCAATCGATATGCTGATACAATTTAGGGAGTCTTGTTTTCAGATTAGCACTGTTAAAATCCCCAGCTACAATGAATGCAGCCTCAGGATATGTGGATTCCAGTTTGCAAAGAGTCAAATAAAGTTCGTTCAGAGCCATCGATGTGTCTGCTTGGGGTGGAATATATACGGCTGTAATTATAATCGAAGAGAATTCCCTTGGTAGATAATGCGGTCGGCATTTGATTGTGAGGAATTCTAAATCAGGTGAACAGAAGGACTTGAGTTCCTGTATGTTTTTGTGATCACACCACGTCTCGTTAACCATAAAGCATACGCCCCCACCCCTCTTCTTACCAGAAAGATGTTTGTTTCTATCGGCGCGATGCGTGGAAAAACCAGCTGGCTGCACCGACTCCGATAGCGTCTCTCGAGTGAGCCATGTTTCCGTGAAGCAAAGAACATTACAGTCTCTGATGTCCCTCTGGAATGCTACCCTTGCTCGGATTTCATCAACCTTGTTGTCAAGAGACTGGACATTGACGAGAAGTATGCTAGGGAGTGGTGCGCAATGTGCCCGTCTCCGGAGACTGACCAGAAGACCGCTTCGTTTCCCTCTTTTACAAAGTAGTTTTTTTCGGTCGCCGGCTGGGATCCATTCCGTTGTCCTGGGTGAAAGGCAGAACACAGGATCCGCTTCGCGAAAGTCATATTCTTGGTCGTACTGATGGTGAGTTGACGCTGCTCTTATATTCAGTATTTATTCTCGACTGTATGTAATGAAACCTAAGATGACCTGGGGTACCAATGTAAGAAATAACACGTAAAAAAACAAAAAACTGCATAGTTTCCTAGGAACGCGAAGCGAGGCGGCCATCTCTGTCCACCATGACATGTTCCTTGTCATGGCGGACGTGCACTCCAAGTGGCTGGAGACTCCCATTATGAGCAACATTACAGCAACAACAACCATTGACAAGCTGAGCCAGGTGACTCTCTAGTTCAGGCAATGCGACAACCTTCACCTTTGACTTGTCTCAAGAATTCATGCGGAGAAACAGGATTCGCCATGTCCGCAGAGCTCTGTTTCACCCTTCCTCGAACGGCTTAGCAGAGCGGGCTGTGCAGACACTGAAAGACGGGCTCAAAAGGATGAATGACATGGCATTACACCACAAACAACAACAGGACAGACTCCAGCTGAGATGCTGATGGGCAGAAAGCCAAAAGCTCAACTGGACCTACTGCATCTGGACATCAAAGCACAAGTGGAACGAAAGCAGGAGAAACAAAAAGAGAGAAATGACCATCACACAATGGAGAGACAGTTAAAACCACATGACATTGTCTACATCCGCAACATAACACGTAGCCAACGCTGGTTCCTAGGTAGCATTCTGAGTCAGACTGGTCCACTTTCATTTGACTGATGGTCGAGTCATGGCAGACACCAGGACCACATCTGCCTGCACTATCACAAAGTAAATACTATGTTTTCAGACAAAACACCTGTGGGTGAGAGTGCACAAGTTGAAACACCACAGGGAACAGTGTCTGAGGAACAGGGATATTCAGTAGCTCCAGGATAGGGTGATGTCTGACTGTCTCTTACAAACACCCGACCCACTCCTGTGCCCTCAGACCCAGCTCCACTGAGACACGCCTCACCTGTGTCTAGAGGGACACCAGGAGTACGGCGCAGATCACAGCGTAGTCACAAGGCTCCTGACAGACTGACTCTATCGTTGAGAGTAGGAGACTCCTTGGGTTAATTTTTGAACAGCAGACTTAGTTAAAAGAATAAGGTCTTTGTTTTATATCACCTTTATTTAACCAGGTAGGCTAGTTGAGAACAAGTTCTCATTTACAACTGTGACCTGGCCAAGATAAAGCATAGAGTGTGAACAGACAACACAGAGTTACACATGGAGTAAACAATTAACAAGTCAATAAAAGAAAAAAAAGAGTCTATATACGTTGTGTGCAAAAGGCATGAGGAGGTAGGCGAATAATTACAATTGAGCAGATTAACACTGGAGTGATACATGATCAGATGGTCATGTGCAGGTAGAGATACTGGTGTGCAAAAGAGCAGGAAAGTAAATCAATAAAAACAGTATGGGGATGAGGTAGGTAAATTGGGTGGGCTATTTACCGATGGACTATGTACAGCTGCAGCGATCGGTTAGCTGCTCAGATAGCAGATGTTTAAAGTTGGTGAGGGAGATAAAAGTCTCCAACTTCAGCGATTTTTGCAATTCGTCTGTTATCTTTGTTTGTTTGTTTACAGCTACAGTAACACTAGCACGAGTTCTAAAGTTTTGCGAGGAAAAGAAGAGGAAACACTGTTGTTGTTTACTTGTATACATGGCTTTTCCTCACAGGGGGATTGAAATTAAGGGGGGAGAAGTGTTATAGTGTGGACACTGTATAAATAATTCCTACTGAATAGGTGGTGTACTTAACTGCAGTATAGTACTATTACAGTAACGATGTGCGCTGAGAGTCGGGAAGCAAGTTCAGGGAGTGAATATATTTTTTAAATGAACAAAACAAGAAACACAAACAACTCACCGATTTGAAACAAGAACAATGATGGCTGGGGAAGAAACCAAAGGGAGTGACATATAGAGGGCAGGTAATCAAGGAGGTAATGGAGTCAAGTTACGACATTTATCTTCAAGTTGCAAAGTCTGGGCTCTAGAAAGAGGCCTGAGTTCCCAACTTGGAATTCTGAGTTGGATGACTGTTAAAAAAAGAAAATCTTCAGTCAGAGCTTTTTTTCCCTCATTTGTCTTGAACCCATTGAAGTCAGAGATTTCCCAGTTCCGAGGTCCCAGTTGTTTTGAACACTGCATGATACTGTCACTAGCAATACAACTAGGACTGGTCATTTGCTAGCAACACACACAGCAACATACTTGCTTGATACAAAACAGAACAGCAAATTAAGTGGTAATTTTCCCACAATTGACATTTACTACATTAAAGATCTTCAGCGGTCACATTACATCAAAAAATGAAGTTGGCACAGTGAAAGTGATAACTCCAATCACAAGGTGAGGCAACACCACTTAGATTATACACCAGTCTGCTCTTCTGTTAGTTAGCACGTTAACTCGCTCACACACATTTCCAACACCCTGTCATGATTTATCCTATCAGCTCTGAACCAGGCACGGCACAATGTTTCATAACAACCAACGTCTGGGCACACACGGCTGACAGTGGGGAACAAAGAAGAGATAGATATAGGGGTTGGGGACACAATATGACGTCACACCGCCAGATAGGCCAACTGCAAACAGACTTACAAGTCACTGAGACCTGATAATGTCAGCCAGTGATTGGAAAGTGTTTGCTTTCGAATTAAACCGCTTTTTGCGCCTCAAATATCTCCTGTGGCACCTCCCTCTCGACGACATGATTAGATGTAGGTGTCAGGAATCAGAGAGCTGTGGAGCTGTGGCATGTCAAAGATAGTCGGGTGTCTTCTGTGGAGTTAGATTGAATAACGGTAGTGTGCTTCCATCATCAAAACAGTTCATGTGTTGTGCATGTTTAGAAGCCAAAATCAAATTACAATTTTTGTAGTAAATAGATGATAAAGCTATTGAACTTGTGTTAGCACTTTATAATGGTCAGTTAGCACTAAACCCAATGCCGTAAACAGAGAAACAATGCAGCTAACAGAGAAACAATGCCGCTAACAGAGAAACAATGCAGCTAACAGAGAAACAATGCAGCTAACAGAGAAACAATGCAGCTAACAGAGAAACAATGCTGCTAACAGAGAAACAATGCAGCTAACAGAGAAACAATGCAGCTAACAGAGAAACAATGCAGCTAACAGAGAAACAATGCAGCTAACAGAGAAACAATGCAGCTAACAGAGAAACAATGTCGCTAACAGAGAATCAATGCCGCTAACAGAGAAACAATGCAGCTAACAGAGAAACAATGCAGCTAACAGAGAAACAATGCAGCTAACAGAGAAACAATGCAGCTAACAGAGAAACAATGCCGCTAACAGAGAAACAATGCAGCTAACAGAGAAACAATGCAGCTAACAGAGAAACAATGCAGCTAACAGAGAAACAATGCAGCTAACAGAGAAACAATGCCGCTAACAGAGAAACAATGCAGCTAACAGAGAAACAATGCAGCTAACAGAGAAACAATTCAGCTAACAGAGAAACAATGCCGCTAACAGAGAAACAATGCCCTATTCACACTGGACTAGTCGTACTATAGAACGTCGTTAAACAATTATACCATAGCATGTCCATTTTTCCCATGGACACTTCAAATGGGATTAGTTTTACCAAACTGCCCCTGTAATAAAAAATAAAATTCTAATTCAAAACTAACTGTTATGATGGAAGCCTGGAGGCTCTTCTAGGTGTGATACAGTATTTCACGTCTAGGGATAGCCTAATATTGGCCTAATGTCCTTCAGTTCGGGGAGAAAGTCCAAATATTAAAGCATATCAATAACAACCATGAACTGTAACATATGCAGACATTTAATTACCTGACGTATTTGTCAATGTATCAATTCATTGGCACAATATCCTCCACTTAATTTTGTAAAAGAAAAGTACGTCATTTGGAAAGTTGATATGTGACAAAACAGTTAATTCATCTGTTGGCTATGTGCATAGCACTTTGTTTTAAGCATCAATTTGTTTCCGATGTTCTTACCCAAACCGGGTGCAGTGCAGCACCTGTTGAACTCTGTAATGTCCCTCAAAACACAGGGATGACGATTCACACAGGATAAGTATTCTCAGAGGACCTGGGAGTTTGCCAAAAAGCTGTAGGGTTTTAGGGCTGGGATAATAACTTTCCGGCCAAGTAAAAATGACAGACATGGCAGATTTTGGCGGGACTTAATCTTGTGCCTACATGAAATTGTTTAAAGCAAATCCTACCCTTGTGATCTAGGTGGTTAAATGTCTGGAAGCAGGAGATGATGGACTCATTAGTTTAAACTTCTAACACCAAGTTCAATCCCAGATACTTTTCTCCCAGAAGATCTGAGTGGCACTTGGAGGTGCTACTGTATAATGAAGATGGTTTGCCAAAGACTGTCACAACAATGTCACTGTCTACGCTAAATGTGTTTACATTGTCTAATAAAGAAAATAGTTGGGCTATAAGAAATAGTTTTTATTCAATGGGGTTAGGCAAAGCAGAGATGACAATATTTTTTATTTCACCCGTACAACAATATAGCCTATTATTAAAGTATAGTATGTTTACAATATCATAAACAATAGTCTTTTACACTTTTCAAATTACATGTTATATACAGTGCCTTGCGAAAGTATTCGGCCCCCTTGAACTTTGCGACCTTTTGCCACATTTCAGGCTTCAAACATGAAGATATAAAACTGTATTTTTTTGTGAAGAATCAACAACAAGTGGGACACAATCATGAAGCGGAACGACATTTATTGGATATTTCAAACTTTTTTAACAAATCAAAAACTGAAAAATTGGGCGTGCAAAATTATTCAGCCCCTCTACTTTCAGTGCAGCAAACTCTCTCCAGAAGTTCAGTGAGGATCTCTGAATGATCCAATGTTGACCTAAATGACTAATGATGATAAATACAATCCACCTGTGTGTAATCAAGTCTCCGTATAAATGCACCTTCACTGTGATAGTCTCAGAGGTCCGTTAAAAGCGCAGAGAGCATCATGAAGAACAAGGAACACACCAGGCATGTCCGAGATACTGTTGTGAAGAAGTTTAAAGCCGGATTTGGATACAAAAAGATTTCCCAAGCTTTAAACATCCCAAGGAGCACTGTGCAAGCGATAATATTGAAATGGAAGGAGTATCAGACCACTGCAAATCTACCAAGACCTGGCCGTCCCTCTAAACTTTCAGCTCATACAAGGAGAAGACTGATCAGAGATGCAGCCAAGAGGCCCATGATCACTCTGGATGAACTGCAGAGATCTACAGCTGAGGTGGGAGACTCTGTCCATAGGACAACAATCAGTCGTATATTGCACAAATCTGGCCTTTATGGAAGAGTGGCAAGAAGAAAGCCATTTCTTAAAGATATCCATAAAAAGTGTTGTTTAAAGTTTGCCACAAGCCACCTGGGAGACACACCAAACATGTGGAAGAAGGTGCTCTGGTCAGATGAATTTGGCAACAATGCAAAACATTATGTTTGGCGTAAAAGCAACACAGCTGAACACACCATCCCCACTGTCAAACATGGTGGTGGCAGCATCATGGTTTGGGCCTGCTTTTCTTCAGCAGGGACAGGGAAGATTGTTAAAATTGATGGGAAGATGGATGGAGCCAAATACAGGACCATTCTGGAAGAAAACCTGATGGAGTCTGCAAAAGACCTGAGACTGGGACGGAGATTTGTCTTCCAACAAGACAATGATCCAAAACATAAAGCAAAATCTACAATGGAATGGTTCAAAAATAAACATATCCAGGTGTTAGAATGGCCAAGTCAAAGTCCAGACCTGAATCCAATCGAGAATCTGTGGAAAGAACTGAAAACTGCTGTTCACAAATGCTCTCCATCCAACCTCACTGAGCTCGAGCTGTTTTGCAAGGAGGAATGGGAAAAAATTTCAGTCTCTCGATGTGCAAAACTGATAGAGACATACCCCAAGCGACTTACAGCTGTAATCACAGCAAAAGGTGGCGCTACAAAGTATTAACTTAAGGGGGCTGAATAATTTTGCACGCCCAATTTTTCAGTTTTTGATTTGTTAAAAAAGTTTGAAATATCCAATAAATGTCGTTCCACTTCATGATTGTGTCCCACTTGTTGTTGATTCTTCACAAAAAAATACAGTTTTATATATTTATGTTTGAAGCCTGAAATGTGGCAAAAGGTCGCAAAGTTCAAGGGGGCCGAATACTTTCGCAAGGCACTGTATTTATATGGTTTTGTCAGGAGCGTCAAGGAGCTCTCTACTCAAATGGCACAACATAATCCTTCAGATAGTCCAAAGCACAGCATATGACACCCATCACATACTGTATAACTGAAGGATGTCTCCTTTCATATCTGGAAAATGACGAAGTAGAAGTAGAATCTGATGCTGCTGCAGCATTGCTCATCTTCACAGTGGGAATCCAGTCGACATGTGTGTCTTGATAGAAGTGAGCTGGCGGACCTACAGTAGCACATAAACAAATGAAAAACACTGATGTTACAATATCACTTCTTCAGGTCACCAAAACCATCAGGGGACTTACGTGTCTGGTTGTGTTAAATTCATTCAGGTGTTTTAGTGTCCTAAAGATTACATCTATTGTCGGGTTGGAACAGACCAATAGTCAACACAGCAGGTTGTCCTATCCCATTGAAGCTTTTGTTCTATGTCCATACATTTTCCCTCCTTATGAATAAAGTTCCCAACAAATTATCATTGGGTTATTACATGAATATATGATAGCCACTGGCGTTTTTTGGACAATAATGTCCTCCAGGTTATATGAACGTCATATCATACAATTTGCGTCTTCCCTTTTTATGACCATGGCTAGAAGGGATCCAGCTTTTGTCAAATAAATGTCATATTTTAAATTTCGTAGCAAATGAGCCTTTACGCAGCAGGTTAGGAAAATTAGGTTAAGGTAAGGAAAAGGGTTAGGGTTAGCTAAAATGTATTTGACAAAAGCATGATCCCCAGGAACCCTTTTCAGCCTAGATTACATGGTTGCATTCAAGACAAGGTTGTTTTTATTGAACTGTTTCTCAGTGTCAGTAGAGTAGGCCTAGGCGACCAAAGTATTAAAAATGATTCCGCTAATATCTCCAGTCATATAAAGTGTAGTAGAATTGCATAAAATGTTTATCAAAGGCCACATTTTTCCTGAGCAATGGCAGAAAAACGTCTCTTATATAGCCTATAAGCCTATGACACTACGCGCCTATTAATAGCTTAAATTATCACTATCCATTGTTCTCACCATATTAGGAATGTTTGGCTTACATTAGTCTGCAAATGCGATGATAGAGGCATGCAATCCTTTGTTATAAAGGTGCCTTTTTCCGGTGAAAAGATTGCTTCCCCAAAACTTGAAACTCATGCGACTACAAGCTATCTAGCGAGCTAATTTTCATTAACTTAGACAGCATTGTTGTTAACACCTGGTTAGCTTAAAACTTCTTAAGGCTGCAATCCCGTTAACAATCCCGTTAATGACAACAGCCAGTGAAAGTGCAGGGCGCCAATTTCAAAACAACAGAAATCTCATCAAAATTCCTCAAACATACATACATACATACATCTTATACCGTTTTAAAGGTAATCTTGTTGTTAATCCCACCACAGTGTCGGATTTCAAATATGCTTCACAGCGAAAGCACCACAAACGTGTGGTGTTAGGTCACCACCAAGCCACAGAATAAACACAGCCATTTTTCCAGCCAAAAATGGTGCGTTACATTCACTAGTTCCAAAAACATCCAGTGATTTTGCATAGCCACATCGATTCAACATAAATACTCATCATAAATGTAGATGATAATACAAGTTATACCCATGGAATTATAGATATACCTCTCCTTAATGCAACCGCTGTGTCAGATTTTAAAAAAACTTAATCTGAGACGGCACTCACAAAAATAATAAAATTAGCCGCCATGTTGGAGGCAACAGAAACCAGAAATCACATTATAAATATTCCCTTACCTTTGATCATCTTCATCAGAATGCACTCCCAGGAATCCTAGTTCCACAATAAATGCTTGATTTGTTCGATAATGTCCGTTATTTATGTCCAAGTAGCTACTTTTGTTAACGCGTTAGGTACACATATCCAAACACTCGTGCAGGTCGAGCATTACTTTGGACAAAAACTTCAAAAAGTTATATTACAGGTCGAAGAAACATTTCAAACGAAGTATAGAATCAATCATTAGGATGTTTTAATCATAAATCTTCACTAAAGTTCCAACCGGAGAATTCCTTTGTGTCTATTGGAGCAATGGAACGCAGCTCGATATCATGTGGAATGTGCGTGACCAGGAAATGGCTCTCTGCCAGTAACCTGACTCATTCAGCTCTTCTTCAGTCCCACAACACTGTAGAAGCTTCATTCAAGTTTCTAAAGACGGTTGACACCTAGTGGAAGCCCTAGGAAGTGCAACGTCATTCATATCCCACTGTGAATTCAATAGGGCCTGGGTTGAAAGTCGACCAACCTCAGATTTCTCACTTCCTGTTTGGATTTCTTCTCAGGTTTTTGCCTGCAATATGAGTTATGTTATATTCACAGACATCATTCAAACAGTTTTAGAAACTTCAGAGTGTTTTCTATCCAATATTAATAATAATATGTATATATTAGCAACTGAAACTGAAGAGCAGGCCGTTTACTCTGGACACCTTTCATCCAAACTACTCAATACTGCCCCCTGCAGCCATAAGAAGATAACAGCTAAACTAAATTCTAAATTGATCAGACTTGACTTACCAGTGATGAAACAATTGTAGCAAACCCTGCACTGACAGCTGTCTGGATGTTGAGAGGCAAAAAGTTTTCTTTGCTTTGTGAACCGTTCTTGAGTCTTATCGCATTGGTATCACAAATGGTACTTCGTCATTGCGGGGAATCTGTAAACATAATTTTTCCCGTTGTCTTTCCTGCCTTATTAGAGCAGCCAAATACTCCACAGGAAATGACCGTAGTGATGAATCAACTAGTTTTGGGCACTGTTATCATGTAATTTGGGGTAGCCACTCAGCGGTACCTGAGTGCCAAGTCTAGGTCCAAGAGGCTTCTAAACAGCTTCTACCCCCAAGCCATAAGACTCCTGAACAACTAATCAGATGACTAGGCTACCCAGACTATTTGCATTGCCCCCCCCCCCCCTTCCCCCCTTTTAGGTTGCTACTACTCTCTGTTATTATCTATGCATAGTGACTTTAACAAAAATACCTACATGTACATATTACCTTTATTACCTTGACACTGGTGCCCCCGCACGTTGACTCTGTACCGGTACCCCCTGTATATAGCCCTGTTATTGTTGTTTACTGTTGCTCTTTAATTATTTGTTATTCTTGTCACTTACTTTTTTGGGGGTATTTTCTTAAAACTGAATTGTTGGTTAAGGGCTTGTAAGTAAACATTTCACTGTAAGGTTGTTGTATTCGACCTGTTGTATTCGATGCATGTGACAAATGACATTTGATTTGATTTGATTTGAGAGCGTACAGTGGTAGGATCTTAATTTTAGCTACTTTGCTACAGCAAGAAAATAATCCTGCAGCAACAGGAAATGTGAATTATTATGTGGATTATAATTAATGGATTTTTTTGTGGAGTTGATACTTTTTTTATTAGGGCAAATCAAGTCAGACATTTTAAAGTGAAAATTAAAACCTTTTTAAACCTTGAATACACCATACATGTTCATTTTCTGAGGAACAGGAAAATCCTCAGCTACAACAGAGTGATCAAATTAAGATCCTACATGTGCATACATAGATGGAAGCAGGTCATCTTCTCTGTGCTTGATAAGGCTGCGATATCATCTTTTCCACTGTTTTGCTTGAATGCCAATGCTAAACAAGTGCGGTTCACGAAGAAGCTGAGAGAAAATTGCACAAATGAGGATGAGTTATTTGGAAATATCGTCTACTATGTTGAAGAATAAGATTCCATTGCAAACTTTTTCTTTATTTTTTGTTCTCTTTGCCTCTAATCATGAACACTACGTGTATGATGAAGAAAATTAAAAATTGCTCAGATGAAGATCAAAATGAAGAAATCTGGTCTAGTGTCAACTAGAATGATGGAAGATTGTGTCTGAACTTATATTTAAAAGCTGTGTGAGGGTTATGAATGGTCATGACACCTTTTGACAGGAAAGGTGCTAAGTCATGTTGATAAAACTGTCTCAGTGTCATGTCCGACAATACGTCTAAGAGACGAACACGTGAAAAAGTGATGGGAATAATGGGTTCTATCAGCACTTCTGTCATAGAGGAGCATCCGTCAATGAGGGTCACATTATGGGAAATGGCACATTATTTCCATCCTACTCACCTTGCATTATTCTCTTTTTCTTGCTCTTTCTCTCTCTCTCTCTCACTCTCTTTTTATTCATCTTTCCCTCTCTATCTCCCTGTATTTTTCTCTTTGTGTGACTGTCTCACTCCTACTTTCTCTCTCTCTCTCTCTCTCTCTCTCTCTCTCTCTCTCTCTTTCTCTCTCTCTCTGTCTGTCTCCCTCTCTCTCTTTATTAATCTCTTCCTCTCTCTATCTCTCTCTCCCTGTCTGTCTCTCTTTGTGTCTCACTCTCTATCTATCTATCTCTCTTTCTTGCTGACTTATATCTTTGTTTATTTATTTCACCCTCTCTGTCTGTCTGTCTGTCTGTCTGTCTGTCTGTCTGTCTGTCTGTCTGTCTGTCTGTCTGTCTGTCTGTCTGTCTGTCTGTGTCTGTCTGTCTGTCTGTCTGTTAGTCTCTCTCTCTCTCTCTCTCTCTCTCTTTCTCTTTCTCTTTCTCTCTCTCTCTCTCTCTCTCTCTCTCTCTCTCTCTCTCTCTCTCTCTCTCTCTCCTCTCTCTCTCAATCTGGCTGTCTTGTCTCGCTTTATTTCCTTCACCATCTCTCTTTTTCTCTGTCTCTCGCTTTATTTCTCTCTCTCTGCTCTGTTTCTTTCTCTCTCTCTGCTCTGGTAAGTGAAGAGGGAGAAGTGATGGGAGGAAATGACACAGAAAGTATTAAGAGGGGATCAAGAGTCACATAGTGACATCTGTCAACAAGGATCAATCCCATCCAACCATGATGTTATAACACCTCGTCACGCCTGCTCCCACTCTTCCCCCCTGGCACTCGAGGGCACCAGGCTGCCCTGCATTACGCACTCCTGCCACCATCATGTACGTACACCTGCCTCCCTCGACACGTGCTTCAGCGATAGTGGACCCACCTGGACTCACTCAATCCCCTGTTCATTACCTCCCCTATATTTGTCAGTTCCCAGCTCTGGTCCCCGCTGCTGCATTGTTTGTCGTCTGCCTTTGTGTTTCCCAGTTCTGACGCTGTTCCTGTCCTGTCGCATGTCCGTTCCTAATTAAATGTCAACTCCCCGTACCTGCTGCTATTCTCCAGCGTCATTCCTTACACACCTGGTGAAATGAGGCAAGAGAGAGAGAAAATAAAGAGACAGGAACACAAAGAGAAAGAGAGGACTGTCTCTCAACTGTCAAACCTCTTAACTTTCGATTTCATTGTGTCTCTATGCCTCTGTGTGTGTGCACGCATTTGTCATGCTTGTGTGTGCGCTTTTGTGTGTGTGTGTATTCAATACAGAATGTTTGTGTGTATGTATGGGGGTGGTGGGTGGGGTATTGGTTAGTTGGTGATATACAACATGTGGGAGGGAATGCACCCAAGTGGGTGGTGAGCTGCAGACAGTGTCACCTCTTCTCTCGCCCCCTCTGTCTGACAGGGCCAGTGAATCATCATCACCCCATACCCACTGTCCTCCATCATGACAGGTACAAGAAGAGCACCCACCCCAACTGATATGGCTGCCCTGACTAGAAAATAAAGTTATTTTTAGCATGACTTACTGTAAGGAGATCATATACCGTGCTGTATGACTTACTGTACGCAACACAGCTATCTCTTACATACATTATACATGTACAATACAATACATCAATGCTATTTCTTCAACCTCAAAGTCCCATTATTCCACATTTATAATACAGGACAATAAATGTATATCTATTTTCTTATCACTCAATATTCATTTGTCAAAGGACTTAGGGCATCTTCAAACTAATTGATAACTTTTAACTTAAGAAAGTTATTCCTGTTACATTGTAGGCATATTAGTACACAGGACGTTCATACAAATGATTTGAAAAATATAGCTATTTCCATGGACACTCATCTCACATGAACAAAGTAAACATGTTCAACAGCATGTTTTGGTCATCTTTACCTTAATAAGCGGCTTGAGGTTAGAAGCTTAATTTGCAGATATTTTTATTTATAATTCATGCAATTAATGATCTTTCATGTAGTAACAAGGTGTTGACTGTATTCCTCTTTATATGGTACCATGGAAACTGACAGTCTCCCAGCTCAAGGCAGGCTGTTCACCAGATAAGCCCTGGGCTGCATAAAGAATATTAAACTGAACCAGCATGGCAAATGCCTGTACCAAACAACTGATGATACAATACCAAGACATTGCCACTGTGGTTACACTCAAAAAAGAGAAAGAGAGAAAAACATGTTGTGGGAAGTTCAATCAAAATACATAAAACTGTCTAACTCTCTCTCTCTCTCTCTCTCTCTCTCTCTCTCTCTCCTCTCTCTCTCTCTCTCTCTCTCTCTCTCTCTCTCTCTCTCTCTCTCTCTCTCTCTCTCTCCCTCTCTCCCTCTCTCTCTCTCGCTCTCTCTCTCTCTCTCTCTCTCTCTCTCTCTCTCTCTCTCTCGCTCTCTCTCTCTCTCTCTCTCTCTCCCTATGTCTGTCTGTCTGTCTGTCTGTCTGTCTGTCTGTCTGTCTGTCTGTCTGTCTGTCTGTCTGTCTGTCTCTCTCTCTCTCGCTCTCTATGTATGTCTGTCTCTCTCTCTCTCTCTCTCTATGTATGTCTCTCTCTCTCTCTCTCTCTATGTCTGTCTCTCTCTCTCTCTCTCCTCTCTCGCCTCTCTCTCTCTTACTATGTATGTCTGTCTCTCTCTCTCTCTCCTCTCTCTCTCCTCTCTCGCTCTCTCGCTCTCCCTCTCTCTCTCTCTCTCTCTCTATGTATGTCTCTCTGTCTCTCTCTCTCTCGCTCTCTCGCTCTCCCTCTCTCTCTCTCTCTATGTATGTCTCTCTCTCTCTCTCTCTCTCTATGTATGTCTGTCTCTCTCTCTCTCTCTCTCTCGCGCTCTCTCTCTCTCGCACTCTCTCTCTCTCTCGCACTCTCTCTTTCTCTGTATGTCTGTCTCTCTCTCTCTCTCCCTTCACTTTTCTCTCACTTCTCTCTTTTTCACAGTCCTCCGGGGTGTCAGTCTCCTGATCCACTCTATCCTGATTCATTTCTGACTCCTTTCCCCAGAAGTCTTACAGGCAATTCTGCCCAATGTTCTCTCGCTCGCGGGAGCAGTGGCGTACAAACATTCATTTGTCATTTCGGGAATATTTATTTTCTGTCCCTCACTTAGCCTGAGGGCAATGGTATGCACCCAATACCCCACAACTAGAAACTAATACAAAAACAATTCTGCCTAGCCCACCGAAGTGGGAGTAGGGAGCCGCCTGGAACCACAGTATAAAGCATAGGTTCCTTGAAACAATCACATTGAAACAGAGACCCGGGCAACTTCAATAGTTGAGACTGAAGCACAGACCAGCGAGAATGGCCAGGCAACATATGAGTTTTCCTTCTGACATCGAAGCGATTCTCGTTGATAAGCCCTCAAACAGAAGAGATTGAATGTTTCACAGACGACAACAAACTGCCTACCATGCAGGGAAATTCATAGCACAACGACTGGCACGAAGTGAGAGAGATTGTGGTGTGTCTTTGTATTGTAGAGGAGAAGTGTGCAATAAAATGTGTTTCTCTCTTTAACGAGGCATTCCAAACCTTTCACAACGCTGTGTCCTTGTGGAGTATTGTTAAATTACCGCTGATAGCTTTTATGGGCCTTAATTGCATCCGTTTGGAGAAAACAAAGAGGGTGTGGTTGTGTGTGTGTTTGTGTATGGGTGTGTGTGTGTGTGTGTGTGTGTGTGTGTGTGTGTGTGTGTGTGTGTGTGTGTGTGTGTGTGTGTGTGTGTGTGTGTGTGTGTGTGTGTGTGTGGTAGCATGGCAGGAAGCAGATTACCAAATTGTGTAGTGGTAGGAAGCAGATTACAGAGTTGTGTAGTGGTGGATGTTGCTTTCTGCCCCGTGGTGAGCCAACAATGTGCAGGATTAATCAAGCCAACCGGCTATCCACTTAGGTTAATTAGGGTTAAGGGATAATAAGGACCCCATTAAAAAAGCAGGCATCCACAGAGGACCCTTAATCCACGCGCCGGTGTGTGTCTGCAAAACGTTGTTTGTTTGCGGGTAAGTGTGCGTGTGTGTGTGTTTGTTTGTATTAATGCTGGTGCAGACAGATGATCAGTACCTGTTTGAAGCGTGACCTCGTTGTAGTGATTTGACCTTGTGAACATCACATGATGTTGCCTTGGTGCAATTTTAGAAACAGATTTCTTCAGTTTGTCCCCATAGGGGAAACCTTTTTGGTGCTGGGTAGATTTCTTAACGATCCCACGGTATATGGTTCTATGTAGAACCCTGGATGAAGGGTTCTACCAATACTAATTTTATCATATAAAGGTTCTTCCTAGAGCTGTCGAAAGGGTTATACCGAGAACCTTTTATCTTTGGAGGGTTCTTCCTAGAACCCTCTATGAACAGTTCCACCAGCCTTATTAGCCCTTATAATCAAATTATTTATGACAATACACCTACTCATTCAAGGGTTTTTTTTAATTTTATTTTTTTAACTATTTTCTACTTTGTATAATAATAGTGAAGATACCAAAACTATGAAATAACATGTATGAAACCATGTAATAACCAAAACAATATATTTTATATTTGAGATTCATTAAAGTAGCGACCCTTTGCCTGGATGACAGCTCTAGGCATTCTCTCAACCAGCTTCATGAAGTAGTCACCTGGAATGCATTTCAATTAACAGGTGTGTCTTGTTAAAAGTTCATTTGTGGATTTTTTTTCCTTCTTAATGCGTTTTAGCCAATCAGTTGTGTTGTGACAAGGTAGAGGTGGTATACAGAAGAATATCCCTATTTGGTAAAAGACCAAGTCCATATTATGGCAAGAACAGCTCAAATTAAGCAAAGAGAATCTACAGTCCATCATTACTTTAAAACATGAAGGTCAGTCAATGTGGAACATTTCAAGAACTTTGAAAGTTTCTTCAAGTGCAGTCGCAAAAACATCACGTGCTATGGTAAAACTGGCTCTCATGAGGACTGCCACAGGAATGGAAGACCCAGCGTTACCTCTGCTGCCGAGGATAAGTTCATTTGAGTTATCAGCCTCAGATTTCAGCCCAGATAAATGCTTCACAGAGTTCAAGTAACAGACACCTCTCAACATAAACTGTTCAGAGGAGACTGTGAATCAGACCTTCATGGTCAAATTACTGCAAAGAAACCACTACTAAAGGACATCAATAAGAAGAAGAGACTTGCTCGGGCCAAGAAACACGAGCAATGAACATTAGACCGGTGGAAATCTGTCCTTTGGTCTGATGAGTTCAAATTACAGATTTTTGGTTCCAACCACCGTGTCTTTGTGAGACAGAGAGTAGGTGAACGGATGATCTCCGCCTGTGTGGTTCCTACCATGAAGCATGGCGGAGGTGGTGTGATGGTGCGTTGCTAGTCACACTGTCTGTGACTTATTTAGAATTCAAAAAGGCACACTTAACCAGAATTTTGCAGCGATACGCCATCCCATCTGGTTTGCGCTTAGTCCCACTATCTTTTGTTTTTCAACAGGACAATGACCCAAAACACATGTCCAGGCTGTGTAAGGACTATTTGACCAAGGAGAGTGATGGAGTGCTGCATCAGATCAGATCATCAGACCCCACAATCACCCGACCTTAACCCAATTGAGATGGATGGTTTGGGATGAGTTGGACCGCAGAGTGAAGGAAAAGCCTCAGAAATTGCAGCCCAATAAATGCTTCACCGAGTTCAAGTAAAAGACACATCTCAACATCAAATGTTCAGAGGAATCTATGTGAATCAGGCATTCATGGTCTAATTGTTGCAAAGAAATCACTACTAAAGGACAAATAAGAAGAAGAGACTTGTTTGGGCCAAGAAATACAAGCAATGGACATTAGACCAGTGGAAATCTGTCCTTTGGTCTGATGAGTCCTTATTTGAGATTTTTGGTTCACACTACTGAGTCTTTGTGAGACGCAGAGTAGGTGAACGGATGATCTCCGCATGTGTGATTCCCACCGTGAAGCATGGAGGAGGAGGTGTGATGGTGTGGGGGTGCCTCGACGGTGACGCTGTGATTTATTTAGAATTTAAGGCAAACTTAACCGGCATGGCTAACACAGCATTCTACAGCAATACGCCATCCCATCTGGTTTGCGCTTAATGGGACTATAATTTGTTTTTCAGCAGGACAATGACCCAACACACCTCCAAGGGCTATTTGACCAAGAAGGAGAGTGATGGAGTGCTGTATCAGATGACCTGGCCTCCACAATCACCCGACCTCAACCCAATTGAGATGGTTTGGGATGAGTTGAAGGAGTGAAGGAAAAGCAGCCAACCAGGGCTCTGCATATGTGGGAACTCCTTCAAGACTGTTGGAAAAGCATTCCAGGAGAAACTGGTTTAGAGAATTGTCAGAGAATTGTCATCCAGGCAAAGGGTCGCTACTTTGAAGAATCTCAAATATAACATCTATTTTTTATTTGTTTTGACACTGGTTTGGTTATTGTATGATTCCATATGTGTTATTTCATAGTTTTGATGCCTTCACTATTATTCTACAATGTAGAAAATAGTCCAAATAAAGAATAACCCTTGAATGAGTACGCGTGTCCAAACTTTTGACTGGTGCTGTATATTATAAGGCTTTTCTTTGGGGGCCTAGTTATACCCTAACACAGTGGTGTTAGGAATCTCCTGGTTTACAGGCCACATCAGGCCTGCAAGTCACATTTTGCTGGCTTGCATAGTGATGTTTAGTTCCTAATGGAATCCAAACATATTTAGGATATTCAACAAGTGGAATTGTTATTCACCTGCAATCGGCATTGAGAATGACTGGCAGGGTAGGAAAGACTGAATACTGAGACTATCCCAATCATCTGAACTGGAACAACCATCTCAGGGTGCAATAAATACGTTTTTTAACAAATTGGATTAGTTTAGAAAACTGTATGTCATTTATTTTCATGTAGCATACAATTGATCAATCAATTAATGTACATGCAAAAACACAGATATTACGGTAAAGCAAACAATTCTGAAATTATCCCTGCAATAGAGCATGCTGGGAAATGTTATATATGGTTCTCTTTAGAACCCCTCTTGCCTTCCAAAGAATCATTTTGAATCATCTTCCAAAAACGGTGCTTAGCCTGTCTACGATACTGGTTCCCAATTGGGAATCAACCCTCCCACGTTCAGCTGAAACGGTGGCGCATGGAACGCAAAAATATTCTTACAAATATTTAACCTCCACACATTAACAAGTCCAATAGCTCAAATGAAAGATAAACACTGTCACACCCTGACCATAGTTTACTTTGTATATTTCTATGTTGTGGTTGGTCAGGGTGTGATCTGAGTGGGCATTCTATGTTTCATGTCTAGTTTGTCTAGTTCTATGTTCGGCCTGATATGGTTCTCAATCAGAGGCAGGTGTTCGTCATTGTCTCTGATTGGGAACCATATTTAGGTAGCCTGGGTTTCACTGTGTGTTTGTGGGTGATTGTTCCTGTTTTTGTGTTTGCACCAGACAGGGCTGTTTTGAGTTCTCACGTTTCTTGTTTTTTCGTTAGTTTGTTCATGTATAGTGTCGTCAATAAATTACAATGAACAACCACCACGCTGCGCTTTGGTCCGCCTCTACTTCACAAGAAGAGAATCGTTACAAACACCTTGTTCATCTAGCCAGCAAGTCAGATTTCTAAAATGTTTTACGGCGAAAACATAGCACATATATATGTAAAACCACCAGACACAGCTCATTTGAATAGCCAAAACATGCAATCAACAAACGCAGGATTAAAAAATAAATCGCTCACTAACCTTTTGAAAATCTTCATCAGATGACAGTAATATGACATGTTACACAGTACATTTTTTTTTTTTCAATAATATGCCATTTATATCCATAAATGTCCATTTACAGTGAGTTCACGTTCAGAAATTACTCAAAAATGCCCGCAGGAAATCTATGTAGCGCGGCAAGATAACGTAAATAGACATCATAAACTTTGACTAAATATACATGTTCTACATATAGTTAGAAAGAGACACTGCTTCTTTATGCAACCGCTGTGTTAGATTTATTTTTAACATTACAGAAATCGCACACTATTCCATATGCTGAGACAGCGCTCAGTTCCAAGCTACATTTCTACGTAATGTTGGAGTCAACAGAAACACAGATTTAAGCATAAATATTCCCTTACCTTCGATGGTCTTCGTTCAAAATGTTCTGGAAGGCTTCATACTTACCCAATACATCGTTTGGTTTCAAGTCTTGCGTCTTTGTATTAGCTACTGCTAATAACATCAGCTGAAATGCACCCAAAACGTCCTCTGGTCCGGAAAAGTTGCGCATCAAAACTTCAAAATTACATATATGTCGACTAAACAGGTCAAACTAAGTGCAGAAGCAAGCTTTATGATGTTTTAGACACGCAAAACAAACTTCAATTCAATCGGCCATCGTCTGCCCTTCTCCTGAGTGCTGGAACAAAGGAATGGCTGGGACCAATTCGCGCCCATACGCACAGCCTATTCTCTCGTGGCACGCACTAATTTCACTCCCATAGGGTCAATTCTCGCGCGATTTGAACGATTCAAAGCTCTACTGAAAGAGGACATCTAGCAGAAGAGATATAAAGTGTCCACAGAATCATAACTGGTTGGGAAGGGTGGGGGCCATGACGTCAAAGTTGCTCCAACTTTCATGGCCACAAAAACTAGTTTGGAAGAATGCCTGCCCTGTGAGTTCTGCTATACTTACAGACATAATTCCAACGGTTTTAGAATCTTTAGAGTGTTTTCTATCCAATAATAATTTTTATTTGCATATATTAGCAATTTTTGACAGATTTTTTTTCCAGTTTACTAGGGGTACCCAATCTCTCCAAAGGGGGCGTATGTCTGCCATATCCTTAACAGGTTTTAACCTGTTAGATCTCTAGGGGCGCTATTTCATTTTTGGATAAAAAACGTTCCCGTTTTAAGCGCGATATTTTGTCATGAAAAGATGCTCGACTATGCATATTCTTGACAGTTTTGCAAAGAAAACACTCTGAAGTTTCAGAATCTGCAAAGATTTTGTCTGTAAGTGCCCCAGAACTCATTCTACAGGCGAAACCAAGATGATGCATCAACCAGGAATTAGCAGAATTTCTGAAGCTCTGTTTTCCATTGTCTCCTTATATGGCTGTGATTGCGCAAGGAATGAGCCTACACTTTCTGTCGTTCGCCCAAGGTCTTAGCAGCATTGTGACGTATTTGTAGGCATATCATTGGAAGATTGACCATAAGAGACTACATTTTCCAAGTGTCCGCCTGGTGTCCTGCGTGGAATTCGGTGCGCAATTGCCAGCTGCTCGTACTTTTCCATTTGATATAGGGGAGAAACCATGTGTCCAAGAACGATGTATCAATGAAGAGATATGTGAAAAACACCTTGATGATTGATTCTAAACAACGTTTGCCATGTTTTCAGTCGATATTATGGAGTTAATTTGGAAAAAAGTTTGCGTTTTGAGGACTGAATTTTTGGATTTTTTTTGGTAGCCAAATGTGATGTATAAAACAGAGCTATTTCTATTACACAAAGAATCTTTTTGGAAAAACTGAGCATCTGCTATCTAACTGAGAGTATCCTCATTGAAAACATCAGAAGTTCTTCAAAGGTAAATGATTTTATTTGAAGGCTTTTATGTTTTTGTTGGAATGTTGCGTGCTGGATGCTAATGCTAATGCTAATGCTAAATGCTAACACTAAATGCTAACGCTAGCTAGCTACTTTTACACAAATGATTGTTTTCCTATGGTTGAGAAGCATATTTTGAAAATCTGAGATGACAGTGTTGTTTACAAAAGGCTAAGCTTGAGAGATGGCATATTTATTTCATTTCATTTGCGATTTTCATGAATAGTTAACGTTGTGTTATGCTAATGAGCTTGCTGATAGATTTACACAATCCTGGATACGGGGGTTTTTTCATAGCTAAACGTGACGCAGAAAACGGAGCGATTTGTCCTAAACAAATAATCTTTCAGGAAAAACTGAACATTTGCTATCTGAGTCTCCTCATTGAAAACATCTGAAGTTCTTCAAAGGTAAATGATTTTATTTGAATGCTTTTCTGTTTTTTTGTGTAAATGTTGCCAGCTGAATGCTAATGCTAAATGCTACGTTAGCCATCAATACTGTTACACAAGTGCTTGTTTTGCAATGGTTGAGAAGCATATTTTGAAAATCTGAGAAGACAGTGTTGTTAACAAAAGGCTAAGCTTGAGAGCTAGCATATTTATTTCATTTCATTTGCGATTTTCATGAATAGTTAACTTTGCGTTATGGTAATGAGCTTGAGTCTGTATTCACGATCCCGGATCCGGGATGGGGAGATCAGAAAGGTTAAAAACCTTTGCCTTACAAAGAACCCTTATCTTCCAAAAGGGGTTGTTCTAATCAAAACGATTCTTGGTAAAACCCTGAACTTCAAACTAAATGCTCAGGACATAAGTAAGGTAACAGACACTCTTGCAAATGAGAATGGTTTGAGTGAATACAGTAGCAATGCACTTGCAAAGTCTTACAGTGCATTCAGAAAGTATTCAGACCCCTTGACCTTTTCCACATGTTGTTACATTAAAGCCTTATTCAAAAATGTATTCAGTGCATTTTATTCCTCATCAATCTAAACACAATACCCCATAATGACAAAGTGAAAATAGGTTATTAGAAAGGTTAGGAAATGTAGAATTTAAAATAAAATAAAATAAAAACGAATTTACATATGTATTCAGACCATTTGCTATGAGACTCAAAATTAACCTCAGGTGCATCCTGTTTCCATTGATCATCCTTGAGTTCTTTCTACAAATTGATTACCTGTGGTAAATTCAATCGATTGGACATGATTTGGAAAAGCACACACCTGTCTATATAAGGTCTCACAGTGGACAGCGCATGTCAGAGCAAAAACCAAGCCATGAGTTTGAAGGAATTGTCCATAAACAGGATTGTGTCAAGACACAGATCTGGGGTACAGTACCAAATAATTCTGCAGCATTGAAGGTCCACAAGAACACAGTGGCCTCCATCATTCTTAAATGGAAGAAGTTTGGAACCATCAATACTCTTCCTAGAGCTGGCCGCCCGGCCAAACTGAGCAATCAGGGGAGAAGGTTTTTGGTCAGGGAGGTGACCAAGAACCTGATGGTCACTCTGACAGAGCTCCAGAGTTACTCTGTGGAGATGGGAGAACCTTCCAGAAGGACAACCATCTCTGCAGCACTCCACCAATAAAGCCTTCAAGGTGGCCAGACGGAAGTCACTCAGTAAAAGGCACATGACAGCTTGCTTGGAGTTTGCTAAAAGACACCTTAAAGACTCTTGGACCATGACAAACAAGATTCTCTGGTCTGAAGAAACCAAGATTGAACTTTTTGGCCTGAATGCCAAGCTTCATATCTGGAGGAAACCTGGGACCATCCCTATGGTGAAGCATGGTGGTGGCAGCATCATGCTGTGGGGAGGTTTTTCAGCGGCAGGGACTGTGAGACTAGTCAGGATTGAGGGAAAGATGAATGGAGCGACGTACAGAGAGATCCTTGATGAAAACCTGCTCCAGAGCGCTCAGGATCTCAGACTGGGTTGAAGGTTCACCTTCTAACAGGACAATGACCCTAAGCACACAACAAAGACAATGTAGGAGTGGTTTCGGGACAAGTTTCTGAATGTCCTTGAGTGGCCCAGCCAGATCCCGTGCCTGAACCCAATCAAACATCTCTGGAGAGACCTGAAATATGGCTGTTCAGCGAAACTCCCCATCCAAACTGACAGAGCTGGAGAGGATCTGCAGAGAAGAATGTGAGAAACTCCCCAACTATAGGTGTGCCAAGCTTGTAGCGTCATACGCAAGAAGACTCAAGGCTGTCATTGCTTCCAAAGGGTAAAGGGTAAAGGGTCTGAATAATTATGTGAATGTGATGTTTCAGTTTTTTGTTGTTGCTAAAAAAAAAACTATTTAATACATTTTAGAATAAGGCTGTAAGGTAACGAAATGTGGAAAAAGTCAATGAATATTTTCAGAATGCAGTGTACATATTTTCCTATCTCTTCATCTACAAATGTCTACAAATAGAGTACTCATGCACAGTATGTATACCATATGAAATAATAAATAATCAACAGTAGTTTCAATACCCTCAATGTGTTGTACAGGAGGTGAATTGGTACTCTACAGCATGTGTTACTTGTCTTGTCATGGTGGCTGGAGAAATGTGAGTAACAGCCAGAATGAGGTCTTCTGTGGCCCCCTCCAACTTAACAAATTGCTCCCATTTTGTGCTGCGAAATGTGACCCTTGAATATTCCAGTGACAAATTGGAATTGATTTAAGGCTCGGACGAGATTTCTGAGGTTGCGAACCCAGATGCTAAAAAGTATTTTCCCATATTAACATTCCGTAGAGCAACGTGCCTACCTCGCAGGCCACATTTCACAGCATGAATAAAATCAATGCTATTTTCTCTTTTTATTTTTTTTTTATCACTTCACCTCAACATTTTTGTCAATTGCTCTGGCATTTAATGGTAAACATTATTCCTGTTTTAAATGAGGTTCAAGGCGTCAGAGCGAGCAATTTGATACACAGCTCAGAACTACAAGAAGTAGCCACAGGATACACATGGTACACAGGATATACATGGTACACAGTACAATGAAATGCTTTCTTGCCGGTTAACGCTCCACAATGAGACATAAAACATTTAAATAAGCCCAATGGAATAAAAATAAAGTACATTTGCAGAAATATAAATATAAATACAGGAATCCATTTTTCCACAAACCCTGTATATCTTGCACGTCTTGGTTCTCGTACTGTGATTCGAGCTATAGGTCATAGTCATAGTCATTTACCATTATGTATAATAAAACATACATTTTCCATAAAAACATTGATACCATACTTAGCGAAGAGTCACTCTCATTTATGGAAAAATTACTCTTATCATATTTCCTTCTCTTAGAGTATTTTCTTACAGTACATTTGGAGTTTCAGTTAGGTGTCAATATATATTGCTAAATAAGAAGTAGTGAAGTAGGTTCCAGAGAATCCTCAATAAGTTCTGTGAAATGTTCATCATGGTGTGAAACACCAATTAGCAGTAGTATACTGTACATCTTCACAGTAATCCTTCCATTTAAGTAGAATGAAGAAACCATAAGGGAAAGACACCAAGTTGAGCAAACTGAAGAACTTAATTTACCCCAAGGACAGCCCAGGTGGTGGATGATAGCAGCCTAAATCGTGACTCGCCCTCTGTCCCAACTCCTCAGCCAAGCAGACAGACAGACACCCCGATGACGGGAGGAGGAGGATGGGAGGGTAGGTTGTCATGGCAAACAGCCAAAGGCATGCTTCAATGAGAACAGGCCTGGCTTAATAAACACACTGACAGCCTGAGTCTGTAAATTTGCACTGGGCACTTTATGACATTTGTATTATTATTTCCGCATTGGAAGGCAATATATGTGGGCTGATTGGGTCATTCCAAGCCGGCGATAAGGGGCTGGATAAGCATAATGAGGTTTAAGATGTGAAGTTTTTGCTAACTTTAAAGGAGACAGCGATTTTCTGGCACTTCTTACACCTCCTCGCTTATTTAAAGCTAAGGCCCTGGCCAGGAATTTCAATGGAGGTTTTGATTTACAGACAGGTCTGTTCTGGGTTCAGTGTGTGTGTGTGTTTGTGTGTGCGCGAGTGTGCGCGAGTGTGTGCATGCTTGTGTGTGCGAGAGCGAGCGTGAGTGCAGGTGAGTGCCCGCTTGTGTGTGTGTCTCCAGGCCTCTATCTAGAACCTTGCCTGGCCTGACCGCCCGCTAGGTCCACCCACTCCTGATGTGTGTGTGAGATAGGCAGTGTGTCGATCTGGTTGTGGTGGGGTGTGTGTGTGGGGGGGGGGGATGCTTACCTAGCTTGCCCCGTCAGCACACTGGCCCGAGAAGAAGAGAGAAAATAATCTCTCTTTCTCCCTCTCTACTGTATCTCCATAAGCCTTTATCAATGTCATAAGTATGGGCCACTGGGGAACCACACTACACAACACAGACATTTGTCCTTTACCCTCCTCCCAAGTCTTTCAATTCCAAGTTGTTAAAATCACCAGGGCTCCATGCTGCTTAGAGGGCCTTTGTACAGAGAATACTGTCTTTACCTTACTGCCCAACTGCAGTGCATTAATTAAGGAGCAAATTGGACATCTGAAGACACCTCTTGGAGTAGGGGTGGACTGGCCATCTGGCATTTCGGGCAAATGCAAAATGATCATTATATGGCTAAAAATGGGGGCCTCAGGGAAAGAAATGGGCCGGTGTTGGGCCCTCAAGTTCTGATCCCAGTCTGCCCCTGTCTTGGAGTACAATGGAAGTTATCACCCCTGGGCTAGCTTGATAAAAGCATGCAAAGGCTCCAAAATGTGCAGATATGTTATGATAAAGAAGTGTTTGCTCTATTCAGCTTTCATTGCCTTTCCAGAGACTGGCTGGATATCTTATATCTTATTATAAACTGGAAAGATCGAGCTCTGAATGATGATTGGCTGAAAGACGTGGTATATCAGACCGTATACCACGGGTATGACAAAACATTTATTTTTTACTTTGGTAACCAGTTTAAAATAGCAATACATGGGTTTGTGATATATGGCCAATATACCACGGCTAAGGGCTGTGTGTAAGAACCGCCATTAGTCGTGGTATAATGCTCAGATACCACACCGCCTCGTGCCTTCTTGCTTAAATTATAAGGCATCATGTCCTGTTTTGCTCTACTATACTGTACACCCCACTGTGCTGAGCTGGAAGTGGTAGTAGTGGTTTCTCTCTCTCTTTCTCTCTCTCTCATTTAGGATTCCTGCGTGTGCAGGCGGATCCAAGCGCTGAGATGACAGCGAGCACATTGGACTGATTATCTAAATGCCTGATCTGCACAGCCTTCTAAATCGGTCAGATCCATCACTGCACACGTGCACAAAAAACTCTTAGAGGGGGAAAAAAATGGTGCATGTGTGCGTGTGTAGGTGTGTAATGTCTGTGTGCATACAGTATGCGTGTGTGTGTGTGCATATGCGTGTGTGGTTGTGTGTGTGTATGGTCTCCAATCTATACCCGTTGATCCTCTACACCACAGTCAAAGATTTATGAATGGGAGACGTAGGATCACTAGTCAGAGCAGCAGTGTCAAGAAATCACCTCCACCAACACACTGGGATTAAATAATGACTACTTCAGCTATAGAGACGAACGAAATGTGACTCATCGTCTCTTTGCATTATAATGCGCTGTAATACCCAAGCAAGCACGCACACACACACAGATACCACAGCCAAATGCATTGATTTATCTCTTTCCTTATATCCTACTACTCACCAACTGAACTAACTGTTCCTCTTCGATCAGTCATTCGTCTCCTTTCTCCTCAGTTCCAGATTTCTCAAACCTCCACCTTGCTCTCGCTCCTCCTTCCCACTCTCCATATCTGTGCATTGTTGTTGGGCTTATCAGGGTGGAACCACAGCGTTTTGGAAGAGTATTCTAAATCGATTAGTTCTTCGTGGTCAACCTGGCGCTGTCAGTCTGGGTGGGAAGACCTGCCCTAACGAAGAGCAGTGAGGTTAGGCTCATAAATCACTGCACAGCATGTAACACATCAGGTACCTAAACATTTAAGATACATGTAAATTCAGTGATGGGCTGTGTCAACATTGTGTTGTCTAACATTTATTTTTCTCGGGGAGGTTTGAGTGATTTTTGAGTGCATTTTTCCCCTGGTTTACATTCCCCATTTTGCAGGTTTTACTATTTAGTTTCTTCCATATAGCCACATTTCCTCATCTGCTTGCATGTGCCTCAACTATCAAGGTACATTATATATATACAAAAGTATGTTGACACTCCTTCAAATGAGTGGATTCGGTTATTTCAGCCACACCCATTGCTGACAGGTGTATAAAATCAATCACAAAGCCAAACGGCCTCTGAAAGCAAAGTCAGCACAACAACTGTTTTGTCGGGAGCTTCCTGAAATGGGTTTCCATGGCCGAGCAGCTGCACTCAAGCCTAAGATCACCATGCGCAATGCGGCTATGGAACCCTGAACTGTTCACCGGACGTGCTACCTTGTCCCAGACCTGCTGTCTTCAACTCTCTAGAGACAGTAGGTGCGGTAGAGATACTCTGAATGATCGGCTATGAAAAGCCAACTGACATTTACTCCTCAGGTGCTGACCTGTTGCACCCTCTATAACCACTGTGATTATTATTATCTGAACCTGATGGTCATCTATGAACATTTGAACACCTTGGCCATGTTCTGTTATGTTCAGAAGAGGACTGGTCACCCCTCATAGCCTTGTTCCTCTCTAGGTTTCTTCCTAGATTCCCGCCTTTGTATGGAATTGTTCCTAGCCACAGTGCTTCTACACCTGCATTGCTTGCTGTCTGGGGTTTTAGGATGGGTTTAAAGATCACCATGCGCAATGCGGCTATGGAACCCTGAACTGTTCACCGGACGTGCTACCTTGTCCCAGACCTGCTGTCTTCAACTCTCTAGAGACAGTAGGTGCGGTAGAGATACTCTGAATGATCGGCTATGAAAAGCCAACTGACATTTACTCCTCAGGTGCTGACCTGTTGCACCCTCTATAACCACTGTGATTATTATTATCTGAACCTGATGGTCATCTATGAACATTTGAACACCTTGGCCATGTTCTGTTATGTTCAGAAGAGGACTGGTCACCCCTCATAGCCTTGTTCCTCTCTAGGTTTCTTCCTAGATTCCCGCCTTTGTATGGAATTGTTCCTAGCCACAGTGCTTCTACACCTGCATTGCTTGCTGTCTGGGGTTTTAGGATGGGTTTCTGTACAGCACTTTGTGACATCAGCTGATGTAAAATGGGCTTTATAAATACATTTGATTGATTGATTGATTTGCCTAGAATCCAAATTGGAGAATTTTGGTTACAACCGCCATGTCTTTGTGAGATGCGATGGGAAATACATGTGTATTTCCCACCGTAAAGCATGGAGGAGTGGGTATAGATTGAGGAGAAAAAAATTATACATTTTAGAATAAGGCTGTAACGTAACAAAATGTGGAAAAAGTAAATGGGTCTGAATGCTAGGTTGTAGCAATCTCATGATGGGTGCAGGGAGAATTTGAGTATCATGTAGTATCCTAAACCTATCGATGTTACATTGAGCTGTAATAGAAATGCCCCCCCCCACCCTAAAAATGATTCTCCCTCATCTAAAACGTCACCAACTGCCACTGGCAACCACACATCCTCGACGACAAAGGTCGGAACTATTGCATGGTACATTTAACCCATTGAACTAAAGAAAAACACACACAAAAATCAATAAGACAAGGAAGGAGAGAATAGTCCTTTGAGGACTGAGCTTCAGCTCAAGGAAATAGCAGATCTTTTTACCAAACCATTTGCTATCCAATCAATCCTCCAACAAAATGAGATTGCTCTGGGATCTGCTCAATCCATACTCAAAAACAAATGACCCTCCATACGATTTGTTGGTAATGCCTGAGAGAATGGAATACATACTGTAAAACACTTAAGTGCTGAATCCCGATAAATCAAGGAATCAGAAATCAGGATTCAGTCCTTATGAAGCGCATACAAATATACAATTTTATTTGATTATATATGGTATGTGTACTCTTATATTCATCATGAATGAATTCCAACACATTATCAGAGATTTTGTCATTGGGAAACAACCATTATAAGAAAACATGACAAAAAGGTGCTTTATGTTTGTCACAACATTTTGTATCTTTGCAAGAGCTAATCTAGTACCGTTTTCCCCATTAACAATCTATCAAATTCATGAGGTGTCACATCTTGGGTGTAAAGGTCTTTGCTTTTCATAACTTGGCATTTATCCTTATCAACCTGGGCCTTGTTATGGAGCTGGGCGTTAATTGGAGCCAGGCGAGAGTTGAAAAGGTCGCTGATGAAGACAGTAGGGTGGCTGAAATTCACTGACCCAGCCAGATGGGCACAGGGAAACGGAGAGGATGGAGAGGAGGGTTAGAGAAATCATCCACCATCAGCTGAAGTAAAATGTCAGCTTTTCTCACTACTCAATGGCATGATGACACAGTCCTAAGAACATGCGATGCCATCAGCCCTGATAAAGTACACAATTTAGTATCAGTTTGGTACCAGTCATATCTAAAAGGATAAGCATTGATGTTCCTATAGTATCATTAAAATGCTGAAGCTGTGATACGGTTTTAGAAAAAAAGGGTTCCAAAAGGGATATTCAGCTGTCCCCATAGCAGCCTGGGTGTGTCTACCTGGAATCAAAGGGTTTTCCTATGGGGACAGCCGAAGAACGCTTTTAGGTTGGAGATAGCAAAATTTTTTCCAAGAGTGTACACTGTACAAAAGAACAATGTTCCCAACATAAATAATACTCCTGTACATACTGTACCTATTATCAATTATCAGCTGCACTGTTTATTTCATCCAACTGCATAACAATGTCCATATTCTCTCGAAGTGGGTGGTGAACAACAAGTAAACAAGTTAAAGAAACAACATAAAAACTTTAACTTTCTATTAGCATTTATACACACTGTACAATAATTAAAATTATACTATGTGCAGTTCTATAAGGATCTGATTTCCCTCTCACGTATAAAGACGTAGCAATTCATTGTATTGACGCTTTGCCTGTTTGATGGTTTGTCGGAGAGCATAGCAGGATTTCTTATGAGCGTCTGGGTTAGAGTCCCGCTCCTTGAAAGCGGCAGCTCTACCCGTTGGCTCAGAGGGGATGTTGCCTGTAATCCATAGCTTCTGGTTGGGGTATGTACCTACGGTCACTGTGGGGATGATGTCATCAATGCACTTATTGATGAAGCCAGTGACTGATGTGGTGTACTCCTCAATGCCATCGGAAGCATCCCGGAAGATATCCCGGAACATATTCCAGTCTGTGCTACCAAAGCAGTCCTCTAGTTTAGCATCTGCGTCATCTGACCACTTGTTTATTTAGCGAGTCACTGCTACTTCCTGATTACAAGTTTATAATTGAAGCAGGAATCAGGAAGATAGAGTTATGTTCAGATTTGCCAAATGGAATTTGAGTGAGAGCTTTGTACGCGTCTCTGTGTGTGGAGTACAGGTGGTCTAGAGAGATTTTTTTTCCTCTGGTTGCACATTTAACATGCTGGTAGAAATTCAGATAACACGGATTAAAGTTTCCCTGCATTAAAGTCCCCGGCACTAGGAGCTCCGCCTCTTGTTTGCTCATGGCCTTATACAGCTTGTTCAGTGCCATCTTTAGTGCCAGCATCGACACCTTAGCCAAATACATTTAAACAGAGTTTTTCACAATTCCTGACATTTAATCCTAGTAAAAAGTCCCTGTCTCAGGTCAGTAAGGATCACCACTTCATTTAAGAAAAGTGAAATGTCAGAATAATAGTAGAGAGAATAATTTATTTCAGCTTTGATTTATTTCATCACATTCACAGTGAGTCAGAAGTTTACATACACTCAATTAGTATTTGCTAGCATTGCCTTTAAATTGTTTAACTTGGATCAAACGTAGCCTTCCACAAGCTTCCCACAAGAAATTGGGTGAATTTTGGCCCATTCCTCCTGACAGAGCTTGTGTAACTGAATCAGTTTTGTAGGCCTCCTTGCTCGCACACGCTTTTTCAGTTCTGCCCATACATTTCCAACGGGATTGAAGCCAGGGCTTTGTTAATGGCCACTCCAATACCTTGACTTTGTCGTCCTTAAGCCCTTTTGCCACAACTTTGGAAGTATGCTTGGGGTCATTGTCCATTTGGAAGACCCATTTGTGACCAAGCTTGATGTCTTGAGATGTTACTTCAATATATCCACATCATTTTACTTCCTCGTGATGCCATCTATTTTGTGAAGAGCACCAGTCCCTCCTGCAGCAAAGCACCCCCACAACATAATGCTGCCACCCCTGTGCTTCATGGTTGGGATGGTATTATTTGGCTTGCAAGTCTCCCCCTTTTACCTTCCAAACATAACGATGGTCATTATGGCCAAACAGTTTTATTTTTGTTTCATCAGACCAGAGGACCAGAAAGTACGATCTTTGTCCCCATGTGCAGTTGCAAACCGTAGCCTGTTTTTTTATCGCGGTTTTGAAGCAGTGGCTTCTTCCTTGCTGAGCGGCCTTTCAGGTTATGTCAATATAGGACTCATTTTACTGTGGATATAGATACTTTTATACCTGTTTCCTCCAGCATCTTCACAAGGTCCTTTGCTGTTGTTCTGGGATTGATTTGCACTTTTCGCACCAAAGTACGTTCATCTCTAGGAGACAGAGCGCGTCTTTTTCCTACCTGAGCGGTGTGACGGCTGCATGGTCCAATGGTGTTTATACTAGCGTACTATTGTTTGTACAGATTAACTTGGTACCTTCAGGCATTTGTAAATTGCTCCCAAGGATAAACCAGACTTGTGGAGGTCTACAATTTTGTTTCTGTGGTCTTGGCTGATTTCTTTTGATTTTCCCATGATGTCAAGCAAAGAGGCACCGAGTTTGAAGGTAGGGTTTGAAATACATCCACAGGTACAGGTAATTGACTCGAATCATGTCAATTAGCCTATCAGATGCTTCTAAAGCCATTACATCATTTTCTGGAATTTTCCAAAATGTTTAACTTCTTGATGCACCCATCCCGTTAGAGGGATCATTTTCGTCAACATCCGCTGAATTGCAGAGCGCCAAATTCAAATGAAATTACTAAAAATATTTAATTTTAATGAAATCACAAGTGCAATATAGCAAAACACATCTTAGCTTGTTGTTAATTCACCTGGCGTGTCAGATTTTAAAAAATATTTTTGGCGAAAGCATACCAAGCGTTTATGTAAGGACATCTCTCTCAGCAGACAAAACATTACAAACAGCTAGCAGCCAAGTAGATTGGTCACGAAAGTCAGAAAAGCAATAGAATGAATTGCTTACCTTTGATGTTCTTCAGATGTTTGCACCCACGAGACTCCAATTTACACAATAAATGTTATTTTTGTTCCATAAAGATTATTTTTATATCCAAAATACAGTGCCTTGCGAAAGTATTCGGCCCCCTTGAACTTTGCGACCTTTTGCCACATTTCAGGCTTCAAACATAAAGATATAAAACTGTATTTTTTTGTGAAGAATCAACAACAAGTGGGACACAATCATGAAGTGGAACGACATTTATTGGATATTTCTAACTTTTTTAACAAATCAAAAACGGAAAAATTGGGCGTGCAAAATTATTCGCAAGGCACTGTACCTCCATTTGGTTGGCGCGTTATGTTCAGAAATCCACAGGCTCGAGCGGTCACGACCGGGCTGAAGAAAATGCCAAATGGTATCCGTAGAGTTCGAAGAAACATATCAAACGTTTTTTATAACAATCCACAGGTTGTTTTTACAATATATAATCGATAATATTTCAACCGGACGATATCTTCTTCAATAGGAGAGAGAGAGAAAATGTCTACTCCACTCTGTTGGTGCATGCAAAACGCTGCTGGCACCCACTCATCCAATTACATGATGTGATCTTTCTCACTAATTTTTCTAAATAAAAGCCTGAAACTCTAAAGACTGTTCACAGCATGTGGAAGCCATAGGAAAAATAATCTGGTTGAAATCCCTTTAAATGGAGCAGGCAATGGAACAGAGAGCAGGCAATGGAACAGAGAGCTTTCAGGAAAAACAGCTCTTCCGGGTTGGATTTTCCTCAGGTTTTCACCTGCAATATCTGTTCTGTTATACAGACAATATTTTGACAGTTTTGGCAACTTTAGAGTGTTTCCTATCCTAAGCCGTCAATTCTATTCATATTCTAGATTCTGGGCCTGAGAAATAGGCCGTTTCATTTGGGTACGTGTTTCATCCAAACATCAAAATTCTGCCCCCTATACTCAACAGGTTGAAGGCACAGTCAACTTAGTGTATGTAAACGTCCGACCCACTGGATTTGTGATACAGTGAATTATAAGTGAAATGATCTGTTAACAATTGTTGGAAAAATGACATGTGTCATGCACAAAGTAGATGTCCTAACCGACTCGCCAAAACTACTGTTTGCTATCAAGAAATTTGTGAAGTAGTTGAAAAATGAATTTTAACAACTCAAACCTAAGTGTATGTAAACTTCCGACTTCAACTGTATGTCGTCGTTCAACCACGACTCGGTAAAACATAAGATATGACATTTTTTAATGTCCTGTTGGTAGGGTAGTCTTGATCAGCACTTATCCATTTTGTTATCCAATGATTGCATATTGGCTAATAGGACTGATGTAAGGAGCCTTTGGCACCCTGACCTACATCCCCAATATCTCCATCTCTTCTTCATGCGATAGACAGGGATTTAAACCAACTTGGCTGGTATTTTTTAAATTTTTATAAATATTTATTTATTTACAGATGACATACAAGTTTTTTATTAAGGACCGTGAAAGTTGACATGTTCGAGAAGGCATTTCTGCCAAAAAACGCGTTTAGATTTAAAAAAAAGTTTGTTTCCTGAAACGGGTCACATGTAATTTCAACTGCCTCCAACTGCATTTAAATGCTAGTAAAACTAAGTGCATGCTCTTCAAATCAAATCAACGTTTATTTGTCACGTGCAACAGGTGTGAAATGCTTACGTACAAGCTCTAACCAATAGTGCAAAAAAGGTACTAGGTGAACAATAGGTAGGTAAAGAAATAAAAAAAACAGTAAAAAGACAGGCTATATACAGTAGCGAGGCTATACAAGAAGCGAGGCTACATACAGACACCGGTTAGTCAGGCTAATTGAGGTAGTAAGTACATGAATGTATAGTGTCGTGGCTGAATCAGAATTAGTTAGGTAACATAGATAAATAAGTTGTTTTATCTTATTTATTGTCATTAGAATGTCTTATTTTCGGCTATACTGTTGTCAGTTGCCCCTTCTCAGCTAGGGCTCAGTCACTTGGGGCCCAGAGAGGGGAGAGGTCAGGCTTGTCTTCATATGTTAATGTATCTGTTAAACCATGTGATGCTATGAAGAATATCAGAAGGGGAGAAGGACAGAATGGAGGCTTGTCTTCTTATGGGAATGTGTCTGTAACTATTGTATGTCCCCTCTGAGGTTGCCCTTATCTTGACCTAGTATATGACCTAAGAGGCTCACTGTCTCCATGAGCTTGTCCAGGAGGGAAGGTATTTGAGATGGGAATATATAATTGACAATTTATATATGCCGTTGGATGAGGTAATGTTTTGGTCCTAAGTGGTACGAGATTAGAATCTTGTCTAAAGAGACCAAACTGAACAATAATTTACAGCTAATGCGGTCTGGCTATGGGATACTCCTCTCTCAATTAAAAGTCTTCCTTTGTAATGTTCCTAAGATCTGTTATTCGTCATGTGAGTTGAGAGGGGTGTGTCTTGTGTCGTGGAAATTTCCTCTATTTGCCAAATCATGAGAGCAAACCACACACAAGTCAGAGTTAGTTATCACAAGGTCCATCTTTAATTTTATGAGCTCTTACACATTGCAACTGAGATCCTTTATAGCAAAGACACAAATGTCCAGACAGCATAGGCATAATTTATCGTTCAGCTTTGTCTCCTAAACTATGTACTTTTCTCAAACTCAGAACCATAAACAAATCCTCCATATCAACAGCCATATATCAAATCCATCCTATCTTGACAATATCACAGAGACACACTGACTGGCCCACAGACATTGTGGAGCCAAGAGATACACGCTTGACCTCTCCCCTCTCTCCGGCCCAAGCAACTTAGTCTTGACAGAGACCAGATACTGCAACCCCGCCACAGTATTATACAAACACATTCTGATGAGAAGTAACTTGATGAATATAAAACATCTTACCTATGTTACCAACTAATTCTGATTATTCCCCAACACTTGGCTATAAATGACACTAAGAATTGTTTTGTAAGCACTCTCAGAGAATTAATTTATAGACACTGACTTGATCTGAGAGTCACGGGGCTATGGTGAAGCTCATATATAATTAAAGATGGACTTTATAATATAACTCTGACTTGTGTATGGTTTGCTCTCTCAATGTTTAGTAATACAGGAAATTACCTCGACAATAGTTAAAGTGACTGTGCGTATATGATAAACAGAGAGTAGCAGCAAGTTAAAAAGAGGGGTTGGGGGATGCACACAATGCAAATATTCCGGGTATCCATTTGAATACCTGTTCAGGAGTCTTATGGCTAGGGGGTAAAAACTGCTGAGAAGACTTTTTGTCCTAGACTTGGCACTCCGGTATCGCTTGCCATGCGGTAGTTGAGAGAACAGTCTATGACTGGGGTGGCTGGGGTCTATGACAATTCAAATCAAATCAAATGTATTTATATAGCCCTTCTTACATCAGCTGATATATCAAAGTGCTGTACAGAAACCCAGCCTAAAACCCCAAACAGCAAGCAATGCAGGAGTAGAAGCACTGTGGCTAGGAAAAACTCCCTAGAATGGCCAAAACCTAGGGAGAAACTTAGAGAGGATCCAGGCTATGAGGGGTGGCCAGTCCTCTTCTGCCTGTGCCGGGTGGAGATTATAACAGAACATGGCCAAGATATTCAAATGTTCATAGATTTCCAGCAGGGTCAAATAGTAATCACAGTGAACAGGACAGGGTTCCATAGCCGCAGGCAGAACAGTTGAAACTGGAGCAGCAGCACGGCCAGGTGGACTGGGGACAACAAGGAGTCATCATGCCAGGTAGCCCTGAGGCATGGTCCTAGGGCTCAGGTCCTCCGAGAGAGAGAGAGAAAGGAAAGAGAGAAAGAAAGAATTAGAGAGAGCATTTTTAAATTCACACAGGACAGGAGACAGGATAAGACAGGAGAAATACTCCAGATATAACAGACTGACCCTAGCCCCCCGACACATAAACTACTGCAGCATAAATACTGGAGGCTGAGACAGGAGGGGTCAGGAGACACTGTGGCCCCATCTGATGATACCCCCGGACAGGGCCAAACAGGCAGGATATAACCGCACCCACTTTGCCAAAGCACAGCCCCCACACCACTAGAAGGATATCTTCAACCACCAATTTACCATCCTGAGACAAGGCCGAGTACAGCCCACAAAGAACTTCGCCACAGCTCAACCCAAGGGGAGGCGCCAGCCCAGACAGGAAGACTCAAACCACTCAAGTGACGCACCCCTCCCAGGGACGGCATGGAAGAGCACCAGTAATGCAGTGACTCAGCCCCTGTAAAAGGGTTAGAGGCAGAGAATCCCAGTGGAGAGAGGATAACCGGCCAGGCAGAAGCAGCAAGGGCGTTTCGTTGCTCCAGTGCCTTTCCGTTCACTTTCACACTCCTGGGCCAGGCTACACTCAATCATTTGACCTATTGAAGAGATGAGTCTTCAATAAAGACTTAAAGGTTGAGACCGAGTCTGCGTCTCTCACATGGATAGGCAGACCATTCCATTAAACTGGAGCTCTTTAGGAGAAAGCCCTGCCACCAGCTGTTTGCTTAAAATTCTAGGGACAATTAGGAGGACTGCGTCTTGTGACCATAGCGTACGTGTAGGTATGTACGGCAGGAACAAATCGGAAGATGGGTAGGAGCAAGCCCATGTCATGCTTCGTAGGTTATCAGTAAGACCTTGAAATCAGCCCTTGCCTTGACTGGAAGCCAGTGTAGGGAGGCTAGCCTGTTTGGGATAGGGGACAGCATTTTCACCTTTGGATGAAAAGCTTGCCCAGAGTAAACTGCCTCCTACTCAGTCCAAGATGCTAATATATACATATTATTAGTAGTATTGGATGGAAAACACTCTGAAGTTTCTAAAACTGTTTGAATGATGTCTGTGAGTATAACAGAACTCATCTGGCAGGTGAAAACCTGAGGAAAATCCAACCAGGAAGTGGGAAATCTGAGGTTTGTAGTTTTTCAAAGCTTGGCCTACCGAATACACAGTGTCTATGAGGTCAAAGTGCACTTCCTAAGACTTCCACTAGATGTCCACCGTCTTTAGAAACTTGTTTCAGGCTTATACTTATAAGGAGGGGGGAATGGGAGCTCTTTGAGTCAGTGGTCTGGCAGAGGGTCACAGGCTTTTGATGCGCGGTCACGAGAGAGGTAGCTCTCGTTCCATTGATTTCTACAGACAATGGAACATTATTGAAGTTTTATGTTAAAAACATCCTAAAGATTGATTCCATACATCGTTTGACATGTTTCTACGAACTGTAACGGAACTTTTCGACTTTGTCTGGACCTTGTGCTAACAACAAGTGGCTATTTGGACATAAATTATTAACTTTATGGAACAAATCAAACATTTATTGTCGAACTGGGATTCCTGGGAGTGAATTCTGATGAAGATCATCAAAGGTATGTGAATATTTATACTGCTATTTCTGACTTCTGTTGACTCCGACATGGCGGATATTTCTTTGGCTGGATTGAGCTCTGAGCGCCGTACTGAGATTAGGCTTTTTTCCGTAAAGTTTTTGTTGATATCTGACACAGCGGTTGCATTAAGGAGAAGTCTATCTTTAATTCTGAGAATAACACTTGTATCTTTTATCAATGTTTATTATGAGTATTTCTGGGATTTGATGTGGCTATTTGCAAAATCACCGGATGTTTTGGAAGCAAAACATCACTTCACGTAAATATGCACATTATCAAACAAAACATACATGTCTTGTGTAACACTATGTCCTATGAGTGTCATCTGATGAAGATCATCAAAGTTTAGTGATTCATTTCATCTATGTTTCTGCTTTTTGTGCATCCTATCTTTGGCTGGAAAAATGGCTGTGTGTGTTTTTGTGACTTGCCTTTAACCTAACATAATCATATGTTGTGCTTTCGCTGTAAAGCCTTTTTGATGGGTAGATTAACTTATTCGATATAGGGGGCGCTCTTTTAATTTTTAGATAAAAAAACTTTCCCGTTTTAAACAAGATATTTTGTCACGAAAAGATGCTCGACTATGCATATAATTGACAGCTTTGGAAAGAAAACACTCTGACGTTTCCAAAACTGCAAAGATATTATCTGTGAGTGCCACAGAACTGATGCTACAGGTGAAACCAAGATGAAATTTCAAACAGGAAATGCCCCAGATTTTGAAGGCGCTGTGTTCCAATGTCTCCTTAAATGGCTGTGAATGCGCCAGGAATGAGCTTACACTTTCTGTCGTTTCCCCAAGGTGTCTGCAGCATTGTGACGTATTTGTAGGCATATCATTGGAAGATTGACCATAAGAGACTACATTTACCAGGTGCTCGCTTGGTGTCCTCCGTCGAAATTATTGCGTAATCTCCAGCTGCGTGTATTTTTCCATTTGCTTCCGAGGAGAAACCCAACTGCCACGAATGATTTATCATCATGAAAAACACCTTGAGGATGGATTCTAAACAACGTTTGCCATGTTTCCGTCGATATTATGGAGTTAATTTGGAAAAAAGTTTGGCGTTGTAATGACTGAATTTGTTGTTTTTTTCTTAGCCAAACGTGACGAACAAAACGGAACGATTTCTCCTACACAAATAATATTTTTGGAAAAACTGAACATTTGCTATCTAACTGAGAGTCTCCTCATTGAAAACATCCGAAGTTCTTCAAAGGTAAATAATTTTATTTGAATGCTTTTCTTGTTTTTGTGAAAATGTTGCCTGCTGAATGCTAGGCTTAATGCTATGCTAGCTATCAATACTCTTACACAAATGCTTGTGTAGCTATGATTGAAAAGCATATTTTGAAAATCTGAGATGACAGTGTTGCTAACAAAAGGCTAAGCTTGTGAGTGAATATATTTCTTTCATTTCATTTGCAATTTTCATGAATAGTTAACGTTGCGTTATGGTAATGAGCTTGAGGCTATGATTACGCTCCCGGATACGGGATTGCTCGACGCAAGAAGTTAACAAGAAGTTCATCTTTCATTTGGTGTATTGAACTTGTTAATGTGTGAAAGTTACATATTTCAAGAAAATATATTAGAATTTCGCGCGCTGCCTTTTCAGCGGAATGTTGACGAGGGGTGCCGCTAGCGGAACCCCTAGCCCTAAGAAGCTACTAGTTAAAACCTGTTAGGGATAGGGGGCAGCATTTTCACTTTGGATGGTATGCTTTTTTCGTAACGTTAAAAAAAAATCTGACACAGCGGTTGCATTAAGAACCGGTGTATCTTTAATTATATGTAAAACACGTATCTTTAGTCAAAGTTTATTATGAGTATTTCTGTTATCTGGCGTAGCTCTCTGTAATTACTCCGGATATTTTGGAGGCATTTCTGAACATGGCGTCAATGTAAACCGATGTGAACCCCTAGCCATAATAAGTTAACCTGTTGGATCTCTAGGGGTTGGATCTCTAGGGGATCTCTATCTCTATTTCATTTTTGGATAAAAAACGTTCCCGTTTTAAGCGCAATATTTTGTCACGAAAAGATGCTCGACTATGCATATTCTTGACAGTTTTTGAAAGAAAACACTCTGAAGTTTCAGAATCTGCAAAGATATTGTCTGTAAGTGCCCCATAACTCATTCTACAGGCGAAACCAAGATGAAACGTCAAACAGGAAATGAGCAGAATTTCTGAAGCTCTGTTTTCTAATGTCTCCTTATATGGCTGTGAATGCGACAGGAATAAACTTAGACCTTCTGCCGTTTCCCCAAGATGTCGGCAGCATTGTGACGTATTTGTAGGCATATCATTGGAAGATTGACCATAAGAGACTACATTTTCCAAGTGTCCGCCTGGTGTCCTGCGTCGAAATTGGTGCGCAAAGCCAAGTGCAAGTATTTTTCCATTTGATTGAGAGGAGAAACCATGCTTCCACGAACGATATATCATCGAAGAGATATGTGAAAAACACCTTGAGGATTGATTCTAAACCACGTTTGCCATGTTTTCAGTCGATATTATGGAGTTAATTTGGAAAAAAGTTCGCGTTTTGAGGACTGAATTTTCGTTTTTTTTGTAGCCAAATGTGATGTACAAAACGGAGCTATTTCTAATACACAAAGAATCTTTTTGGAAAAAACTGAGCATTTGCTATCTGAGAGTCTCCTCATTGAAAACATCCGAAGTTCTTCAAAGGTAAATTATTTTATTTTAAGGATTTTATGTTTTTGTTGAAATGTTGCGTGCTGGATGCTAACGCTAATGCTAACGCTAAATGCTACGCTAGCTAGCTACTTTTACACAAATTTTGTTTTCCTATGGTTGAGAAGCATATTTTGAAAATCTGAGATGACAGTGTTGTTTACAAAAGGCTAAACTTGAGAGATGGCATATTTATTTCATTTCATTTGCGATTTTCATGAATAGTTAACGTTGCGTTATGGTAATGAGCTTGAGTCTGTATTCACGATACCGGATCCGGGATGGGGAGATCAGAGAGGTTTAAGCAGCGATTCGGAGTCCGAGGCCGAGCCTTCTCTGGTCTCTACTCCTCCCACCATTAGATTATGATTACAAATTGAAAACCCTAGTCATTGGCGACTCCATTACCCACAGTATTAGACTTAACTAATCATCCAGCGATCATACACTGTTTACCAGGAGGCAGGGCTACAGACGTTAAGGCTAATCTGAAGATGGTGCTGGCTAAAGATAAAACTGGCGAGTGTAGAGAGTATAGGGATATTGTTATCCACGTCGGCACCAACGATGTTAGGATGAGACCGTCAGAGGTCACCAAGTGCAACATAGCTTCAGTGTGTAAATCAGCTAGAAATATGTGTCAGCATCGAGTAATTGTCTCTGGCCCCCTCCCAGTTAGGGGGAGTGATGAGCTTTACAGCAGTCTCACAATTCAATCGCTGGTTGAAAACTGTTTTCTGCCCCTCCCAAAAAATAGAATTTGTAGATAATTGGTCCTCTTTCTGGGACTCACCCACAAACAGGACCAAGCCTGGCCTGTTGAGGGGTGACGGACTCCATCCTAGCTGGAGGGGTGCCCCGATCTTATCTACGAACATAGACCGGGCTCCAACTCCCCTAGCTCAACAATGAAATAGGGTGCAGGCCAGGCAGCAGGCTGTTAGCCAGCCTGCCAGCTTAGTGGAGTCTGCCACTAGCACAGTCAGTATAGTCAGCTCAGCTATCCCCATTGAGACCGTGTCTGTGCCTCGACCTAGGTTGGGCAAAACTAAACATGGCGGTGTTCGCCTTAGCAATCTCACTAGAATAAAGACCTCCTCCCTTCCTGCCATTATTGAAAGAGATCGTGATACCTCACATCTCAAAATAGGGCTACTTAATGTTAGATCCCGCACTTCCAAGGCAGTTATAGTCAATGAACTAATCACTGATCATAATATTGATGTGATTGGCCTGACTGAAACATGGCTTAAGCTTGATGAATTTACTGTGTTAAATGAGGCCTCTCCTCCTGGTTACACTAGTGACCACATCCCTCGCGCATCCCGCAAAGGCGGAAGTGTTGCTAACATTTACGATATTCACATGGAAAAGTCCACAGACCCACTCCAAAAGGCTTTCGGAGCCATCATCGACTTAGTGGGTTTTGTCCAAAATGTATTCCCATGGAATAAATGTTGTGGATCTTAATGCTTTTCCTCATAATCCTGGACTATCAGACCACCATTTTACTACGTTCGCAATCGCAACAAATAATCTGCTCAGACCCCAACCGAGGAGCATCAAAAGTCATGCTATAAATTCTCAGACAACCCAAAGATTCCTTGATGCCCTTCCAGACTCCCTCTGCCTACCCAAGGACATCAGTGGACAAAAATCAGTTAACCACCTAACTGAGGAACTCAATTTAACCTTGCGCAATACCCAATACCCACAGTACCGTGCAGTATCGAAGAGCCCTCACTGCTGCTTGATCATCCTATTTTTCCAACATAATTGAGGAAATTAGAACAATCCAAAATGTATTTTTGATACTGTCGCAAAGCTAACTAAAAAGCAGCATTCCCCAAGAGAGGATGGCTTTCACTTTAGCAGTAATAAATTCATGAACTTCTTTGAGGAAAGGATCGTGATCATTAGAAAGCAAATTACGGACTTCTACGGCTGCTAGAATCCTGACTAGAACCAAAAAACATGATCATATTACTCCAGTGCTAATGGGGAGAACCGGTTGAAAGTTTCTGTCGGCTGAATGAGCGACACCAGTTGAGCATTTCTACAGCATTTCCCTCCAGAAGCCATGAGAAAGTTGTCCGGCTGCGGGGACTGTTGGAGTGGATTTATACTACTATCTGTACTTACTGGTGGCACAGACGCTGTTTCATCCTTTCCTACACTGAAATTACCCTTGCCTAATGATTGCATCTGAAGTTGGGCTTGCAGCATAGCTATCCTCGCCATAAGGCGATCGTTCTCCTGTATATTATGAGTACAGCGACTGCAATTAGAACGCATCATGTTAATGTTACTACTTAGCTTCGGTTGTTGGAGGTCCTGACGAACCATGTCCAGATAAAGCGTCCGGAGTGAAAAAGTTGAATGGAAAAAAAGTTGAGTGAGGGGAAAAACTAAAAATATAAACGCTAATGAAAAAGTAAAAACCGTAAAGTTGTCAGGTATCAAAGTAAGGTTAGCAGCACGTAAACAAGTTTGCAAGTTGTGACCGGAAATGACATGCAAGCAGAAATGACACCACAGAGAATCCTTCACTCTGGCACCCCTCTGGCCCCAAAATGTTTAGGGCCTTCCTCTGACATCGCCTGGTGTAAAGGTCTTGGATGGCAGGAATCTTAGCCCCAGTGACTTACTGGGCCGTACGCACTACACTCTGTAGTGCCTTGTGGTCATAGGCCGAGCAATTTCCATATCAGGCAGTGATGCAACCAGTCAGGCAGGATGCTCTCGATGTTGCAGCTGTAGAACCTTTTGAGGATCTCAGGACCCATGCCAAATCTTTTTAGTTTCCTGAGGTGGAATAGGCTTTGTCGTGCCCTCTTCAGGACTGTCTTGGTGTGTTTGGACCATTCTAGTTTGTTGTTGATGTGGACACCAAGGAACTTGAAGCTCTCAACCTGCTCCACTACAGCCCCGTCGATGAGAATGGGGGCGTGCTCGATCCTCCTTTTCCTGTAGTCCACAATCATCTCCTTCGTCTTGGTTATGTTGACGGATAGGTTGTTATTCTGGCACCACCCAGCCAGGTCTCTGACCTCCTCCCTATAGGCTGTCTTGTCGTTGTCGGTGATCAGGTCTACCACTATTGTGTCGTCTGCAAACTTAATGATGGTGTTGGAGTCGTGCCTGTCCATTTTATTTTATTTATCCGTTATTTTACCAGGTAAGTTAACTGAGAACACATTCTCATTTGCAGCAACGACCTGGGGAATAGTTACAGGGGAGAGGAGGGGGATTAATGAGCCAATTGTAAACTGGGGATTATTAGGTGACCGTGATGGTTTGAGGGCCAGATTGGGAATTTAGCCAGGACACCGGGGTTAACACCCCTACTCTTACGATAAGTGCCATGGGATCTTTAATGACATCAGAGAGTCAGGACACCCGTTTAACGTCCCATCCGAAAGACGGCACCCTACACAGGGCAGTGTCCCCAATCACTGCCCTGTGTAGGGAGCTCCAGTGTTGAGGATCAGCGTGGCAGATGTGTTGCTACCTACCCTCACCACCTTGGGGCGGCCCGTCAGGAAGTCCATGATCCAGTTGAAGAGGGAGGTGTTTAGTCCCAAGATCCTTAGTGATGAGTTTTGAGGGTACAATGGTGTTGAACGCTGAGCTGTCATCATTGAATAGCAATCTCACATACGTGTTCCTTTTGTCCAGGTGGGAAAGGGCAGTGTGGAGTGCATCATCTGTGGATCTGTTTGGGCGGTATGCAAATTGGATTGGGTCTAGGGTTTCTGGGATAATGGCTCTGGACGTGAGTGCTACGGGTCTGTAGTCATTTAGGCAGGTTGCCTTTGTGTTCTTGGGCACAGGGACTATGGTGGTCTGCTTGAAACATGTTGGTATTACAGACTCAATCAGGGACATGTTGAAAATGTCAGTGAAGACACCTGCCAGATGGTCAGCACACATATTGACGCTTTGCCTGTTTGATTGTTTGTTGCAGGGCATAGCAGGATTTCTTGTAAGCTTCCGGGTTAGAGTCCCGCACCTTGAAAGCCGCAGCTCTACCCTTTAGCTCAGTGTCGAATGTTGCCTGTAATCCATGGCTTCTGGTTGGGGTATGTACGTACAGTCACTGTGGGGACGACATCCTCGATGCACTTATTGATAAAGCCAGTGACTGATGTGGTGTACTCCTCAATGCCATTGGAAGAATCCCAGAACGTGTTCCTGTCTGTGATTGCAAAATAGTCCTGTAGTTTAGCATCTGCTTCATCTGACCACTTTTTTATAGACTGAGTCACTGATGTTTCCTGCTGTAAATTTTCTTGTACGCAGGAATCAGGATGATAGAGTTGTGGTCGGATTTACCAAATGGAGGGCGAAGATAGCTTCGTACGCATCTGTGTGTGGAGTACAGGTGATCAAGAATATTTTTCCCTCTGGTTGCACATTTAACATGTTGATGGAAATTTGGTAGAACTGATTTCCCTGCATTTAAGTCTCTGGCCACTAGGAGCGTCGCTTCTGAGTGAGTGGTTTCCTGTTTGCTTATTTCCTTATACAGCTGACTGAGTGCAGCATCTGTCTGTGGTGGTAAATAAACAGCCACGAAAAGTATAGCTGAAAACTCTCTAGGCAAGTAGTTTGGCCTGCAATTTATCACAATATACTCTACTTCGGGCGAGCAAAATCTAGAGACTTCCTTAGATTTGGTGCACCAGCTGTTGTTTACAAATATGCACAGACCCCCCCCCCCCTCCCCCCCCCCCTCGTCTTACCCGAGTGTGCTGTTCTATCTTGTCGTCATTCAGCCACAATTCCGTGAAACATAGAAGATTTCAGTTTTTGATGTCCCATTAGTAGGATAATCGTGATCGTACCTCGTCTAGTTTATTGTCCAATGATTGCACGTTGGCGAGTAGTATTGACGGTAATGGCAGCTTTCCCACTCGCCTTTTTCGGGTCCTGACCAGGCATCCGGCTCTTTGTCCTCTGTACCTGCGTTGCTTCCTTTGGCAAATAACGGGGATGTTGGCCCTGTAGGGTGTTTGAAGAATGTCCTGTTCGTCTTGCTTGTTGAAGGAAAAATCTTTGTCTAATCCGAGGTGAGTGATCGCCCTGATGTCCAGAAGCTCTTTTCTGCTGTAAGATATGGTTGCAGAAACATTTTGTACAAAATAGGTTATATATATAACACGAAAAAAACACATGATAGCACAATTGGTTGTTCGCCCGTAAAACTGCTGCCATTTCTTCCTGCGCTATTTTTTTCAACCCATTACTGCCCACACCCATATGTGGACCACTACAAATACCTAGGTGTATGGTTAGACTGTAAACTCTCCTTCCAGACTCACATCAAACAATACAATCCAAAAATCAAATCTAGAATCGGCTTCCTACTTCACAACAAAGCCTCCTTCACTCATGCCGCCAAACAGACCCTCGTAAAACTGACTATCCTACCAATCCTTGACTTTGGCGATGTCATTTACAAAAGAGCCCCAACACTCTATTGAGCAAACTGGATGTAGTCTATCCCAGTGCCATCCATTTTATCACCAAAGCCCCATATACTACCCACCACTGAGACCTGTTGGCTGGCCCTCACCAAACCCACGGGCTCCAGGTCATCTATAAGTCTTTGCTAGGTAAAGCGCCGCCTTATCTCAGCAAACTGGTCACCATAGCAACACCCACATGTAGCACGCGCTCCAGCAGGTATATTGCACTGGTCATCCCCAAAGACAACACCTTCTTTGGCCGCCGTTCCTTCCAGTTCTCTGCTGCCAATGACTGGAACAAATTACAATTTACAATATCTCCCTCCCTAACTTTAAGCATTAGCTGTCAGATCAGCTTACCTGTACACTGCCAATCTGTAAATAGCACACCAGACTACCTCATCCCCATATTATGACTTACCCTCTTGTTCTTTTGCACCCCAGTATCTCTACTTGCACATTCATCATCTGCACATTTATCACTCCAGTATTAATGCTAAATTGTAATTATTTTAGCCTTTAGGGCCTAATTATTGCCTACCTCCCTACTCTTCTACATTTGCACACACTGTACATAGATTTTTCTATTTTTCTTTTTTTTGTGTTATTGACTGTACGTTTGTTTATGTGTAACTCTGTATTGTTGTTTTTGTCACACTGCTTTTCTTTATCTTGGCCAGGTCATAGTTGCAAATGAGTACTTGTTCTCAACTGGCCTACCTGGTTAAATAAAGGTGAAAAAAAATAAATAAACAAATAAACAAATAAATAAATAAATATATATATATATATATATATATATATATATATATATATATATATATATATATATATATATATATATATATATATATATATACACACACACACACACACACACACACTGCTCAAAACAAATAAAGGGAACACTTAAACAACACAATGTAACTTCAAGTCAATCACACTTCTGTGAAATCAAACTGTCCACTTAGGAAGCAACACTGATTGACAATAAATTTCACATGCTGTTTTAGGAAGCAACACTGATTGACAATACATTTCACATGCTGTTGTGCAAATGGAATAGACAACAGGTGGAAATTATAGGCAATTAGCAAGACACCCCCAATAAAGGAGTGGTTCTTTAGGTGGTGACCACAGACCACTTCTCAGTTCCTATGCTTCCACAGCCCTCCATGTTCTCGCCAGAGGTAGCCTGACTGCCATTAGGTACTGAGATGAGATCCTCAGACCCCTTGTGAGACCATATGCTGGTGCGGTTGACCCTGGGTTCCTCCTAATGCAAGACCTCATGTGGCTGGAGTGTGTCAGCAGTTCCTGCAAGAGGAAGGCATTGATGCTATGGACTGGCCCGCCGGTTCCCCAGACCTGAATCCAATTGAGCACATCTGGGACATCATGTCTCGCTCCATCCACTAACACCACGGTGCACCACAGACTGTCCAGGAGTTGGCAGATGATTTTGTCCAGGTTTGGGAGGAGATCCCTCAGGAGACCATCCGCCACCTCATCAGGAGCATGCCCAGGCGTTGTAGAGAGGTCATATAGGCACACACACTACTGAGCCTCATTTTGACTTGTTTTAAGGACATTACATCAAAGTTGGATCAACCTGTAGTGTGGTTTTCCACTTTAATTTTGAGTGTGACTCCAAATCCAGACCTCCATGGGTTGATAAATTTGATTTCCATTGATCATTTTTGTGTGATTTTGTTGTCAGCACATTCAACTATGTAAAGAAAAAAGTATTTAATAAGAATATTTAATTCATTCAGATCTAGGATGTTATTTTAGTGTTCCCTTTATTTTTTTGAGCAGTGTATATACACACACTACCGTTCAAAAGTTTGGGGTCACTTAGACATGCCCGTGTTTTTGAAAGCTATTTTTTGTCCTTTAAAATAACATCAAATTGATCAGAAATACAGTGTAGTATTTGTTAATGTTGTAAATGACTATTGTACCTGGAAACGGCAGATTTTTTTATGGAATGTCTACATAGGCGTACAGAGGCCCATTATCAGCAACCATCACTCCTGTGTTCCAATGGCACGTTGTGTTAGCCAATCCAAGTTTATCATTTTAAAAGGCTAATTGGTCATTAGAAAACCCTTTTGCAATTATGTTAGCACAGCTGAAAACTGTTGTGCTGATTAAGCTTGTGTAGTCTTAACATTCTCCATACTCCACTTGTCCTTAGGGTAAAAAATGAATCTTCTTCACTAAACCCCTAAAATTAAGCATCTTAATTGGATTTTAAACCCCAAATATGTTTTGCATGAAGAAAACAACCTGTCATTCATCACAAACGTTTGTCTGGGTTTTCCCTCTTCACAATGCAGAATGACTGCATTTAATTAGTGGACACCACTGGTTTTTATTACAACACACCTGTCATAATTGTTTTCTTTACTAAAGTAGAGGTTTTTTATTATTATTACTAAAGGTACTGCATAGGTGTAAACATGATTTTTTTTATGCACATGTCTTAGCCTAAGAAAGTAGCAGAAATATGCATAAAGTAGTTTTGAATGCATTTTATTGATGGGGAAACTATAACAGTCTTGAACTTTTTCTGACACCATAGTGATATATTCTTATATACTGTGCAATGAGGAATTCTACATAATACTAGTCTTCTCCCATTTCTTTAACCATTGCCCCACACCCACAAGGTGTATAAACAACAACAATAAATAAGAATAAAATAAGATAATAGATACAAGACATGAAGAACATAAATCAATCAACTCCAATTAGCACATGTAGGACAGTATGCAAGTGTGTGTGCACGGACCTTTCAGATGTATCTCACACATGTGCAGCACATAGTATTTGTTTTACAGTCCTTATTTGGGGGGCAGAATTTGCATATCCTCCTTTTTCCTGCCCCAGCTGCAGCCTCAGTTGGATCAGGACAAGATTCAGCCCCATGAACTGCGTTCACAAGCGCTGCAGAGGCTGCTGTGCGGGGGAGGCTCTCCCTTCTTTGAATGTGTGGCGTTACAAGTGCCTTTCCCATCTGCTCTGGGATCACCCTCCTCTTGTTCCGCTTATCAGGTAGGGATGCTCTTGTTCCATATCACAAAGGCATTGTATGAGGACACATCAATGATGTTATGGAAGATGACCAGGGGCCAGTGGGCAGTCATCCTCCTGCAGCTGTAAGTTCCAATCACCTTCTCCAGGTTGTCCACGCCTCCTTTGTTGTGGATACAGTCCAGAATGATGACTGGCTTCCTGTCCTCACAATCATTGATCTCAGCTGTTTTGTGCAGTGTGCTCAGGAGGACCACATTCTTGTTCCTCTTTGGGAGGTAAGAAACTGGAGTGGTGGTGGCGGTAAAGGCAAACTTACTTTAATGAGAAGGCCTCTCTCCTCCTTGTTGTGAGGAGTGCAGGGGGAAGTCAGGCTTGTTCTTTCTAACTGTGCTAACCATGGTGATCTTCCTCTTCAGGAGCTGCTGGCTGAGTTCAATCAGTAGCACACAATCTCAATTTCTCATTGTGTGTGTGTGTGTGTGTGTGTTTGTGGTTTTTGTGGTGTGTAAATGATTTTATAACTGTTGTCAGGATGAATATATAAGTACAGGTTATTTACAAGTAAGTACCCCTCAAAATACACATCATTTTATCTAGCTAGTGTAACACCCCGTAATTACATTGATATTACATGTACTCCATAGTGTACTTGTGGGTTTATCCTCTCACTTGGATGGCAAGAAGGTTGAGGTTATCATAATTGGTAACATATACACACACAATTCTAGTCTGAGATGACACCTGTATGGTAGATCCCTGTCAGTGAGGTTGACCTAAATCTGATCTGATCTGATTTTTGTGAATGGTACACTTATTGGGGACAAGTGCTATCAACAACATTGAGATTTTGAACCTTTGTAATCTTGGACACCCAGCACATCTGTCCTCGAGAGATAACAACCTTTTGACAGTTATTACTGAATCAGATGCGGCTGAGAAGAAACTAAACACTAAATTGGTGAATTTAGTGGATACGTGCCCATTTGTAAGAAGCATAGTAACAAGCATTTATTGTTACACCTCTGTAATTACAGACTGCAATTACCACCATTTGTGTTATTTCAGTGTAACTATGAGTTATTACAATTAATAATTATTGTTACAGTGTAATTACACTAATAAGAACCCCTTAAAATTAAGTTATCAAGACGTTTCACAGCGATGGGAGCATTCCGACATTCTCTACCCTTTTCTCTTGATTTGACTGCAGGTGAAGCTTGCTGCAATTTCTGTCTGAACCACTTTGCATTGTGTGCAGTGTGCATTGTGTGCCTCTGGCGTATTGATTGAATTAAACAAAGAACCTCCATGAGGGGAAAAAAGAGAAAATGCATTCATATTCCTAGAGTCTTGCAGGTTGAGGTTTGTAGTCATGAATCTTGTCATGGAGACAAAAATGAGTGATTTCCGCTAGATTTATAGCCAAAATTGGCTATAAAACATCAAATACACTTTTTGGTCTTAATTAATTACTTTGTGGCTGTGCTAGTTAGTTACCAATCTGCAAAGCTGCCTCTATGTCAAGATTCATGAGAATAAGGCCTGCCATGGCCTTTTCTTTCTGGACTTTCATTTTTAACATTAATTACTGTTAATTTCACCCATTCTCTGAAATGTTTTCCCTTTTTCAACAGCCGCACCGTCAATTGGTCCACATCACATTAAGTCAGTTACCTCTTTTCTCTCTCTGTCTCTCTCTCTCACCCCTTCAACTCTTCAAGAGTGTGCTTTAAATGTGGAACTGAATAGAGGGTCAGAGACAATGGTCTTTTTGATTGAGCAAGCCAATTTAGTGTCTATTATCGTTAGACTTCTTGAACGGGCCCAATTTAGTTTCAAGTGGGAAGTCAGAATTGAAATTCATGAGGGGCTAGATTAATTTGATGTCTGCTGAATACACACATCAAACAGTGGAAATTTAGAGCAGTGGAAGAGCACTGGGGCTGGGGGCAGACACACAGTGATGTACATGTGCTCTTATATAAGGAGAGGACAGTGTCTTTACACTCTCTCTGTCTCTGTCAATGACACCTAAAGACTTTGTCTGGAGGTACTTGTCTTGTCCTATGTTCGTCACTGTCACATGCCCTACAGGTTACACTACAACCGCACAACTCGTCTTCAAGTGTGACTCGCATTGTGAATATCACGGCAAAGCCAGCGGGCCTGACTTGGATAACCTTCGTCATATCATTTGGTGTTGTGGCAAAGGCAAATTAATACATCTGAAATGCCTGCTGTGTGCTAGTGTGTGTTTGTTTGTGTGTGAGAGAGAGAAATAAATAGTGTGTGTTTCACAGGAGATTGGTGGCAACTTCATTGGGGAGGACGGCCTCGTGGTAATGGCAGGAGCAGAATAAGTGAAATGGTAGCAAACACATCAAACACATTGTTTCCATGTGTTTGATGTCATTCCATTTGCTCCGTTCCACCCACTATTACGAGCCGTCCTCCTCTCAGCAGCCTCTCATATACTGTATGTGTGTGTGTGCGTGCGTGCGTGTGTATGCATGTCTCTTTCTCTGTGTGTGTGTGTGTGTGTGTGTGTGTTTCTGTTTTTCAGTCTTCTGTGATGTACAGTGCATTGGGAAAGTATTCAGACCCCTTGACTTTTTCTACATTTTGTTACGTTATAGCCATATTTTAAAATGGATTATAAAAAAAAAAAAAAATTACTCAGCAGTATGCACACAATACCCCACAATGACAAAGTCGAAAACAGGTTTAGACATTTTTGCAAATGTATTAAAAACTAAAAACAGAAATACCTTATTTACATAAGTATTCAGACCCTTTGCTATGAGAATTATAATTGAGCTCAGGTGCATCCTGTTTCCATTGATTATTCTTGAGAGGTTTCTACAACTTGAGTGGAGTCCACCTGTGGTAAATTCAATTGATTGGACATGATTTGGAAAGGCACACACCTGTCTATATAAGGTCCTACGTTTGACAGTGCATGTCAGAACAAAAACCAAGCCATGTGGTTGAAGGAATTATCTGTAGAGCTCCGAGACAGGATTGTGTCAATTCACTGATCTAGGGAAGGATACCAAACAATGTCTGCAGCATTGAAGGTCCCCAAGAACACAGTGGCCTTCATCATTCTTAAATGGAAGAAGTTTGGAACCAAGAAAGACTCTTCGTAGAGCTGACTGCCCGGCCAATCCGAGCAATCGGGGGAGAAGGGCCTTGGTCAGGGAGGTGACCAAGAACCTGATGGTCACGCTGACTGGAGCTCTAGAGTTCCTCTGTGGAGATGGGAGAACCTTCCAGAATGACAACCATATCTGTAGCACTCCACCAATCAGGCCTCTCCAATCAGGCCTCTATTGTAGCGTGGCCAGATGGAAGCCACTCATTAGTAAAAGGCACATGACAGCCTGCTTTGAGTTTGCCAAAAGGCACCGAAAGGACTCTCAGACCATGAGAAACAAGATTCTCTGGTCTGATGAAACTAAGATTGAACTCCTAAATGCCAAGTGTCACGTCTGGAGGAAACCTGGCACCATCCCTACGGTGATTCATGGTGGTGGCAGCATCATGTTGTGGGGATGTTTTTCAGCAGCAGGGACTGGGAGACTAGTCAGGATTGAGGCAAAGATAAAGCTTCCTCACCTGTCCATGTCCCCATACCGGGCTCGAAACAGTGATCCTCTGCTTGCAAACACACATGACGTCCCTACTTCACAACATACCAACTGTTTGACCTATTGAAAGATATCTAATTCGATAGCTCCATCTGCGACATTTCAAGCTAGCTGTGGAGTGAGCATACAGTACCTTCTTAACTCCATTACAGAAGGAAACTCTCTCTCGCCCATCTTTACACTAATCCAATATGTTTCCAATATGTTTTTTATTTGTTTGCGTTAGCTAGCAATAGCCTATTTGAAACATCGCCTTCTCCTGGCCACATTTACCTGACAGATTCAGTGGCTTGACAACCCTCAAAAAGCTTGAAAACCCCAATAGAGTTTTGGCCAAAGTTTAGAAGAAAAAACTCAAACAGAACATAACTCATTATGTTTTTATTTGACTTAGTTTTTTGGAGTCAAAGATACTAGTTTCAATATCTATATATTTTTTTAAATGGTTTGTTAATTATTTTATTTCAGTTTATCAAGATTTTAGTTTTAGTTGTAGTTTTAGTTCACTATAATAACCTTGGTGCACAGCATGCATCTGTTTGGCTGAGGGGAGCAAGGAGGGCAAGAGGAAGGTCAAGCCCCCATCCACTCTAAGGATTCCAACTGTCTGTTATCCAGCCTGCTTTCTCATAACCTGTGGAAAGAAATATCAAGAGACATCACATTCAAGTCACACACAATCCCAGTCAAAACCCAGGAAACTAACACCACGGGGTGCCTGCACTAAAGGTCACAAAGAAAAGGGCAGTCAAAAAAAGACAACAACAAGGCTTGGGGAGAGATCGAGAAGAAGAAAATAGGCTGTTTTCTGATGCGGCAGAGGATTGTGATTGAATTACAGTAGTTTAGAAGATAATTTTTTCTTCATTGTGTCAAGTATCTCTTTTATGAGGCTGTGTTCTGAAAAGTTTTATGTGAAAGAAATTGATTTTCTGAGGCATGCAGAGCCGTGTCTGTTGTCAAACGGAGGTGTAAAAGTTTGTTGTGCTTTATTGAATGCGATTTACTCGGGGACTTAATGATGTAAGTCATACCACTTGACTCGTGCCTCTTCTCACAGACTTCTCTAAAGCGCCCTCATTTCTGCACCAAGCAGCAGACTCAATAGAACTACCCTAACGAGCTACCATTTAATAATGCATGTTGTGATATCAAACGTTTAAACGTTATAATTGTCTCTGGATTGTCCTTAACAATCATCGACTGTCCGTGGATACAGAAGATTTTGAACGTGCGTGTGTGTGCGTGTGTGTGTGTGCGCCCGTGTGTGTTTGCATGTGTGAGACGTACAGGGCATTCATAAAGTATTCAGATGCCTTCACTTTTTCCAAATTTTGTTACGCTACAGCCTTATTCTAAAATTGATTTAAAAGAAATTCTCATCAATCTACACACAATTCCACATAATGACCAAGCTAAAACAGGTTTTCAGAAATGTTGCTAATTTATTACAAATAAAAACAGAAATAACTTATTTAGAGAAGTATTCAGTCCCTTTGCTATGACATTCAAAATTGAGCTCAAGTGCATCCTGTTTCAATTGATCATCCTTGAGATGTTTCTAAAACTTGGAGTCCATCTGTGGTAAATTCAGTTGATTGGACATGATTTGGAAAGGCACACACCTGTCAGTTGACAGTGCATGTCAGAGCAAAAACCAAGCCATGAGGTTGAAGGAATTGTCAGTAGAAGGCCGAGACAGGATTGTGTCGAGGCACAGATCTGGGGAAAGGTACCAACATTTTTCCTCAGCATTGAAGGTCCCCAAGAACACAGTGGCCTCCATCATTCTTAAATAGAAGACGTTTGGAACCACCAAGACTCTTCCTAGAGCTGGTCACCTGGCCAAACTGAAAAATAGGGGGAGGTGGCCATGAACCCGATGGTCACTCTGACAGAGCTCCAGAGTTCCTCTGTGGAGATGGGAGAACCTTCCAGAAAGACGACCAGCTTTGTAGCACTCCACCAATCAGGCCTTTATGGTAGAGTGGCCAGATGGAAGCCACTCCTCAGTAAAAGGCACATGACAGCCCACTTGGAGTTTAGCCAAAAGGCTCCTAAAGGACTCTCAGACCATGAGGGGCCCAGCCAGAGCCCCGACTTGAACCCAATCGAATATCTCTGTAGAGACCTGAAAATAGCTTTGCAGCGACTCGCCCCTCCAACCTGCAGAGCTTGAGAGGATCTGCAGAGAAGAATGGGAGAAACTCCCCAAATACAGTTGTGTCAAGCTTATAGCATAATAACCAAGAAGACTCAAGGCTGTAATTGCAGCCAAAGGTGCTTCAACAAAGTTCTCAGTAAAGGGTATGAATACTTAACCTGTCTACGATACTGGTTCCCAATTGGGGATCAACCCTCCCACGTTCAGCTGAAACGGTGGCGCATGGAACGCAAAAATATTCTTAAAAATATTTAACCTCCACACATTAACCTGTCTACGATACTGGTTCCCAATTGGGAATCAACCCTCCCACGTTCAGCTGAAACGGTGGCACATGGAACGCAAAAATATTCTTAAAAATATTTAACCTCCACACATTAACAAGTCCAATAGCTCAAATGAAAGATAAACATCTTGTTCATCTAGCTAGCAAGTCAGATTTCTAAAATGTTTTACGGCGAAAACATAGCACATATATATGTAAAACCACCACCAGACACAGCTCATTTCAATAGCCAAAACATGCAATCAACAAACGCAGGATTAAAAAATAAATCGCTCACTAACCTTTTGAAAATCTTCATCAGATGACAGTAATATGACATATTACACAGTACATATTTTTTTTTTCAATAATATGCCATTTATATCCATAAATGTCCATTTACAGTGAGTTCACCTTCAGAAATTACTCAAAAATGCCCGCAGGAAATCTATGTAGCGCGGCAAGATAACGTAAATAGACATCATAAACTTTGACTAAATATACATGTTCTACATATAGTTAGAAAGATACACTGCTTCTTTATGCAACCGCTGTGTTAGATTTATTTTTAACGTTACAGAAATCGCACACTATTCCATATGCTGAGACAGCGCTCAGTTCCAAGCTACATTTCCACGTAATGTTGGAGTCAACAGAAACACAGATTTAAGCATAAATATTCCCTTACCTTCGATGGTCTTCGTTCAGAATGTTCTGGAAGGCTTCATACTTACCCAATACATCGTTTGGTTTCAAGTCTTGCGTCTTTGTATTAGCTACTGCTAATAACATCAGCTGAAATGCACCCAAAACGTCCTCTGGTCCGGATAAGTTGCGCATCAAAACTTCAAAATTACACATTATATGTCGACTAAACAGGTCAAACTAAGTGCAGAAGCAAGCTTTATGATGTTTTAGACATGCAAAACAAACTTCAATTCAATCGGCCATCGTCTGCCCTTCTCTTGAGTGCTGGAAAACAAAGGAATGGCTGGGACCAATTCGCGCCCATACGCACAGCCTATTCTCTCGTGGCACGCACTAATTTCACTCCCATAGGGTCAATTCTCGCGGGATTTGAATGATTTGAAGCTCTAATGAAAGAGGACATCTAGCGGAAGAGAAAGAAAGTGTCCCCAGAATCATAACTGGTTGGGAAGGGTGGGGGCTATGACGTCAAAGTTGCTCCAACTTTCATGGCCACAAAAACTAGTTTGGAAGAATGCCTGCCCTGTGAGTTCTGCTATACTTACAGACATAATTCCAACGGTTTTAGAATCTTTAGAGTTTTTTCTATCCAATAATAATTTTTATTTGCATATATTAGCAATTTTTGACAGATTTGTTTTCCAGTTTACTAGGGGTACCCAATCTCTCCAAAGGGGGCGTATGTCTGCCATATCCTTAACAGGTTTTAAGTAAATGTCATATTTCAGTTTTTTTATATACTGTATCTAAATGTGAAAACATTTCTACAAACCTGTTTTTGCTTTGTCCTTGGGGTATTGTGAATAATAAGGGAAAAAAACGATTGAATCAATTTTAAATAAGGCTGAAACGTAACAACATTTGGAAAAAGTGAAGTGGTCTGAAAACTTCAGAATGCACTGTAAGTGAAAGAGAAACTGCCAGAGATGTTCAAGTTAAGTACTTGGACAACAGAGAGCTCTAGATTCTGGACAAATCACAGGTGATTTTGAACTTGAATATCCCAATAGACACTTGGCATCATTTGCATTGAACATCCATTTGACTCAATGTCATGTGTTTCTGCCAAACCCAAGAACTTGATTGCAATTATAAGAATGTTGTTTCTTAGAATTCCATCCTCTTTCTCTGAATTCCTTTTTTGCCCCACTCTCCTGTTCTGATTGAACAAACCCAGAATGGAGAAACTGCGAGACCTGTTCTTCAGAGAAGCTGATTGGTGCAGACAGTACAAAAGGCCAGAACACAAGCATAACCGTAGCATTCTAGGAACAAACCTCTTAATGTAGCATTCATTTACACTACCATTCAAAGATTTGGGGTCACTTAGAAATGTCCTTGTTTTTGAAAGAAAAGCAAATTTTTTTTGTCCATTAAAATAACATAAAATTGATCAGAAGCACAGTGTAGACATTGTTGATGTTGCAAATGACTATGGTAGCTGGAAACGGCAGATTTTTATAAGAATATCTACATAGGCGTACAGAGGCCCATTACCAGCAACCACCATTCTGTGTTCCAATGACACATTGTGTTAGCTAATCCAAGTTCATAATTTTAAAAAGGCTAATTGATCATTAGAAAATATTCAACTAGTCTAAAGAAGGCCAGTTTTATTGCTTCTTTAACCAGGACAACAGTTTTCAGCTGTGCTAACATAATTGCAAAAGGGTTTTCGATTGATCAATTAGCCTTTTAAAAGGATAAACTTGGAATAGCTAACACAACGTGCTCTTGGAACACAGGAGTGATGGTTGCTGATAATGGGCCTCTGTACGCCTATGTAGATATTGTTTCGAGCTACAATAGTCATTTACAACATTAACAATGTCTATACTGTACTTCTGATACATTTTAATGTTATTTTAAATGGACAAAAAAAATAGCTTTTCTTTCAAAAACAAGGACATTTCTTCGTGACCCCTAACTTTTGAACGGTAGTGTAGATGTTGTTGTGTTTTGTCTGATCTTCAACGTAAAGAACTTGGCAAGTGATTGCAGAATGCATTTTTTAAAGTATGATTTTATGTTTAGCCATTCACTGTACAACATACATGTTTGCATCTCAGAATTCAGACAGACAACTGTGTCCCCCATTGAGGATGTCAAGATGTAAAGTCTGACTCATCCTGACATTTGGCATAGAAAAACACTCTGACCCGTCTGTAAAGGCTTCACTGGGCCCTGGTGCAATGGTAGTGCTAGTTTAGGATCTGTTTGTCGTTTAGATCACAATGAATAAGATTATATCAGCACTCCTACTCTGTGATGTTTAATGAAAAGTGGCCAGGCCTAATCATGCCGCAACCAGCTGTATGTCGATGACATGTTCAGTCACGCAGTCAATGAAAACCCTACAAGGTCCTATTCTCCTCCCCGAGTGTTAGCCAACACCTGTTTTCTTCTGACTTTTTATTTTATTTTACCGGGGTAATTTAGCACTGCTTACAGCTGTCTTTCATCCCATCAGAGAAATGTTGAGGAAGCGATTAACCTTAAAAAAGTTTTTTTTAATGCTGTCAACATCACCGTCATCACCGCAAGGCCATCCATCCTGGGAACCAGATAGATGATGCCGTTTGCTAGCTTGTATAGTATTTTTAATATCTATCCACCTAACGATCACGCACTCACACAGAGCATGCACAAATGTCTCAAACTAATTGTCCCTCCAAAACCCATCGTCGCACATTCATCATTTCCCAATGTCTATTGGTGCATTGGTTCATTGTGCTGCATGCTGAATGCCAAAGACACTTAGTTGTGGTGAAGAGAGAAGAAAAAAAGTCAAATGTACAGAAATGATAGCCGATCCCTCAGGGTTTATATAGTTCTTAATGTGTATTGTTCTAAAAGCAATGAATCTGTTTTGGTTTTCTTTGTCGCCCGTGCATAAAGACAACATTATAATTTTACAAAGCTCTCTCTGATTCATGGCAATGTTCATTGTATTATGGGGAGGAATCCAAAGTCTGTTTAGACACAGCATGACAGATTCTGCTCCATGCTATTGTGGAGTAGATTGATAGAGGGCCATCGCCGTTCTGCAGATCCGGAATATGCACAATAGGCATGTGTGAATAGGAGTAATCAGATGTTACTGCGGGTGTAGCATTTTGCTACACCCGTAATAACATCTGCTAAATGTGTGTGTGTGACTAATAAAATTTGATTTGATGATGGTGCCATGTGTTTGTGTATGTGTGTGCTTGTGTCTGCATACTCTGTTTGTGTATTCTTGCGTGCGTGCATGCCTATTGTATGCAATTTTGTTCGAGGTGAGTGAGATAATTTCCCTGTACAAGGACATGTGTTGTATCCATTACATGTAAGGGAAAAATAACGGTAACTGTACTCCGTTATGTTACCAGCAAACATTTTGTAATCAGATTACAGATGCTTTTGAAAAACGAGATGATTTTGTTCAAGTTTGTTCCACCTGAGCGAGTCTGACCAGAAGTCAGAGACCACTATGATGACACACCAAATGTGTTTGATGGATCCATGAAAAAGAGCAGGAATAGGCTTTTGTGGGCTAAAGTCCAAGCTATGTCTTCCAATGGTAAAACTGCTGTCGGCATCCAAAGATTATCTTACATGAATAAACACTTGGATGTAAGGATAACATCAGTTGTGTAGTCTACGGCGATACGGCTGTCACTTATTATTGATATCTACATAGTGCATTTATGTGAATCACATTGCTCTCTCATTTGGCTATTTGCCCCTTACAGATTGTGTTTTTTGTGGATGGCTGCCTATCAAATCACTGTTTTTGAAACCAGTGGACAGCCAGTGAAAATGCACTCTTGCAATAGCTGCATAGAGAAGAGCCCTAATGCCGCCAACAAAGTGTAACGATAGACACTTGGAGATGAGAAGCAAGTACAGGGAATGAACATTTAATTAACCTCTAGCGTTCCACCTCAACAACAGCCAGTGAAATTGCAGGGCGCCAAATTCAAAACAACAGAAATCCCATAATGAAAATTCCTCAAGCATACAAGTATTATTTTAAAGATAAACTTCTTGTAAATCCAACCAGTGTCCGATTTCAAAACGGCTTTACTGCGAAAGCACACCATGCGATTATGTTAAGTCAGCACCTAGTCACAGAAAACCATACAGCCATTTTTCCAGCCAAAGAGAGGAGTCACAAAAAGCAGAAATAGAGATAAAATGAATCACAAACCTTTGATGATCTTCATTAGATGGCACTCATAGGACTTCATGTTACACAATGCATGTATGTTTTGTTCGAAAAAGTTCATATTTATATCCAAAAATCTCAGTTTACATTGGCGTGTTAGGGTCAGAAATGCATTGTCTCAAACAAACATCTGATGAAAGTGCAGAGAGCCACATCAAATTGCAGAAATAATAAACATGGATAAACGCTAGAAGTGTTAAACATACGAATATAGATAGACTTCTCCTTAATGCAACCGCTGTGTCAGATTTCAAAGAGGCTTTACGGAGAAAGCACACTTTGCGATTATGTTAGGTCTGCGCCTAGCCACAGAAACCCATACAGCCATTTTCCAGCCAAGGAGAGTCACAAAAGTCAGAAATAGCATTAAAATTAATCACTTACCTTTAACGATCTTCATCTGGTGGCACTTCCAGGTCTCCATGTTAGACAATAAATGTTTTGTTCGATAATGTCCCTCTTTATGACCAAATACCTCCTTTTGGTTCGAGCGTTTTGTCCAGTAATCCGAATGCTTAAGGCACGTGCACTAAGTCCAGACGAAACGTTTTTAAAAAGTACAATAAAAGTTAGTAGAAACATGCCAAACGATGTTTAAAATCAATCCTCCAGTTGTTTTTGTCATAAATAATATTTCAAAAGCTTCGTCAATAGGAAAGGAGAAACAAGAAAGGCGCGTACCCAATCAGGCGCATGGCTGATGAATGGAAATTTCCACTGGCCACTAATTGAAAGTGCTGTTTCTCCCTCATTTTTCAGAGTAAAAGCCTGAAACAATGCCTAAAGACTAGCCACATGTAGAGGAAGCCATAGAGACCGTGAACTGGATCCTAAGTCTTTGTATGGTGGATAGGCTTTCAATGGAAAAACAGCCCTTCAAAATAATAGTACTTCCTGGTTGGATTTTCCTCTGGTTTTTGCCTGGCATATCAGTTCTGTTATACTCATAGACATTATTGTAACAGTTTTGGAAACTGTAGAGTGTTTGCTATCCAAATCTACTAATTATATGCATATCGTCTCTTCTGGGCCTGAGTAGCAGGCAGTTTAATTTGGGCACGCTTTTCATCCAAACTTCCGAATGCTGCCCCCTACCCTAGTGAAGTTAACAATGGGCATGAAACAGGACACGACAGCATCTGGACAAGAAAACATAACGACATTAATGCGGAGATGGGAATCGGGAGCAGGCGTGACAGTACCCCCCCCCCCCCCCCCTCTAAGGGCACCACCCGGCGTCCCACCTGGGCGAGCCTGATGAGCTGGCCGAGGCCGGGGAGCCCGACGTGCCGGCTGAGGTGTGAAAGCCTGACGATCCCGCTGAGGCGTGGGAGACTGATGAGCCGGCTGAGGTGTGGGAGCCTGACGGGCCGGCTGAGTGATGACGAAGGGAGTCTGATGAGCTGACTGAGGCATGGGAGCCCGATGAGCCGGCTGAGACATGACGTGGGATGGGAACCTGCCGAGCCCACCGAGGCAAGGAAACCTCTCGAGCCAGCTAAGGCATGGAAGCCCGATGAGCCAGCTAAGGCACCCATGGACTCTCTAATAGCAGCACCTGGACCCGACGTCAGCAACAAAACAGAAAATTCCATGATGCTTCAAATTGTTGTGTCAGCATTCTGTCATGACCGCCGCTGGGAGACGAGAAGCAAGTACAGGGAGTGAACATTTAATGGATAATAGACCAGAAACAAACAAAGAGAATGCCTGGACAGGAGAAAAATGAATGACATCAATTATGTCATGGGGAACAAACTGAGAAGCAGACAGATATACAGGGGCAATCAACAAAGTAATGGAGTCCAGGTGAGTCCAATATTGCGTAGATGCGCGTAATGATGGTGACTGTTGTGCATAATGAAGGGTAGCCTGGCTTTCCGCCTGGGGAATCTGACAGGCTGGCCGAGGCATGGGCGCTGGACTAGCTGGCTGAGGCAAAGAAGCCATATGACCCGGCTGAGGCATAGGAGTCCGACGAGCTTGCTGAGGCGTGGGAGTCCGATGTTCCGGCTGAGGAGTGAAAGCCTGACGATCCCACTGAGGCGTGAGAGCCTGACGAGCCGGCTGAGGCGTGAGAGCGTGATGGGCTGGCTGAGGTATGATGTGGGATGGGAGCCCGACGAGCCCGCTGAGGCATGATGGGTGATGGGAGCCTACTTCCAGGATGCATACAAGCCCCCCCCCCCCCCCCCCCGCCCTCCTTTTGGAAAATCTGACCATGACTCCATTTGCTCCTCCATTCCTATAGGCAGAAACTCAAACAGGAAGTATTCAACGCTGGTCTGACCAATTGGAATTCATGCTTCAAGATTGTTTTGGTCATATGGGATATGTTCCAGTTAGCTTTTGAGAATAATATTGATGAATTCACTGAAACGATAACTAAGTTTATCCGGAAGCGTATAGGACTATTAAGACCTACCCTAACCAGAAATTCTGGATAGATGGCATCATTCGCTCAAAACTGAAAGTGTGAACCACCGCATTTAAACATGGCTAGGTGACTGTGAATATGGAAGAATACAAACAGAGTAGTCATTCCCTCCACAAGGCAATCAAGCAGGCAAAACGTTGCAATCAAGCAGCCACATCGCGGACACCGACGTCTTGCTTCAGGACAAGCTTAACACGTTCTTTGCCCGCTTCGAGGATAACACAGTGCCACCGAAGCGACCCGCTACCAAGGACTGTGGGCTCTCCTTCTCCGTGGTCGAAGTGAGTAAGACATTTAAACTTCTCATACGTGAATTCCAAATATCTCTAACGGTTGCCCTAGCGTGTTTTTTTATGCACATGATGTTAGAATGTTCTCTCCATTCCAGAATGTTATTGTTACGCAACAGTACATTTAATCCGCGCTGCCCTCAAACCAAGGCACGAAGCCTGTTTTTATTTAAAGGCTGTTTTCAATTTTAAATGATTTTCTAACAAGTTTTTATTTTCTAAGAACAGTTTGAATTGAGGTGTGTTCCCCAACCTCATTCATTCACGTAAAATTAGCCCTTTTTACATTACTTTTTTAGACATTTCTGACCCAAACAAAATTTCCCAAACACTTCCCAATTGTTTGTGCAGACATTTGTGCATCTCCTGTCAGAACAGGATCTGCACACACGTATTCAGATTTTCCGTCTTTTGCCTGCATCGCAGTCATTGTTGTTTTCATTACCAATACTAACTTTGGAAATGTGTGCTTTTCTATCAAAGTGCCTTATTAAATTCTAATAGTTTTTGTATGTCGTGTTATGTCGTTTCTACTGCAGCTCACTGTATGTATGGAGCAAAATATATTTGTGTATATTCCTTATAACCCCGGACACGTGAGGTAACGTTACTCATTTCATAACTTTTATGGTGTTATATTTAGCTAGCTACATTATTCTATTAGCTATTTGACGCTAATTGCATCAAAGAAGTATTAGCTTGTGTTGTATTTTGAAGCTACCCTGACCTTATGACTCCCAAGTGGCGCATCTGTCTAAGGCACAGCATCTCAGGGATAGAGGCGTCCCTACAGACACCCTGATTCAAATCCAGGCTGCGTTTCTATCAAATTAAATCCCTTATTACATTATTATAGTTTCCGTATGTAATTTGTATGTGAACTGTAAGTTCTCCTTGAACTCCACCTCCCTCTCTGAAACCTACTGCATCCTATTGCCGGCATCCCGGCAATAGCCGGCATCCCGGAATGCATCCCATTCCTGTTTGACCTGACTGTGTCACAGGCCCCTGTGCTGTTGGAGAGCATATGCAGGAAGAATGTGGGGCTGCTGTAACAATTGTCCACATACAAAGAGATGAGAAGCCAGCATGGTCATCACAATGGACCCAGACACCAAACCCCTCATAATGGTGGAAGTCAGTGGGGGACCCTGTGTAAACTATAATGTCCTGAACAAATCCTGTCTTCACGTCACACATGACAAAGAACTTGACCCCAAACCTGTGCCTTTTGGAGGGAATATATTGATGGAATGCCAGCCTACCTTTCCATAACATCAGGGACTCATCAATGCATAGGTTCTTGTTTGGCACAAAGACCCAACCAAATGCTGATGTCAGGCTGGTAACAACATTTCTTATTTTGCTTTTCACATTTCACTAATTGTGGTTGTCACCCATTTAGCGAGTTTCCCCCTCACTCCTGGCTCCATCTTCTCCTGTAGCTCCAAGACATAGCGATTGGTCTCCTCTACTATGTCTCCCACCAGCTCCTCTGTCAGAAACAACTTGAAGCACTCTGCCTCAGATGGAAATGGCAAGGGGCGTTGCACTCAAGAATGGGACTCATCAAAACAAACAGCAGGGCCAGGAGGGGTGAAATGGCTGGCGGCCTTCCAGCTACCACATAACTCCTGAACTTCATCCACTGTCTGTCTGCCTCCATCACCACCAGCATCTTCAGAGGGACCTGGGACATCGTCAGTGGACAAGGAGTCCTCAGATTCAGGGTTCTCAATGGCTACAAGGTTGGGGGGCAGCTCCTCACTGTCACTGTCAGAATCTGATTCCTGACTTTCACACTCAGACTCATTGTCAGAATTAAATAAATCTCCAGACTTTCATAATTTGTGAGTTGTCTCCTTTTGAAAGACATTGCTAATGCTACAGCTTATCTCACAAGCTACATACATAAACAACAACACTGAATGGCTCAGAGTGAGAGGTTACGTGATTGACTGCCAGCATGCACCACTTTTATCAATAAATCACAATCAGAAAATGTTTTGTGCGGTAATTATTTATATATTTACTGTTTTATTCACATGTTTTCAAGTACTATTGACAAATCATGCATTCCGATTATTGCATAGATCGTAATGGGCACATACTGTATGTGTGTAAAATACTTTTTTGAAGGTTGTACTGATTCTGATGAGCTAAGCTAATTCCAGCTATGTGTGGAGCTATGTTTGTTGACATACAATGCATTCTGGGTGTCACATAATCGTCTGTCGGACCAAAGATGTTACAACAAAATGAGGTGAGTAAGGGTTCACAAATTTTTTGAGAACTTCCGGAAGTGAATGGTGGGATGTGAACAATGGTAGACGACACACACCCTTGCATACAGTAAACAGACTAAACTCATCTTGTCTTCTCTTATTATCTTTGGTTTCTGTGAGAGAACAAAGCATGTCAGCGCACAGAAACTACCCATCTTCGGATTACTTTCGATTTCTAGAAAGTGTTTTACTCAGTTATTTCGATCAATGGTGAGCTCACCCGTGATGTGATTAATTATAATTGTAATTACTGTTAGCTAATTCATATTGCCGTTTATGTCAGCCGAGAGTTACAAAAATATGACCGCTTGTGTTATGTCAGTCTTTCATCAGTTAGCGATAGGACAAATGTAGCCCACATTTTTTCGGGTTGGATGATTGTGTTATGCTGTAGATACTAATGTGAATGTCTGAACATTGCATCCAAGAATAAACTGCTCACATTCTGGACATAACTTTGTAAGGACTGTGTTTGTGCAAAATGTTCATGAAAAAACAGTGGCCTGCTCAAATAGTGATTGTTGAGTCATTCGAAACTGACCGTTCTAAATAAGCATTCTAAATAAGCTTTCTAATCACACCGGTTTGATCGTAGCTACAGGGATCATGTGTAAAACGGTTAACGTGTTAACGTGTTAACCCTCGCAAGCGTGCAGGCCCAGACGGCATCCCCGGCCGCGTCCTCAGAGCATGCGCAGATCAGCTGGCTGGTGTGTTTACGGACATATTCAATCAATCCTTATCCCAGTCAGTTGTTCCCACATGCTTCAAGAGGGTCACCATTGTTCCTGTTCCCAAGAAAGCTAAGGTAACTGAGCTAAATGACTACCGCCCCGCCCCATAGCACTCATTTCCATCATCATGAAGTGCTTTGAGAGACTAGTAAAGGACCATATATCCTCCACCCTACCTGACACCCTAGACCCACTCCAATTTGCTAACCGCCCCAATAGGTCCACAGACGACGCAATTGCAATCACACTGCACACTGCCCTAACCCATCTGAACAAGAGGAATACCTACAGTGGGGAGAACAAGTATTTGATACACTGCCGATTTTGCAGGTTTTCCTACTTACAAAGCATGTAAAGGTCTGTAATTTTTAATCATAGGTACACTGTGAGAGACGGAATCTAAAACAAAAATCCAGAAAACCACATAAAAAATCATACAATGTGGATTATACTTATGAATGAATCGGGAATAAGGATTAGAGAAAAAGTTACAGAGGGATAAATATCATATCCCGAAGACATGTTAACCTACCGTTATTCGTAATGGTGAGAGGTTAGCATGTTTTGGGGATATGATCTTTGTGCCTCTAACTTTCTCTCTCATTATTATTTGAGTTTCATTCATAATTAACCTGTTATGGCTGCAATCCCCCTATCGGGATAAGTGTCATCAACAACCGCTGAATATCATAGTGCTACATAAAATAAATATTACTATAAATATTTATATTCATGAAATCACAAGTGCAATATAGGAAAACACAGCTTAGCCTTTTGTTAATCCACCGGTCGTGTCAGATTTTGAAATTATGCTTTACAGTGAAATCAATCCAAGCGTTTGTGTAAGTTTATCGATCGCACGATAAAACATTAAGTACACTTAGCATCAGGTAGCTCAGTCACGAAAATCAGAAAAGCAATCAAATTAATTGTTTACCTTTGATGATCTTCGGATGTTTAACTCACGAGACTCCCAGTTACACAACAAATGTTCAGTTTGTTCCATAAAGATTATTTTTAGATCCAAAATACCTCAGTTTGTTTGTCGCGTTATGTTCAGAAATCCACAGGAAAGAGCGGTCACGACAACTCAGACGAAAATTCCAAATAGTTTCCATTATGTCCACAGAAACATGTCAAATGTTTTTTATAATCAATCCTCAGGTTGTTTTTTAAATATATAATCGATAATATATCAACCTCAAATGCTTTTCACAGTAGGAGAGGGGAAAACAATGGCTGTCCAAATTCTGTTGCGCAAGCAAACTCATGTGACCACTTGACGCGATGTTATCGTTCTGGCTCATTTTTAAAAATAAATGCCTGAAACTATGTCTGAAGACTGTTGACACCTTGTGGAAGCGATCTGGTTCATATCCCTTTAAATCCAGCAATGGGAGGCTATGGAACATGGAGTTTTCAAAATAGAAGCCACTTCCTGCATTGATTTTCCTCAGGGTTTCACCTGCAATATTAGTTATGTTATACTCACAGACAATATTTTGATAGTTTTGGAAACTTTAGAGTGTTTGCTATCCAATACTAATAATATGCATATATTACCAACTGAGACCGAGGAGCTGGCCGTTTACTATGGGCACCTTTTCATCCAAGCTACTCAATACTGCCCCTGCAGCCATAGGAAGTTAATCTTAATCATGGTAGCATCCACATTAATGTAGAACTAGAAGTGTTTATAAAAGTGACTCCAATGACACAATCTATTGGGCACAACAATCTATTGGGCACAACAATCTATTGGGCACAACAATCTATTGGGCACAACAATCTATTGGGCACAACAATCTATTGGGCACAACAATCTATTGGGCACAACATAACCCGAAACACAACCAAAACAAACTGCAAATGCATTCAACAAGTTTGTAGAGTCACAAGCTTGATGTATTCATTGCGTGCTAGGAATATGGGACCAAATAATACACTTTTGACTACTGTAACTCGCTATAAAGCCCCGTTTCCACTGGCACTTTTAAAACCTGTTGGAGATAGGGGGCAGTGTTTTCACTTTGGATGAATTGCGTGCCCATAGTGAACTGCATCAAACTCTGTCCTAAATTGCTGTCCTAAATTATTATTACTATTGGATAGAAAACACTCTGACGTTTCTAAAACTGTTTGAATTATGTCTGTGAGTATAACAGGACTCATAGGGCAGGCAATCTTCCAAACAAGTTCTGAAATTCTGAAAGTTGGGGCAACTTTGACGTCATCACCCCTTCCCTTCCCAACAAGTTATGGATCTGGAAACACTTCCTACGCCTCCCACTAGATGTCCTCATTCAGTAGAAAGTGTAATGGAGCATTTTCTGTGAACTTTGCCCTAATGGGGGGGAAAATAGTCGGTGTCGCAAGAGAATGCCATTTTGCTGTGGCGCATTTCTCTGTGAGTGCTACGGCTGTTCCAATCAGCCCCAGATGAAAACGAATGATCAGGTTGGAACGTTATTGGATATATATGATTACAACATCCTGAGGATTGATTCTGTACTTAGTTTAACCAGTTTTTTCGACCTGGAATATATATTTTGGAAGTTTCCATGCAAGTTATCCTGGACCAGAAGTCAGTTTTTGGGCACGTGAGCTGAAAGTGATAGCAAATGCTGCTACTTGGACACTAGTATTGGACATTATGGAACAAAACGATTTATTGTGGAACTAGGACTCCTTGCACTACATTCTGATGAAAGATCATCAAAGGTAAGGGAATATTTATGTTGTAATTTTGTATTTCTGTTGACTCCAACATGGCGGAGAAATATTGTTACGTCTGAGCGCCGTCTCAAATTATTGCAATGTTAGGTTTTTTCTGTAACGTTTAAAAGAAATCTGACATAGCGGTTGCATTAAGAACCAGTGTATCTTTTTAATTATATGTAGAACATGTATCTTTAGTTAAAGTTTATGATGAGTATTTATGTTATCTGGCGTAGCTCTCTGTAATTACTCCGGATATTTTGGAGGCATTTCTGAACATGGCGTCAATGTAAACCGAGATTTGTGGATATAAAATGCATATTATCGAACAAAACATAAATGTACTGTGTAACATGTCATATGACTATCATCTGATGAAGATTTTCAAGTGGTTAGTGATTGATTTTATTTCTAATCCTGCTTTTGTGATTTTATCTTTTTTTTTATTTAAAAAAATGGCAACGTTTTTTCTTTGGTTTGGTGGTGGTCTAACAAATGTATGTTGTGTTTTCGCTGTAAAACATTTTAAAAATCTGACATGATGGGTAGATGAACAAGGTGTTTATCTTTCATCTGAGGTATTGGACTTGTTAATGTGTGGAAGTTAAATATTTCTAAAGAATATTTTTGAATTCCCTGCGCCACCTTTTCAGCTGAAGGGGGGGTGGAGTTCCCTGAGGGGAACGCCTCGCCTCAACAGGTTTTAATTGGGGCCAAATTCAAGCTTGCTCGATTGGAATTCTCAAACGCAAGCTGGGTCGAGGGAAACATGGGCCAGTGCAGCCCAGTTTCACAACTGGTGCCAGCTTGATTAGGATTCGGGCTGGTGACGCCATTACTATGCAACCACCAAGATGAATCACTGCTGGATGCTAACAAGTTTAGCTAGCTCATCTGGGCTTGTTTCTGTTAGCTAGCACATGGACAAGCAGTACTGCAGTAGTGAGACATGACACAAATAACCACCATAGCTGGATACTTCAGTCATTTTTGCACTACACAAACTTTTATGAGAACAATCAGCCCTCAAATGCTAGCTAGCAAATCAGAGTTGAAAAAAATTGCTAGCTAGCTGGCTGAGTCGTATTGAAAGCTAGCTAGCTAGCTAGCTACATCATATCAAACCTGTCACCTGGTTTGCTTGGTTAGCTAATAGTCAATGCCATAGCAAGTAATATATAACTTAAGCTAGCTAGCTTAATGCTAACCATTTAGCTAGCTAGTTAATGACAGCAAGCTAAATACATGGCTCCGTCTGGCTGGCACTGGCAGGAGTATGGGTTAACGTACATTACAGCATAGTGAGGGTGAATTAAATTCTTCAAATATCTTGCTAGCAAGCTAGAAACATTAGCAAAGCCAGCTGCTGTCACATATTGGCTATCTGGCATCATGATATCGTTTCTAATGCTGGAGGCTGTGGAATTGCAAATTAATTTGTCCAAATACTTATGACACCTTCAAAATGGGGGGACTAGACAAAGTGCTTTCATTTCTAACTGGTAAAACAGATATGTAAGAAAATACCCTCAAATAAAAGGTGACATTCTGTACTGTCGCCTCATAAAACATTTGATATCCAATCCAAATTGTTGAAGTATAGAGCCAAATTAAATGTTTTAGAGTCACTGTCCAAATAAATGAGGGGAATGTATATAACTTATCCCAGTTACAGCGTTACGCAGAACACCAAATTACAAGGAGAGAGTAGAGAGGGAAGCTGAAGAGTAGAGAATACGTTCATTACAGACCCACTAACTGGCTGGCGATTGGACAGAGGATCCACTGCAGTCATCCCGCTTGCTTTTAACCTTTGAGTGTTTATCTCTGACTCATGCTCGCCAAGATAGGGATGAGTAGACCTAGACAAGTGGAGGAGAGATAGAAGAGAGGAGTAAGAGACAGACTGAAAGAGAAATAGAGGGAGAGACAGAAAGAGAGAGATACATTCACTTCACTCTGTCCCTCACTAAGTTGACTTAAGTTAATGAATACAGCGGAGTACTATCACCGGCAGGTCAGTGGCGGGCAGCCGTTCTTTGAGGCTGGTTTCATTTCTTTAACCAGATGCATCTCTAGGGGCGCTATTTCATTTTTGGATAAAAAACGTTCCCGTTTTAACCTGTCTACGATACTGGTTCCCAATTGGGAATCAACCCTCCCACGTTCAGCTGAAATGGTGGCGCATGGAACGCAAAAATATTCGTAAAAATATTTAACCTCCACACATTAACAAGTCCAATAGCTCAAATGAAAGATAAACATCTTGTTCATCTAGCCAGCAAGTCAGATTTCTAAAATGTTTTACGGCGAAAACATAGCACATATATATGTAAAACCACCACCAGACACAGCTCATTTCAATAGCCAAAACATGCAATCAACAAACGCAGGATTAAAAAATAAATCGCTCACTAACCTTTTGAAAATCTTCATCAGATGACAGTAATATGACATATTACATAGTACATATTTTTTTTTTTCAATAATATGCCATTTATATCCATAAATGTCCATTTACAGTGAGTTCACCTTCAGAAATTACTCAAAAATGCCCGCAGGAAATCTATGTAGCGCGGCAAGATAACGTAAATAGACATCATAAACTTTGACTAAATATACATGTTCTACATATAGTTAGAAAGATACACTGCTTCTTTATGCAACCGCTGTGTTAGATTTATTTTTAACGTTACAGAAATCGCACACTATTCCATATGCTGAGACAGCGCTCAGTTCCAAGCTACATTTCCACGTAATGTTGGAGTCAACAGAAACACAGATTTAAGCATAAATATTCCCTTACCTTCGATGGTCTTCGTTCAGAATGTTCTGGAAGGCTTCATACTTACCCAATACATCGTTTGGTTTCAAGTCTTGCGTCTTTGTATTAGCTACTGCTAATAACATCAGCTGAAATGCACCCAAAACGTCCTCTGGTCCGGATAAGTTGCGCATCAAAACTTCAAAATTACACATTATATGTCGACTAAACAGGTCAAACTAAGTGCAGAAGCAAGCTTTATGATGTTTTAGACGTGCAAAACAAACTTCAATTCAATCGGCCATCGTCTGCCCTTCTCTTGAGTGCTGGAAACAAAGGAATGGCTGGGACCAACTCGCGCCCATACGCACAGCCTATTCTCTCGTGGCACGCACTAATTTCACTCCCATAGGTAGGGTCAATTCTCACGGGATTTGAACGATTCAAAGCTCTACTGAAAGAGGACATCTAGCGGAAGAGATATAAAGTGTCCACAGAATCATAACTGGTTGGGAAGGGTGGGGGCCATGACGTCAAAGTTGCTCCAACTTTCATGGCCACAAAAACTAGTTTGGAAGAATGCCTGCCCGGTGAGTTCTGCTATACTTACAGACATAATTCCAACGGTTTTAGAATCTTTAGAGTGTTTTCTATCCAATAATAATTTTTATTTGCATATATTAGCAATTTTTGACAGATTTTTTTTCCAGTTTACTAGGGGTACCCAATCTCTCCAAAGGGGGCGTATGTCTGCCATATCCTTAACAGGTTTTAAGCGCAATATTTTGTCACGAAAAGATGCTCGACTATGCATATTCTTGACAGTTTTGGAAAGAAAACACTCTGAAGTTTCAGAATCTGCAAAGATTTTGTCTGTAAGTGCGCCAGAACTCATTCTACAGGCGAAACCAAGATGATATGTCAAACAGGAAATGAGCAGAATTTCTGAAGCTCTGTTTTCTAATGTCTCCTTATATGGCTGTGAATGTGACAGGAATAAGCTTAGACCTTCTGCCGTTTCCCCAAGATGTCGGCAGCATTGTGATGTATTTGTAGGCATATCATTGTAAGATTGACCATAAGAGACTACATTTTCCAAGTGTCCGCCTGGTGTCCTGCGTCGAAACTGGTGCGCAAAGCCATGTGCAAGTATTTTTCCATTTGATTGAGAGGAGAAACCATGCTTCCACGAACGATATATCATCGAAGAGATATGTGAAAAACACCTTGAGGATTGATTCTAAACAACGTTTGCCATGTTTTCAGTCGATATTATGAAGTTCATTTGGAAAAAAGTTTGCGTTTTGAGGACTGAATTTTCGTTTTTTTTTGGTAGCCAAATGTGATGTACAAAACGGAGCTATTTCTAATACACAAAGAATCTTTTTGGAAAAACTGAGCATTTGCTATCTAACTGAGTCTCCTCATTGAAAACATCCGAAGTTCTTCAAAGGTAAATTATTTTATTTGAAGGCTTTTATGTTTTTGTTGAAATGTTGCGTGCTGGATGCTAACGCTAATGCTAACGCTAAATGCTACACTAGCTAGCTACTTTTACACAAATTATTGTTTTCCTATGGTTGAGAAGCATATTTTGAAAATCTGAGATGACAGTGTTGTTTACAAAAGGCTAAGCTTGAGAGATGGCATATTTATTTCATTTCATTTGCGATTTTCATGAATAGTTAACGTTGCGTTATGGTAATGAGTTTGAGTCTGTATTCACTATCCCGGATCCGGGATGGGGAGATCAGAAAGGTTAACGAAAGTGTCAGGAGAATCTCATTTTACTTCTTCTCTCTCACTTGCTCTCTCTCACTCTCTGTGCAGTGAGTGGGAAGTGTATTATCTCAACCAAGTGATATGATAGAATCCTCCCTTCAATGTAAGTGTGTCGCGAGAGCAATGGCATGACTCAGGGTAAGCCCGATAATGTGATTCCCCCTAAGGTTAAAATGCACCTTGTTCACCGCAGTCTGAAAACAATTAAGATCTCCATCTTTGGTGCTCATCCTTGTACTGGACAGCTGAAATGACTGCAGATAAAACTGTACATGATGAAGGAATGGAGATTCAGCATACACACGTAGGTAGGAAAACACACACTAACCAGAAATGGAATGTTCGAATGATGTAGCTACAGTATTAAAGCATTACTCCATTCCTTCTATTCAGCTGTTTAGCTCTGGACTACCTCTCTGCTGATCTAAGGTTTACCAAGAGACCAATACAAGCCTTGTTGTTTGACTGTCCCACTGCTTCACTGTATAGCATTGTTCTTTATTAGTAATTATTAGTAATTAGTTGTTTCTGATTGCTCACCTACCTCTGACGTCCATTTGGTGTCAAGTACTTCTCCACATTTTCCTTTCTGCAGTCCTCTTCATAAAACACAGCCTGTTCCCACCACAACACTTGAAGCACAAAGGAAACAGAAGTGAATCAATGTCAATATAATTGCACTTCTATATATAGTATAATTACAACGTATTAGTGTTCATTCAGTCAAGTAATTTCAAATACAAATGTTTCTTTGTTAAAAGATAATTGGTCACTTGAGTTCTATTTTTCAAAGAACCTCTTTAATGTAAAGTTCCCATATTTGGGGACCCTATTTGATTTTTTTTTAGTCAGGAATGACAACGGTAGCCCTGGGCCCTGTTTCAGAAAGCAGGTTTAACACACTCTGAGTTTAAACCTGAACTCTGGGTTAACTAACTCTGAGCTGAGAAACTCAGGGTTTTCGGTTTCAGAACAGGTGATAACAATTAGTTCAATCAACTCTGAGTTAAGTTAACCCTGAGTAAAGCACGTGCATGAGGAGATAAAAGGCCCTCATCAATAGAACGCAGATAACATGATTCATCATGGCAACAGGAGAAAAAGGCTTGAACCTCCTACTTCTCCCCAGTGGAGTTAGAAATATTAATGAACGCGTATGCAGAATATGAGTATATATTTAAGGAAAAAAGCAATACAGTAGCAGCAGCAGCAAAGGACCGTGAGCTGGCGTGGCAGAAAATTGTTGACCGAGTGCGTATTAATTGAAAAACAGAAAGGTTTTATCTTGAGTGTTCCACTGATTCAACATTTCTATAGTGTGTGTTTGTGCGTGTTTAATATTTATGAAGGTGCAACCCAACAGGCACAAAACATACTTGGCAGCAACTGAAGATAAAATATAAAAATATACTTCAAACAGATAAAGTATAATTTGTTGTTTAGCCTACCCTACCTAACTAAACTGCATTCAGTGGCTACATTCAACATATTTGAAATTTTCTAAGCAAAAAAAGTACATTTTTCAGCCTTCCTAACACTGCCAGTATTCAATATTGTCTATTTGAAAGTAACATCTAAATGCCTTTATACATAGAAGTCTCAATTTGTGCTTACTGGACATAACATTTGACCTCCATTATAGCCAATAGAGGGCTGAAAAACAGGTGGGTGTCCACTCAGAGGCTGAAGAGATAGCCCTCAGTCAAAACAGATGGCCCTCAGTCAAAATTGCTGAAGGCATCTCTGAAGGAAGCTCAACTGACCCAACCACCCCCCACGACACAATGTCCTACATAAGAGGTTAGTTATTCAAATGAATGACATATGTACATTCATCCTTTTGCCAGTGACGCCCACCCATCCATCTTAGACACAACTTGGCACATTGACTTTCTTGTAGCGGTACAATTATTTGTAATTGACTACTGTTACTTTTTTCAGATTCTTAGTTGTCCTTCAGGCATCATAATCCATGTTTAAGGTGACTTAGAGTTATATATTTAAAAACATTGTGATGTGGTCTGCATACTGTTCTAATTAGGTGGGACACTTTTCTGGGTAAAGTTATACTTAACTATCTAATCTTCATCTTCTACTAGTTAATGATGGTATAATCTGTCTGGTGGAGCCTTCTGCCACAACAGACCTCCATGCAGTCGTATGTACTCTAAATACTCTACAGATTTTTCATAATGGGTTAGAGTATAACACCAAAATTGTTAATTTTCATAACTGGAGGATGATTAAGACACCTTGTCAGCTGCCACAGAGAAGGAAGATACAGTGAGGCCTGTTGAGGTTTACACTTTGAAATTAACATCTAACAGTTGATTATAGTGTTGTACAACAATAAAACTTGCACCTTTTCTCTAACAGAGCATTGCTGGAAATTACCATGAGGAAGAGGGTCCATCCACCTCCACAGCACAACTTACCTCAGTAAGATGTTGTTCAGCATTGGACCATGACTTACAATGAAACTAAGCAGACCTGGCACTGTGAAATTCAATGTAATTTATTTTTCGTTCCTATAGTTCCCCGTGAAACAGCTGTATAAGGTGTACTTAGAGAAACTAATTGAAAAATAATGTATCAATTGACCACATAAGGCTGCAGATGCAGATTATAAAAATAGAAATATAACTGCTGGAACATCAGTTAAAGGTGGATGATATTACTTGTTTGAACAACATAATATTTTTTTAAACTACTGTACTGCATTTGTACTTGCAGGAAATAAAGAAAGGCGTATTGTCTTTATTTGACACTGGGGAGGTGATGGGTCAATCAGAAATGATGGTAGCATATTGTGTCACTGACTGCTCTTCCATCTCATGCGTCAGCGGGGTGGTCTGGATCTTTATCAGGATTGTGCACTGGTTGAGTAGGACATTGTTCTCCTCTAATTGTGGCAATGTTGTGGAGAATCACACATGCCACAATAATGTCACATGCCCTTTCTGGGGTGACCCTGAGCCCACGAAGACGCTGGAACCACTGGCTCGTGTCCTGCAGTGAGCCAAGTTACAACGTTGCTGCGGGCTGGGCTCAGGATCAGGGTAAGGGGTCAGCAAATAGGGCTGGCAGGGGTACCCTCTGTCACCGAGCAGGCAACCATTGAACTCTCCTATGATATTTTTTATTTATTTTTTATTTTACCTTTATTTAACCAGGTAGGCAAGTTGAGAACAAGTTCTCATTTACAATTGCGACCTGGCCAAGATAAAGCAAAGCAGTTCGACAGATACAACAACACAGAGTTACACATGGAGTAAAACAAACATACAGTCAATAATAAAGTATAAACAAGTCTATATACAATGTGAGCAAATGAGGTGAGAAGGGAGGTAAAGGCAAAAAAGGCCTTGGTGGCAAGGTAAATACAATATAGGAAGTAAAACACTGGAATGGTAGTTTTGCAATGGAAGAATGTAAAGTAGAAATAAAAATAATGGGGTGCAAAGGAGCAAAATAAATAAATAAATTAAACACAGTTGGGAAAGAGGTAGTTGATAGGGCTAAATTATAGGTGGGCTAAGTACAGGTGCAGTAATCTGTGAGCTGCTCTGACAGTTGGTGCTTAAAGCTAGTGAGAGAGATAAGTGTTTCCAGTTTCAGAGATTTTTGTAGTTCGTTCCAGTCATTGGCAGCAGAGAACTGGAAAGAGAGGCGGCCAAAGAAAGAATTGGTTTTGGGGGTGACTAGAGAGATATACCTGCTGGAGCGTGTGCTACAGGTGGGAGATGCTATGGTGACCAGCGAGCTGAGATAAGGGGGAACTTTACCTAGCAGGGTCTTGTAGATGACATGGAGCCAGTGGGTTTGGCGACGAGTATGAAGCGAGGGCCAGCCAACGAGAGCGTACAGGTCGCAATGGTGGGTAGTATATGGGGCTTTGGTGACAAAACGGATTGCACTGTGATAGACTGCATCCAATTTGTTGAGTAGGGTATTGGAGGCTATTTTGTAAATTACATCGCCAAAGTCGAGGATTGGTAGGATGGTCAGTTTTACAAGGGTATGTTTGGCAGCATGAGTGAAGGATGCTTTGTTGCGAAATAGGAAGCCAATTCTAGATTTAACTTTGGATTGGAGATGTTTGATATGGGTCTGGAAGGAGAGTTTACAGTCTAACCAGACACCTAAGTATTTGTAGTTGTCCACGTATTCTAAGTCAGAGCCGTCCAGAGTAGTGATGTTGGACAGGCGGGTAGGTGCAGGTAGCGATCGGTTGAAGAGCATGCATTTAGTTTGGCTTGTATTTAAGAGCAATTGGAGGCCACGGAAGGAGAGTTGTATGGCATTGAAGCTTGCCTGGAGGGTTGTTAACACAGTGTCCAAAGAAGGGCCGGAAGTATACAGAATGGTGTTGTCTGCGTAGAGGTGGATCAGAGACTTACCAGCAGCAAGAGCGACCTCATTGATGTATACAGAGAAGAGAGTCGGTCCAAGAATTGAACCCTGTGGCACCCCCATAGAGACTGCCAGAGGTCCGGACAACAGACCCTCCGATTTGACACACTGAACTCTATCAGAGAAGTAGTTGGTGAACCAGGCGAGGCAATCATTTGAGAAACCAAGGCCATATGACCATACAGTTTCAGTTGCAATAGGAGGAAACAAAATATTAATTATAATAAGATATAGCTAGCTATATATAAACTCACGATGGACAAATCTAGCACTCAGTGTACACTCACAAAAAATGTGTGAGTCATGCACAGACTTAGGCCACTGAGCTTCCACGTTGCTGATGACGTGGGCTGCATCACATATGATCTTCATAGTGCAGAACAGTAATTAGCTGCAGTAGCTGTACTGTGAAGTATCTTTCATTTGGAATGCTAAAGGCTACTATTTAGGCCTACCTGCACATTAATGCTGTGGAAAGACTTCCTATTCACATAATCTCCATTAACTGAAGGAGCTGTGATAGGAATATGAGTGCCAGAATACTGTTCGGGTGAATGATCGATTGTGCAGAAAAACAGAAAAGCTCAAACAGATAATCATCAGGGAATGAGAAAACATCCAAGCGGGGTCTGATCACCCTCTTCCTGACAGATTTCTGTGGAGTATTTGTGCTTCAATATCAACTGGCTCTTCAAGAAAAGGACATGCCATGTCTGACACCTCCTTCAGTCTGCAGGCTTCAGCTAGAGAGGAGGAGAAATTTAGGGTTAGTTGAAAACCTGCCAGCGAGCAGGTTAGCTTCACGGAGTATGTTGCCATAGTAACTGACTCAGAGTTAAGCCATAACTGGCTTTGTGAAACCGAAAACCCAGAGTTTCCTTCAACTCTGAGTCAACTAACTCTGAGTTTTCACTAAACCCGCTTTCTAAAACAGGGCCCTGTTCTCACACTGCAGGAGCAGGGTGTCTGTGGAAAGCTGAGTATCTTGGCTATTGATCAGTGCCTTCAAATCTTTGGTGTGACTTACTATCATGTATGGGCATACAAATGTATAGGGGAAGGCTGAGCCAATGACCTCATTTCAAGATGGTTGCTACCTACATTCCGGTTAGAGTTGTAAAGCATGACCAAAATAAACACGGATACGTTGATAAACACCGAAAGCTGACTCCACAGATCATGAGGATATATTATTTGTCTGTCTGTGACCTACCGTTATTTATCACCAGCCACAAGAGTCAAAATGTTTATTTTTCTCCAAACTTCAAACATCTTATGAGGTGATCTTTGATATGGTCTGTGTTCGAGCTACATCGGGTGTGTGAAATTAATCATTAGGATGGTAGGAACCAATCTAGCCTATTGCCAATGCTAGCTGATGATGTGTGACTTAATGGCAACATCGAATGTCCACCGAGTGACTATATCTTTGCGAATCAAAAAAATGATGTTGCCTGCTTATGCGCTGTAGGCATCCATTACACAGGGGATTGGCTACTATGGCACATTGCCAGTCTTGTAGCCAAAGAGATAAGCTTTCCAGGGATATGCATTTGACCTGGGTGGGACAAAGCAAGGCCTAGAACCTTTTATGTGTAATACGAACTATTGCTACCTGGATCTGAGACGAGACGCCCCCTGAGCACACTACATTACAATGTAAACAGATTTCAAAGCTTTAATTTCATCGCTTTCACATAAAAGAAGGCTTCTCAAGGAGGAGAAAAACTAAGAATATCGAACAGGAACCTAAAAAGAAGGCAGCTATGAATAAGTATACCGTAGGAGAATTCACTATAAGATCTGTAAGTAAATTATTTTCATGACTTTATATAGCTAATTTACTTTATGTATTTTGTTTTTTATAAGTTGTCTGCTTTTTGTGCTTTGGATTTAGTTTATACAGGCCAATGTAACAAGTACTTTCTATGTAGTTATTGTCTATGTTTCATATTAGTTCACTGTTTGCTGTTCTAAGTTTCATCCTTGCAACTTTGGAGAGGCCACTAAACTCTCATGGCCATTGTTTATTTGTGGTTTTCACCTCTGCCTTTGTCTCCAAAGTGTAACTGTTTGCATTGTGTGTGTGCTTCACACCTTCTATGTGAGTGACTGTACAGATAACGTTTAGGCTTGGTGTTTTTACTTTATAGTAATGTCGTTTTGTAAATTTAGTCAACTGTAATTCTGTGTCTTACAACAATATGATACGTTTGGGAGCCACCCCTCCCCAGCAAGCGCCCCCACCGTCAAGGTCTTCACCCCCCACTGCTGTGTCAATCACCCCATCTGATGGCTCTACATCCACCACTTGACAAAGACCCCACTCCGCTTCAAACACCCCCACTGCAGTTTCAATCACCCAGTCTGACGTTCTACATCCACTACTCTGCAAAGACCCCACTCCTCTTCAACCACCCCCACTGCAGGCCCTGGGACCACTCCCCTCTCTGCAAGTTCATCTGGATGTGTGGGGGCAGGGAGGAGATCTAGGCCTCAACAGAGAAAGGGGAGAGAAAGAGGCAGTAGAAGCAGCACAACTGAGGGAGATGAAACTGAGGACAGGTGGCATACGGTCCTTCAATCAATCACATTTATGTATAAAGCCCTTTGAAGATGATGAGGAGCCAGAACAAACGACCTGAAGGCCCACAGTTGGTTAGTGATGAAACATACACCCCCTTGCAGCTGTTTCAGCCCTGCTTTACCACCTCTGTACTGGAAACACTAATTAGTTATACCGACACGTATTGGGGACAAGAAGCAGCAGGAGGGAAGGAAGATGTCCTGGAAACCTGTCACCATGGGTGACATGCTCAACTACATTTCCTTGGTGATTTAGGACTGGTAAAGGTATCAAGACTAGTTAACAACTGGAGCAAGTCCCCAATCTATCGGTTTGAGTTCCCCACCTCCATCATTGAGTGAAAACTGATTCTTGGCCATCAACCGTACTCTTCACATGAGTGACCCAAAAAAAGGATCAGGACAATGACCAGAAGAAGGGGACTGCGTGGTATGATCGTCTTGCAAGTGTCAATCCCCTTTATAATGACATGGTGGAGGCATGCAAAACTTACTACCAGCCTGCTCAAAATCGATCTATAGATGAGCGCATGTTTGCCTCAAAGGCTCGAATTGGCTTGAAGCAATATATGAAAAATACAAGCTCTTTGTGCTAGCCAATTCAACCTCTGCCTACACGTGGACATTTTTTCATCTATGAAGTCAAGACGATCACACCCACTGGGAACGGCCTTAGTTATGACTCTGTCATGCAGCTGATGGACTTCCCCTTACTTGGCAGTGGGTATAAGCTCTTTATGGACCATTTTTATACTAGTCCCATTCTTTTCATAGACCTCTTGAAAAAATAAAATAGCAGCTTTTAGGCCCATTTGTCCTAACAGAATCAGTGGAGAGGGGGACCATACGTTGGATCAGGACCAACACGCTGATTTTTGTGAAATGGAAGGACACTAGAGAAGTAACCATGCTCACCACACAGCATAAGGCATTCAATAATGACCATAATTCAAGGAGGGTGAAAAATGCCAATGGGGCATGGGTGAGGAAGAATGTCCCCGTTTCTGTGAAGGACAACAATGCAAGCATGGCGGCGTCGACCTCTCTGATGCTCTGATAGGCTACTACCAGGTTCTCCACAAGACCAGGAAGTGGTATAAGATGTTTTTACCACTTTGTCGACATTGCTGCAGTAAATGCTTTCATTCTCCACGGCCAAAGCAAAATCTCTCTCCCCCCGTTTGAGATCAGCTGGTGTCAAAAATGGCTGAAATGGGTGCCCAAAACAACCTCCCAGCCATCACAAGACCCCCCATTCAAGGTGAGCGCCACTATCCAACGCACATGGCAAAAGACAAAAGGAAGAATTGCAAGCATTTCACAAAGCACAGGGGGAGGGGGGAGAGGGTGAAATTCCAGACCTTCTGTCTGAAATGTCAGTTCGCTTTTTGTTTCATGGCAGACAGGAACTGCTTCAAAGACTATCAGGACATGCACAAGCTATGTTGAAAGTGAAATCTAATCATCTACACCTGGGAGGTAAAATGAACACGAATGCCCTTTGTAAATAGTTCAGCTTATTTCTATTTTTGCACTTTTTTTTTTGTGAAGGACACCAAATATATTTTTGAATGTACATATGTTGCTTTTATGTTGTTTTTGTAAACAGTTCAATTGTATGTGGGACCAATTCATTGGATATGTCTAGGCTAAACGTTCAGGCACTTTGAGAGGTTGAAAAAAATGCATAGATATCCCCTGTCCTGCGACACCACCACAATGTTTGAGAGAGGTTGGTGTTGTAGAAATTTAGTTTTTATGATGAACAATAACTTTTATGCACATCCAGTGTGAAAGAACACCTTTGGACACTTGGAGAGGTTTAAAGTACACTTGAATGTACACTGGATACCCCAAAACACCACCACAATGTTTGAATGAGGTTGATATGGTAGAAATTGTGTTTTTATACGGATCAAATGGCGTTTAGGGATTGCAAATATGTAATAGCACTGGAATAATCTAATTTACAGACACATAACACTTTGTAGAGGTTTAGGGACACTTGGAAGCATCCTGTGACCACACTTACTAAAACATCTGCCAATTTCTGGTTGTTAGGTCTATCTGTCACACCCTGACCATAGTTTGCTTTGTATGTTTCTATGTTTTGGTTGGTCAGGGTGTGATCTGAGTGGGCATTCTATGTTACATGTCTAGTTTGTCTAGTTCTATGTTTTGCCTGGTATGGTTCTCAATCAGAGGCAGGTGTTAGTCATTGTCTCTGATTGGGAACCATATTTAGGTAGCCTGTTTGGTGTTGGGTTTTCGTGGGTGATTGTTCCTGTCTCTGTGTTTGCACCAGATAGGGCTGTTTAGGTTTTCGCACGTTTATTGTTTTTGTTAGTTTATCCATGTATAGTGTCTTTATAAATTAAACATGAATAACCACCATGCTGCATTTTGGTTAGAGGTTCTAAAAGGTTCTAAAAGGTGGTATCTAATTGGTCACTTGAGTTCAATTTTTCTGAGAAATACTTTCATTTTATTGTAAAAAAAGAAAGTATTTCAAAGAATGTCTATTTTAGTTGCATTTACATTGCATTCGGAAAGTATTCAGACCCCTTGACTTTTTCCACATTTTGTTACGTTAGATTAAATAAATAAAAATCCTCATCAATCTGTACACAACACCACATAATGACAAAGCGAAAACAGGTTTTTAGAAATGTTTGCAAATGTATAATTCATAAACAGATACCATATTTACATAAGTATTTAGACAATTTGCTATGCACAGATCTCGGAAAGGTACCAAAACATTTCTGAAGAATTGAAGGTCCCCAAGAACACAGTGGCCTCCATCATTCTTAAATGGAAGAAGTTAGGAACCACCAAAGCTCTTCCTAGAGCTGGCCGCCTGGCCAAACTGAGCAATCAGGGGAGAAGGGCCTTGGTCAGAGAGGTGACCAGGAACCCGATGGTCAATCTGACAGAGCTCCAGAGTTCTTCTGTGGAGATGGGAGAACCTTCCAGATGGACAAATATCTCTGCAGTACTCCACCAATGAGGCCATTGGCCAGACAGAAGCCACTACTCAGGAAAAGGCACATGACAGCCCGCTTGGAGTTTGCCGAAAGGCACCTAAAGGACTTTCAGACCATGAGAAACAAGATTCTCTGGTCTGATGACGCTTTGGCCTGAATGCCAAGCGTCACGTCTGGAGGAAACCTTGCGCCAACCCTACGGTGAAGCATGGTGGTGTCAGCATCATGCTGTGGGGATGTTTTTCAGCAGCATGGACTGGGAGACTAGTCAGGAATGAGGAAAGGATGAATGGAGCAAAGTACAGAGAGATCCTTGATGAAATCTTGCTCCAGTTCTCAGACTGGGGTGACGGTTCATCTTCCAACATGACAATGACCCTAAGCACACAGCTAAGACAATGTAGGAGTGGCTTCAGGACAAGTCTCTGAATGTCCTTGAGTGGCCCAACTAGAGCCTGGACTTGAAGCCGATCTAACATCTCTGGAGATACCTGAAAATAGCTGTTCAGCGATGCTCCCCATCCAACCTGACTTTGCTTGAGAGGATCTGCAGAAAAGAATGAGAGAAAATTCACAAATACAGGTGTGCCAAGTTTGAAGCATCATACCAAAGAAGACTTGAGACTGTAATCGCTGCCAAAGGTGCTTCAACAAAGTACTGAGTAAAGGGTCTAAATACTTATGTAAATGTGATAAATCAGTTTAAAATGTTTTATACATTTGCAAAAATGTATAAACCTGTTTTTGTTTTGTCATATGGGGTGTAGTGTGTAAATTGATGAAATTTTAGAATAAGGCTGTAAAGTAACAATACTATAAGGCAGTAAGTACTGAGATGTAACAGTGATTTTCCTCCGTAGTTTCCTGGACAAGCTCAACTGTTCTATTCATCAATTTGTCCAACAATAACACTGCTATTGAATCCTTCACTAACTAGCCTATTTCCCTATTTAAGGGCTCTGTTAAATGTGTATCACGTTACCGATTGAGCGATAGGAATGTAAAGGTAATTTCCGATTTGAGATGTGATATGTAGCGTTTGTCTTGAATGCAATCTCCTCTAAAGCCGGAACGTTGCCTTTAAATGTCAATCCTGCTATAACGTTGAACTTCTGCATTATAGGTTGAATAGAGCCTTTAAGTTCCCTGTCAACATTTTCTTAAACATCATCGTTTAAAAAGCAATGTGTGAGGCCCACCGATAAAACCTGCTTCATAAATGAAGTGATGTAATTACTTCGCCACCATGGCCTATTTATTTCCTTAACTTCCTCATTTGCACTCACTGTATATAGACTGTTTGTTTTCTTTTGTTCTACTGTATTATTGACTGTATGTTTTGTTTATTCCATTTGTAACTCTGTGTTGTTGTATGTGTCGAATTGCTACGCTTTATCTTGGCCAGGTCGCAGTTGCAAATGAGAACTTGTTCTCAACTAGCCTACCTGGTTAAATAAAGGTGGGGGAAAAAAGTATCTAGCTCTTCTCCTTCTGACCCTCTAGCCTTTTATTCATACTGATACACACAATAACTCCCTTCTTCCTGTATAATCTCTACTATCTTAGATGCACTATGGAAGAGTCTGTTTAGATACCCTCTCCCTACCCCTTCCAATTCCTGTGTGATTTACAATGGCCCTTCACCCCTGTCATTATGAACATGCAGCTAGCCGCTCCACAGCCTCCCCCTATGGTCCCTGTGTAATGAAAATATAATGATCTACATCTAACACATCGTATTTCAACACATTGTCCCTAATGGGTTTAAATGGGGGAGATTGACAGAGCAAGACCCCTATTTCATAGGCTAACACCTGCAACCCAAAGTTTGACAGTGGATTGATTTTGCAGCTGGTTAGAGGGATTATGACAATGTTCGGGAGACTGACAGAGCAAGACCCCTATTTCATAGGCTACCATCTGCAACCCAAAGCTCTGCAATTGATTGATTTTGCAGATGGTTAGAGGGATTATGACAATGTTCGGGAGACTGACAGAGCAAGACCCTTATTTCATAGGCTACCATCTGCAACCCAAAGCTCGGCAATGGATTGATTTTGCAGATGGTTAGAGGGATTATGCCAATGTTCTGTAAATAAATGGCACGCAGGGAGATGGTTCTCCTTTATCACGTCTACACATCATATGTAAATACGGGAACTGTAGAGAAGCTCCTATTATAGCACCTATTATGTTGGGCAACTGACGATGATTCATATAAAAGCTACCAGAGAGGTAGTATTGACTGTAACCCTTATTTCACAGTACTGAATCTGGCTTAATTGATACTGTAGTGTAAGAACTGAACATACTGTCAACAGTAGTACCTAACAATTTAGATTTCGAAAGGCCATATGAAGTACATGCATTGTCATGTTAAACGGCCTGGAGAAAACATTGACAACGAGATCAATATTTATATATTGACTGACCTAAGTTAGACAGCAAATAAAATCCCCGGCGGAACATTTAATGACAGAGAATAAAAGTTTGTGTAGAAGACCCGGCTTATCTGCTTCCTCTGTTAACTTCAAAGTCGGGATTCGGATCCCTTTATTTGATTTTCAACCGTGTGTAATTATTGTAATGATCTTGGCAGACAAATCCTAATTGCACACAATGTTTATGATCAGCAGGAAGTGAGAGCAAGGCATCTGCTATCCTCAATCAACACACTTCGTTAGGCTAGAGAGTGAAATGTTCTGCTGCAGTAAAAAGTGGTAACACTGCGCAGCACTGCTGAAATAAATACTGTCATGCTGCTGAGAAAGCAGGCCTTTATTAACTACCGATTATGAATGCAGTATATAATCGCAGGATTGTGTGTGCTTGCAAAATAAAGAGTGACTGTGTGTCTACTCATGTGTGTGTTAGCTTGCAAGAGAGAAAGGCCATGACTGTGGGTACACTCTCTGTGTGTGTGTGTGTGTGTTTGTCTGTGTTCACATGCTTATGTGTGTACGTGCGTCTGTCCACGAGTTATAGACAGGGAGCAATTGTGGTTAACTTCTCTAGGATAGGGGGCAGCATTCGGATTTTTGGATGAAAAGCATGCCCAAATTCAACTCCCTGGTACTCATCCCCAGAAGATACGATATGCAAATTATTAGTAGATCTGGATAGAAAACACTCTGAAGTTTCAAAAACTGTTTGAATCATGTCTGTGAGTATAAGAGAACTTATTTAGCAGGCAAAACCCTGAGGACAAACCATTCAGATCTTTTCTTGAGGTCACTCTCTTTTCAATGAGTTTTCATTGGGAATCCAGATTTCTAAGGAGTTCTTGCAGTTCCTACCGCTTCCACTGGATATCAACAGTCTTTAGAAATTGGTTGAGGTTTTTCCTTTGTGGAATGAAGAAGTAACACTGTTCAGAACGAGACTAGAGTGAAGAGGACTCTTTGTTAGAGGCGTGTGACCTGAAAGCTAGCTACAGTTTGTTTTCCTCCTGTATTGAACACAGATCATCCCATCTTCAATTTGATCAATTATTCATGTTAAAAAATACTAAAGTTGTATTACAAAAGTCGTTTGAAATGTTTTGGCAAAGTTTACAGGTAACTTTTGAGATATTTTGTAATCATGTTGCGCAAGTTGGAACCGGTGTTTTTCTGGATCAAACGCGCCAAATAAATGGACATTTTGGATATATAGCGATGGAATTAATCGGACAAAAGGACCATTTGTGATGTTTATGGGACATATTGGAGTGCCAACAAAAGAAACTTGTCAAAGGTAAATTATGGTGGAAAAAAAGTATTTGGTCACCTACAAACAAGCAAGATTTCTGGCTCTCACAGAACTGTAAATTATTCTTTAAGAGGCTCCTCTGTCCTCCACTCGTTACCTGTATTACTGACACCTGTTTGAACTTGTTATCAGTATAAAAGACACCTGTCCACAACCTCAAACAGTCACACTCCAAACTCCACTATGGCCAAGACCAAAGAGCTGTCAAAGGACACCAGAAACAAAATTGTGAACCTGCACCAGGCTGGGAAGACTGAATCTGCAATAGGTAAGCAGCTTGGTTTGAAGAAATCAACTGTGGGAGCAATTATTAGGAAATGGAAGACATACAAGACCACTGATAATCTCCCTCGATCTGGGGCTCCACCCAAGATCTCACTGCGTGGGGTCAAAATGATCTCAAGAACGGGGAGCAAAAATCCCAGAACCACACGGGGGGACCTAGTGAATGACCTGCAGAGAGCTGGGACCAAAGTAACAAAGCCTACCATCAGTAACACACTATGCCGCCAGGGACTCAAATCCTGCAGTGCCAGACGTGTCCCCCTGCTTAAGCCAGTACATGTACAGGCCTGTCTGAAGTTTGCTAGAGAGCATTTGGATGACCCAGAAGAAGATTGGGAGAATGTCATATGGTCAGATTAAACAAAAATATAACTTTTTGGTAAAAACTCAACTCGTCGTGTTTGGAGTACAAAGAATGTTGAGTTGCATCCAAAGAACACCATACCTACTGTGAAGCATGGGGGTGGAAACATCATCCTTTGGGGCTGTTTTTCTGCAAAGGAACCAGGACGACTGATCCGTGTAAAGGAAAAAATAAATGGGGCCATGTATCGTGAGATTTTGAGTGAAAACCTCCTTCCATCAGCAAGGGCATTGAAGATTAAACGTGGCTGGGTCTTTCAGTATGACAATGATCCCAAACACACGGCCCGGGCAATGAAGGAGTGGCTTCGTAAGAAGCATTTCAAGCTCCTGGAGTGGCCTAGCCAGTCTCCAGATCTAAACCCCATAGACAATTTTTGGAGGGAGTTGAAAGTCTGTGTTGCCCAGCAACAGCTCCAAAACATCTCTAGAGAAGATCTGCATGGAGGAATGGGCCAAAATACCAGCAACCGTGTGTGAAAACATTGTGAAGACTCACAGAAAACATTTGACCTCTGTCATTGCCAACAAAGGGTATATAACAAAGTATTGAGATAAACTTTTGTTATTGACCAAGTACATATTTTCCACTATAATTTTCAAATACATTCATTAAAAATCCTACAATGTGTTTTTCTGGATTTTTTTTCTCCTTTTGTCTGTCATAGTTGAAGTGTACCTATGTTGAAAATTACAGGCCTCTCTCATCTTTTTAAGTGGGAGAACTTGCACAATTGGTTGCTGACTAAATACTTTTTTGCCCCACTATATCTTTATTTCTGCATTTTGTGTCGCGCCTGGAGGGTTGAAATATGCTTGTCAGTGTTTGTTTCCTATGGTGCTATCCTCAAATAATAGCATTGTTTGCTTTCGCCGAAATGCCTTTTTGAAATCTGACATGTTGGCTGAATTTACAACAGGTGTAGCTTTAATTTGGTATCTTGCATGTGTGATTTCATGATAGTCTGATTTTTATAATAATTTATTTGAATTTGGCGCTCTTTATTTTCACTGGCTATTGGCCGTCCCACCTATCCCAGAGAGGTTTTTAAATAACTCCATCCATTGGGCATGTGAATCCTCATCGTACTTCACTCTTAAGGTCCAACTCATCCCAAACCATCTTGAGGTCAGGTGATTGTGGCGGCCAGGTCATCTGATGCATCATTCCATCACTCTCCTTCTTGGTCAAATAGCCCTTACACAGCCTGAAGGTGTGATGGGTCATTGTACTGTTGAAAAACAAATTATAGTCCCACTAAGCACAAACCAGATGGGATGGCGTATTGCTGCAGAATGCATTGAATTCTAAATAACTGACAGTGTCACCTGAAAATCACACCCACACCATCACACCTCCTCCCCCATGCTTCACGTTGGGAACCATACATGCGGAGATCATCCATTTGCCTATTCTGCGTCTCACAAAGACACAGAATCTCAAATTTGGACTCATCAGACCAAAGGACAGATTTTCACCGGTCTATGTCATTTGCTCGTGTTTCTTGGCCCAAGCAAGTTTCATGTTATTATTGATGTCCTTTAGTAGTGTTTTCTTTGCAGAAATTCAACCATGAAGGCCTGATTCACAATGTCTCCCCTGAACAGCTGATGTTGAGATGTCTGTTACTTGAACTCTGTGAAGCATTTATTTGCGTTTAATTTCTGAGACTAGTAACTCTAATGAACTTACCCTCTGCAGAAGAGGTAACTATGGGTCTTCCTTTCCTGTGGCGGTCCTCATGAGAGCCAGTTTTATCATAGTGCTTGATGGTGTTTGTGACTGCACTATTTTCCACATTGACTGACCTTCATGTCTTAAAGTAATGATGGACTGTATTTTCTCTTTGCTTATTTGAGCTGTTATTATCATAAATGGAAGTGGTCTCTTACCAAATAGGGATATCTTCTGTATACCACCCCTACCTTATCACAAAACAACTGATTGACTCAAAGGCATAATTTGTGGAATTTCTTTCCTTCTTTAACTTTTAACAAGGCACACCTGTTCATTGAAATGCATTCCTGGTGACAAATGAAGCTGGTTGAGAGAATGCCAAGAGTGTGCAAAGCTGTCATCAAGGCAAAGGGTGGTTACTTTGAAGAATCTCAAATATAAAATATATTTGAGTTATTTTTTGCTTACTACATGATTCCATATGCATTATTTCATAGCTTTGATGTCTTTACTATTATTCTACAAAGTAGAAAATAGTGAAAATGAAGAAAAACCCTGGAATGAATAGGTGCGTCCAAACATTTCACTGATACTGTATTTGAAGAGATCCCAAATCAACAGTTGCATAACAATTCTGATAAACTACTGTTAAATTAAAGACAGAACAATACAAAACAGTGTTTTCTAGACTAGAGAGCCATAGGGTCTAGTCCAGTGGTCACTAACCGGTCGATCGGGAACGCACAGCAAAGTTGATACTGTGAGATTTCAAAACTTTTTAAAACCATGACTAGAGAGAGACAACACATACAGCTGCTATTTTTATATGTAATACCATGTTTAAGTCATTATTCAGCACAGTCAACACTGTTCAATAAGCCATAAAATGTTCATCCCTACTTCCACTCATGCTACAACAAGTACTGCAGCTGCAATGAATTAGTATAGGGAAGTGTTCCGATAAGCTTGCATCTTTTTTAATATCAAGGAATATTTATTTTTCTTTGGTCATAGGAATACCAACATGAATTGGTGCTTGAGGCAGAAATAATGCAGTGCGTCTTGAGTTTCACCATCAACTGGAAGACTGTATACCCTTTTCTCAGCGGAGGGAGAGCAGAGAGACGGTGATACGGGTGAGAGGCAGCCTCACTGCTGCAAAAAAAAAGCTGAAAAACAGGATTCCATCATGGTCCCTGACTCATTATGGCTCAGGAGTTCAACAGAGAGGAAGAACAATGTTTCTAAAGAGGAAGTTAAGAAGGCTATGTTTTTCAGATGAATGGTTCTTTTTTTCAGGCTGTTCTTTCTCCCCTTTCATATTTTCTGATAATAAGTGGGTGGCCAAGACGCAGGAGGGCTCTAATGGCCATGGTTCGCTTTAAGTGTTTGGCAGCACTGACATTTTATAGAGCGACCCAGGGTGAAGTTAAAATCAGTCTTGAGTTGCACGCTGTTCTAAGAGTGCCACCACACTATCACAGAATATTGTGAAATGGTAACCCCTTCAAATTACAGCCCGTTAATTACAAGGTATTTACTCTGTAATTATGTGGTAAAAAAGTAAATGAGCAGTAAGAAACATTAATACGTAGGAACAATTTTATCTTACGTTTACATACTAGGAACGAAGAAAGTAAGAACTACACTGCTCAAAAAAATAAAGGGAACACTAAAATAACACATCCTAGATCTGAATGAATGAAATATTCTTATTAAATACTTTTTTCTTTACATAGTTGAATGTGCTGACAACAAAATCACACAAACATTATCATTGGAAATCAAATTTATCAACCCATGGAGGTCTGGATTTGGAGTCACACTCAAAATTTAAAGTGGAAAACCACACTACAGGCTGATCCAACTTTGATGTAATGTTCTTAAAACAAGTCAAAATGAGGCTCAGTAGTGTGTGTGGCCTCCACGTGCCTATATGACCTCCCTACAACACCTGGGCATGCTCCTGATGAGGTGGCGGATGGTCTCCTGAGGGATCTCCTCCCAGACCTGGACTAAAGCATCCACCAACTCCTGGACAGTCTGTGGTGCAACGTGGCATTGGTGGATGGAGCGAAACATGATGTCCCAGATGTGCTCAATTGGATTCATGTCTGGGGAACGGGCGGGCCAGTCCATAGCATCAATGCCTTCCTCTTGCAGGAACTGCTGACACACTCCAGCCACATGAGGTCTAGCATTGTCTTGCATTAGGAGGAACCCAGGGCCAACCGCACCAGCATATGGTCTCACAAGGGGTCTGAGGATCTCATCTTGGTACCTAATGGCAGTCAGGCTACCTCTGGCGAGCACATGGAGGGCTGTGCGGCCCCCCAAAGAAATGCCAACCCACACCATGACTGACCCAACGCCAAACCGGTCATGCTGGAGGATGTTGCAGGCAGCAGAACATTCTCCACGGCGTCTCCAGACTCTGTCACGTCTGTCACATGTGCTCAGTGTGAACCTGCTTTCATCTGTGAAGAGCACAGTCTGGCAAATGCCAAACGTCCTGCACGGTGTTGGGCTGTAAGCCCAACCCCCACCTGTGGACGCCGGGCCCTCATACCACCCCCATGGAGTTTCTGACCGTTTGAGCAGACACATGCACATTTGTGGCCTGCTGGTCATTTTGCAGGGCTCTGGCAGTGCTCCTCCTGCTCCTCCTTGCACAAAGGTGGAGGTAGCGGTCCTGCTGCTGGGTTGTTGCCCTCCACGTCTCCTGGCCTGTCTCCTGGTAGCGCCTCCATGCTCTGGACACTACGCTGACAGACACAGCAAAACTTCTTGCCACAGCTCGCATTGATGTGCCATCCTGGATGAGCTGCACTACCTGAGCCACTTGTGTGGGTTGTAGACTCAGTCTCATGCTACCACTAGAGTGAAAGCACCGCCAGCATTCAAAAGTGACCAAAACATCAGCCAGGAAGCATAGGAACTGAGAAGTGGTCTGTGGTCACCACCTAAAGAACCACTCCTTTATTGGGGGTGTCTTGCTAATTGCCTATAATTTCCACCTGTTGTCTATTCCATTTGCACAACAGCATGTGAAATTTATTGTCAATCAGTGTTGTTTCCTAAGTGGACAGTTTGATTTCACAGAAGTGTGATTGACTTGGAGTTACATTGTGTTGTTTAAGTATTCCCTTTATTTTTTTTAAGCAGTGTATATACTTAACCTCTAGCACTTAGCCATCCCGGATCCGGGATCGTGAATACAGACTCAAGCTCATTACCATAACGCAACGTTAACTATTCATGAAAATCGCAAATTAAATTAAATAAATATGCCATCTCTCAAGCTTAGCCTTTTGTAAACAACACTGTCATCTCAGATTTTCAAAATATGCTTCTCAACCATAGGAAAACAATCATTTGTGTAACAGTAGCTAGCTAGCATAGCATTTAGAGTTAGCATTAGCGTTAGCATCCAGCAGGCAACATTTCAACAAAAAACAAGAAAAGCCTTCAAATAAAATTATTTACCTTTGAAGAACTTTGGATGTTTTCAATGAGGAGACTCAGTTAGATAGCAAATGCTCAGTTTTTCCAAAAAGATTCTTTGTGTATTAGAAATAGCTCCGTTTTGTACATCACATTTGGCTACCAAAAAACCCCGAAAATTCAGTCCTCAAAACGCGAACTTTTTTCCAAATTAACTCCATAATATCGACTGAAAACATGGCAAACGTTTAGAATCAATCCTCAAGGTGTTTGTCACATATCTCTTCGATGATATATCGTTCGTGGAAGCCTGGTTTCTCCTCTCTATCAAATGGAAAAATACTTGCACCTGGCGTTGCGCACCAATTTCGACGCAGGACACCAGGCGGACACTTGGAAAATGTAGTCTCTTATGGTCAATCTTCCAATGATATGCCTACAAATACGTCACAATGCTGCCGACATCTTGGGGGAACGGCAGAAGGTCTAAGCCTATTCCTGTCGCATTCACAGCCATATAAGGAGACATTAGAAAACAGAGCTTCAGAAATTCTGCTCATTTCCTGTTTGACGTTTCATCTTGGTTTCGCCTGTAGAATGAGTTCTGGGGCACTCACAGACTATCTTTGCAGATTCTGAAACTTCAGAGTGTTTTCTTTCCAAAACTGTCAATGATATGCATAGTCGAGCATCTTTTCGTGACAAAATATTGCGCTTAAAACGGGAACGTTTTTTATCCAATAATGAAATAGCGCCCCCATAGACTCAACTTTAATTGGTAAATACAAATAAAAAAAATTACTATATAGGAAATTACAAAGAAGACGGTAAGTCCGACCAGATTTACTATGTAAATACATAGTCCGGATTTTAATGTATCTGAAAGTGAAGAGTCGACTCTGGGATGCTGGCCTACTAGGCAGAGTTCCTCTGTCCAGTGTCTGTGTTCTTTTGCCCATCTTAATCTTTCTTTTTCTTTTTCTTGGCCAGTCTGAGATATGGCTTTTTCTTTGCCTAGAAGGCCAGCATCCCGGAGTTGCCTCTTCACTGTTGGCGTTGAGACTGGTGTTTTGCGGGTACTATTTAATAAAGCTGCCAGTTGAGGACTGCGGTGTCTGTTTCTCAAACTAGATCCTCTAATGTACTTGTTCTCTTGCTCAGTTGTGCATCGGGGCGTCCCACTCCTCTTTCTATTCTAGTTAGAGACAGTTTGCGCTGTTCTGTGAAGGGAGCCGTACACAGCGCTGTATGAGATCTTCAGTTTTTTTTTCGCAATTTCTCGCATGGAATAGCCTTAATTTCTCAGAACAAGAATAGACTGACGAGTTTCAGAGACTGGTCTTTGTTTCTAGCCATTTTGAGCCTGTAATCAAACTCACAAATGCTGATGCTCCAGATACTCAACGAGTCTAAAGAAGGCTAGTTTTATTGCTTATTTAATCAGCACCACAGTTTTCAGCAATGAAATACAATGAAAACAGTTCCCTAGTGGACTAACAAAAGCATGACCATGTGGTTACGCAATGGAAAGGGAAAGGGTATGTAAGAAGAGGGAGAGACTAAGTCAACTTCTCATACATACATTTGGAAGCTACGCTCATGGGAATATGAATACTTTGCACATGAACGACCGCTCATTCGGAAAATAAATGCAATATACATTTGTGCATAGATGTTTTTCTCTGTCGTCTCTCTGTTGAAAATCACTCGATCCATCTGTGGGAAGTGGTTCGTTGTAACTCTGGTTGTCCACCAGAGGTCACAATGTCCTTCTTAGTTGTAGGCTTCTTTTTGTCCTGGAGTGTTCGTTAGAATTTATACTTCAGGTGTACCACACAGTGTTCAGAGGGATCTTTTCTTCCCTCTCAACTTTGGTCAAATGTTCTAGACTACTTCACATGCACAGCTGCAGATGGTGCATGTTTTGGTCTAGTTTACAAAGTTTCTCACGATTTCAACATGTGGACCACGGCCTCAAGTTCTCTGGTCTCAATGGTTGATTATTCAGGGTACAGCTATGACCACTTCACACGCCGGCTGCAACTCGGGATGTTTTGGTCTGATGTAAATTTGTGAGCAAGTCCTTTTAAGCACTCTGGTCTTAGGGGTGTTCCAACATGTTGACACAATGTCTGTGCCTACGTGGCCGTGGTTACTGACTGGGCCAGGTTTATATGACAATACATTATCTCAGTTAGAAGGCTAAAATCACATTGCTATCTTTTCAAAAATGGTTTCATATTTAATCATATAATTGTTACAACATTAAGATGTAAATCCAACACACAGTGTGAAAGCTCTTAAAGTTACAATGTTTTCGTTACAATGTCTTTCTGATCATTTGAATGAATTCACAAAATAGAGATTAATTTTCCATATTCCATCTTTCATCATTCCCATCATTCGAATGTTGAAATATATTGTCCCGGTGTCCATTGCTTGATGTTTTGTCGGAAAAGACTCTCTGTGTAACAAACTATTTTCATCCTTCCCATACTGCAGGGCAAGAGAGAGAAAGTTTACAACTGGCTGTTAAGTCATAAAACCGGTCCAACTCCCCCGTCTGGTAGGAGAACGGGGGGGGGGGGGGTTTGGCTATCTGTCAGGCATGTGCCGAACTGATCTGGCACCTTTGATCCTCACCAAGGAAAGAGAGTCATATTTTTGTTATCTGCATGTGTGACAATTCCACCAGTCCTATTTATGATATAATTTACAAATATTTTACATTTTGTAAACATTTTCTTTGAGAAAAGTTTTTTTGTTGTCAGTTAATATGCAATGGGGCAAAAAAGTATTTAGTCAGCCACCAATTGTGCAAGTTCTCCCACTTAAAAAGATGAGAGAAGCCTGTAATTTTCATCATAGGTACACTTCAACTATGACAGACAAAATGAGAAAAAAAATCCAGAAAATCACATTGTAGGACTTTTTATGAATTTATTTGCAAATTATGGTGGAAAATAAGTATCAATAACAAAAGTTTATCTCAATACTTTGTTATATACCCTTTGTTGGCAATGACTGAGGTCAAACGTTTTCTGTAAGTCTTCACACACTGCCTGTGCAAACAATACATATTAAAAACTATAACTTTATACCTACCTTTGTTGATTTAGAGCACAGGATAGCGACCATAACAAATGCAACTGTTTTATTATGGATTATCATGACAATTAAGTTGACATACGCTACGCAGTGTATGTGAATTTTGACTACTCTCGCACACAAATGATGATGCGGTTGACTCTCTGTTTGGTTTCGCTTTTGGCACAAAGCAGGAAAAGTTAGTTATGCAAAGTGGAAAAAGAGAAGTCAGAAAGAGAGCTGGTGTTCAGTCCCTGGCTGCACTTTATACATGAAATCAAGGGAAGAAAGCACCAAATGTACCATCAATTAGAAATAGTAAATATGATGTAAATACTCCTGCAGCCAACCTTGCATCGCTGCATGTGTGTAGCAAGCACTTCAGCGATGACGCATATGAATGAGACATGCAATCTGAAATGATGGCGACATAAAACCCGAAGGACACTAAAAGATACAGCTGTTGCTACTGTATTTCCATGGACTGGATCTGGCGCAGTGCCAAAATACAAAAGGCACATTTGAGAATAGAAAGCGACAAAGTGTGCAGAGGTGAGTAGCCTAGCCTGATTCTTGAAGGTCAAGGTGTTCTTATTGTGTTATTACCAATGCACCATATCATGAAGACATATAGGCCTAGGTTCTCTACAGGTTAGCATATGTGCCCTATGTTTTTATGAATGAGATGGGGGCTGGTTTGAGCGACGATAGGCATTGTGTCACCATACATTATACAGTGCCTTGCGAAAGTATTCGGCCCCCTTGAACTTTGCGACCTTTTTCCACATTTCAGGCTTCAAACATAAAGATATAAAACTGTATTTTTTGTGAAGAATCAACAACAAGTGGGACACAATCATGAAGTGGAACGACATTTATTGGATATTTCAAACTTTTTTAACAAATCAAAAACTGAAAAATTGGGCGTGCAAAATTATTCAGCCCCTTTACTTTCAGTGCAGCAAACTCTCTGCAGAAGTTCAGTGAGGATCTCTGAATGATCCAATGTTGACCTAAATGACTAATGATGATAAATACAATCCACCTGTGTGTAATCAAGTCTCCGTATAAATGCACCTGCACTGTGATAGTCTCAGAGGTCCGTTAAAAGCGCAGAGAGCATCATGAAGAACAAGGAACACACCAGGCAGGTCCGAGATACTGTTGTGAAGAAGTTTAAAGCCGGATTTGGATACAAAAAGATTTCCCAAGCTTTAAACATCCCAATGAGCACTGTGCAAGCAAGATAATATTGAAATGGAAGGAGTATCAGACCACTGCAAATCTACCAAGACCTGGCCGTCCCTCTAAACTTTCAGCTCATACAAGGAGAAGACTGATCAGAGATGCAGCCAAGAGGCCCATGATCACTCTGGATGAACTGCAGAGATCTACAGCTGAGGTGGGAGACTCTGTCCATAGGACAACAATCAGTCTTATATTGCACAAATCTGGCCTTTATGGAAGAGTGGCAAGAAGAAAGCCATTTCTTAAAGATATCCATAAAAAGTGTCATTTAAAGTTTGCCACACGCCACCTGGGAGACACACCAAACATGTGGAAGAAGGTGCTCTGGTCAGATGAAACCAAAATTGAACTTTTTGGCAACAATGCGAAACGTTATGTTTGGCGTAAAAGCAACACAGCTGAACACACCATCCCCACTGTCAAACATGGTGGTGGCAGCATCATGGTTTGGGCCTGCTTTTCTTCAGCAGGGACAGGGAAGATGGTTAAAATTGATGGGGAGATGGATGGAGCCAAATACAGGACCATTCTGGAAGAAAACCTGATGGGGTCTGCAAAAGACCTGAGACTGGGACGGAGATTTGTCTTCCAACAAGACAATGATCCAAAACATAAAGTAAGATCTACAATGGAATGGTTCAAAAATAAACATATCCAGGTGTTAGAATGGCCAAGTCAAAGTCCAGACCTGAATCCAATCGAGAATCTGTGGAAAGAACTGAAAACTGCTGTTCACAAATGCTCTCCATCCAACCTCACTGAGCTCGAGCTGTTTTGCAAGGAGGAATGGGAAAAAATGTCAGTCTCTCGATGTGCAAAACTGATAGAGACATACCCCAAGCGACTTACAGCTGTAATCGCAGCAAAAGGTGGCGCTACAAAGTATTAACTTAAGGGGGCTGAGTAAGGGGGCTGAATAAATGTCGTTCCACTTCATGATTGTGTCCCACTTGTTGTTGATTCTTCACAAAAAAATACAGTTTTATATCTTTATGTTTGAAGCCTGAAATGTGGCAAAAGGTCGCAAAGTTCAAGGGGGCCGAATACTTTCGCAAGGCACTGTAGATTTGGAATATCCCAAAATCATTGTGATACATGAACATAGGTTATATAGTGTTATGGGTTAATATGAAAACATAAACTGTCTAAAGGTCCCGCTCATAAAGGGTTATTTAAAAAAATATATATCATAATTTCACCTTTATTTAACCAGGTAGGCCAGTTGAGAACAAGTTCTCATTTACAACTGCGACCTGGCCAAGATAAAGCAAAGCAGTGCGACAAAAACAACAACACAGAGTTACACATGGGACAAACAAGCGTACAGTCAATAACACAATAGAAAAATATGTATACATTGTGTGCAAATGAAGTAAGGAGGTAAGACAATAAATAGGCCATAGTGGCGAAGTAATTACAAGTTAGCAATTAACAATGGAGTGATAAATGTGCAGATGAGGATGTGCAAGTAGAAATACTGGGTTGCAAAAGAGCAGAAAAACAAAAACAAATATGGGGATGAGGTAGGTAGTTGGTTACAGATGGGCTGTGTACAGCTGCAGAAATTGGTAATCTGCTCTGACAGCTGATGCTTAAAGTTAGTGAGGGAGATATGTCTCCAACTTCAGTGATTTTTGTAATTCGTTCCAGCCATTGGCAGCAGAGAATTGGAAGGAAATGCGGCCAAAGGAGGTTTTGGCTTCGGGGATGACCAGTGAAATATACTGGCTGGAGTGAGTGCTACGAGTGGGTGTTGCTATGGTGACCAGCGAGCTGAGATAAGGCGGAGCTTTACCTAGCAGAGGCTTATAGATAGCCTGGAGCCAGTTGGTTTGGCGACTAATATTTAGCAAGGACCAGCCAACAAGAGCATACAGGTCGCAGTGGTGGGTAGTATATTGGGCTTTGGTGACAAAATGGATGGCACTGTGATAGACTGCATCCAATTTGCTGAATAGAGTGTTGAAGGCTATTTTGTAAATGACATCGCCGAAGTCAAGGATTGTTAGCATAGTCAGTTTTACGAGGGTATGTTTGGCAGCACGAGTGAAGGAGGCTTTGTTGCGAAATAGGAAGCCAATTATAGGTTTAATTTTGGATTGGAGATGATTAATATGAGTCTGGAAGGAGAGTTTACAGTCTAACCAGACACCTAGGTATTTGTAGTTGTCCACATATTCTAAGTCAGAACCGTCCAGACTAGTGATGCTAGCCGGGCGGACTGGTGCAGCGAACGGTTGAACGGTTGAAGAGCATGCATTTGATTTTACTAGCATTACTAGCAGTCAAATCTGGAGTGAACCAAGGGCTATATCTGTTCTTAGTTCTACATTTTTTTGAAAGGGTCATGCTTATTTAAGATGGTGAGGAAAGCACTTTTAAAGAACAACCAGGCATCCTCTACTGACGGGATGAGGTCAATATCCTTCTAGGATACCCGGGCCAGGTCGATTAGAAAGGCCTGCTCGCAGAAGAGATTTTTAGGGAGCGTTTGACAGTGATGAGGGTTGTTTTTTTCCCCGCGGACCCATAACGGACGTAGGGGACGAGGCAGTGATTGGTGAGATCCTGGTTGAAGACAGCAGAGGTGTATTTAGAGGGCAAGATGGTCAGGATGATATCTATGAAGGTGCCCATGTTACGGATTTAGGTTTGTATCTGGTAGGTTCCTTGATGATTTGTGTGAGATTGAGGACATTTAGCTTAGATTGTAGGATGGCTGGGGTGTTAAGCATATCCCAGTTCAGGTCACCTAACAGTATGAATTCTGATGATAGATGAGGGGCAATCAATTCACATATGGTGTCCAGGGCACAGCTGGGAGCTGAGGGGGGTCTATATCAAGCGGCAACAGTGAGGGGACTTATTTCTGGAGAGATGGATTCTTAAAAGTAGAAGCTCGAACTGTTTGGGCATAGACTTGGATAGTATGACAGAACTCTGCAGGCTATCTCTACAGTAGATTCAAACCCCGCCCCGTTAGAATTTCTATCTTGACGGAAAATGTTGTTATTGGGGATGGAAATTTCAGAATGTTTGGCGGCCTTCCTAAGCCAGGATTCAGACACGGCTAGGACATCAGGGTTGGCGGAAGCAGTGAATAAAGCAAACTTAGTGAGGAGGCTTCTGATGTTAACATGCATGAACCCAAGGCTTTTACTGTTACAGATGTCAACAAATGAGAGCGCCTGGGGACACACAGGACCTGGGTTAACCTCTACATCACAAAAGGAACAGAGTAGGAGTAGGATGAGGGTACGGCTAAAGACTATAAGAACTGGTCGTCTAGTGCGTTGGGAACAGAGAATAAAAGTAGCAGATTTCTGGTCATGGTAGGATAGATTCAGGGCATAATGTACAGGCATTGAATGACGATGAGAGAGTTTGCTTCAGCAGTTAAGCTAGGTGCGGTCTTCACATTTGTGGGGGGTGGGCAAAGGAGCTATCTGAGGCATGTTGAGTGGGACTAGGGGCTCCGCAATAAAATAAAACAATGAAAGCTACCCTAAACAACAGTATATAAGGCATATTGACATTAGAGAGGGGAATAAAGCAATCACAGGTGTTGATTGGGAGAGCAAAGACAACAACGGGTAAGACAACAACGGGTAAACAGCTAAGACAACAACAACTGGCAAATGGCAATTAATGGGCAGAGAGGGTCAGATAGCTACACACAGGGCCTGAGTTCAAGGCTGGAGCCGACAGATAAACAAAATGAAGTATCGTGTTAATGAACAGTCCAGCAGGCATCAGCTGAGTGATCATAGGGTCCAATGAGCAGCAATAGATGAAAGAGGGAACTGTTCGGTAGTCATTACTATGCTAGGCGAGCGGGAGACACGACATTCAGGAAGCTAGCGGCTGGGGATAGCAGAAGGGTCTTTACCGACATCCACGACGCAGAGGCCAGTCGAGCCCACATCGGTTGAATTACATCAGCAGACCAGCAGAACAGTCGTGATGGATTGGCGGGGCTCCGTGTCGACAAAGGGTCCAGGCCAATTGGCAAGAGATGTATTGTAGTTGGTGTACTTCGTTTGCTAGCCGGGAGATGGGCCTAGCTCGAGGCTAGCTCGATGCTAACTGGTGCTTGCTTCTGGACAAGGGCGTTAGCCACAATAGCCACTCGGTAGCAGCTAGCCAGCTGCGATGATCCGGTGTAATGGTCCAGAGCTTGCGCCAGGAATCCAGTGATGTAGTGGAAAAAAGCAGTCAGATATGCTCAGGGCAGACTGGCAGGTATTATCTGGGCTATCCGGGCAAAAGTGGCTGGTGTTTGAGCTAAAGGTAAAGACCACTAGCAATGGCTAATGATGACTAAATAGCTAATAGCTCATTAGCTGGCCAGCTTCTGATGGCTAGCTTTATGATAAGTGATCATTCATATAACTGTCCATTTGACTGAGCTGGAACAGGGGTGGGTGTCTAATTCCTTTTTGGAATATGGAAAGTTTGTGGGCAGCCAGAGTTTGTAGACAGCAAAATCCCTGTGGTAGCAAAAGCAAACTAACTGCTCCTCATCATTATCAATCCATCAAATGTATTTATAAAACCCTTTTTTTTCAGCCAACGTCACAAAGTGAAATGAAGAAACCCAGCCTAAAACCCCAAACAGCAAGCAATGCAGATGTAGAAGAACGGTGGCTAGGAAGAACTTCCTAGAAAGGCAGGAAACTAGGAAGAAACCCAGAGAGGAGCCAGGCTCTGAGAGGGTGCCGGGTTGAGATTCTAAGTATATGGCCAAGATGTTCAAATGTTTATAGATGACCAGCATGGTCAAATAATAATAGTCGCTGTGGTTGTAGAGGGTGCAACAGGTCAGCACCTCAGGAGTAAATGTCAGTTGGCTTTTCATAGCTGAGCATTCAGAGTTAGAGACAGCAGGTGTGGTAGAGAGAGAGAGAGTCTAAAACAGCAGGTCCGGGACCTGCTGGTTGCACGTCCGGTGAACAGGTCAGGGTTCCATGGCCGCAGGCAGAACAGTTCAAACTGGAGCAGCAGCATGGCCAGGTGGACTAGGGACAGCAAGGAGTCGTCGGGCCAAGTAGTCCTGAGGCATGGTCCCACGGCTCAGGTCCTCCGGGAGTGGCGTGGGGGAGAGAAGGAGAGAGAGTACTTAAATTCACACCGGATAAGACAGGAGAAATACTCCAGAAATCAAACTGACCCTAGCCCCCTGACACAAACTATTGCAGCATAAATACTGGCGGCTGAGACAGGAGGGGTTGGGGGACACTGTGGCCCCGACTGACCGATACCCCCGGACAGGGCCTACCAGGTAGGATAAAACGCCAACCACTTTGCCAAAGCACGGCCCCCACACCACTAGAGGGATTTCTTCAAACCACCAACGTACTACCCTGAGACAAGACTGAGTATAGCCCACAAAAATCTCCCGCATGGCACAAACCCGAGGGGGCGCCAAACTCGGACAGGAAGATCACGTCAGTAACAAAACCCACTTAAGTGACGGGATTGAAGAGCACCAGTAAGCCAGTGACTCAGCCCCCATAATAGGGTTAGAGGCAGAGAATCCCATTGGAGAGAGGGGAACCGGCCAGGCAGAGACAGCACGGGCGGTTCGTTGCTCCAGTGCCTTTCCCTTCACCTTCACACCCCTGGGCCAGACTACACTCAATCATAGGACCTACTGAAGAGATGAGTCTTCAATGAAGACTTAAATTGAGACAGTCTGTCTCTCACATTTATAGGCAGACCATTCCATAAAAATTGAGCTCTGTAGGAGAAAGCCCTGCCTCCGGCTGTTTGCTTAGAAATTCTATGGACAATAAGGAGGCCTGCGTCTTGTGACCATAGCGTACGTGTAGGTATGCATGGCAGGACCAAATCGGAGAGATAGGTAGGAGCAAGTCCATGTAATGCTTTGCAGGTTAGCAGTAAACCTTAATGCAACCGCTGTGTCAGATTTCAAAAAAGCTTTACCGAAAAAGCAAACCATGCAATAATTTGAGTACGGCGCTCAGATCCCAAACAAGCAAAAAGATATCCGCCATATTGTGCAGTCAACAGAAGTCAATAATAACATTATAAATATTCACTTACCTTTGATGATCTTCATCAGAATGCACTCGAAGGAATCCAACTTCCACAATAAACGTTTGTTTTGTTCGATAATGTCCATCATTTATGTCCAAATTCTTCCTTGTTGTTAGCACGTTCAGCCCAGTAATCCAACTTCATGACGCACGAGCAGACAAAAAGTCAAAAAGTTCTGTTACAGTCTGTAGAAACATGTCAAACGAAGTATAGAATCAATCTTTAGGATGTTTTTAACATAAATCTTCAATAATGTTACAACCTGAGAATTCCTTTGTCTGTAGAAATGCGATGGAACAGAGCTTGCTCTCAAATGAACGAGCGGCATTCTGGCAGACCTCTGACTCATTCCCCTCTCATTCGGCCCCACTTCACAGTAGAAGCATCAAATAAAGTTCTAAAGACTGTTGACATCTAGTGGAAGCCTTCGGGAAGTGCAACATGACGAATATCCCACTGTATCTTCAATAGAGGATGAGTTGAAAAACGACCAACCTCAGATTTCCCACTTCCTGGTTGGATTTTTTCTCAGGTTTTTGCCTGCCATATGAGTTCTGTTATACTCACAGACATCATTCAAACAGTTTTATATATGCATACAGTGCCTTGCGAAAGTATTCGGCCCCCTTGAACTTTGCAACCTTTTGCCATATTTCAGGCTTCAAACATAAAGATATAAAACTGTATTTTTTTGTGAAGAATCAACAACAAGTGGGACACAATCATGAAGTGGAACGACATTTATTGGATATTTCAAACGTTTTTAACAAATCAAAAACAGAAGAATTGGGCGTGCAAAATTATTCAGCCCCCTTAAGTTAATACTTTGTAGCGCCACCTTTTGCTGCGATTACAGCTGTAAGTCGCTTGGGGTATGTCTCTATCAGTTTTGCACATCGAGAGACTGACATTTTTTCCCATTCCTCCTTGCAAAACAGCTCGAGCTCAGTGAGGTTGGATGGAGAGCATTTGTGAACAGCAGTTTTCAGTTCTTTCCACAGATTCTCGATTGGATTCAGGTCTGGACTTTGACTTGGCCATTCTAACACCTGGATATGTTTATTTTTGAACCATTCCATTGTAGATTTTGCTTTATGTTTTGGATCATTGTCTTGTTGGAAGACAAATCTCCGTCCCAGTCTCAGGTCTTTTGCAGACTCCATCAGGTTTTCTTCCAGACTGGTCCTGTATTTGGCTCCATCCATCTTCCCATCAATTTTAACCATCTTCCCTGTCCCTGCTGAAGAAAAGCAGGCCCAAACCATGATGCTGCCACCACCATGTTTGACAGTGGAGATGGTGTGTTCAGGGTGATGAGCTGTGTTGCTTTTACGCCAAACATAACGTTTTGCATTGTTGCCAAAAAGTTCAATTTTGGTTTCATCTGACCAGAGCACCTTCTTCCACATGTTTGGTGTGTCTCCCAGGTGGCTTGTGGCAAACTTTAAACGGCACTTTTTATGGATATCTTTAAGAAATGGCTTTCTTCTTGCCACTCTTCCATAAAGGCCAGATTTGTGCAATATACGACTGATTGTTGTCCTATGGACAAAGTCTCCCACCTCAGCTGTAGATCTCTGCAGTTCATCCAGAGTGATCATGGGCCTCTTGGCTGCATCTCTGATCAGTCTTCTCCTTGTATGAGCTGAAAGTTTAGAGGGACGGCCAGGTCTTGGTAGATTTGCAGTGGTCTGATACTCCTTCCATTTCAATATTATCTTGCTTGCACAGTGCTCATTGGGATGTTTAAAGCTTGGGAAATCTTTTTGTATCCAAATCCGGCTTTAAACTTCTTCACAACAGTATCTCGGACCTGCCTGGTGTGTTCCTTGTTCTTCATGATGCTCTCTGCGCTTTTGACGGACCTCTGAGACTATCACAGTGCAGGTGCATTCATACGGAGACTTGATTACACACAGGTGGATTGTATTTATCATCATTAGTAATTTAGGTCAACATTGGATCATTCAGAGATCCTCACTGAACTTCTGGAGAGAGTTTGCTGCACTGAAAGTAAAGGGGCTGAATAATTTTGCACGCCCAATTTTTCAGTTTTTGATTTGTTAAAAAAGTTTGAAATATCCAATAAATGTCATTCCACTTCATGATTGTGTCCCACTTGTTGTTGATTCTTCACAAAAAATACAGTTTTATATCTTTATGTTTGAAGCCTGAAATGTGGCAAAAGGTCGCAAAGTTCAAGGGGGCCGAATACTTTCGCAAGGCACTGTATATTAGCAACTGGGACTGAGTAGCAGGCAGTTTACTCTGGGCACCTCTGGGCACCTTATTCATCCAAGCTACTCAATACTGCCCCCAGCCATAAGAAGTTTAAACGATTGAGAAAAAAACATGAAAAGTCTCCTTTGACAAACGGCCAGGGATGACAAAGAGTTGTTCAGTGGAAAGTAACAACTTGGCAATAAAGAGAAGCCGAGTGAAATATACTTTTCCCTCCATGGAGGCCATGCTTGGTACTGGATTTATGACTCCATTTTGGATCCAGAGGGGATTTTCTAGGTCTGTATAGACGCGGGCCGATTCTCAAACAGAGCCACAACCTTGTTGGTTTCATATAAAATTGGTGGGCGGAAAGAGTAACTGAATCTCTTTAATATGGTGCCGTTTGCTGCCTCAGGAAGACCTATAGTGGTGAATTGCAGTGTCATTCCCCGCCTTCTCTTTAAATATTAATTGAACCCATTATGGTCAAGGAGAGTTTCAACCAAGTTTGTAAAGGCATCGTTTGAGACAGCCATAAACTTATGCAGTTCTCCTCCTGACTGCTTCCAAGTGATTACTTTAGTTTAAAACACCATGTTTTCCAAAACACTTAGAATAAAATATTTGAGGCTAACATCGACGCAGACAGCAGAACACACTCTTGATGACATCTCTATTTTCAAAACGAATGCCCAGCATCCCAATTTACAGTACTCATCCTTTTACTGGCCTGCTTCCATCTGCAGTAACACTCAGCACACCAGCTGTGTTCAGGTGATAGAACGCAGTGCAGAGAAAATGATCCCTGCAAACTATAACCAGACTTCATCCAATGAGTAGGCCACTACTGTGCTCTATCATCCCATCATATCTATTCATCCATCTTCTTTAATTTTCTCCTGTGGATAATAGGGACGGGTGTATTATTTATGCTTATTCCTCTGGAGACTGCATGATTCTGGTATCAGGGTGCTCCAGGAGGAGCTATAGACACACTGTCAAATCATATTTTTTGAGTCAACTTAAACTTTGTAACTCTGCTCCCTCAAAGTTAAGTCCAATCTAATCTAAAGTTACTTCAACGTAGTATACTAAGTGAAACGGACAAATGTGGATTGAATGACCCTACACCCATTAGAACTTCACCACTATTCCACTACTTGGCCCTATTTGATCCTACACCAGACCGGCAGCCTGGAAGGACGGGACACTATCGTTCAACAGACCTTGTAATTTCTCTGCAGTAAAAATCTTGTACACTACAACATATATAGTTGATAACCATGTCTATGAACGCTAAGAAGCCAACCTTACTGAAGCACTTGTTATTCCTATCACTCTCTATTGGCCTTCGCCTATTTATAGGGAACCGCTTAGGATCCCTCACCGTGGACCCATCTTCCTCTACAACTCTATTCACTGCCTCAGCATACGACACCTTCTGTACTACTCCGACCCTGGCAACCATGACTTGCCTTTCTCTCACCGGACACTTCTACTCTCCAGGGTTAAGGACAATAGCTCTGACAGGATAACTGACACATCCTAACTTGACTTTGTCTGGTGAAGACTTTGTCTGGTGAAAACTCAGCAGGACAGACAGCCGTGATGATTGGACTTTACATTCAAAATATTGTGTCAAAATGAACCGTTATACTATATGATCTGCACATGTACCCGAAAAGATCCCAAAACAGTACCATATGAGTTCATATGTTGACCTCTGAAGGTACCTTATCTGTACATTGACCTTTTTGTACTCCAGGGAACACTGTCACCTAATTGTACCCTTATTTCATTAGAGTGTGTGGATGTTCTTGGTGCTAAATGTGTACCTGGTGGCACTGCAGAAACATCGATGCACCCGTGACCAATAGGTTGCAAGTTCAAATCACGAGAGCTCCTTTTACATCAAGTTTCCCTGAGCACTGCTATTTTTAGGTTGGTGTTGTTAGATAATCAGACAATTATTGACTTGACTGAGCAACTTTTGGCAAAGTGTACCAGTGTGCCACAAGCACATCTGAAGTATCCTATAAGAATAACGGTAATTGCAAAAATAGTAATACAGTAATTATTTACTGTAAAATGATCATATTGTCAGTATCATAAAATGTACTTTGTTAGTACAACAACAACAAAAATACATTGAAGCACATTGACTTGACTTAAAATTAAAGCAGCATGATAAGATATATATATATATATATATATTACAATTAACAATTTAAGTTGTTTTATTGAATTGACTTTGGAAAATTAGCTGAAACAACCAAAAGACAAGATTACTTTGTACAGTGCATGGTGGATTTGATGTACAGGGGACTAATATACTGTACGGGTTTGTTCATAACAGTTTAACTGTTCTTTCTTGTTAGCAACCAAATAGATCCAAGTTGGCTAGACCTGAAATATGAATATTAGGTGGCTAGTCTGCTTGAGAGATTGTGTATGAGGACTGTGGTCATTTTCTATAATGCCTGCTACAAGAAGTTGGTCATTGTTAGTGGATGTGCATTGGTCATCTGGTCAGATTTGCAACAAAAAAGGGAAGATCAGTGATTATTGCAAAAAAGCAGGTTAACTTTTTATGGCTGCATGGGCAGTATTGAGTAGCTTGGATGAAAAGGTGCCAATTGTAAACGGCCAGCTCCTCCGTCTCAGTTGCTAATATATGCATATTATTATTAGTATTGGATAGCAAACACTCTAAAGTTTCCAAAACTTTCAAAATATTGTCTGTGAGCATAACATAACTGATATTGCAGGCGAAACCCTGAGGAAAATCAAAACAGGAAGTGGCTTCTATTTTGAAAACTCCATGTTCCATAGCCTCCCTTTGCTGGATTTAAGGGGATATGAACCAGATTCCTTTTCCTATCACTTCCTCAACGTGTCAACAGTCTTCAGACATAGTTTCAGGCTTTTATTTTGAAAAATGAGCCAGAACGATAACATTGCATCAAGTGGTTACATGAGTTTTGCTCGCGCAACAGAATTTGGACAGCCATTGTTTTCCTCTCTCCTACTGTGAAAGACATTTGCGGTTGATATATTATTGATTATATCTTTTTAAAACAACCTGAGGATTGATTATAAAAAACGTCTGACATGTTTCTGTGGACATTATGGAAACTATTTGGAATTTTCGTCTGCTTTGTCGTGACCGCTCTTTCCTGTGGATTTCTGAACATAACGCGACAAACAAACTGAGGTATTTTGGATCTAAAAATAATCTTTATGGAACAAAAGGAACATTTGTTGTGTAACTGGGAGTCTCGTGAGTGAAAACATCCGAAGATCATCAAAGGTAAACAATTAATTTGATTGCTTTTCTGATTTTCGTAACCGAGCTACCTGATGCTAAGTGTACTTAATGTTTTATCGTGCGATCGATAAACTTACGCAAACGCTTGGATTGCTTTCGCTGTAAAGCATAATTTCAAAATGACAAGTGATGACACTTATCCCGATATCGGGATTGCAGCCATAACAAGTTAAACTATTTTGATAAAATAATTACATTATTTGTGGGTGTGGAAGGCTTACATTTAGCCTAGGTATAATATTACATGCCCTGAATTCATTAGATTATTCCTGACTGAAATGTATTGACCTTTTTTACTTCTTGACGCACCCATCCCGTTAGCGGGATCATTTTCATCAACACCAGCTGAATTGCAGCGCGCCATATTGGAATTAAATTACTACAAATATTTAATTTTCATTAAATCACAAGTGCAATATAGCAAAACACAGCTTAGCTTGATGTTAATCCACCTGGCATGTCAGATTTCAATACAGCTTTTCGGCAAAAGCATAACAAGCGTTTATGTAAGAACATCTCTCTCAGTAGACAAAATATTACAAACACCTAGCAGCCAAGTAGATTGGTCACGAAAGTCAGAAAAGCAATAGATTAAATCGCTTACCTTTGATGATCTTCGGATGTTTGCACTCACAAGACTTCCAGTTACACAATAAATGTTTTTGTTCCATAAAGATGATTTTTATATACGAAATACCTCCATTTGTTTGTCGCGTTATGTTCAGAAATCCACAGGAAAGAGCGGTCACGACATCTCAGACGAAAATTCCAAATAGTATCCGTAATGTCCACAGAGACATGTCAAAAGTTTTAATAATCAATCCTCAGGTTGTTTTTAATTGTTAAACAAAGCTTGTTTAGATAATAACTTTTTTGAAATGTAGATATATATCGTGAATCATCCATACATTTGAAAAATAAAAGAGAGATGAATTTTAGGCCATATCACCAAGCCTACCTGGGAATACTGATTACTGTAGCTTGCCTCATGAATGTAAGCCTGATGTTAGGCTGATGCAATGCCACTCTGCTTTGTCCACAGTCCACAGTGTGTATGCGTGCACACTCACACACACACACACACACACACACACACACACACACTGAATCTTACAAGCATGCATATGCACCCACGCACACACACAAACACATTTTTTCAGCATCTGCCGTGAATCTGCAGAGTGCCCAGCGGTAATATTAACTCATTTTATTCAGAGGTGGTGGTGGTAGAAGACATCAAGTGTTAAACATGGATATGTAAATTATAGCTCCAGGGGTAGATTATACCAATTCATCTCTGTCTTTGGCTTTTGTCTATCTTCTCTCACCTCATAAACATGCATGGGTCCCTCTGAAACACATTACACACGTTGGCTTTATAAAAAGCAATATAGGAGCCCTTTGATTCTCTTTACACAACACACAAGATAATGCATTATAAATCCCAGCCCAGGAGTATAAAATATATATATTATGAGCATGTGTCTTGAATTATTAAAGCACTGTGCGAAGGTGGCCTGCAAATCCTGCCTGAAGCTACAGTTCTTTGTTGCTGAGGAATAATCTGCAAGACAAACCCAGGTAATTAACCAGGTAATTAACCAAATGGTGTGAAAAACAGCTCTCCGGACCGCAACAGTGAAGAAGTCTAATTTGGAATATCAAAGTGATGTTGTCTTCCTACCAGAGTGATACACCACATTGACTCTCCACTTAAGCTTACTTTTAGCTTCATTACAATACATTTGAGTCATCGAGTGCATGCTCTTACCTTGAGTGACTTCTGTTCACTTCTGAGGGTCGTGTATGTGGATGTGAATCAGGTCACAAGAAGGGCAACAGAGCTCTTTCTCAGAACCAACTAACACTGTAAATATACAGTACAATGTAAGAAAGAAAAGAGCAGTGTCCTATGTTTCACCCGGCCTATATGCGACTATCCTGTAACATTTTAATCCATTTAAGAGGAAGAGTTTGCTCCCTGCAGTAGACGCTGGAAGATTTTGCTCCCTGTGTAAGCCAACCAGGGGTTTAGAGTTCTGCCAACTGCGAGCGAATTTAACAGCCCTTATTATTAGTTGGAGGAGAAATTTTTGGGGAAAGAAGATCTGAATCCTTTCAAATATCTGTGAATCCGTGGGGGGTCAATTCTGCGAAATAGCAGCACGCTCTTCTTTTTCCGGTCCAAACAGAATCTGTTTGAAGGACTTTAACATTATACTAGTACTTTGCTGGGCATTTTGCTATCTGTCTTTTTTAGTCTCCTGTTATTAGCATCATGCTACCTTTGTTATGTTAATTCTAACATCCCATTGTTTCTCTCCCATAGCTTGATAGCGTGAGCTCAAAACCTTTAAGTCTCGGACAAAAACAACAACAACACCAGTATGATGGTTCCTATGCTAGCAGGTGCCCAGGAAAAATCTTTACTCTCTTTGATGTGGTGCTGAGATGGTAACATCACTCTTTTCTGGCACTATTTATTTATTTTTCTTCCTCTCCTTCCCCTCCAGGCTAGCAGGGGAGAGTTTTATGCTGTGTTGTGCTTCGAAAGTCAGGTGGAAAAAACATAAGCCAGGGGGTGAGAGAAATACAAGAAAAAAGTCTAAACATTTATTAGCCCCTGAAAGACTCCTCTCCATCTTCCATTTTCCTCCCCACTAATGTGCTGAGCTGGGCAGGAGATGCTAACGTCTTAATTACACTACTCCCAGATAACGATAACACTCGCCTTGGCCTGTTTAACAGGGCCTGGGAAGAAAGCACTATCTGAGACACAGTTAGCAGTCGCCAGGGCAATGTTACATCAAGGTGAAAGCACATATCTGCAGAGCTGTGGACTTGAGTCACATGACTTGGACTCGAGTCACAAATATGATGATTTTAGACTCGACTTGACAAAATCAAAAAAGACATGCAACTCGACATTGACTTTAACACCAATGACTTGTCATGACATTGGCCTCTTACCTCCTTTTTCCTCTCTCTACCCTACTGAGGTTACATTTGCAAAACCCTTGGTTAACATAGAGATTCTGGGAATATCAGAAGGTGGGGGGAAATGAACTATATTCTAGTAATCCGACCAATGGAACATATGCGGTGGTACTTAATGAATATGATGTCAGTTAGGTTGTCATCTGAGACATTCTCATCAATGATAAGATGACATAAATTCTACAGTGGAAAGTCTACACATCAGAGTCATCGGATTCACATGGAATTGTTGTTCAATTTCAATGTTTGAATATGAAATTATTTGTGATGGAATGAAATGTGATTTTAGCTTCTAAAATGTGAGATTTGGGTTTTCATAAGATAGGGCTCTGCTCAATCAGTGGCCCGCACCTGTGAAGGGACATGGGCTATAAAACTTTTCAAACACACCCTCCTCTCCCTTTGTCATGTACTGTCATGTTGTGTCTTGTCTCTGTCCTTTCCCTTCACCCTGTCTCCCTCTGCTGGTCGTTGTTAGGTTACCTTTTCTCCCCCTCTTTCCCCCAGCTGTGCCTTGTCTCCTCCTAACCACCTCGTCACCCCTTTTCCCACCTGTTCCCTTTTTCCCTCTGATTAGTCCCCTATATCTCTCTCTGTTTTTGTTCCTGTCCTTGTCGGATTCTTGTTTGTTGTGTTTCATGCCTGAACCAGACTGTCGTCATGTTTGCTGTAACCTTGTCTTGTCCTGTCGGAATCTGCCGGTCCGTCTGAGCCTACCTATGTTTGGTAATTAAAGAAGCTCTGTTTAAGTTAATTCGCTTTTGGGTCCTCATTCACGCACCGTAACAGAAGAATCCGACCAAGAATGGACCCAGCGACTTCGGATCCTCTCCACTCAGCCGTCGGGATCCAGGGAGCGATGCTAGGCAGACACGAGCAGGAAGTGTCTGCTGCTCGACATGCCGTTGAGACCCTGGCCACCCAAGTCTCCAACCTCACAGAACAGGTTCACCATCTCCGCCTCGATCCACCGGCCACTTCCAGGGCTTTCGAATCTCCGGAGCCCAGAATCAATAACCCGCCGTGTTACTCTGGGGAGCCCACTGAATGCCGCTCGTTCCTCACCCAGTGTGATATTGTGTTTTCTCTCCAGCCCAACACTTACTTCAGGAGCACTGCTCGTGTCGCCTACGTCATATCTCTCCTTATTGGACGGGCTCGTGAGTGGGGCACGGCAATCTGGGAGGCAAGGGCTGAGTGTACTAACCAGTATCAGGACTTTAAGGAGGAGATGATACGGGTTTTTGATCGATCTGTTTTTGGGGAGGAGGCTTCCAGGGCCCTGTCTTCCCTATGTCAAGGCAATCGATCCATAACAGACTACTCTATTGAGTTTCGCACTCTTGCTGTCTCCAGTGGCTGGAACGAGCCGGCCTTGCTCGCTCGTCTTCTGGAGGGTCTCCGCGCAGAGGTAAAGGATGAGATTCTCTCCCGGGAGGTTCCTTCCAGCGTGGATTCCTTGATTGAACTCGCTATTCGCATTGAGCGACGGGTTGATCTTCGTCACCGAGCTCGTGGAAAGGAGCTCGCGCTCTCCGTCGCCCCCCTCTCCGCATCACTACCATCTTCCTCTGCCGGCTCGGGTGCTGAGCCCATGCAGCTGGGAGGTATCCGCATCTCGACTAAGGAGAGGGAACGGAGAATCACCAACCGCCTCTGTCTCTATTGCGGTTCCGCTGGTCATTTTGTCACTTCATGTCCAGTAAAAGGCCAGAGCTCGTCAGTAAGCGGAGGGCTACTGGTGAGCGCTACTACTCCTGTCTCTCCTTCAAGATCCTGCACTACCTTGTCGGTCCATCTACGCTGGACCGGTTCGTCAGCTTCCTGCAGTGCCTTAATAGACTCTGGGGCGGAGGGCTGTTTTATGGACGAGACCTGGGCTCGGGAACATGACATTCCTCTCAGACAGTTAAAGGAGCCCACGGCCTTGTTCGCCCTGGATGGTAGTCCTCTCCCCAGGATTCAGCGTGAGACGCTACCTTTAACCCTCACTGTTTCTGGTAATCATAGTGAAACCATTTCTTTTTTAATTTTTCGTTCACCTTTTACACCTGTTGTTTTGGGCAATCCCTGGCTAGTTTGTCATAATCCTTCCATTAATTGGTCTAGTAATTCTATCCTCTCCTGGAACGTCTCTTGTCATGTGAAATGTTTAATGTCTGCTATCCCTCCTGTTTCCTCTGTCTCTTCTTCACAGGAGGAGCCTGGTGATTTGACAGGGGTGCCGGAGGAATATCACGATCTGCGCACGGTGTTCAGTCGGTCCAGGGCCACCTCTCTTCCTCCACACCGGTCGTATGATTGTAGTATTGATCTCCTTCCGGGAACCACCCCCCCCCGGGGTAGACTATACTCTCTGTCGGCTCCCGAACGTAAGGCTCTCGAAGATTATTTGTCTGTAGCTCTTGACGCCGGTACCATAGTCCTCTCCTCCTCTCCCGCCGGAGCGGGGTTTTTTTTTGTCAAGAAGAAGGACGGGTCTCTGCGCCCCTGCATAGATTATCGAGGGCTGAATGACATAACAGTGAAGAATCGTTATCCGCTTCCTCTTATGTCTTCAGCCTTCGAGATCCTGCAGGGAGCCAGGCTTTTCACTAAGTTGGACCTTCGTAACGCTTACCATCTCGTGCGCATCAGGGAGGGGGACGAGTGGAAGACGGCGTTTAACACTCCGTTAGGGCACTTTGAATACCGGGTTCTTCCTTTCGGCCTCGCTAACGCTCCAGCTGTCTTTCAGGCATTAGTCAATGATGTCCTGAGAGACATGCTGAATATCTTTGTTTTCGTTTACCTTGACGATATCCTGATTTTTTCACCGTCACTCCAGATTCATGTTCAGCACGTTCGACGTGTCCTCCAGCGCCTTTTAGAGAATTGTCTTTTTGTGAAGGCTGAGAAGTGCACTTTTCATGCCTCCTCCGTCACATTTCTTGGTTCTGTTATTTCCGCTGAAGGCATTAAGATGGATCCCGCTAAGGTCCAAGCTGTCATTGATTGGCCCGTCCCTAAGTCACGCGTCGAGCTGCAGCGCTTTCTCGGCTTCGCGAACTTCAATCGTCGTTTCATCCGTAATTTCGGTCAGGTGGCAGCTCCTCTCACAGCCCTTACTTCTGTCAAGACGTGCTTTAAGTGGTCCGTTTCCGCCCAGGGAGCTTTTGATCTCCTCAAGAATCGTTTTACATCCGCTCCTATCCTTGTTACACCTGACGTCACTAGACAGTTCGTTGTCGAGGTTGACGCGTCAGAGGTGGGCGTGGGAGCCATTCTTTCTCAGCGCTCCCTCTCTGACGACAAGGTCCACCCATGCGCGTATTTTTCTCATCGCCTGTCGCCGTCGGAACGTAACTATGATGTGGGTAACCGCGAACTGCTCGCCATCCGGTTAGCCCTAGGCGAATGGCGACAGTGGTTGGAGGGGGCGACCGTTCCTTTTGTCGTTTGGACTGACCATAGGAACCTTGAGTACATCCGTTCTGCCAAACGACTTAATGCGCGTCAGGCGCGTTGGGCGCTGTTTTTCGCTCGTTTCGAGTTCGTGATTTCTTATCGTCCGGGCTCTAAGAACACCAAGCCTGATGCTTTGTCTCGTCTCTTCAGTTCTTCAGTAGCCTCCACTGACCCCGAGGGGATTCTCCCTGAGGGGCGTGTTGTCGGGCTGACTGTCTGGGGAATTGAGAGGCAGGTAAAACAAGCGCTCACTCACACTCCGTCGCCGCGCGCTTGTCCTAGGAACCTTCTTTTCGTTCCCGTTCCTACTCGTCTGGCCGTTCTTCAGTGGGCTCACTCTGCCAAGTTAGCCGGCCACCCTGGCGTTCGGGGTACGCTTGCTTCCATTCGCCAGCGTTTTTGGTGGCCCACCCGGGAGCATGACACGCGTCGTTTCGTGGCTGCTTGTTCGGTCTGCGCGCAGACTAAGTCCGGTAACTCTCCTCCTGCCGGCCGTCTCAGGCCGCTTCCTATTCCTTCTCGACCGTGGTCTCACATCGCCTTAGATTTTGTCACCGGACTGCCTTCGTCAGCGGGGAAGACTGTTATTCTTACGGTTGTCGATAGGTTCTCTAAGGCGGCTCATTTCATTCCCCTTGCTAAGCTTCCTTCTGCTAAAGAGACGGCACAAATCATCATCGAGAATGTTTTCAGAATTCATGGCCTTCCGTCAGACGTCGTTTCGGACAGAGGTCCGCAATTCACGTCTCAATTTTGGAGGGAGTTTTGCCGTTTGATTGGGGCTTCCGTCAGTCTCTCTTCCGGCTTTCACCCCCAGTCTAACGGTCAAGCAGAACGGGCCAATCAGACTATTGGTCGCATCTTACGCAGTCTTTCTTTTCGTAACCCTGCGTCTTGGTCAGAACAGCTCCCCTGGGCAGAATACGCCCACAACTCGCTTCCTTCGTCTGCGACCGGGCTATCTCCTTTTCAGAGTAGCCTCGGGTACCAGCCTCCGCTGTTCTCATCTCAGTTCGCCGAGTCCAGCGTCCCCTCCGCTCAGGCTATTGTCCAACGTTGCGAGCGCACCTGGAAGAGGGTCAGGTCTGCACTTTGCCGTTATAGGACGCAGACTGTGAGGGCTGCTAATAAGCGTAGAACTAAGAGTCCTAGATATTGTCGCGGTCAGAGAGTTTGGCTCTCCACTCAGAACCTTCCCCTTAAGACGGCTTCTCGCAAGTTGACCCCGCGGTTCATTGGTCCGTTCCGTATTTCTCGGGTCATTAATCCTGTCGCAGTTCGACTTCTTCTTCCGCGATACCTTCGTCGCGTCCACCCGGTCTTCCATGTCTCCTGCATCAAGCCCGTCCTTCGCGCCCCCGCTCGTCTTCCCCCCCCCCCCCCCATCCTTGTCGAGGGCGCACCCATCTACAGGGTCCGTAGAATTTTGGACATGCGTCCTCGGGGCCGTGGTCACCAGTACCTCGTAGATTGGGAGGGGTACGGTCCTGAGGAGAGGAGTTGGGTTCCCTCTCGGGACGTGCTGGACCGTGCGCTGATCGAGGATTTCCTCCGTTGCCGCCAGGTTTCCTCCTCGAGTGCGCCAGGAGGCGCTCGGTGAGTGGGGGGGTACTGTCATGTACTGTCATGTTGTGTCTTGTCTCTGTCCTTTCCCTTCACCCTGTCTCCCTCTGCTGGTCGTTGTTAGGTTACCTTTCCACCCCCTCTTTCCCCCAGCTGTGCCTTGTCTCCTCCTAACCACCTCGTCACCCCTTTTCCCACCTGTTCCCTTTTTCCCTCTGATTAGTCCCCTATATCTCTCTCTGTTTTTGTTCCTGTCCTTGTCGGATTCTTGTTTGTTGTGTTTCATGCCTGAACCAGACTGTCGTCATGTTTGCTGTAACCTTGTCTTGTCCTGTCGGAATCTGCCGGTCCGTCTGAGCCTACCTATGTTTGGTAATTAAAGAAGCTCTGTTTAAGTTAATTCGCTTTTGGGTCCTCATTCACGCACCGTAACACCCTTCCTATATAAAGCCTTGACGACAATATAACCTCCTGTTCTGAGGATGTGAGGACGACGGTCCTATGTCAGAATGGTTCAGATAATAACTACAGAAAGAAGCCAACATCAGCGTGAGCTTTGGTTGCGAATGGTATGAACTTTGAACTCTTATTCACTATAGAAGTGATACCTCCTAGCCGCTGAGTTAGCAAAATCAGATGCAAATGAGGTTTAGGAAGGAACAGACAGAGTATCCCGTCTTTCACCCAACGACGTTACTACAACGTATCCAATTGACAACCAGAAACATTCTTCAAATGACAAAGGACTCGGTTGGACAACACGGCCTTCCATCTACCACCAACCTACCGAAGCGCAGCTCAGAGTAAATATTTATTGCATTTTCCTTTTCCAAATGGGCGGTAATTTAGAATGCATAAGATACTGTATTTACGATAGCACAGCTTCGGCCTTTGTTCCTCAGTCTTCCCGCTCCTTCACTCAAACCCAGCCCCTTTCTTTTGTGTAACAAGCTGTCATATCTGTTCCGCCCGCTAGGGACGTTTTCCTTTACGACGTAATTTGTAATCAAGTTATGATTTAATTATGTGTATGTGTAATTCTGAGTGAGAAGTTAGGTATTTAGTAAATAAATGATTAAACCCAATTTTGTATTGCTGATTCAAAGTTTTAGCCAAGGTTCATGAAGATAACCAAGAATTTACAACTTTCAGATGAGACTGAATTAAGATGATGATTAATATTGACTTCTATTGATGTAAAATATTACTAGGTCTTTAAGAGTTTATTTGGAAGATAACTGCTCTATAAATATTATTTTGTGGTGCCCGACTCTCTAGTTAATTACATTTACATGATTAGCTTAATCAGGTAATATTAATTATGGAGAAATTATTTAATAGAATAGCATGTCATATCACTTAATCCGGCATAGCCAAAGACATGACAGACTCCCCAAGCCCAAATATAAAAAATGTATGCCATTAAAAAAAGTGTGCATCAACTCTTCATTTAACGGATTACAGTTTGAATTGGACAGCAGCCAATGAAATTGTGCCACCTCAGGAAAGGTTGCACATGGCAGTGCAGAGGAACGTTGGTGGGTGAATTCAGACAAAGCCCTTGGCTATAAAGACTACGCTGTAGTCAACAAAAAATGGATTACATCTTGCAAAACATGCGGGAAGACAATTACAGAGAGAGGCGCAACAATTTCCAACTTTATTTGACATTTGAAGCTGCACAAAGAATGGTAAGTCGTGGCTAATATAGCCGACAGCTATATATACATTTACTAGTGTAACATGTAGGCTAATGTAACGTTAAATCAATGAGCCTCCACACAGTCAGTCAGTATGGGAACGTGATCTTTGCACCCAAGATTGAGCTACAACTGGCTAGGTAGTTGGTAGCCTAAATCCTGCCTGATGGTGCTGCTGTTCCTAAAACCATTGACATACGTTAGCCTACTGTCACCACACACAGAGAGCGTGTGTGTGTTAACTTCGTAAGGTATAGGGTGCAGCATTTTCACTTTTGGATAAATAGCGTGCCCAATTTCAACTTCCTGCTACTCATGCCAATAATATAAGATATGCATAGTATTAGTAGATTTGGATAGAAAACACTCTGAAGTTTCTAAATCTATTTGAATCATGTCTGTGAGTATAACAGAACTTATCTAGCAGGCAAAACCCAGAGGACTAACCATTCAGAATTTTTTCTTTGTTGAGGTCTCTGTCTGTTCACTGAGTTCTCATTGGGAAACGATATTTCTTAGGAACTTGTTTTCAATTTCTACCGCTTCCACTGGATGTCACCAGTCTTTGGAATTTGGTTGAGGTTATTCATTTGTGCAATGAAGTAGGGCCATCTGGGAACTGCGTAACAGTGTTGAGAGTTGCACAAGACTTGAAAAGTAGCTTGGTTTGTTGTCTTCCTGTATTGAACACAGATAGACTCGTCTTCAATTTGATCGATTATTAACGTTTTAAAATACCTAAAGTTGTATTACAAAAGTAGTTTGAAATGTTTTGGCAAAGTTTACAGGCAACTTTTGAAATATTTTGTAGTGACGTTGCGCAATTTGGAAGCTGTTGTTTTCTGGATTAAACAAGCCAAATAAATGGACATTTTGGATATATATGGATGGAATTAATCAATCAAAAGGACCAATTGTGATGTTTATGGGACATATCGGAGTGCCAACAAAAGAAGCTCGTCAAAGGTAAGGCATGTTTTATATTCTATTTCTGCGTTTTAGGTAGCGCCTGCAGGGTTGAAATATGCTACCCTCTTTGTTTACTGTTGTGCTATCATCAGATAATAGCTTCTTATGCTTTCGCCGAAAAGCCTTTTTAAAATCTGACATGTTGGCTGGATTCAAAACGAGTGTAGCTTTAATTTAGTATCTTACATGTGTGATTTAATTCAAGTTTGATTTTTATATCAATTTATTTGAATTTGTCGCTCTGCATTTTCCCTGGCAATTGGCCAAGTGGGATGCAAGCGTCCCCTATACCATAAGAAGTTAAGGTTGGGAGATTGTGTACAAGCCTACATCGCCGATTGCGATCCTCAATAGTCGATCGCTATTGGGGGGGTGCGGTGCTACTGCCTCTGCTCAATTATTATTATTTTTCTTCCGATATCTGTTTTAATATGCTTACCTCTTACAGATTTGAACATTACCAAATTAACAAAAGTGTCACAAGTGAACCAAAACAGTGTCCAATCTCACAGTTCATGGAGACCTGTGTAGGGCAGTACAGCATGAATCATCCACAGCAGAAAGCTATCAACAATGCATTACTGTACGACTAGGTTATTGATTGCACCTCGCCTCTGTCTATTGAGGAAAACAAGAGTTTCTGTCACTTTCTGTCAGTGGTTGACTGTAAGTACAGCCTAGTGTGTCATAGAACATTGACATCAAAAGTAGAGAACCTCACTACAGAGAGATGTTCAAAACTGAAAACTCAGTTGACCAACACAGACAATGTTTCAGTCACAGTGGACAGTTGGTCCAACCAAAAGATGAGGTGGTTCCTTGGTGTCGCTGTGCACTGTATGGAGAAAGATGGAGAGAGGATACAGCTCAAGTCCCATTGGCCTGTGACCGCTTCAAAAGCCCACACACGGCCAAAAGAATCTGTGAGCAATTTGAGGCCATATGTGATGAGTACAGCATTAAAGATACATTTGACTACATCATTAGTGACAATGCTGCCAACATGAGAAAAGCATTCACTGTGTGCTTCCCCATTGGACAAGAAGATGAAGTACATGACGAAGATCACACTGATGACCTAGAGTTCTGGAATGACCTAACCCTGGAAGACCAGCAGCCAGTGGATGCTGCTAATGCAAAAAAAACTGTGTTTGGTGTGTTTTGCCCAAACTCGCCAGCTGGTGGTGGGAGATGGCTTGACAGAAACAAAAGTGATGACTGACTCTTTCAAAGTTAGCAAAAATCAGCTCACTGCTGCATACAAGCACCAAAGAGGTGTTTGAGGTTGAATTTGGGGAACGAGGCATCTCTGCTGCTGCCAACACAAGATGGAACTCGACAAGTGAAGGCTGATTTCCAATGAGACCATCTAAAGCTCTGTCATGTTCTAGAAAAGGTTGGGGACAAGGAGTTGTTTTTCACAGTACGGGAGGGGAATAAGTTGAAGGAGTTAGTGGACATCATGAAGCCATTTGGCAACAGATTTGACACAGGGGGAGAAGATAGTCACAATCAGTTATGTTGTTCTCTCTGTCCTGTCCCTGAATCACCACCTAGAGCAGCAGAAGCCTCAAGACCATTTCCTGAGCGGCCTGGTCAGATGTCTCCAGGCATCCCTAAACAAACCATTTCTTTGAATCTTCATCAATGTGAAAATGGCCAGGACACAAGATCTAATCACTGCCCCATTTTCAGATCCAGTCTACCTCAAAGCAGCTGCCTTGGATCTGTCTTTTTCTCTGATGTGGGTGGAGCACCATGTGCTGGTCAAGGAGGAGGTCAAGGAGGAGGTGGCACAAAGAGTGAAAGGTAAATATGATTGAGTTTAATGTAACTAATTTTTCCATTTGACTGCAACAATAACACTTTTTCAGTTTAACCCAGTGCATCACCAATACTCTAATACCGGACTTTTTGTTTCTGCTTTTACATGTTTTGCCAGAACTAATTCTGCAAGATGCTGCAGGGACTGAGCAAGCTGTGAGAGGGCCATAGTCTTGGACATGAAGAAGGGCTGTTTGCAAGCATACTGTTAGAGGCAGAAGAAAGCTGTTGGGACCTCTCCAGCACTACAGCTAAGTCACTACCTTGACATATGCGAAGGACAGAATACCCTCTTGTTCTGGGCAATGAATATGAATTGCCTCCAAGTGCAATGCCTCCAGTGCTCTGGTGGAGCGTGTCTTCAGCCATGGTGGCATCATACTGCGGCCTTATCGTGCGCAAATGACTGACAGACTTTTATCGAATTTTGTCTTTTGCAAATGCAATGCATCATAGGGCCCTGAGATAAGAGTACAAATTAAACTGTTTATGCATTACACACACACACACACACACACACACACACACACACACACACACACACACACACACACACACACGATTGTAACTTTATGGAAGGATTTTTTTAGGTGTCTAGAGTATATCTAGAGAGAAAGAGAACACTACAATATTTAGTTTTTGTTTTGTCTTTCTCATGACTACCCATTGAAAAATAAAGTTTATTTGGAAAGTAATAAATATATACATGTTTAAAAGCATTTCATTTGCGTAAAGTTAATGTACTAACTATTACTCTTGTTAAAAATATGAAATGGTATTACATTTGGTGAAGAGCACATTATGACTTGTTTAAGACTCAGAACTCAAAGGACTTGTCGGTCTTGTTTTGACTTGAGACTTGACTTGGACTTGCCTGTCTTGACTTGGGACTTGACTTGGGACTTGAGTGCTAAGCCTTGAGACTTACTTGTGACTTGTAAAACAATGACTTGGTCCCACCTCTGCATATCTGTGTGTAAATATCTCAAAGCCTTTCATGTGTTTTTTTCCTATTCCCTTCCCTCTGCTGTTCTGTGTAATAGGACTGCAAACTGTAGCCCAGGACCAAATCTACTCACACTACATAGAATGTCTTACTTCTAATTCCCTACACAGATCAATTATCCACCAGCCTTGAGTTCCATTGCAGTGCCCTGTAGCTGACACCAGGCAGCCTGTGAGTTCTGCATGTCTACCCATGGTGTGCTACCCAGTGGTGAGTCAGGCCTATCTCCTCTCTGCAGAATCCCCAGTATGGAGTCTGCTGGGAGGTGTGATGAAGGCTTTTAAAACATCCCTGGTGACGAATGGCAGCTATAGCTGTCTCCATAGAGGGATTTTTCTGCATGCTACCACTCAGCTAGAGTCTTTAATGATGACACTATCAAAGCCATGTCGGACTGCCGAGATCACCCAGTGTTCACTCCCCTATTAGCAGGCCTGCTTACACAGCCAGTGGTGGTGGCTAGGTGAGGGAGGAGGGGTTGAGGAAGCATGCAGGGAGAACGGCTTCCAGCAGCAGTAGATGGTTGGGAGAGAAGAAGATGGGAAAGGGGAGTTAGGGAATCCATTATCTACTGCGACTGGCTACTGTAAGCAGAACCTAAAGGTTTGTAGCTCTTTACACTCACAACCCTTATACGGGATGAAAATGGCAGATTTGGTCACTGATAAATTGGAACGCAGTGGCTGTGCAGTAACATGCTATACATGACGTCAGAGCTCAGGGTCTCAGTTCTACAGCACTGTATGGTATTCAACTGACAGACGTTGTAAACGTGAGCGCCATGCCAACGAAGATGCCCCCATCCCTCTTGCTAATTAGGCTAATTTGACGTTTGTCCTATGTCCTCCGTCACCTATGCTAAAGTTATGCCTTACCTGAATGACTAGACACTGTTTACAAAACTGTTTATAATAAACATACTGTATGTGTTTATTCAACATAATGTGGGACTAGCTATGTATTTCAATGTCTTGTTTGTTGATCACCTGTGGAAGAAATTAAACGTACAGAATATTACAATTTGGTCGTACGGCGGAAATTGGTTTGTGTCACCCAGAACATAACTCTTTATGTTCATGTATTTATCGATCAGAAAGTAGAAGTACAATGTGAGGATGTTTGACAAATGAAACGTTAAGGTTCATCTAAAGAAATGTAAATTATTTCCTTGGTTTTCCTCGTTGATTGAAGAGGGTGCTGTTCATTTCCTGGTCTGAGAATAGACGGACAAATGGGGCCCTTTCGAGCGCATGGTTAATTCATTGTACAGGTAATGCGGTCATAGTTTATCCCGGGGACGCATACATGTTTATATTCAGGACTGGGAAGTAACTGATTACATGTTATAAATGACATGTAATCTGATTACACAAAAAAATCTAACAGTAATCACTTACGTTATCAGGCAAAATATTTTAATCAGATTTCATTGACACCTTTCTGCATTAAATTCAGCATTGTAAAAAGTGCAAGTCTAAGTTTGTTCCAAATGACAGTGTTGGCTCAGCCCTACTTTATGTGCTCTCTGTCACCTGTGATTGCATGGCAAATGGTCCAGGAACACAAGGAAAGCACAAAGGACAATGTCCAAGGACTAGTCAGCCCTTCCCCCTCTGAGGGTCCAAAATGTCTCTCTCTGTTACAGTATCCAGAGGACTGACTATTGAATGAGTAATAGATTTCAAACATGGATAATATATTCTATCTGAAACTTGTTCAGAGTATAACGCTGATGCTATCTACATGGATGTATTATCTCTTTGGTAACTTATTAAATCTGTACAGGGTGAACTCTGAATTAGTCTGTGCAAATAGGTTGTATGGTCCTCTCTGGAATCCTGTCTTATTTACATTGGTCTCATCCCTCACACAAGCTCTTAGAAGCTGTTACATCCTGTGGAGAATGGGCCTGGGAGTGTTTAGGTTACTGATTGATCAATGGTGGTTGGCGTTGGGTTGAAAGGTTACACCTTCAGATGTTGTAAACTGAATGAAATGCCTTTGGTCTCTCTCTTATGTAGCTCTGTCCTTGAGCTCTTCTTGTCTAATAATGTTCTGTATTGTGTCATGTTCCATGTTATTTGTGGACCCCAGGAAGAGTAAGCTGGAGACTTATATCTATCTCCCTCACTAACTTTAAGCATTAGCTGTCAGAACAGCTTACCTTTCACTCCACTTGTACACAGCCCATCTGTAAATAGCCCACACAACTACCTCATCCCCATATTGTTATTTATTTTTGCTCTTTTGAACCCCAGTATCTCTACTTGCCCATCATCATCTGCATATCTATCATTCTGGTGTTAATGCTAAATTGTAAATGTTTCGCCACTATGGCCAATTTATTGCCTTACCTCCCTAATCTTATTACATTTGCACACACTGTATATATATTTTTCTATTGTGTTATTGACTGTACGTTTGTGGAACCCATATATAACTCTGTTGTTGTTTGTCGCACTGCTTTGCTTCATCTTGGCCAAGTCGCAGTGGTAAATGAGAACTTGTTCTCAACTTGCCTACCTGGTTAAATAAAGGTGAAATAAAAATAAAATAAAAAAGTAGCTGCTACCTTTTGCAACCTAATCAAATACCAAATCCTGTATCCAGTCCATGGAGGTAGGCTGTAGGATCAATTTTCATTTCCTATGCTTCTAGGCCTCTGGCCTTTTAGGCATGTCTTTGTTCATGCATTTTCTTCTATTTTAACCTTAGGATCTATGTGTGTCTATGTCTTGTTAATGCTTTGTAACGTAGGCTTTATGCCTTGTATGTGAATCCATTCATTGTACAATGTTAATTAAATGTCTGCCTTTTGATTTAGACAATTGTTAGACCAATTCTTAATAGTCAACGTCAACTCAATGCCTAATGCTTGCTTGTATATATATTTTTTCTTTATGGAGTCAGATAAACATTTGAATAGGCTAATTGCTTTGTGTGTGTGTGTGTGTGTGTGGGTGTGTGTGTGTGTGTGTGGGTGTGTGTGTGGTTGTGGGGTGTGTATACATACACAGTACCAGTCGAAAGTTTAGACACCTACTTATTCAAGGGTTTTTCTTTAGTAGTACTATTTTCGACATTGTAGAATAATAGTGAAGACATCAAAACTATGAAATTACACAAATGGAAGCATGTAGAAACCAAAAAAATTGTTAAACAAATCAAAATATATTTTATATTGTAGATTGTTCAAACTTAGCCACCCATTGCCTGGACAGCTTTGCAAACTCTTGGCATTCTCTCAACCAGCTTTACATGGAATGCTTTTCCAACAGTCTTGAAGGAGTTCACACATGCTGAGCTCTTGTTGGCTGCTTTTCCTTCACTCTGCGGTCCAACTCATCCCAAACCATCTCAATTGGGTTGAGGTCGGGTGATTGTGGAGGCCAGGTCATCTGATGCAGCACTCCATAACTCTCCTTCTTGGTCAAATAGCCCTTACACAGCCTGGAGCTGTGTTCTGGGTCATTGTCCTGTTGAAAAACAAATGATAGTCCCACTAAGCTCAAACCGGATGGCATATCACTGCAGAATGCTGTGGTAGCCATGTTGGTTAAGAGTGCCTTGATTTCTAAATAAATCACAGACAGTGTCACCAGCAAAGTACCCCCACACCATCACACCTCCTCCTCCATACTTCACAGTGGGAACCACACATACAGAGATAATCTGTTCACCTACATTGTATCTCACAAAGACACAGCAGTTGGAACCAAACATCTCAAATTAACTCATCAGACAAAAGGACAGATTTCCACCGGTCTAATGTCCATTACTTGTGTTTCTTGGATCAAGCAAGTCTCTGCTTCTTATCGGTGTCCTTTTGTAGTGGTTTATTTGCATCAATCAAATTGAACCATGAAGGCCTGATTCACGAGGTCTCCTCTGAACAGTTGATGTTGAGATGTCTGTTACTTGAACTCTGTGAAGCACTTATTTGGGCTGCAATTTCTGAGGCAGGTAACTCCAATGAACTTATCCTCTGAAGCAGAGGTAACTCTGGGTCTTCCTTTGCTATGGTGGTCCCCATGAGAGCCAGTTTCATCATAGCGCTTGATGGTTTTCAAGGTTTTTTTCTTTGTTTTTATTTTTTCCTACATTGTAGAATAATAATGAAGACATCAAAACTATGAAATAACACATACGGAATCATGTAGTAACCAAAAAAAGTGTTAAAAAAAGTGTTAAAAAAAGTAACCAAAAAAAGTGTTTTACCAAATAGGTCTATCTTCTGTATACCCACCCTACCTTGTCACAACACAACTGATTGGCTCAAACTTACTAAGATGGAAAGAAATTCCACAAATAAACTTTTAACAAGGCACACCTGTTAATTGAAATGCATTCCAGGTGAATACCTCATGAAACTGGTTGAGAGAATGCCAAGAGTGACTTCCTGTGCCTACCGGGGGGCTGGAGAGACCAGGCAGGCACCGTGTTATGCTGTGAAGCGCACTGTGTCCCCAGTGCGGGTGCATAGCCCGGTGCGGTACATTCCAGCTCCGCGTATGGCCGGGCTAGAGTGGGCATCGAGCCAAGTGCCATGAAGCCGGCTCTACGCATCTGGTCTCCAGTGGATCTCCTTGGGCCAGCTTACATGGCACCAGCTTTGCGCATGGTGTCCCCGGTTCGCCTGCATAGCCCAGTGCGGGCTATTCCACCTCGCCGCACTGGCAGGGCGACCGGGAGCATGCAACCAGGTAGGGTTGGGCAGGCTCGGTGCTCAAGAGCTCCAGTGCGCCTGCACGGTCCGGTCTATCCGTCACCACCTCCACGCACCAGCCCTCCGGTGGCAGCCCCCCGCACCAGGCTGTCTCTCCGGCTCATCCTTACAGGGGCTCCCGCCTGTCCAGCGCTGCTGGAGCCTTCCTTCTCTCCAGCGCTGTCGGAGTCTCCCGCCTCTCCAGCGCTGCCAGAGCCTTCCTCCTCTCCAGCGCAGCCGGAGTCTCCCGCCTGTTCGGCGCTACCAGAGCTCCCGCCCCTCATTCCAGAGGCACCAGAGCTACTCAGTCCAGCGCTGCCAGAGCCTTCCTCTCCAGCGTTGCCAGAGCTTCCCGTCTGCCCAGCACCATCTGAGCTACCAGTCTGCCCAGCACCATCTGAGCTACCCGTCTGCCCAGCGCCGCCTGAGCCACCCATCTGCCCAGCGCCGCCTGAGCCACCCGTCTGCCCAGCACCGCCTGAGCCACCCGTCTGCCCAGCGCCGCCAGTGCCGCCAGTCTGCCCAGAGCCGCCAGTGCCGCCAGTCAGCCAGGGGCCGCCAGTCAGCCAGGGGCCGCCAGTGCCGCCAGTCAGCCAGGGGCCGCCAGTGCCGCCAGTCAGCCAGGGGCCGCCATTCAGCCAGGGGCCGCCAGTGCCACCAGTCAGCCAGGGGCCGCCAGTGCCGCCAGTCAGCCAGGGGCCGCCAGTGCCGCCAGTCAGCCAGGGGCCGCCAGTGCCCTTCAGCCCAGAGGCGCCAGAGCCCTTCAGCCCAGAGGCGCCAGAGCCCCTCAGCCCAGAGGCGTCAGAGCCCCTCAGCCAAGAGCTTCCGCCCCTCTGTCCAGAGCTTCCACCCCTCTGTCCAGAGCTTCCGCCCCTCGGTCCAGTGGGGTCATTTAGAAGGGTCGCCGTGGTTAGGAGGCCACGGAAGCAGACAATAAGGCGGACTAAGACAACGATGAAGTGGGGTCCGCGTCCCGCGCCAGAGCCGACACCGCGGACAGACGCCTACCCAGACCCTACTCTATAGGTTAAGGCTTTGCGGCCGAAGGCCGCACCTTTGGGGGGGGGGGGGGTACTGTCACGTTCTGACCTTTATTTCCTTTGTTTTGTCATTATTTAGTATGGTCAGGGCGTGAGTTGGGGTGGGCAGTCTATGTTTGTTTTTCTATGTTTTGGGTATTTCTATGTTTCGGCCTCGTTGGTTCTCAATCAGAGGCAGGTGTCATTAGTTGTCTCTGATTGAGAATCATACTTAGGTAGCCTGGGTTTCACTGTATGTTTGTGGGTGATTGTTCCTGTCTCTGTGTTTGCACCAGATAGGACTGTTTTAGGTTTTCGCACGTTTGTTGTTTTGTTAGTTTATTCATGTACAGTTTCTTTATTAAAGTACAATGAATAACAACCACGCTGTGTTTTGGTCCGCCTCTACTTCACCCCAAGAGAACCGTCACAACATGTCAGATTTTAAAAAGGCTTTTCGGCGAAAGCATAAGAAGCTATTATCTGATGATAGCACAGTAAACAAAGAGGGTAGCATATTTCAACCCTGCAGGTGCTACACAAAATATATAAATAAAATATAAAACATGCCTTACCTTTGACAAGCTTCTTTTGTTGGCACTCCAATATGTCCATAAACATCACAATTGGTCCTTTTGTTTGATTAATTCCGTCCATATACAGTGCCTTGCGAAAGTATTCGGCCCCCTTGAACTTTGCGACCTTTTGCCACATTTCAGGCTTCAAACATAAAGATATAAAACTGTATTTTTTTGTGAAGAATCAACAACAAGTGGGACACAATCATGAAGTGGAACGACATTTATTGGATATTTCAAACTTTTTTAACAGTCTTTATAAATGGTTTCAGGCTTGTATTCTTATAAATGAGGGAGTAAGACCAGTCTGAATGAGTTGACCCTGACATGTCACAGAGCTTTTTCATGCGCAATCGCGAGAGAGTGTATTTCTTGTTTACCTTTTATATTGAGGACGTTATTGTCTGGTTGAAATATTATAGATCATTTAGGCTAAAAACAACCTGAGGGTAGAATATAAACATAGTTTGACATGTTTCTATGAACTTTACGGATACAATTTGGATTTTTTGTCTGCCTGTTTTGACTTCGTTTGAGCCTGTGGATTACTGAAAAAAACACGCAAACAAAACGGTTTTTGGATGAAGAGACTTTATCGAACAAAATGAACATTTATTGAGTAAATTAATGTCTTCTGAGTGCAACCATATGAAGATCATCAAAGGTAAGGAATTAATTGTATCTCTATTTATGAGTTTTGTAACGCTTCTGCTTGGCTGGTTACTGTTTGTAATAATTTGTCAACTGGGCTATGTTCTCAAATAATCGTAAGGTATGCTTTCGCCCTAAAGCATTTAAAAAAATCTGACACCGTGGTTGGATTCACAAGAAGTGAATCTTTAAACCTATGTGAAATAAGTTTCGTTTTCTAAATTTGAATTTGGCGCTCTGCAATCTCACTGGATGTTGGCCAGATGGGACACTAGCGTCCCACATAGAGGTTTTAAGTTACAAAGCACTGTATGTGATTCAATAATTTATTAGGTCAACCTTTTTTTCTATGTCCTGTTATGTTTATGTCTATATACTGTACATTTCACTCTTTATTTATCCTCACTTTACCATTAAAAAGCCTCGCAAGAAAGTCAGCTCTGCATTGTTGCATCAATGACACCTCCACGGCCTCCCTTACAGTCTACTTTTGCAATTTATTTGTTGTATGAGAGAGGCGTATGCTTTAAATCAAGCAGACTTGGTCTGTTCTGAAAGATTAAACATTTAGGATTATAATAAATACCGCTTTGATATCATAATGAGTCAAACGTGCATTTTACATTTCCATATAATAAAACTCATGTCACTTACAGTATCAAAAATGTTTTTGTCTTATGTTGCACCAACCCCACATTTTTTATGAATATTCTTATTATGTTACTGAATGTATCCATAGTATTTTAAGATTTAGTGATCAACAAATGCTGAAAAAATAAAGTACAGTAAATGTAAAATGCACATAAAATCAACAGTATAATGTTTGGATTCAGTTTTGTGTCAGGTGAACTGTCGTGTCCTCCCATTTGTCTGATAATTTCCCCATAATCTCCAAAGTGTTCCCTTTCAATTACTACCATGGTTATGCATATAGTTCTCATATTTCTTCTGTGTGAAACATCCATATACGTCCAAAAAGTCCCACAAATGTGAAGTGTTATGTCCCATGAGACCTGATCCAAGACGAGCAGTCAATTAAGGCGCGTGTTTGTGTGTGCGTTCGTGTGTCTCAGGTTCCGTCAAACCATCTCTCAATCATGCATAGAAATCAAATGAAGAAACCTGTCTGTCTGTTGTTGTGGTATCAGTGTGCACAGCAGCACACATACACACTACCCAGGGTCTTGTTGCATGCCTGTCAGTTTCCCAGGAACCCGCAAAGGGTGAAGCCTTCTATTGGCATCAACAGGAAATGTCAAACGCCTTGCTAAAGCTTTGAGGATAATTCAATTCAAACTTAATTCAGTTTTTTTTGCTCAGGCCATCATACATTATGTGTCAGTCATCCGGGCATGGCCATTACAATAGCAGGGCTAGTATAGCGTGGGAGAAGAAAGACACATTGCTAATGGGATGTAATTAGTAAAGTTGCACTTTTCAGGAATGTTTCCCGCTCTCTCTCCCCCTGGCGTTTAGGAAAAGGAAAGTGATTTGAAAGTGAATGGCATTTGGAAAACGCCAATTTCCCCTTGTGATGGATACCGCCGGCATTGGCAGCATAAATCCGTTCAATGCCAGTGTGCTTGGCTGCCGAGAATTCGTGGCAATAAATGTCATATTCTGAGCGCAGCTTTCTAAAATGGAATATGACATTGTCTTTAATATATTCAGATTAATTTTGGCTGTGCATGTATAGGGGGTTGAGTCTCCTGCTGCAGTGGAGGGAAAAGGAGTCAGTATCAACTGCAGGAGAGGCCAACAGGGACAGCAGTGTGAGCAGGCTTTTGTTCCAGCCCTGCACTAACACACCTGATTTTAACTAAGTCATAATCAATTTAGACAATGTAGAATATAATGTTTGTTCATGCTGAGCTGGAACAAAAGCCTGCACACGTACCAGTACCCTCAAGCCCAACCCCTGCCTCTGCTGTGCATGGATGAAATTACTGGAATTTTTATTTTATTTAACTAGGCAAGTCAATTAATAACACGTTATTTACAATGACTTCCCACCAAGAGGCAAAATGCTTCCTGCAGGGACAAGGGCTGGGATTAAAAAGTTGAATGTAGGACAAAACACACATCATGAAAAGAGAGACCCCTGCATAGAGAATGAACTCTCGTTTCATGTCCACCTGGCCGTGCTGCTGCTCCAGTTTCAACTGTTCTGCCTGCGGCTATGGAATCCTGACCTGTTCACCGGACGTGCAACCTGTCCCATACCTGCTGTTTTCAAATCTCTAGAGACAGCAGGAGTGGTAGAGATACTCTTAATGATCGGCTATGAAAAGCCAACTGACATTTACTCCTGAGGTACTGACTTGCTGCACGCTCGACAACTACTGTGATTATTATTATTTGACCATGCTGGTCATTTATGAACGTTTGAACATCTTGGCCATTTTCTGTTATAATCTCCACCTGGCACAGCCAGAAGAGGACTGGCCACCCCTCATAGCCTGGTTCCTCTCTAGGTTTCTTCCTAGGTTTTGGTCTTTCTAGGGAGTTTTTCCTAGCCACCGTGCTTCTACACCTGCATTGCTTGCTGTTTGGGGTTTTAGGCTGCGTTTCTGTACAGCACTTTGAGATATCAGCTGATGTACGAAGGGCTATATAAATACATTTGTTTTGATTCATTACTTCTGTGTTCCCGGTCCAAAATGACTGCCCCATTATAGCTGATTATAAATCCATAATACATATATTATCACCTAATGTTGTGTTAGATATTTTGTATCAACTTAAGTTCTTGTGAACATTACACGTTTTGAACCTATATTTGCTGTTTAAGGCATGTATGTCTCATTGACCTGAGCTCATACAACTAGTTTTTGTGTAAAAAAACATAATGTATGGATTATTTTGACTGTAAGAAATACTCAGATTAAACCAATTGTGCTATTTATCACATACTATTTTGTGTCAAAGTTTAACAAGGACATTTGCTTTGAAACCACTTCAAATGTTTTAACAGTGGCACAAAATAACATATTTTGTGTTCCCGGTCAAAACTGACCGGTATGATTGTATTAGTAAAGAAAGGAAATGGGCCGAAAACTACACATTAAAACTTTACCATTTCACAAAATGAATGTCTGAACACATTAAAGAACAACAGTAACAATAACAGTATTACTAACAAAAACATAAAAATGTTCACAATCTGTCAATCAATGGTGGTTACATTTTGTGTGTTCTCATGCATATGTTGGACAATAGATGGTGGTTGTTGCATGTCCCTTGCAAATATATGCACCTCATTTATGGCACCTAATGCCCGTTTTGACATCTCTTGGTGCACACAGATTGCACCTCCTTTCTTTTGTCTCTTCTGTCTCTGGCAGCCGTAAATCTAGCTTCTGGCCCTTGTATATCTTTCACCAATCCAGCAGAGGATGGTGTTGGAGGAAGGTGTTGGCGCCTTTGAATGAGGGGTGACACCATGGCTTTCCCCAACTCTTCTAGGAATAGTCTCCTTTTGAAGAATTTGCCCTGCTTCCAGCCTGGATTCACCTCCATCCACACCACAAACAGAACAACAACATGACAAAACAGCATGGAAGCAACACAACATAACAACACGGTAGCAACACAACATGGCAGCAGCACAACGTGGTAGCAGCACAAACATGGTCCAAACATTGTTAGGCACAGACAATGCCACAAAGGGCAAAAAAGGTAGATTCAACAATACATCAATTGAAGCAGCCAGAACTATCAGTTCTGAGTGTCCACGTTTGAGCCTTTGAATGTAGAGATAAAATTGTCCAGTTTGAGTGTTTTTTGCAGCTCGTTCCAGTTGCTAGCTGCAGCAAACTAAGCGACCCAGGGATGTGTGTGCTCTGGGGACCTATAACAGAATGTGACTCAATAGCATTTTGAGTCTCTGCAGGGTTGGGAGTGCTGCAGAGCCAACCCACTATCACAAATGATTGTGAAAATTTTGCAAAAATGACTTATGCCAAATTTGTGACAGGCACACAAAAAAACATATTTTTGCAGTATGTGCATTTCAATCTCAGATAAAGGCATTAGGTTACTTAAGAAAGCAACGATAGGAGGGTGGTTGGTCGGGAAGGATGTGTGGACGTATAACGTGAACGTCTAGCAACCTAATATGTGTTCGAATCACATGATGGACAACTTTAGTATTTTAGCTAATTAACAGCTACATACTACCAGTGGCTTAGTCAGAAATTGTGTGGGTCAAAATGTAAGTACTCAAATTATTCATTGAAAGCATAGGCTACCTTACTAGTGTGCGACTGTACTCGATCACACACATCTAATAGAAGAGAGTCTCAGGTTTATAATGCACATACAGTTGCCAAACAATTCTCAAATATGAGCACAAGGGCATTGCTTAAAAATAAATATTTTTTTAATTATCATGGTTCCACAGGTTCGATACATATTGGAGAAATACATTTTCTATTTAATGATGTTATATTACTACTATAAAATATAAAATATAGCTGTGTTGACTGTGATTAAGGCACTGGATTATGAGTTGTCTTGTTTGGTAAATGAACAAAGGAATTACGCAGTGTCATGGTGCATATAACCATAGAAGCACAATGACATAATTGCCTCAATACGTATACATCCGTAGGCTAATAAATCCATTTAATACTGTCACGCCCTGGCCTTAGTTATCTTTGTTTTCTTTATTATTTTGGTTAGGTCAGGGGTTTTTGTATGTTTATGGGGCTGTTTACTTTCTAGGTAGTTTGTATGTTTATGGTTGCCTAGATTGGTTCTCAATTAGAGGCAGCTGTCTATCGTTGTCTCTGATTGGGAACCATATTTAGGCAGCCATATTCTGTGGGTACTTTGTGGGTGATTGTTTCCGTGTCTTCTGTCGTTGCACCAGCTAGGACTGTTTCGGTTTTCACTTTTGTTGTTTTGTTGTTTTGTATTTTGTAGTGTTCTCGTGTATGGTCTTGATTAAACATGATGAACTCTAACCACGCTGCATTTTGGTGCTCCTCTCCTTCAGCGGAAGAAAACCGTTACAAATATGCCATCACAAAAAATATTATGATTTTGTTTAGGCAGGTCTTAAGAAACATTATGAGAAATTATTTTAATTTTAAATGATCAGAATAGCACATTATGAGTTTACTGTTCCAAAGACTGCATTGAGGCCCAGCATTGGTCAGTGTAAAATTCATTTTCATTCTGTCATGAAATACATGCATTTCCTATTATTAAGTCATTTACGGTGTCTATGCCTTTAGTTTTCTATGTAGAACAATTTAAATAACTGATACATGGAACTAGGAAGTACGGATTTGAGTGAGAAGGCTTCAGGAGCAGTCCAACTGTTGTTTAATTCTGATTTATATATATTTTCATAGAAGCTTTACAAATGTTAATTAATCATGTTGTTGTTTCTAATTAATACATTTGTATATTTATATTTTTAAATTATAACTGGTTTGGCGTGTATTGAATTTGTGAGGCCTGCGAGATATTTTCCAGGTTTATTTGCCATTAAATAGTATGCTGCATCTGAGTTTAACCTGCAGTTGTTGGCTTTCTTCAAAAGTAAAATATCATATTCCTGCTTAAATTCTGAAATTGTATTTTCTTCTTTACCTTGTAATTTTTTAATGGGCTTTTTGGAAAATAGTGATTTATTTTTCTGTAATTTAAATTTCTAAATCAGATTGAATTTTTGTGGTGTATGAGATTATCATACCCCTAATGTACACCTTAAAAACATCATTATATTGGGGGGATGGATTTTCTCTGTCCTCTATGTCTATATTTGTAATGGTAAATGTTTACATTTTTTCACTTATGTATTTAATACATTTTGGGTCTTTAAGATGTGCTCTGTTCATACTCCATCTTCTGTTGCTAAGTGTATTTTCTGTTGGTGTAACTAATCATGATACAGGAGAATGATCCGATATCACTATGCCATGCATTGTTCAGAGCATTTTTGGAGGAAAGAAATGTAGTCAGTTATTGAATAGCTTTTCTTATTTTGAGAAAAAAAAAAGGAATAGTATTTTGTAGGAATAGTAATCTTCAGGTGTCCTGTAAATTATTTGTAGAGATTACATTTCGAGGTTCCTTGAATTTTATTTTTTATTGCTACGTCTGTCTAACTTATCGAATATATGATTTAGGTCTCCTGCTAAGATAATAGTTCCTGTCTGGATTTGATCTAATATAGCTTGCATTCTATCTAAAAATGACCAGATTTGCCCCTGGTGGAATTTACAATGAAATCAATGTGTATTTTTCAATATGTAAGGTACAATTCAACAATAGAAAACGGTCTTCTTGGTCTGTGTGCTGGGATATAAGGGAAAAGGGTGTATTCTTCATCAACCTCTTTAAATATTCAATTTATCCTATTTGAAATGTAACTCTTGCAGGAAAACCACATCTTCTGAAAATCTCTTTAATAACACTAAAAAAGCTAAAGCAGACAGACATTGACTGCTCATTATTTATATTTATTTTATTTTAAGGCATGCCCCCTTCCGTCCTTGACTTTTCCTAAAATCAGAAACAGAACTGGAGTTATAACCAGTTTAAAGACGTGATTTTTAGAATGGTTTCTCCCCGTTGCTCCTCCTGATAGTAGGGCCTGCTCCGCTCCTTCTTCCGACAGTTGAAAGTGCAATACCCAGCTTATACTCACCCCGATAATTGCCTCAAAACTGAACCTAAACTATACTGAATCTAATTTCACACATTTAACAACAGATGGGGAGAAACGATGAGTTGGGTGAGTTGATGATCGAGGGGAAGCGAACAATGCATAATGATGTAATCATCAATTGTGATTAAAGAACTGGGTGGGCCATTCTATTGTATTGATCCATTCTAATTATAATCTTAAAATGGTATGTACCATATATCAGTCCACCAAATCAAAGCATCTTATCAGTCTACTCGGGCCTACTTAGATTAGGTGTAATTGTACATGCTGAGCGGCTTTCAGTATCTGGGAAAATATCCATATCGGGCAGCAGGTGAGTGGGGGTTGGAAAATGTGGTGATGAGGCTTGTGGAACCTTATGTTGGCAATGGGAGAAATGTCCCCATGGACATTTTTTCACTTCACTGTCATTTGCGAACAAGTTGCTTGCAAATAAAAGAAGTCTGGCTGGCACCATGAACAAAGTGACAGGAGCTCCCTCCCTGTGTGTGAAATAAGGCACCTGCACAGCCATTGTACTTCACAACTGTGCTGAAGAATGAAAAGATGATGGGGATACAATAAAGAGAAAACTATTATGCACTAAAACCAAATGAAGGTGTGTCAAGCATGTGAAAGTTATGACAATTGTGTGAACAGTTAGGACAAGGGATAACAGCTAAATTAAATCCAACTGATGACATTGCGTGAAGACACACAAGCACGAGCTGGCAATAATTGACTACTTTTGACTGATGTCATATTGACACTTATATACATTATAATGCCATTACTGCTTTTGTGCTGGGTTCCACTATTTATCAAGGCCACTTGGCGCTTATAACGATGTTTAGGCTACTGATGTTTTTATAATTTGACTGTGCGTTTTGGTGGTTGGGTTTTAATGGTTTATTTTGTCATTATAAAAGAAAGCTTTTCCATGTTCCAACACATTTCTGTTTCATAGTTGTTACAAAGGCACTCTACAAATTACATTTGTGACCAACCTGCTCCATTCGGTCTAATGTAGCAACATTTGAAATGGTGTTTTTTAAATTGGATAAAAGTAGAGCTAGAAAATGGTATATTATACACTACAGTTGAGGAACAAAGGGAAAGGAATTCTGCTATTGAGAAAATGGCCCTTGGATGTTTTGGTACACCTACTGGAGAGCTCTTCTTTGTCCACACCCATTCAATATCGTTCGCACCCTCTTAAGCCCCACCCATCTCTTTAAGGATTCACATGTGAGGCCAAAGATTTCAAGACAAAAGCTGGTTTATAATACGTCTGTGGACATGTCTGTATACAGTTGTCGTAGTGACATCATGAAAAATGTTTTGTTCTCCGACATAAAACTTGTGGTTGACGTTATGAAAAAGTATAAACATAAAAATGACAGGCTGCATGACATCAGCAGACTGGTGGTCCAAAATAGCATAACTGGTGTATTTTAACTCCAATAAACCCATTTGTATAAAAATGAATTTAGTATATGTCAATCTAGCAAACCAGGCAACTAAAATAATACTTCTAAACATTGTTTTGGTTCGTCTCTACCTAAAGTCAAGTTAGCTGGCTAGCCAGTTCATATAATAACCATATCATATAGCTGACAATGTCTTAACTTTAGCTAATTTGTATTCATTATTACAGGAAAATAAAATCACAATAACACCATTATTTACAAGTTAATGGTGAGCTAATTACAGAAAAAGGATGGCAGGTAGCCTAGCGGTTAAGAGCGTTGCTCACTGGTTCAAGTCCCAGAGCCAACTAGGTGAAAAATCTGTCGATGTGCCCTTGAGCAAACAACTTATCGTTAATTGCTCCTGTAAGTCACTCTGGATAAGAGCATCTGCTAAATAACTCAAAAAGTAAAAGAGAAAATAGCTTATTGCTGTGAGTGTGATGAAAAAAAAGCAGGTCTTTCTACTGGAGAATTTTGGAACTTGGTCTCATTGACCTAACGTTATATGCTAATTTGACTTTGGTGCAGGTCATGTTGTTCTTCACATTACCTTCACTGGTAAACACACTATATCAAATAAAATCAAAGTTTATTTGGCACACCCACAGCATACTGAAGGTGTAAACGGTACAGTGAAATGGTTACTTGCATAGTGGAATCTTTTGTCTAGAAATGTAGCTAGCTAGCTAAACAATGAACCTTTATCCCAACTCAAAACGTTACTACTCTGCATGAATCTACAGGTAGCTGAAGCTAACCAACTAGGTTCAACGTTAGCTAGCTAGAATTAGACAATTAGAAACGTATAATATCTGAAAATACAGCTAGCTAGACTCTCTTACCTGTATACCATAGTACTCTCCGACTCCATTTTGTTATTCCCAGCCTATAGACGGCATCCCTAGCCGCGTCCTCAAAGCATGCTTCAAGAGGGCCACCATTGTTCCTGTTCCCATGAAAGCCAAGGTAACTGAGCTAAATGACTATCGCCCCGTAGCACTCACTTCCATCATCATGAAGTGCTTTGAGAGACTAGTCAAGGATCATATCACCTCCACCCTACCTGACACCCTAGACCCACTCCAATATGCTTACCGCCCCAATAGGTCCACAGATGACGCAATCGCAATCACACTGCACACTGCCCTAACCCATCTGGACAAGAGGAAAACCTATGTAAGAATGCTGTTCAAATCAAATCAAAGTTTATTTGTCACATGCGTTGAATACAACAGGTACAACCTTACAGTGAAATGCTTACTTACAGGCTCTATCCAATAGTGCAAAAACGGTATTAGGTGAACAATAGGTAGGTTAAGAAATAGAAAAAACAGTACAGACAGGCTATATACAGTAGCGAGGCTATGAAAGTGGCGAGGCTACATACAGACACTGGTTAGTCAGGCTGATTGAGGTAGTACGTACATGTAGATATGGTTAAAGTGACTATGCATATATGATGAACAGAGAGAAACAGTAGTGTAAAAGAGGGGTTGGCGGGTGGTGGTTCGGACACAATACAGATAGCCCGGTTAGCCAATGTGCGGGAGCACTGGTTGGTCGGCCAAATTGAGGTAGTATGTACATGAATGTATAATTAAAGTGACTACAGCTCAGCATATATCCTTTTGAGGGCATGGCAGATTTACGCCCCCTTTGGAGAAATTGGGTACCCCTAGTAAACTGAAAAAAAAAACATCAAAAATTGCTAATATATGCATATAATAATTATTATTGGATAGAAAACACTCTAAAGCTTCTAAAACCGTTGGAATTATGTCTGTAAGTATAGCAGAACTCACAGGGCATGTATTCTTCCAAACTAGTTTTTGTGGCCATGAAAGTTGGAGCAACTTTGACGTCATGGCCCCCACCCTTCCCGACCACTTATGGATCTGGGGACACTTTCCATCTCTTCCACTAGATGTCCTCTTTCTTTAGAGCGTTCAATCGTTCAAATCGCGCGAGAATTGGCCCTATAGGAGTGATTGGAGTAAGTGTCGCGATAAAAAAACCTGTGCGTTAGGGCGCGAATTGGTCACAGCCATTCCTTTGTTCCAGCACTCCTGGGAAGAGCAAACGATGCCCGGTTGAATTGAAGTTTGTTTTGCACGTCTAAAACATCATAAAGCTTGCTTCTGCACTTAGTTTGACCTGTTTAGTCAACATATAATGTGTAATTTTGAAGTTTTGATGCGCAACTTATCCGGACCGGAGGACGTTTTGGGTGCATTTCAGCTGATGTTATTAGCAGTAGCTAATACAAAGACGCAAGACTTGAAACCAAACGATGTATTGGGTAAGTATGAACCCTTCCAGAACATTCTGAACGAAGACCATCGAAGGTAAGGGAATATTTATGCTTAAATCTGTGTTTCTGTTGACTCCAACATTACGTGGAAATGTAGCTTGGAACTGAGCGCTGTCTCAGCATATGAAATAGTGTGCGATTTCTGTAACGTTAAAAATAAATCTAACACAGCGGTTGCATAAAGAAGCAGTGTATCTTTCTAACTATATGTAGAACATGTATATTTAGCCAAAGTTTATGATGTCTATTTACGTTATCTTGCCGAGCTACCTAGATTTCCTGCGGGCATTTTTGAGTAATTTCTGAACATGAGTACACTGTAAATGGACATTTATGGATATATATGGCATATTATTGAAAAAAAAAAATGTACTGTGTAACATGTCCTATCACTGTCATCTGATGAAGATTTTCAAAAGGTTAGTGAGCGATTTATTTTTTAATCCTGCTTTTATAATTTTATATTTTCTGGGACAAAATGGCTGCCGCTTGTCTTTGTTTCGGTGGTGGTCTAATATAAATGTGTGGTGTGTTTTCGCCGTAAAACATTTTAAAAATCTGACATGCTGGGTAGATCAACAAGGTGTTTATCTTTCATTTGAGCTATTGGACTTGTTAATGTGTGGAGGTTAAATATTTCTAAGAATATTTTTGCGTTCCATGCGCCACCGTTTGAGCTGAACGGGGGGGAGGGTGTTCCTCCAGAGGAACTCCTGGCATCAACAGGCATAGTACCCTCCAAACTCTTCATTAAGCTCGAGATTCTGGGTCTTAACCCCGCCCTGTGCACCTGGGTCCTGAACTTTCTGACAGGCCGCCCCCAGGTGGTGAAAGTAGGAAACAACATCTCCACTTCACTGACCCTCAACATCCAGACGGGTAGGTCAGTACAGGTACATCAAAACTGGGACTGAGAGACTGAAAAACAGCTTCTATCTCAAGGCCATCAGACTGTTAAACGGCCATTACTAACATTGAGTGGCTGCTGCCAACATACTGACTCAAATCTCTAGCCACTTTAATAATTTAAATTGGATGCAATAAATGTATTACTAGTCACTTTAAACAATGGCACTTTATATAATGTTTACATACCCTACATTACTCATTTCATATGTATATACTGTACTCTATACCATCTACTGCATCTTTCCTATGCCGTTCGGCCATCACTCATCCATATATTTATATGTACATATTCTTATTACACTTGTGTGTAAAAGGTAGTTATTGTGAAATTGTTAGATTACTTGTTAGATATTACTGCATGGTCAGAACTAAAAGCACAAGCATTTCACTATACATATACTGAGCAGCTCATGTTATAGACAGAAGCATGCTACATGGCAGACTTATCTCTCGGCATGTCCAGCCCATCTATTACCTCAGCCAATCATGGCTAGCGGGAAGGTTCCTGTGGTTTTCCTAAACTAACTAGGCTTGTAATTTAACAATTTTCTTCATATTTACAGATGGCATACAAGTTTGTTATTAAGAAGAAGAAGAAGTTCTCAAAAGAGAACCTGGATGTTCCACAGCACTACTGGCAAAATATTCTGTGGAGAGATGAAACTAAAGTTGAGTTGTTGGAAGGAACACACAACACTATGTGTTGGAGAAAAAAAGACACAGCACACCAACATCAAAACCTCATCTCAACTGTAAAGTATGGTGGAGGGAGCATCATGCTTTGGGGCTGCTTTGCTGCCTCTGGGCCTAGATAGCTTGCTATCGTCGTCAGATTTCCCAAGTTTATCAAGACATTTTGCAGGAGATCTGTCCCCCAATTGGATAATGTTGGGTGATGCAACAGGACAATGACCCAAAACGCAGAAGTAAATCAACAACATGATGGCTTCAACAGAAGAAAATACACCTTTTGGAGTGGCCCAGTCAGAGTTCTGACCTCAACTCGATTGAGATGCTGTTGCATGACCTCAAGTGAGCAGTTCACACCAGACATCCCAAGAATATTGCTGAATTGAAACAGTTTTGCAAAGAGGAATGGTCCAGAATTTCTCCTCACCGTTGTGCAGGTCTGATCCGAAACTACAGAAAACATTTGTTTGAGGCTATTGCTGCCAAAAGAGGGTCAACCTGTTATTAAATCCAAAGGTTCACATACTTATTCCACCCTGCACTGTGAATGTTTACACGGTGTGTTCAATAAAGACATGAAGCCGTATAATTGTTTGTGTGTTATTAGTTTAAGCAGACAGTGTTTGTCTATTGTTATGACTTAGATGAAGATCAGATCCAATTTTATGACCAATTTATACAGAAATACAGGTAATTGCATAGGGTTCACATACTTTTTCTTGCCACTGTAAAATCACTGCGCTGCTTGTTGCGGAACCCTGGTTTACGGTCTCCCCTGCTGGTTGGTCATGGATAAGTGAACACCTTTAGAATAACATGCACCTGCTTTGGTTGAATAGGAGCAATAGGAATTACAACTTTGGGCAGGGGAATAGGGGGGTCTAATGTATGTGGATGGTGGTGGGTACTGAAGATTCATGATGGGCCATGTGGAACAAGGCTTTCTACCCCGGGAACCATAAATCACACTACACCCTTGGTCCGTCCAGCTACCCCCATCATGATTTACAACTTGTTCTTTTCCAGAATTTATTGAAATATAGAATTAAACCTCTATGGTGTATATGTGTTTGCAGCTGGTGGATGAAATGATGAGGCCAGTATGTTACCAGTCACACAAAGGAATAAAGGTCATTATAAATCATCTCAATGACTACTTCTATTCTCCGTTGTTGGAGAGCCGACCTCAGAAGTAGGGACCTCAATTATCAGGACCTTAGTCGATAGCTGGGTTGTTTGTTTAGTCTGAACTGTAATTGAGGAGAGGGGACAGGAAGAAATCACTGCAGAGTTTGGAAAAGCAGGAGGGAAGTAGGAGGTGTTGTGGCCTATCAACCTTAAAAGCTTGTTTGCGAAGTCAGTGAAACCAGAGGGAGCACAGATGCTGCAGGTGGTGGGATGGAGGGAGGAAGCGACAGTCCTTGTCAACAACAACAACAGAACGCTATCCGTCACCCCGTTGACACCGCATGCAAGTAGGAACGGACGCCCGGCAACTTCAGCATGAACGGAGAAAAACAGTATTATTTTTGCAGCGCTTTGAGGGTAAAGGTTAAAAAGCAACACATGGCGCCATATGCTACCTCCGTCTACACAGAGTCAAAGGAGGCTGAGACTCTGAGACGGGAAAAAGTGAGTCATTTATCAAATTGTGACCATATTACTGTTTATTCAGTAAGTCCTACGGTAGGGTAGTTTGCCAAACAAGCAGCCTCCACATAATAATAAGAAGGGAGGCCTCTTAGTTTTAACAATTGTGAGTGGAGAAAACATCTTACAACATCAATTTGAAAGGCAGATTAGGTTATTCTCTGTTATGACAAATGGAGAAGAGAACAGCCTTGAAAACAAAATGCTAATCAGAACAAATTAAGCGGGCAGATAAATGTGTCTCAATAGAGTTGTGGGTGAGTTGTAGAACATGTAGTGTCGACACCCCTGTTTTCTCCGAAACACATTGCTAGGTCATCTGTCGATCACATATGACAGGTAAACATCACTCAGGGGACCTTGCCTGGATGTGTGACATGTACGATAGTGACTGGCACCAATTAAATATGGCACACTGTGCCAGACACAATCTGCATTTATGTCCATCAATTCTGTATGGGCATCATAAGACTGCACTGTAGGCATCATGGACTCATTGTGTTGCAAAACACTGTTTTGTTATGAATGTAGATGTTGATTTTTCAGTGGTTAACTTGCACAGATATACACTGAATTAGAGTTCTACTTAATGCTGTGCTAACTTGAAACTTTTTGGAACATTCTAGGAAGGGAACACACCCTCTTCCCTGACCGTTCTTTCTCCCCCTCTCTCTCCTTCTCCTCAAGTAAACATGTATTGCTATCCACCAGATGTTGGAGAATTTCATGGAAATGTCAAGTTAAAACATACATGCATACAAATTCAAACAAATGAGTTGACATGTCAGCCAATCATTTATACAGTTCAGCATCGTACACATTCTCGCTTTTATGCACATTTGTATGTTGTCATCAAGGTACATTTTTTTTCCGATATCAAGGGGCTTAAGAACACCTTTGAGGAACACCAATTCCATCCAGCCCTAATTACAGGGTGGGTTCTTCCCTCATGTGTAGCCGCAGCCTGCAATAGGTTCATCCAGGGACAGAGGCCTCGGTTTGACCTCTCTCTCCAAACCCCATCCAAATGATTTAAGTGCAGCTGTATGTCTTTTTGTGTCAGGACTCTGTCTGCCAGTGATCAAGCACAGCACCGGCACAGATCCGTGCTGCTAAGTGAAGTCAATAAGAGGGGTTTGGATCTGTCCTACCTGTCTAGTCTGGTGCCTGAGACTCCCCGATGCAACACTTCAAATGCATAGAGAGAGAGTGATAGAGACAGAAAGAGAGAGAGGAGAGAGAGAGAGAGTGACTTATCCCAGAACTGAATCCGTCCGTGTCTATCAGTCACTGTCGGCTCCAATCTGGGCAGATAAAGAGAGAGACGATCTCTCTGCAACCACGCTGAGACAGACAAAAACAAAAGAAGAGGGGAGGGGTTTATGCCTGGGTGTTTTTTTATCTTACCTTTATTTAGCCAAGTCAACAACTCTCATTCAAAAAGTAAACAGTCCAAAACAGTTCAACAACACTTTTGAAACATTAGGGCAACATTTCAAGGGCTCTAACCCCACTACACAGATCATTCTGAGGATCTCCAAATCCATACATGATGTTCAACACTGCTGCAGCTACTGTCTATGTTTCTCTAGTATATGATCACCAGTGCTGGAAAAGTACCCAAATGTCATACTTGAGTAAAAGTAAAGATACACTACATGACCAAAAGTATGTGGACACGTGCAAGTTGAACATCTCATTCCAAAATCATGGGGATTAATATGGAATTGGTCCCCCCTTTGCTGTGATAACAGCCCTCCACTCATCTGGGAAGTCTTTCCACTATATTTTGGAACATTGCTGTGGGGACTTGCTTCAATTCAGCCACAAGAGCATTAGTGAAGTCGGGCACTGGTGTTGGGTGATTAGGCCTGGCTCGCAGTCAGTGTTCCAAAGGTGTTCGATGGGGTTGAGTTCAGGCTCTGTGCAGGCCAGTCAAGTTCTTCCACATTGATTTCGACAAACTATTTCTGTATGGACCTCGATTTGTGCACGGGGCCATTGTCATGTTGGAACAGTAAAGAGCCTTCCCCAAACTGTTTCCACAAACTTGGAAGCGCAGAATCATCTAGAATGTAATTGTATGCTGTAGTGTTAAAATGTCCCGTCACTGCAACTAAGGGGCCTAGCCTAAACCATGAAAAACAGCCCTAGACATTATTCCTCCTCCACCAAACTTTACAGTTGGCACTATACATTTGACCAGGTAGCTTTCTCCTGGCATTCGCCAAACTCAGATTCGTCCGTTGGACTGCCACATGGTGAAGCGTGATTCATCACTCCGGAGAACATTGTCATGCTGAAACAGGAAAGGGCCTTCCCCAAACTGTTGACACAGAGTTGGAAGCACAGAATCGTCTAGAATGTCATTGCTTGCTGTAACTAAGGGGTCTAGCCCAAACCATGAAAAACAGTCCCAAACCGTTATTCCTCTACCTCCACCAAACTTTTCAGATGGCATTATGCATTGGGGCAGGTAGCGTTCTCCTGGCATCCGGCAAACCCAGATTTGTCCATTGGACTGCCAGATGGTGACGCGGGATTCATCATCCAGAGAACACATTTCCACTGCTCCAGAGTCCAATGGTGGCAAGCGTAACACCACTCCAGCTGACGCTTGGCATTGCGCCTGGTGATCTTAGACGTGTGCGGCTGCTCGTCCATGGAAACCCATTTCATGAAGCTCCAGACAAACAGTTCTTGGGCTGACGTTGCTTCCAGAGGAAGTTTGGAACTCGGTAGTGAGTGTTGCATCCAAGGCAGAAGATTTTTACGTGCTACGCGCTTCAACACCCGGCGGTCCTGTTCTGTGAGCTTGTTTGGCCTACCACTTCGCGGCTGAGCCGTTATTGCTCCTAGATGTTTCCACTTCACAATAACAGCACTTACAGTTAACCGGGGCAGCTCTAGCAGGGCAGAAATTTGACAAACTGATTTGTTGAAAAGGCAGTATCTTATGACAGTGCCGCTTTGAAAGTCACTGAGCTCTTCAGTAAGGTCATTCTATTATCAATAGTTGTCTATGGAGATTGCATGGCTGTGTGCTCGCTTTTATACACCTGCCAGAAACGGGTGTGGCTGAAGTAGCTGAATCCACTAATTTGAAGGGGTTTCCACATACTTTTGTATATATAGTGTACCTAATAGAAAATGACGAAAATGTGAAAGTTGCCCAGTTCAATACTACTTCAGCACAATTATTTGTTTTTAAATATACTTAAATATCAAATATTCTTATATTTACCAAACCAGACGGCACCATTTTCTTGTTTTTTTTATTTACTGATAGCCAGGGGCACACTGCAAGACTCATAATTGGTGTGAGTCTGCCAGATCAGAGGCAGTAGGGATGACCAGGGATGTTCTCTTGATAAGTGTGTGAATAGGACGATTTTCCTGTCCTGCTAAGCATTCAAAATGTAATGAGTACTTTTGTGTGTCAGGGAAAATGTATGGAGCAACACGTTTATTGTTATCTTAAGGAATGTAGTGCAGTAAAAATAAAAGTTGTAAAATATAAATAGTAGAGTACAGTTACCCCAAAAAACTACTTAAGTAGTATTTTAAAGTACTTTTACTAATGTAATTTACACCACTGTTGTTGTTATGAGATCCCCCACAAACACAAATTATTTATTTGTAAATTATGTCTGACTGTTGAAGGGTGCCCCTGGCTATCCGTACAGAAAAAACACAAGAAAATCGTGCCGCCTGGGTTGCTTAATATAAAGAATTTGAAATTACATTTACTCCTGATACTTAAGAATATTTTAGCGATTACATTTATGTTTGATACTTAAATATATTTAAAACCAAATACTTTTAGACTTTTACTCAGGTAGTATTTTACTGGGTGACTTTCACTTTTACTTGAGTCATTTTCTTTTAAAGTATATTTACTTTTACTCAAGTATGACAATTGGATACTTTTTCCACAACTGAACAACAATGTTCCTTTTCTCGGCTCCTGTTCAGGGAGTATATGTTGTTTTTCTGAGTGGTTTTACAGAGGGATTTTCTGATTAACAGTTCACTCCTTTCTCTCCCATTCATGGAGGTCAGCTGCACGCCACTATATAGCTCAAGGCTGTTTTTTGTTGTTTACTTAATGCACATATAAAAGGAGAAAGGTTTTCTAAAGCCCTACTCATCTCCAACAGGCAAAAATTTGAAAAAATCATACCAGAGCCTCAGGTGAAATTTTGCAATATTATTCAATAGGCCTTTCCTGTTTGACCTCTTTTTTTTGCATTTGAGCTTTTTGTGGGTTCTTTCTGTGATTATTTTCTGCACACTTCTGTATGATATTGCCACAAGAAGTGGGGTCAGGGCCATAGTACTGCTACTGCTCTACTGTGAATTGACAATGAAGAAGAGTCCTATACTCTATAGAACAATGTACTGTATAATTGAATGTTTTTAGACTTACTTTATTGCTTTGAATGTGCTTTTAAATATTTCGATTTAATGTTGTTTATGTGATTGTTATAGTCGTTGTCTTTGCATTTTTGCACTGACAAAGCTATTTACAGTCAAACATATTCTACCAGTTGGTGAGTCGGACGAGAGGGATATACTACAGGCACCCGACAAGACCCTCATCCCCATCATTCACAGGAGAAAGACACAGAGATACCGAGGACGAAGGTCGAGGTGCCTTGTGAGGATCCAGCGGCGAGTTGGTAATTTGCCTTTACCGTCAGTCCTATTAGCCAATGTACAATCATTGGATACTGAATAGACAAACCTCAAGCACGTATATTCTACCAACAGGACATTAAAAACTGTAATATCTTATGTTTCACCGAATAACATACAGCTGGCGGGTTATACACTGTCGGCAGGATAGAACAGTAGCCTCTGGTAAGACAAGGGGTGGCGGTCTATGTACATTTGTAAACAACAGCTGGTGCACGATATCTAAGGAAGTCTCAAGGTTTTGCTCGCCTGAAGTAGAGTATCTCATGATAAGCTGTAGACCACACTATTTACCAAGAGTTTCAATCTATATTTTTTGTAGCTGTTTAATTACCACAACAAACTGATGATGGCACTAAGACCGCACTCATTGAACTGTATATGGCCATAAGCAAACAGGAAAATGCTCATCCAGAGGCGGCGCACCTAGTGGCTGGGGACTTTAATTCAGGGAAACTTAAATCCGTTTTACCTCATTTCTACCAGCATGTTAAATGTGCAACTAGAGGAAAAATCTCTTGACCACCTTTACTCCACACACAGAGACATGTACAAAGCTCTCCCTCTCCCTCCATTTGGCAAATCTGACCATAATTCTATCCTCCTGCCGCTTTCAAGGAGCAGGACTCTAACCCGGAAGATTATAAGAAATCCCGCTATGCCCTCCGACGGACCATCAAACAGGCAAAGCACCATTACAGGACTAAGATTGAGTCGTACTACACCGGCACCAACACTTGTCAGATGTGGCAGGGCTTGCAAACGATTACAGACTACAAAGGGAAGCACAGCCGCGAGCTTCCAAGTGACACGATGTCGAGCCTACCCTCCTGTACTCCCTATTCACTCACCGATATATACCCCCGTATATACTGTATCCTCGCTATTGTTATTTTACTGCTGCTCTTTAATTATTTGTAACTTTTATTTCTTAATTTTTACTGAACACATATTTTTCTTAAAACTGCATTGTTGGTTAAGGGCTTGTAAGTAAGCATTTCACTGTAAGGTCTACAGCTGTTGCATTTGGCACATGTGACAAATTCAATTTGATTTGATTTGATTTTAAGTCGGTTGGTCTTTCAGTCTCTCTGTCATAATTTTTTAGGTAATGTTGCAATTATCTAAAGAACATCACACAAAATATTTTTAAAAATCTGAAAATATAATATCCTTAGAATGTTCTCCTAACATTTCCAAAAATGTTTTTCACAACATCTGTAAAACCTACCACAGAACATTCCCTGAAGGTTCTCGTGAGGTTACTAGAGAATGTAATAACACAATGTTCTTAGAACAAACTGCCGCAACAAAATGGGAGAGCAATTGAAGTGGTTCTAACGAAACATTACAGGAACGTTCTGCTAATGTTGATGGATATGTTACTCCCCAACACCCATAACATACAAGAAGGGAATATTCCTACAATGGTCTCATAAAGCTTTAGTGTGACATGACATACTGGTTCTAATAACATTCCCTGAACATATTCCAGCAATGAAATGGAGCAATAGAAGTTGTTTAAAAAAAACGTATTCAGCTAATGTTGATGGAGATATAACTACTTAAACTAGTTACATGGGTAACTGTCAAAATAATAGAAATGCATGAGTAAATGAAGGATACAAAGTACTGTATATTGAAAGCAGGTGCTTCCGCATAGCAGGACCAGTGTTATAGAGGGGCCTGGCCCACCCCACCCTACCATACCTCCTTGTCCGTCCAAATAGAATATTTAAATATTGATAATTTATTTGACCGAGACGCACACTGACTGACAGAAAGACACATCAATCTCAGATAAAGAATCTGAGCTCCCCTCTGTATCAGTATGTATAGGGCAAAAGAGTATGGCATGTCATACTATTTCTGGCCAGACAGCATCAGATACATGGGTTACATGTAGTAAGACAGAGAGGCACTGTTTCGCTCACTCAAATGCTTAATGCTCTTTAGCAGAGAGGAAGAGAGGACAAGAGAGGGCTCACTCTCACCAAAATCTGTATGGGCAGTATTTGCAGACCTAAGCTTGTCGCCTGCTTTCCCGCCTTTGGGATAATGACTCCCATTGTTAGGGCAGAGACATGAGCATCTAGTCATTATATGCAGATCTCTGGTTTCAGACTCTTGCAAATTGGAAAGGAAAGTTGGCAGGTGCACAGTGCACTGTTAGCACGCTGACTCCCCCTAAAGTAAATTGACCCTGGTATCAACAACACAAATAATAAGAAACAGATTTTGTATCACAGATTTTGTATCACAGTATTCCTGCTGTGGTGGTTGCCTGGGAAGCTGTGCAGACAGAGTAGATGTTGAATTTTCTAAAATGTCTATCATTACAGCTTGATGACAGTGGAAAGACAAAAGGAGATGGAAAGTGAAATCGATTTCCGAATATCTTTAAATAATTCTCCCAATCGATCTTCTCCATTATTGTCTAACAGTAGCCTGTCTAGCGGTAAGTGGAAATATTGACCATCATTATTTCAATGACTGAATGACTCAGTGGTCCTTCCGTAGTCTAGTGCTAATTTCGCTAAAGGCTAAGGGGCTAACGGGACATGGCTCTCTACAAATAGAGAATGGCCTGGCAGTGTCCCAATCCTTAGAACTGTTAGAAATACCAAGAAATATTCAGTTTTGGCTGGTCAATTAAATTAAATTCACTAAAACTGCACTGTAGCACTGCCACTATTCTGCTCTTTCAGGGAGTAACATGGAATCTTCAAAGAGTAAGGACAGGGCTTGAACATAATATGTTGAACACAACTATATTTAACATCATAGTGATGGGAGTTACTAGGCAATAGAGGGGGATCAATGGTAGAGAAGGAGGGAAAACTAGGAGAGAGGAGCTCAGGTGATCAATATCACTGATCCTGAAACCAGCCTGGTTGGCATTTGCACAGTTGTCCCTGTCTGGCCCAACCACTGTTATGCCCTAAAGGACATATGACTAACATAACCAGTCAAGATGAGGGCAAGAAGAAACTCCTTAATGCTACCTTTAGGGTTTTTCACAAGTTTGCTGAGAAGAGAAGTTGAAAATCATCAACAGCTTGCAGTCTAAAACATGTAAATTAGCAATGATGACATACCTTTTACTGGCTTTGCCTTCAGTATCTACAAGCAGTCACCAGAACAATCTTGCATAACAGCGTCTAGTGGAGAATTCTGCACAACAATGCAGACTGAACTGATCAAAAGTAGATTTTTGAATGTTGTTCAAACTTTTGGTGGTTCAGGTACTCCAGCAAAACGTAATCACAAAAAAGTTTAACTGCTGTATTTGAGATCTCGTCCTAGTGAACTTGAAACATAACAACACTACAAAAACCACTGCTGTGAATGATTTTTCACCACCCAGGCTCCTCTGTATTATACACAAAAACATCCCTGCTGCTGATGACCACGTTAGCGTATCTCTCCAGGAAGGATCTTGTGTAACCATTGTCATATAGGCCAGGGCAACTTCCAAGATGGCCGCCACCACCACCATTCACTAGTAAATCAACCATCCATCCTTATGAGTGTATTAACATTTTCACACTAAGGTACCACCAACCCACACCATAATAGATCTGTAATTACTCCATACAGTCCCAGGACATCGCATGCCTCGTCTCCATGATATTCATAACCAGGAAATTATCCCATTGATCTCGACTACATTCAGAAGCGTCATGCCCAGTTTAAATAATATATATATATATATCCTTAATTAATTACTACATTTTGATTTTAAGCCCACGTTTTATTATAATTATTTATTTAAAAAAAGATCTCTCAGCGGTATTTTGCAGAAGGGGCACACTGACTGGACCACACTGACCGGAGGAGATATGTTTGTAAACATACCTGTGATTTTTACAGATCAAGCTGTGTAGCCTATTGAATGAAAATGTTTTGTTGTTTCTCTGTAAAACTAGCCACCTACCAATTTTATTAAGTTAGCTTTAGCTAGCCAGCTAGATAGGTATCCCTGTCTCCCAACCTCATAACTAGTTACCAAGCCATTTCAGTCTATTAATCATTTTAGAGTAGCTTGTATAACTACTGTCGCTGAAAAGTCTAACATTGCTTTAATCCTTGGGTTATGAGAACACAGTGCATATAGGAAAGTATTCAGACCCCTTCCCTTTTTTCACATTTTGTTACATTTATTAAAAATAAAAACAGAAATACCTTATTTACATAACTATTCAGACCATTTGCTATGAGACTCGAAATTGAGCTCATGTGCATCCTGATTCCATTGATCATTCTTGAGATGTTTCTACAACCTGACTGGAGTCCACCTGCGGTAAATTCAATTGATTGGACATGATTTGGAAAGGCACACATCTGTCTATGTAAGGTCCCACAGTTGACAGTGCATGTCAGCAAAAACCAAACCATGAGGTAGAAGGAATTGTTCATAGAGCTCAGAGACAGGATTCTGTCGAGGCACAGATCTGGGAAAGGGTACCCAAAAATGTCTGCATCATTGAAGGTTCCCAAGAACACGTGGCTTCCATCATTCCTCTACAGGATTGGTGTGCCCCCTGCGGGACGGTTGAGCTAACGTAGGCTAATGTGATTAGCATGAGGTTGTAAGTAACAAGAACATTTCTCAAGACATAGACATATCTGATATTGGCAGAAAGCTTAAATTCTTGGCAATCTAATTGCACTGTCCAATTTACAGTAGCTATTACAGTGAAATAATACCATGCTATTGTTTGAGGAGAGTGCACATTTATGAACTTGAAAATGTAGTAATAAACCAATTAGGCACATTTGTGCAGTATTGATAGAACATTTTGAACAGAAATGCAATGGTTCATTGGATCAGCCTAAAACTTTTCACATACACTGCTGCCATCTAGTGGCCACAATCAAAATTGCGCCTAGGTTGCCTTTCTCTTGCATTTCAAAGATGGTACAAAAAAGTGTTTTCTTTGTATTATCTTTTACCAGATCTAATGTGTTATATTCTCCTATATGCATTTAACATTTCCACAAACTTCAAAGTGTTTCCTTTCAAATGGTTTCAAGAATATGCATATTCTTGCTTCAGGTCCTGACCTACAGGCAGTTAGATTTGGTATGTCATTTTAGGCAAAATTGAAAAAAAGGGTCGGATCCTTAAGAGGATATTATTAAATTGTTAATTGTTAAATTTTAAAGTTTTGAACCACCAAAACTCTTCCTAGAGCTGGCCTTCTGACCATAGTGCGCAATCAGGGGGAGAATGGTCTTAGTCAGGGAAGTGATCAAGAACCCGGTGGTCACTCTGATAGAGGTCCAGAGTTCCTCTATGGAGATGGGAGAACCTTCCAGAACGACAACCATATCTGCAGCACTCCACAAATCAGACCTTTATGGTAGAGTGGAGCCACTCCTCAGTAAAAGGCACATGGCAGCCCACATTGAGTTTGCCAAAAGGCACCTAAAGTACTCTCAGACCATGAGAAACAAGATTCTCTGGTGATGAAACCAAGATTAAACTCTTTCGCCTGAATGCCAAGCATCACATCTGGAGGAAACCTGACACCATCCCTACGGTGAAGCATGGTGGTGGCAACCTCATGCTGTGGGCATGTTCTTCAGCAGCAGGGACTGGGAGACTAGTCAGGATCGAGGGAATGATGAACAGAGCAAAGTACAGAGAGATCCTTGATGAAAACCTGCTCCAGAGCGCTAAGCACACAGCCAAGACAACGCAAAAGTGGCTTCTGGACAAGTCTCTGAATGTCTTTGAGTGGCCCAGCCAGAACCCCAACTTGAACCCGATCTAACATCTCAGGAATGACCTGAAAATTGCTGTTCAGCGACGCTCCCCATCCAACCTGATTGAGCTTTTTATTTATTTATTTGACCTTTATTTAACCAGGTAGGCAAGTTGAGAACAAGTTCTCATTTACAACTGCGACCTGGCCAAGATAGAGCAAAGCAGTTCGACACATTTAACAACACAGAGTTACACATGGAGTAAAACAAACATTTAGTCAATAATACAGTAGAAAAATAAGTCTATATACAATGTTAGCAAATAGATAAGAGATAAGTGACGTAAAGGCAATAAATAGGCCATGGTGGCGAAGTAAATACAATATAGCAATTAAAACACTGGAATGGTAGATTTGACAATAGATGAGTGTGCAAAGTACAAATACTGGGGTGCAAAGGAGCAAAATAAATAAATAAATACAGCAGGGGAAGAGGTAGTTGTTTGGGCTATTTATAGATGGGCTATGTACAGGTGCTGTAATCTGTGAGCTGCTCTGACAGCTGGTGCTTAAAGCTAGTGAGGGAGATAAGTGTTTACAGTTTCAGAGATTGTTGTACTTCGTTCCAGTCATTGGCAGCAGAGAACTGGAAGGAGAGGCGGCCAAAAGAGGAATTGGCTTTGGGGGTGACAAGTGAGATATACCTGCTGGAACGCATGCTACGGGTAGGTGCAGCTATGGTGACCAGTGAGCAGTGTTAAGGCGGGACTTTACCTAGCAGGGTCTTGTAGATGACCTGGAGCGAGTGGGTTTGGCGACGAGCATGAAGCGAGGGCCAGCCAACGAGAGTGTACAGGTCGCAGTGGTGGGTAGTATATGGGGCTTTGGTGACAACACGGATGGCACTGTGATAGACTGCATCCAATTTGTTGAGTAGGGTGTTGGAGGTTATTTTGTAAATGACATCGCCAAAGCCGAGGATCGGTAAGATGATCAGTTTTACGAGGGTATGTTTGGCAGCATGAGTGAAGGATTCCAATTCTAGATTTAACTTTGGATTGGAGATGTTTTATGTGAGTCTGAAAGGAGAGTTTACAGTCTAACCAGACACCTAGGTATTTGTAGTTGTCTACATATTCTAAATCAGAACTGTCCAGAGTAGTGATGTTGGACGGGCAGGCCAGTGCAGGCAGTGATCGGTTGAAGAGCATGCATTTAGTTTTACTTGTATTGAAGAGCAGTTGGAGGCCACGGAAGGAGAGTTGTATGGCATTGAAGCTCATCTGGAGGGTTGTTAACACAGTGTCCAAAGAAGGGCCAGAAGTATACAGAATGGTGTCGTCTGCGTAGAGGTGGATCAGAGACTCACCAGCAACAAGAGCGACATCATTGATATATACAGAGAAGAGAGTCGGCCCAAGAATTTAACCCTGTGGCACCCCAATAGAGACTGCAAGAGGCCCGGACAACAGGCCCTCAGATTTGACACACTGAACTCTGTCAGAGAAGTAGTTGGTGAACCAGGTGAGGCAATCATTTGAGAAACCAAGCCTGTTGAGTCTGCCGATGAGGATGTGGTGATTGATTGAGTCGAAAGCCTTGGCCAGGTCAATGAATACGGCTGCACAGTATTGTTTCTTATCGATGGCAGTTAAAGATATCATTTAGAACCTTGAGTGTGGCTGAGGTGCACCCATGACCAGCTCTGAAACCAGATTGCATAGCGGAGAAGGTACGGTGGGATTCGAAAAGGTTGGTGATCTGTTTGTTAACTTGGCTTTCGAAGACCTTAGAAAGGCGGGTAGGATAGATTTTGGTCTGTAGCAGTTTGGGTCAAGAGTGTCCCCCCCTTTGAAGAGGGGTTAACCGCAGCTGCTTTCCAATCTTTGGTAATCTCAGACGACACGAAAGAGAGGTTGAACAGGCTAGTAATAGGGGTTGCAACAATTTCGGCAGACCATTTTGCAGCTCTTTCAGAACATCAGCTGACTTGATTTGGGAGAAGGAGAAATGGAGAAGGCTTGTGCGAGTTGCTGTGGGGGGTGCAGTGCTGTTGACTGGGGTAGGGGTGGCCAGGTGGAAAGCATGGCCAGCCGTAGAAAAATACTTATTGAAATTCTCAATTATAGTGGATTTATCGGTGGTGACAGAGTTTCCTATCCTCAGTGAAGTGGGCAGCTGGGAGGAGGTGCTCTTATTGTCCATGGACTTTACAATGTCCCAGAACTTTTTTGAGTTTGTGTTGCAGGAAGCAAATTTCTGCTTGAAAAATCTAGTCTTGGCTTTTATAACTGCCTGTGTATATTGGTTTCTAACTTCCCTAAAAGTTGCATTTCACGGGGGCTGTTCGATGCTAATGCAGAACGCACAGGATGTTTTTGTGTTGGTTTAAGGGCAGTCAGGTCTGGAGAGAACCAAGGGCTATATCTGTTCCTGGTTCTAAATTTCTTGAATGGGGCATGCTTATTTAAGATGGTGAGGAAGGCATTTAAAAAACATAACCAGGCATCCTCTTCCGATTGGGATGAGGTTAATATATCCAGGATACCTGGGTCAGGTCGATTTGAAAGGCCTGCTCGCTGAAGTGTTTTGGGGAGCGTTTGATAGTGATGAGTGGAGGTCGTTTTACCGCTGACCCATTACGGATGCAGGCAATGAGGCAGTGATCGCTGAGATCTTGGTTGAAAACAGCAGAGGTGTATTTAGAGGGCAAGTTGGTTAGGATGATATCTATGAGAGTGCCCGTGTTTACGGCTTTGGGGTTGTACCTGATGGGTTCAATGATAATTTGTGTGAGATTGAGGGCATCAAGTTTATATTGTAGGATGGCCAGGGTGTTAAGCATGTCACAGTTTAGGTCACATAGCAGCACGAGCTCTGAAGGTAGATGGGTGGCAATCAGTTCACATATGGTATCAAGAGCACAGCTGAGGGCAGAGGGTGGTCTATATCAGGCAGCAACGGTGAGAGACTTGTTTCTAGAGAGGTGGATTTCTAAAAGTTAAAATTGTTTGGGTACAGACCTGGATAGTCGGACAGAACTGTGCAGGATATCGCTGCAGTAGATTGCAACACCGTCCCCTTTGGCCGTTCTATCCTGTCTGAAAATGTTGTAGTTAGGGATGGAGATTTCCTAAGCCAGGATTCAGACACGGCTAAGACATCCGGGTTGGCAGAGTGTGCTAAAGCAGTGAATAAAACAAACTTAGGGAGGCTTCTAATGTTAACGTGCATGAAACCAAGGCTTTTACGGTTACAGAAGTCATCAAAAGAGAGCGCCTGGGGAATAGGAGTGGAGCTAGACACTGCAGGGCCTGGATTCACCTCTACATTGCCAGAGGAACAGAGGAGGAGTAGGATAAGGGTACGGCTAAAAGCCATGAGAATTGGACGTTTAGGACGTCCGGAACAAAGAGTAAAAGGAGCAGGTTTCTGGGGGCAATAAAATAGATTCAAGGTATAGTGTACAGATAAAGGTATGGTAGGATGTGAATACAGTGGAGGTAAACCTAGGCATTGAGTGATGATGAAAGAGATATTGTCTCTAGAAACATAATTGAAACCAGGTGATGTCATCGCATGTGTGGATGGTGGAACTGAAGGGTTGGATAAGGTATAATGAGCAGGGCTAGAGCCTCTACAGTGAAATAAGCCAATAAACACTAACCAGAACAGCAATGGACAAGGCATATTGACATTAAGGAGAGGCATGCTTAGCCGAGTGATCATAAGGTTCCAGTGAGTAGTGAGGTTGGTTGGGGTCACAGCGATTCAGACAGCCAGCCGAGCCAAGCCGAGCAAGCTAACAGAAGATGGAGGTCTGTTTTTAGCCACCCCATGCGTTTCCGTCGGTAGATTAGTTGGTTCCGTGTGGTAGAGGGGACCAATCCAATTGTCAAAATAGTTATAATGGCCCAAGAAGATTGTTCGATACACCTGTTCAGATAGCAGCCGATATGCTCAAGACAGCTAACGATTAGCGGGCCGCAGTTAGCAGATGGGCGTTCAGGTTACGTCGCGATGGAGGGGCCAGTTGAATAACTCCATCGTGCAGATAACGTCGGTATTCCAGTCGTGAAGGCCTGGTGGGGCTCCGCAACGGCAGTAAAACGGGTCCGGTTAGGTGTTTTATTTGTAATACATTTGCAAAAAAAAAACATTTTAAAAAGCTGTTTCAGGTGTTTAAAAAAATGCTAAATTCTAAGAATTCCACTCCCTCCATGCTCAATTACTTACCTCTAAAAGAATGGGTGCATGATGCCCCTGATATGAGAGCAATGTATTTATCAGGTAATTCAGTAATGGGCTCCCGATTGGTGCTGCATCTCAGTGCAAGAGGCGCCACTGTAGTACCTGGTTCGATTCCAGGCTGTATCAGATCCGGCCGTGATCAGGAGTCCCATAGGGTGGCTACACAATTGGCCCAGCATCGTCCGGGTTTTGCTGGAGTAGGCCGTCATTGTAAATAAGAATTTGTTCTTAACTGACTTGCCTAATAAGTGTTCCGAGATGTTATTATCACATTGACATTACCTGGAAATAAAGTCTCCCCATTAAATGGTAACTTGTTGAGCTGCATTTCCATTAAGAATCAGTCATATGAAATGATAGGCCAGCTCTGGAAGAGCTAGTTAAAAAAGAAACAACTATCTCCTTCTTCTACCATTGACAAGTTGGTGTTCTGTTAATTTCTCACTGCAGCAATACATAGGCAACAACAACAATCACAGGAACAACACTCATTACATCTGAGAAATGTGGCGACCAGTGTTGTCCAGTGGTTACTGCCTTCTGACTCGCAACCTCTCCTACCTTTTCTGTCTCCTCTTCACTTCACTGTTCTATCTAAACATTTTATTTAAATATAAAAAACATATATATTTTTTTAAATACAGTTGCAAACTGTAACCCACATGGCTGGTCAGGCCCACTCCACTGTACTACAATCATAAATCGACCACAAGGTTACCCTACAGCTCACAGATAGTCTACCACAGAGCAGGTGTCCTTCAGAGAGACCTGAAATAGTGTCACACCGTATAATGAAAGTGTGCTATATGACCCTCCTTTAGCTCCCTATAGCTATGCTGGCTGTCCGTCAGGGTGCATGAAGCTCCTTTAGCTTCACAATGAATGGCTGACCAGAGTGCAGATGACCAATTAGCCTGAGTCTACACACACAAATGCACACACATGCATTGCAAACAAATACAGACGCACACAAGCACCCACATACGCCCATACACACACACTTCTGCAAAAACACACACACACACACTCCCCTGTGGAGGACAGTCATTACTTTAGCAAACCCTGGAGTGACACTCTCTATCCTGGTGGGGATTACTAACCTACAGAGGAGTCATTGGGAGGAGAAATGGATAGATGGAGAGAGAAAGAGCCAGAGGAGAGGGCATCATGGAAACATGGTGGGTCTGTTGACCTGGAGTGATTAGCAGGGATAGAGGGGTTGTGAAGCGAGGTAGGAGAGCGATATGAAAAATACAACCACAAACAACTCATTAATCCAATAAAGGAAGGGCAACAGCATGTATTAAGTATCAAGTATCGCTCTTGCACAACCAAAGCCATGGTTTTTGGTAGGGCAAGGGTTAGTGTGCTACAGCTTGGGGAGTATAAAGTGTTGTTGTTAACATGACACCGAACCCCGTGTCAGTGGTACAGGGGTGGTTTCCATTACAGAGGCAGGAAACCCCAGGGGGCAGTTTCATCTCTTTGCCATGCAGTCTGCCTCTGAAATGCTTTGGCACCAGACAAGGAGCAGACAGACAGACAGACAGCAGCTTGCTGGACAGTAGAGTCCCCCATGGTCCCTTGCTGCGTATCACCTCGCCCTCCCTACTCCATTTCAACAACAGCCACGTATTTTTCTCCTTCTTTTTCCCTTTCCCTCTCTTCTTTCTAATCTAACACATCCATTTTATTGCCACCAAAGAGCCTGTAGTCCAAGATGAGAAGAAGGGCATCCTTCCATACATTGCATCCCTCTTTTAGTAACTTTATCAGGGATACATGGAGCTCTCTCTTTCTCTGTCCTGTCACCAGAGCCCTCTGAGGAAGGCGCCCCCCTCCCTCCCTCCTCCTCCTCATCCCCTCCTCCAAAGGCTCTCTTCTCTCAATAACATGCTGCTGGAGGAGCCATCAGTCGTTTTAATCTAGAGAGATAGGAGCCGGGGATCTATTAGAGGGAGATCGAATGATGCAGATTTCAGTGAGAAGTACTCGGGACAGAGATAAAATGTCAACATGGCCTCTCTCCCATCGACCTTGAGCTTTGTAACCAGACTATAGTATAGTGTTAGGAACAAATGTGTCGTATGGCGAGCGATAAGGCGTTCTGCTGCTGTAATCCGACCCAGGGATGAGGACATGTCTTCACCTTCCAGACTGAGGCAGCAGTGGAGAGGAGACGGGACGTTGGGGCCAAGTTTTAGGATAGATTTGGAATGGTTGACATAGAAGCTCATGATTAAGAGGTGATGTGATATAGCCAGACATAATTTCATGCATTGAGGCATAATACCACCACAATGGAGTGTTTCATGCATGATGATGAAATTGTGTAAGCCTATACAAGCTAGCACACAACGTTCTGACAACCATATGTTTCTAAGAGCTTGGTGAGAGCGTGTTTGTCCTATGGTTATATTACATACAACCTTCCTACACATTTCTGGGATTGGTGCAGAAAAGTTGCTTGCTTTGGAACATTCTCAGCACATTTAAGGAACTTGGTATTTCAGGAATTTAATAGAGCGTTTCCGAAAAGTTTAAACATGATTCCATTTAATTAAAATTTTGGTAATGTTCTAGGAATGTTCTCCAACTGGTTTGACATTGGGAATGTTCTCATATTGTTGCGAGAACGTTAAGAAAACATGTTAGTCTGTGGGAATTTCAGTACTTCCACAGAACATTCCACACACATGTCCATGTGGTTCTATTTTCATATTTTAACTACATTCTGGGAACGTTCAAATAAATTAAGTAACTTAAGCGATGTCCTCAGAACATTCAGACCATGTACGGTTCTTTTTTAATGTCAGTTCTTGGCAATATTCTGGGAACATAAACAAATATAATTGTACATATTAGCATCAATAAACTCAAAATGCTGTTCTCAAAACCAAAAGAAAACTTTAGTAACTTTCAAAGAACGTTCTAATAATGTTATTTAAAAACATATACATTCCGTTCTCAGAACATGAAGCTCCATCCTGGTGGCTCAGTGGACTAATCCCATGGATAGAGAGGTTTGAATCTCACTGATGCTGTGTCACAACAAAAAATGCATGTGTTTGCATGATTAATGCCAAAAGAAATTAACCTTTTTCTAAAGAAATTAACATATATATGTGTCCATTCTGTGCTTGGAGCTCAAAAAAGGTCATCCAAAATAAGTTAGAGCTGTTATTAAAGTCGTATTGAAACATTCAGTTAAAGTTTTAAGGAAGTTATTCAAAAACCTCCAAATAACCTACCATTTCTGTTTTCATAGCATTAATAAAACCTCCTATGAAATCTTTAAAGGAATCAGAGTAAAACGTTCTCAGAACCTCTCTGTAACCTAATAAATAACATTTCCAGAACAGGCTAAATGTTAACTTCTCTTCTCAGAACATTTAAAAAACTTTCACACACCCAATGTGAAACCAAAAACATATGTTCCCACTAGTTCTCTATCTACCGTCACTATAGAAAAAATAAATATTCTATCTCCCCTTGGGGGACTTTGTGAACTGTGAAGAGGGTCACTCCAGTCCATCTGGCATGGATAGTCACCACAAGAAAACATCATGACATTCCCACTGACCTCTGAGATTAATCCTTCAACATACTTCTCCTCATCCCCACTGAATGACACTCTAGTATGTAGGTTTTCACACACAACTTGCAATGAGGGACTGCCTTGCCTAAAATACAGTACAGGTACCAATTACCTAATTGTGGTAGGTGTACCCCCAGTTGTCATGACAACACTGTGAAAACTTGCAGAGTTTTTGTAAACTTAAACATGAGTGGCGCAGCGGTCTAGGGCACTGCATCTCAGTGCAAGAAGCATCACTACAATACCTGGTCCCAAATGGTGTCCCATATGGTGGTGCACAATTGACCCAGCGTTGTCTGGGTTTGGCCGTCATTGTAAATAAGAATTTGTTCTTAACTGAATTGCGTAGTTTAAAAAAATTATTATACATGTTGCCAGATACCATTTCATGCATTGAGGCATAATACCACACTGGAGTCTATAATACATGATGATGTAATATTGTAAGCCTTTACCAGCTAGCACATAACATTCTGACAATCATGTGCTTCTAAGAGATTGGAGAAAGCGTGGTTGTCCTAATGTGGCCGACAGTCTGAAATCGGTCTTATGTAGCAAAATTTGATATTTTTTCCTCTGTCCAGTGTCTGGGTTCTTTTGCCCATCTTAATCTTTTCTTTTTATTGGCCAGTCTGAGATATGGCTTTTTCTTTGCAACTCTGCCTAGAAGGCCAGCATCCTGGAGTCGCCTTTTCACTGTTGACGTTGAGACTGGTGTTTTGCTGGTACTTTTTAATGAAGCTGCCAGTTGAGGACTTATCTGTTTCTCAAACTAGACACTCTAAGGCACTTGTCCTCTTGCTCAGTTGTGCACCGGGGCCTCCCACTCCTCTTTCTATTCTGGTTAGAGACAGTTTGCGCTGTTCTCTGAAGGAAGTCGTACACAGCGTTGTATGACATCTTCAGTTTCTTAGCAATTTCTTGCATGGAATGGCCTTCATTCCTCAGAACAAGAATAGACTGATGAGTTTCAGAAGAAAGTTCTTTATTTCTGGCCTTTTTGAGGCTGTAATTGAACTCACAAATGCTGATGCTCCAGATCCTCAAACTAGTCTAAAGAAGGCCAGTTTTATTGCTTATTTAATCAGTACAATAGTTTGCAGCAGTGCTAACATAATTGCATAAGGGTTTTCTAGTGATTATTTCAAAAACAGGGAAATTTCTATGTGACCCCCAAATGTTTTAACAGTGGTGTGTATATATACAGTGGGGAGAACAAGTATTTGATACACTGCTGATTCTGCAGGTTTTCCTACTTACAAAGCATGTAGAGGTCTGTAATTTCTATTATAGGTACACTTCAACTGCGAGAGACGGAATCTAAAACAAAAATCCAGGAAATCACATTGTATGATTTTTAATTAATTAATTTGCATTTTATTGCATGACATAAGTATTTGATCACCTACCAACCAGTAAGAATTCCGGCTCTCACAGGTATGTTAGTTTTTCTTTGAGAAGCCCTCCTGTTCTCCACTGTATTAACTGCACCTGTTTGAACTCGTTACCTGTATAAAAGACACCTGTCCACACACTCAATCAAACAGACTCCAACCTCTCCACAATGGCCAAGACCAGAGAGGGTGTAAGGACATCAGGGATAAAATTGTAGACCTGCACAAGGCTGGGATGGGCTACAGGACAATAGGCGAGCAGCTTGGTGAGAAGGCAACAACTGTTGGCTCAATTATTAGAAAATGGAAGAAGTTCAAGATGACGGTCAAACACCCTCGGTCTGGGGCTCCATGCAAGATCTCACCGCGTGGGGCATCAATGATCATGAGGAAGGTGAGGGATCAGCCCAGAACTACACGGTAGGACCTGGTCAATGGCCTGAAGAGAGCTGGGACCACAGTCTCAAAGAAAACCATTAGTAACACACTACGCCGTCATGGATTAAAATCCTGCATCGCACGCAAGGTCCCTCTGCTCAAGCCAGCGCATGTCCAGGCCCGTCTGAAGTTTGCCAATGACCATCTGGATGATCCAGAGAATGAATGGGAGAATGTCATGTGGTCTGATGAGACAAAAATAGAGCTTTTTGGTCTAAACTCCACTCACCGTGTTTGGAGGAAGAAGAAGGATGAGTACAACCCCAAGAACACCATCCCAACCGTGAAGCATGGAGGTGGAAACACCATTCTTTGGGGTTGCTTTTCTACATAGGGGACAGGACGACTGCACTGTATTGAGGGAAGGATGGATGGGGCCATGTATCGCGAGATCTTGGCCAACAACCTCCTTCCCTCAGTAAGAGCATTGAAGATGGGTCGAGGCTGGGTCTTCCAGCATGACAAATACCCAAAACACACAGCCAGAGCAACTAAGGAGTGGCTCCGTAAGAAGCATCTCAAGGTCCTGGAGTGACCTAGCCAGTCTCCAGACCTGAACCCAGTAGAAAATCTTTGGAGGGAGCTGAAAGTCCGTATTGCCCAGCAACAGCCCCGAAACCTGAAGGATCTGGAGAAGGTCTGTATGGAGTAGTGGGCCAAAATCCCTGCTGCAGTGTGTGCAAACCTGGTCAATAACTACAGGAAACGTATGATCTCTGTAATTGCTTTTCTGATGTATCAAATACTTATGTCATGCAATAAAATGCAAATTAATTACTTAAAAATCATACAATGTGATTTTCTGGATTTTTGTTTTAGATTCCGTCTCTCATAGTTGAAGTGTACCTATGATAAAAATTACAGACCTCTACATGCTTTGTAAGTAGGAAAACCTGCAAAATAAGCAGGGTATCAAATACTTGTTCTCCCCACTGTACATATGTAAATAAATGTGAGTATATCTATCTATCCATCTATGTCCTTAATCAGCATAAAGAAGGAAATGTTGCTAACTTATTGAGCAAAATCAAAGCTGTAATGCACACTGATGTCTATGCTTGTTGGTTCAGTAGGGGCCCCCAGAGACAACTGCAGGTCTTGACAGGTGGTCTTGCAGTCAGCAACCATCTTCTGGTAGACAGACCGCTCACTCTGAACAAGAAGGAGATGCTGCTCTTGCTTCCTCAGCTTGGCTGACTTAACAGCTTCTGGTAGATTGGCAGATTGGAAGACCTGATAGTTGTTCTTCTGGCACTGTCAGCACAGGTCTGTCCAGGGCTTAGTGCTTGAGATGTGGGGCAGCAATTTTCTCCACAGATTCCTGGAGGAAGACAGCCCTACTACAGGTACCTCTGGAAAATAAATCAAATCAAATTTCATTTGTCACATACACATGGTTAGCAGATGTTAATGCGAATGTAACGAAATGCTTGTGCTTCTAGTTCCGACAATGCAGTAATAACCAACGAGTAATCTAACCTAACAATTCCACAATTACTACCTTATACACACAGGTGTAAAGGGATAAAGAATATGTACATAAAGATATATGGATGAGTGATGGTACAGAACGGCATAGGCAAGATGCAGTAGATGGTATCGAGTACAGTACATACTATACATATGAGATGAGTAATGTAAGGTATGTAAATGTAATATTAAGTGGCATTGTTTAAAGTGGCTAGTGATAATTTTTTTTACACCAATTTCCATCAATTTCCATTATTGAAACGAGCTGGAGTTGAGTCAGTACGTTGGCAGCAGCCACTCAATGTTAGTGGTGGCTGTTTAACAGTCTGATGGCCTTGAGATAGAAGCTGTTTTTCAGTCTCTTGGTCCTTGCTTTGATGCACCTGTTCTGACCTCGCCTTCTGGATGATAGCGGGGTGAACAGGCAGTGGCTTGGGTGGTTGTTGTCCTTGATGATCTTTATGGCCTTCCTGTGACATCGGGTGGTGTAGGTGTCCTGGAGGGCAGGTAGTTTGCCCCCGGTGATGCGTTGTGCAGACCTCACTACTCTCTGGAGAGCCTTATGGTTGTGGGCGGAGCAGTTGGCGTACCATACGGTGATACAGCCCGACAGGATGCTCTCGATTGTGCATCTGTAGAAGTTTGTGAGTGCTTTTGGTGACAAACCCGAATTTCACCAGCCTCCTGAGGTTGAAGAGGCGCTGCTGCGCCTTCTTCACAACGCTGTCTGTGTGGGTGGACCAATTTAGTTTGTCCGTGATGTGTACGCCGAGGAACTTAAAACTTACTACCCTCTCCACTACTGTCCCGTCGATGTGGATAGGGGGGGTGCTCCCTCTGCTGTTTCCTGAAGTCCACGATCATCTCCTTTGTTTTGTTGACGTTGAGTGTGAGGTTATTTTCCTGACGCCACACTCCGACGCCACGTCTCGTCGTTGTTGGTAATCAAGCCTACCACTGTAGTGTCATCCCGCAAACTTGATGATTGAGTTGGAGGCGTGGCCACGCCGTCGTGGGTGAACAGGGAGTACAGAAGAGGGCTCAGAACGCACCCTTGTGGGGCCCCAGTGTTGAGGATCAGCGGGGTGGAGATGTTGTTACCTACCCTCACCACCTGGGGGTGGCCCGTCAGGAAGTCCAGTACCCAGTTGCACAGGGCAGGGTCGAGACCCAGGGTCTCGAGCTTGATGACGAGTTTGGAGGGTACTATGGTGTTAAATGCTGAGCTGTAGTCGATGAACAGCATTCTCACATAGGTAATCCTCTTGTCCAAATGGGTTAGGGCAGTGTGCAGTGTGGTTGCGATTGCGTCGCCTGTGGACCTATTGGGGCGGTAAGCAAATTGGATTTGGATCTAGGGTGTCAGGTAGGGTGGAGGTGATATGGTCCTTGACTAGTCTCTCAAAGCACTTCATGATGAAGGAACTGAGTGCTACGGGACGGTAGTTGTTTAGCTCAGTTACCTTACATTTCTTGGGAACAGGAACAATGGTGGCCCTCTTGAAGCATGTGGGAACAGCAGACTGGGATAAGTATTGATTGAATATGTCCGTAAACACACCAGCCAGCTGGTCTGCACATGCTCTGAGGACGGGACTGGGGATGCTGTCTGGGCCTGCAGCCTTGCGAGGGTTAACACGTTTAAATGTTTTACTCACGTCGGCCGCAGTGAAGGAGTGTCCACGGGTTTTGGTAGCGTGCCGTGTCCATGGCACTGTATTGTCCTCAAAGAGAGCAAAGAAGTTATTTAGTCTGTCTGGGAGCAAGACATCCTGGTCTGCGACGGGGCTGGTTTTCTTTTTGTAATCAGTGATTGACTGTAGACCCTGCCACATACCTCTTGTGTCTGAGCCGTTGAATTGTGACTCTACTTTGTCTCTATACTGACCCTTAGCTTGTTTGATTGCCTTGCGGAGTGAATAGCTACACTGTTTGTATTCGGTCATGTTTCCGGTCACCTTGCCCTGGTTAAAAGCAGTGGTTCACGCTTTCAGTTTCGCTCGAATGCTGCCATCAATCCACGGTTTCTGATTTGGGAATGTTTTAATAGATGCTGTGGGTACGACATCGCCGATGCACTTTCTAATGAACTCGCCCACCGAATCAGCGTATTCGTCAATGTTGTTGTTGGACGCAATGCGGAACATATCCCATTCCACGTGATCGAAGCAGTCTTGAAGCGTGGAATCAGGTTGGTCGGACCAGCGTTGAACAGACCTGAATATACAGAAATATTGTGAGAACAAACAAAGGTAGTGCCAATCATGTTTGAGGTCAATTAAATAATCAAAACATTTTCATGGTTTACATACCAAGTGTTGTCATCAATTCCTTGAAGAGACACCACACTGCTGCTTTTGTCACATGGGATGGCAGCAGTTTTCCACTAAAGTGTGTGTGTCTTGGGTGGCTTCATGGTAATACTATTGCATTATCTTCTGCGTTGTTGTTGATGAAGTTCACCACTCCCTGCAAGTCCTCATGCTTCAAGTGTAACCTGTGCTTGTATGGGCCAGCTCTCTTTTTGATGGAAGGCATTAGACCATTATCCTTGTATGACTGGTGGAGGAGTGTCAGGCGTGTTCTATTGATGCTGAAAGACAAATTCCAGGTACGAATATTGTAGCATTATTATACAATAGATACGAAATGGCATTCTGAGATATCACTACACACAGCTCACACATGTAATGTTAGCAGCAAGCCAGCCAGCCATCTAAGATCAGCTAGCTAGGTAGCAGCAAGCTTTTACTTGGGGTATTTTGTTTAGACATGAAGCTAGCTAGCCAGCTAAGCAATGAACCATAATCCCAATCCATAGAGTACTAGCAATACAAACCAATTGTCATAATTAGCTAAAGCTAACCAAATAGGTTCAATGTCAGATAGTTATCTAGTTAACATTAGGTTATAACTAGCAATGCAAAATGGCATTCTGAAAAAAAATAACTAAATGTTACACACAGTTCATACGCGTAATATTAGCTAGCTATGGCTGGTAGCTAGCTATTAGCTAGCTACCAGCCATCGAACGTCAGCTAACGTTAGCTAGCTAACAACCAGCTTTAACTTGGGGTCTTTTGTTTAGCTAGCTAGCCAGCTAAACAAATAACCATAATCCCAGTACAAACCGATTGTCATAGCTGGCTAAAGTTAACCAAATAGGTTTAATGTTAGTTATTGAACTTCAGCTGGCTAGTTAACAGCAAGCTTTAACTTGCAATAAAAATAACTTTCTGACAAAATTAGAAATATACAGTGCCTTGCGAAAGTATTCGGCCCACTTGAACTTTGCGACCTTTTGCCACATTTCAGGCTTCAAACATAAAGATATAAAACTGTATTTTTTTGTGAATCAACAACAAGTGGGACACAATCATGAAGTGGAACGACATTTATTGGATATTTCAAACTTTTTTAACAAATCAAAAACTGAAAAATTGGGCGTGCAAAATTATTCAGCCCCCTTAAGTTAATACTTTGTAGCGCCACCTTTTGCTGTGATTACAGCTGTAAGTCGCTTGGGGTATGTCTCAATCAGTTTTGCACATCGAGAGACTGACATTTTTTCCCATTCCTCCTTGCAAAACAGCTCGAGCTCAGTGAGGTTGGATGGAGAGCATTTGTGAACAGCAGTTTTCAGTTCTTTCCACAGATTCTCGATTGGATTCAGGTCTGGACTTTGACTTGGCCATTCTAACACCTGGATATGTTTATTTTTGAACCATTCCATTGTAGATTTTGCTTTATGTTTTGAATCATTGTCTTGTTGGAAGACAAATCTCCGTCCCAGTCTCAGGTCTTTTGCAGACTCCATCAGGTTTTCTTCCAGAATGGTCCTGCATTTGGCTCCATCCATCTTCCCATCAATTTTAACCATCTTCCCTGTCCCTGCTGAAGAAAAGCAGGCCCAAACCATGATGCTGCCACCACCATGTTTGACAGTGGGGATGGTGTGATGAGCTGTGTTGCTTTTACGCCAAACATAACTTTTTGCATTGTTGCCAAAAAGTTACATTTTGGTTTCATCTGACCAGAGCACCTTCTTCCACATGTTTGGTGTGTCTCCCAGGTGGCTTGTGGCAAACTTTAAACAACACTTTTTATGGATATCTTTAAGAAATGGCTTTCTTCTTGCCACTCTTCAATAAATGCCAGATTTGTGCAATATACGACTGATTGTTGTCCTATGGACAGAGTCTCCCACCTCAGCTGTAGATCTCTGCAGTTCATCCAGAGTGATCATGGGCCTCTTGGCTGCATCTCTGATCAGTCTTCTCCTTGTATGAGCTGAAAGTTTAGAGGGACGGCCAGGTCTTGGTAGATTTGCAGTGGTCTGATACTCCTTCCATTTCAATATTATCGCTTGCACAGTGCTCCTTGGGATGTTTAAAGCTTGGGAAATATTTTTGTATCCAAATCCGGCTTTACACTTCTTCACAACAGTATCTCGGACCTGCCTGGTGTGTTCCTTGTTCTTCATGATGCTCTCTGCGCTTTTAACGGACCTCTGAGACTATCACAGTGCAGGTGCATTTATACGGAGACTTGATTACACACAGGTGGATTGTATTTATCATCATTAGTCATTTAGGTCAACATTGGATCATTCAGAGATCCTCACTGAACTTCTGGAGAGAGTTTGCTGCACTGAAAGTAAAGGGGCTGAATAATTTTGCACGCCCAATTTTTCAGTTTTTGATTTTTAAAAAAAAGTTTGAAATAACCAATAAATGTCGTTCCACTTCATGATTGTGTCCCACTTGTTGTTGATTCTTCACAAAAAAATACAGTTTTATATCTTTATGTTTGAAGCCTGAAATGTGGCAAAAGGTCGCAAAGTTCAAGGGGGCCGAATACTTTCGCAAGGCACTGTATAATATATTAAACTGTAGCTAGACTCTTACCGTATACTATATATATTTCCGTATACATGAATGAAAGCTTCACGACAGACTGCAACCCTTTTCATTAAATGGGACGTCCTGTGTCGTTTACATTTAGTTTGTACAGATATTCCACTGATTTCAAAACTCGGTCAACATCTTCTGTGACAGCAACACTGTTGATCGACGTTTCTTCTCCATCACCGTCATCATAAGACTCTACAATGTCTTCTTCGATGAGAATGTTTTTACCTAAATCAGGAATTTCCTCATCGTCTGATTCATTTTCAGAGTCAGCATGGTACGATCGTCTTCCAGAAAGTAGTCAATCACAACTTTTTCCCAGTGACCAGGGCAGCAATGTTATTGAGAGCATGGCCAACATTATATATTAAATATATAAAAAAACTGCAGTATAAACGATTATCTACGCATAATGAGCAGCTCATTTTAAAGACACAAGATGCTACACCACAGACCAATCAGAAACTCATCTCTCGGCATGTGCAGCCCACCATTACCTCAGCCAATCATTGCGAGCGGGAAGGTTCCTGACTTTTTCTTTGGCTAAACCAACTTGTCTCATAATTGAACAAATGTATTTGTATTTACAGATGGCCTAAAAGTTTGTTATTAAGGCACATTAAAGTAACTGTACACATTAACATCAATAAACTAAATGATGTTCTCAAAACCAAATGAAAACTTTAGAAACATTCAAAGAACTTTCTAATAATGTTATTTAAAAACATATACATTCCGTTCTCAGAACATAAAGCTCCATCCTGGTGGCTCAGTGGACTAATTCCATGGATAGAGAGGTTAGAATCTCACTGATGCTGTGTCACAAGAAAAAATAAATGTGCCTAAGGGAATTAATTTACATGTGTGCAGTCTGTGCTTGGAGCTCAAAATACGTTTGTTGTGTTATTAAAGTCATATTGAAACATTCAGTATTAAGGAAGTTATTCAAAAACCTACAAATAACCTACAATTTCTATTTTCATAGCGTTAATAAAACCCCATAGGACATATTTAAAGGAAGCAGAGTTCTCAGAAGCTCTCTGCAACCTAAAAATAAACATTTCCAGTAGAGGCAAAATGTTAACTTTTCTTCTCAGAACGTTTAAACATTTTCACAAAACCAATGTGAAACCAAAACATATGTTCCCACAACTTCCAAGGAACCAAACGTGCTAGCTGGGATGTAGCTTGTGAGAATCTCAATCATGCCCTATTTTTCTGTAGTATGTAGGTTTTCATACACAGCTTCCTATGAGGCTGCCTGGCCTAAAATGTAGTACAGGTATCCATTTATATCATTTTGGTAGGTATACCCCTAGTTGTTATGACAACACTGTGAAAACGTGCAGTTTTTGTAAACTTAAACATATCTAATTATGTAAAATAGCATTAAAAGTGCCTAATTTGTTTCAGTAATGCTGTTATGAGTTTTATTTTGCTGCTTGAAATTGTCAAATGTGTTTGTACTGCAATGAACAGAGTAATTGATGGCTTCTACGAGACCCACACACCTATCAAGTTTAGTTAAGCAGATCTCACATTTGTTTCAGCACAGAAACAAATTATTCACTTCATCTAACTGTTTCAATCATCCTGTAAAAAGACATTTAAGAATATTCCATTAGTCAAGTTGAATAACATTAGACTGCATCAGTGCTAGGCTGTGACCTCTCTGTCAGTATAAACAGTCAATTATTGGCCCTTGAGGTTTGATGACGCATGTAACTCCTCCTAAATGGGTCTATGGCCTTGACCACCCAGCAAATGATGCACAATTACTGTGTGTTTGATTGCAACATGATACAGTAAACAAGACAGTAAACAAGAAAAGTATCTCATTCAAAAGATGATATTCTTCTTGTAAAGTTGCAAAGTCGTAAATTATATGTTTGCATAATGAATAGCCCAGGCCCCGGTGTCCAGTTAGCGATGGAATTTAGGCTTACGAGTATTTTACAATGGCCGAAGATGTAACGTGTTTCCCAAAACACCACGCAGAAAGAATGTTCGCTCGTTTTATCATGTGTTGATACTGATAGGATAAAGAGAAAGGCAGCGCTGCTCTCTGACCAACTTTCTCCATTTGAATATTACCTTCGAACAGAATGATTCCACTATGCTGATGACGGATCAGCTCCCAGAGAGATGGCTATAAATATTGAGGGGGCTTATTCTAATGCTTACGCTATAATAATGCACTAAATCACAGATCAATTTGGCACATCATGTTGTTACACATCATACATTTTAACCTCTGCATTTTTGGGAAGGGCATGTCATGCCAAAACATTTTGTCCTGCCAAAAGGTGTCGGAGGAGGACGTGGGCAGCTGTAGTGAAGAGGCGACTCCGGGATGCTGGTCTTCTAGGCAGAGTTGCAAAGAAAAAGCCAAATCTCGAACTGGCCAATAAAAAGAAAAGATTAAGATGTACAAAAGAACCAAGACACTGGACATAGAAACTCTGCCTGGAAGGCCAGCATCCCAGAGTTGCCTCTTCACTGTTGACGTTGAGACTGGTGTTTTGCTGGTACTATTTAATGATGCTGCCAGTTGAGGACTTGTGAGGCGTCTGTTTCTCAAAGTAGAAACTATAATGTAATTTAATCCTAGTAAAAATTTGCTTTCTTAGGTCAGTTATCACTGACCAGGTCAGTTATCACTGACCAGTTACCACTTTATTTTAAGAACGTGAAATGTCAGAAAAATATTAGAGAGAATGATTTATTTCAGCTTTTATTTCTTTCATCACAATCCCAGTGGGTCAGAAGTTTACACACACTCAATTAGAATTTGGTAGCATTGCCTTTAAATTGTTTAACTTGGGTCAAACATTTCGGTAGCCTTCCACAAGCTTCCCACAATAAATTGGGTGAATTTTGGCCCATTCCTCCTGACAGAGCTGGTGTAACTGAGTCAGGTTTGTAGGCCTCATTCCTCCTGACAGAGCTGGTGTAACTGAGTCAGGTTTGTAGGCCTCATTCCTCCTGACAGAGCTGGTGTAACTGAGTCAGGTTTGTAGGACTCTTTGCTTGCACATGCTTTTTCAGTTCTGCCCACACATTTTCTATAGGATTGAGGTCAGGGCTTTGTGATGGCCACTCCAATACTTTGACTTTGTTGTCCTTAAGCCATTTTACCACAGCTTTGGAAGTATGCTTGTGGTCATTGTCCATTTGGAAGACCCATTTGCGACCAAGCTTTAAATTCCTGACTGATGTCTTGAGATGTTGTTTCAATATATCCACATAATTTTCCTGTCTCATGAAGCCATCTATTTTGTGAAGTGCACCAGTCCCTACTGCAGCAAAGCCCCCCACAACATGATGCTGCCACCCCTGTGCTTCACGGTTGGGAATGTGTTCTTCGGCTTGCAAGCATCCCCCTTTTTTCCTCCCAACATAACGATGGTCATTATGGCCAAACAGTTATATTTTTTGTTTCATCAGACCAGAGGACATTACACCAAAAAGTACAATATTTGTCTCCATGTGCAGTTGCAAACCTTAGTCTGGCTTTTTTATGGCGGTTCTGGAGCAGTGGCTTCTTCCTTGCTGTGTGGCCTTTCAGGTCATGTTGATATAGGACTTGTTTTACAGTGGATATAGATACTTTTGTACCTGTTTCCTCCAGCATCTTCACAAGGTCCTTTGCTGTTGTTCTGGAATTGATTTTCACTTTTCGCACCAAAGTACATTCATCTCTAGGAGACAGAATGCGTCTCATTCCTGAGCGGTATGATGGCTGCGTGGTCCAATAGTGTTTATATTTGCGTACAATTGTTTGTCCAGATGAACGTGGTACCTTCAGGAATTTGGAAATTCCCCCCGAGGATGAACCAGACTTGTGGAGGTCTACACATTTTTTTCTGAGGTTTTGGCTGATTTCTTTTGATTTTCCTATGATGTCCAGCAAAGAGGCAATGAGTTTGAACGTAGGCCCTGAAATACATCTACAGGTACACCTACAATTGACTCAAATTATGTCAATTAGCCTATCATAAGCTTTTAAAGCCATGACATAATTTTCTGGAATTTTCCAAGCTGTTTAAAGGCACAGTGAAATAATCTGTCTGTAAACAAATGTTGGAATAATACTTGTGTCATGCACAAAGTAGATGTCCTAACCGACTTTCCAAAATTTGTCGTTGAAAAACGAGTTTTAATGACTCCAACCTAAGTGTATGTAAACTTCCGACTTCAACTGTATATGAAAGGCCGTACAAGAGCAACTTTTTTTTATTACATCTGAATTCCTGATAGGGAATAAAATGATGCCCACAACTTATCACTGTTAAACTTATCAGACTTTCAAAGCCCCAAAATAAATGGAGACACACTGCTATCGAAGTCTGAACGCAGCATAGCAGTAACATTCCAATATTACAGGCATTGCAATCTCAGCTCTCTCTTTTCATCATGGTTTATCGCAGGATCTGATAGGCAAGTCTTGACCTTCAACTGCACGACGACATCTCAGACCTGCAGGGATGAGACTAAAGAGTGGAATATTTTGAAGATACAGTGCATGGATTGATATGGATAGGTTTCTTACTTACACGTTTCACTTCACCGTGCAAAAATAATATTTTCCCTAGTGTGACTTGTTATAATCATTGCATTCTACTAGAGTTGAACTGCAGTGGCTGTCTTTCTATTTACATCGTTGTGCAATTATCAACTATCAAAACATACTGTATATGACCAGTAGTGGTGCGTAGGCAAACTGACTGAGGAAGCAAAGCCAAGCCAGTGAAAGGCTGTGACAGCAAAAAGACAACAGTCACATAGTGACTATAAATAAATAAATAATATAATATAATAAATAAATTCAACTACACAGCAAATATTGCACGTAACAAACAGTTACAAATTAACAAGGCTATATATGTTTAGTGTAGTACGAGATTCCAAAAACTATTTAGTTCAATCAATGTTGCTAAATATCATGTGGCTCCCCATAGTACAGATTTCTGTCTGTGTGTGCTTTCGCACGCAAGTAAAACAAAACATGTTGACTCACCCTACTTGTAGACTAGTTGAACATCAATGTGATCCTCCTCTCTTTCATGTTGGCAAAATGGTCTGTGGCACTTTCATTCAGTACACTTTTAGTTTTTGTTGTCATAGGCTACCTAGGTAAAATGCTTGCTAGCCTAACTTCCTGGCATGGGCAACAATGAACCAGCTAAGTTAGCTAGCTACTTAATGTTAGCCTACTGCGCTACATCTAGGCTACATATTGAACTTAAATCGTCTCAGGCCAGTGGCACAACATGTTCATTTATGGTTTGATCAGAATCGCCGTCACAATCATTGGCCTGTACAGAGAATTAAGTCAAAACCACAAATCCAAATGCCCATCTCTATCCATGTCTGTGAGACATCTAAGACAATGCTACAGGGAGACAGGATGAACAGTTGATTGTCCTCGCAGTGGCAGACCACGTGTAACAACACCTGCACAGAATTGGTACATCCGAACATCACACCTGCTGGACAGATTTAGGATGGCAACAACACCTGCCCAAGTTACACCAGGAATGCACAATCCCTCCATCAGTGCTCAGACTGTCCGCAATAGGCTGAGAGAGGCTGGACTGAGGGCTTGTAGGCCTGATGTAAGGCACGTCCTCACCAGACATCAACGGCAACAATGTCGCCTGTGGGCACAAACCCAACGTGTCACAGCAAGAACTGGCAAATCTGATGCAGTCCATGAGGAGGAGATGCACTGCAGTACTTAATGCAGCTGGTAGCCACACCAGATACTGACTGCTACGTTTGATTTTGACCCCTCTTTTGTTCAGGGACACATTATTCAATTTCCGTTAGTCACATGTCTGTGGAACTTGTTCAGTTTTTTTTCTTCGTTGTTGAATCTTGTTATGTTCATACAAATATTTACACATGGTTTGCTGAAAATAAACGCAGTTGACAGTGAGAGGACGTTTCTTTGTTTGCTGAGTTTATGTAAATTGTAAAGTCTTTTGTAATGTCTTTTTCATTATGTGTCAGACCCCAGTAAGACTAGCTGTTAGCTAATTGTGATCCTTATAAAATAAAATAAGAAAATGTGTTTTCTGTGTAAATCATGGACAAGATAGGATACAGACAAGTAAATCTGTTTTGGGGACTTTTTCCAAGTGCCATCCAAAGACAAGTGGTCACCACTCAAAATCCCGATTGCTTCCATTTTTAAATAAAGGTTCTACTGAAGACTAGATCCTCTGAAAGTAACTTTAGATATGTAAGGTTACCTGTGAGTGCCATGGAACCTGTGTAGGAGAAGTAGCAAAATCCAAGGAAGAAAAACAATGCAAGCTCAAAGGCACCATTTGGAGAGAGTAGTGACCCACACTAGCCATCAGTAAGGGTTGGGGTTTATGTGAGTTTGGAATGCTGATGGTACCCTTCTTTTCTCTAAAGTGCTTCCTAAGGTCAGGAACCTGCCTGGCACACAATATCGATGTGTGTGTGTGTGTGTGTGTGTGTGTGTGTGTGTGTGTGTGTGTGTGTGTGTGTGTGTGTGTGTGTGTGTGTGTGTGTGTGTGTTGTTCCCTCAGGACTCTTCCTGCAGAACACTCACAGGCCTGGCACAAACAGAAAAGGAGGGAAGGAAACTCCTAGTTTTGTGTTTTGGCCCCTCTTTCTACCTCCACCTCTCACTTGTTGTAAGCATTATCATTATTGGCCCAAACAGCATTTTTGTCTGTAAATTGTCTTAAGAAAGATGGACAACACAACTTGTTCTGAAAAACCTGCACGGCATTTCCTGCTGGTCAGTGGCAAGTCATCATTACATGATACTCAAGTCAATGATGAAATTATTACTTATGTGTAATTTTCCAACAATGCTGAGTTAAAGATTAAGATAGAAACATTATTTTTAAAAGGATAGAAAGTGACACGAGGAATAATGAATAATAACAAGTAAAAATTGCTGTTGCCGTTGCAAGCGGTGATGCAGCCAGTCAAGGTGCTCTCAATGGTGCAGCTGTAGAACTTTTTAATGATCTCAGGGCCCATGCCAAATCTTTTCAGCCTCCTGAGGTGAAGAGGCGCTGTCGTGCCCTTTTCACATCTGTGTGGGTGTGTGGACATGCTAATTCCTTAATGATGTGGACATCGAGGAACTTGAAGCTCTCGACCCGTTCCACTACAGTCCCATCGATGTGGATGGGGGAGTGCTCACCCTTCCGTTTCCTGTAGTCCATGATCAGCTTCTTTGTCTTGTTGACTTCGAGGGAGAAGTTGTTGTCCTTTAACACAGGCTTCCTTCTTTTCAATTTGTCATACAAGCCAGTAATGTGGATTGAACTAAATGTTGTTGATCCCTTTGTATTTTCAAGTATTGTGGTGCAGCATCCTGTTATGGTAATGCTTGTCACCGACTGGGACTGGGGATTTTGTTAGGATCAAACTGTAACGTTTCGTCCTCCTCTTCTGAGGAGGAGTAGGATGGATCGGTGGACCAAAACGCAACGTGGTAAGTGTTTGTCATCTTTTTAATTAAAACTGACCACTACACAAAATGAAAACGAAAGAGTTCTGTATGGAAAACACAGGTACAGAAAACAATCACCCACAACCAAAATGGGGAAAACAGGCTACCTAAGTATGATTCTCAATCAGAGACAACGATCGACAGCTGCCTCGGATTGAGAACTATACCATAGACTACCCACCCCAATTAACGCCCTGACCAAACTAACACAAAGACATAAAAAAGGAACTAAGGTCAGAACGTGACACAAACAAAATATTAAAGGACCAAAGCCCAGATATAAAGTTGCAGGAAAAGCCGCCTCCGTCTTCTGAAAACCTAACCCTGGGATAGAGTTGTATTTTTCTACGGGACAGTACATTTTTTGTATATAACAAAGACACACCAGAATGGCTTTCCATGAGGTGTTGACTTAAATCTGCTTAACAAATCAGAAACAAGTTCTGAATATTAATGTCCATCAATGATTCTCAACCAGATTTAGAGCTAGAGCAATTTTGACAAAAACAATGGAATATACAGGTAACTGCCAAAATAATGGAAACACTTGAGTAAATTAGGGTTACAAAGTATATCAAAAGCAGGAGCTAATCAAGCAATTAACATGCTTAGGGTCTTGTATAAAAATGCTCAGTTGTTCATTACTTTGGCTTCCATGTCTAAAACAAGAGATCACAGTGACTTGGAAAGTTGGGTCTCAAAAGAGCATAGAGGGTTTAAAGTGTGTGCGTGTCTTTGTGTGTGATGGTAGCGGAGTGAACAGACCGTGACTCGGGTGGCTGAGGTCCTTGATGATCTTCTTGGCCTTCCTTTGACACCAAGGAGATCATCAAGGACCTCAGCCACCCGAGTCACGGTTTGTTTACTCCTTTAACATCTAGCAGACAGAAACAGGACAAGTGCATCAAAGCCGGGACTGAAAGATTGAAAAACAGCTTCTATCTCCAGGCCTTCAGACTGTTGAACAGCCATCACGCCATCCCCTGAAGTAAGAGACAGGTTTTTATGAAATAAATCACGATTTCTGATTTAGGTTTCAAATATTTTTTGTGTTATTTTTGGGGTTGTATGCTGTAACAGCACAGAATAAAACAATTAATAACCCCCACAATGGTAGTAACTGGCCATTATTGTACTTGTTATCACTTATTAACCATCATTTATTCATATTACTTTAATTTAATAAAATATGTCTGTTGTGTATATTACTTTGTTTTTATTTGATGACTTTATAATTGAATTACTTAAAGTCATCATCTCATCTCTGCTCAGGCGGTAGCAGCCAGTCAGACAAAAATATAAACGCACAATGTAAAGTGTTGGTCCCATGTTTCATGAGATGAAATAAAATATCCCAGAAATGTTACACACAAAAAGCTTATTTCTCAAAAATGCACAAATTTGTTTACATCCCTGTTAGTGAGCATTTCTCATTTACCAAGATAATCCCTCCACCTGACAGGTGCGGCATACCAAAAAGCTGATCATTACACAGCTGCACCTTGTGCTGGTACAATAAAAGGCCACTTTAAAATGTGCAGTTTTGTCACACAACACAATGCCACAGATGTCTCAAGTTTTAAGGGAGTGTACAATTGCCATGCTGACTGCAAGAATGTCCACCAGAGCTTTTGCCAGAGAATTTAATGTTATTGTGAGGACAGACGCTGGGAGACGAGAAGCAAGTACAGGGAGTGAATATTTAATAAATAACTATGAAACTGAGGAATAGACAGATATAGGGGAGGCAATCAATAAGTGATAAGTGATGGAGTCCAGGTGAGTCCAATGAAGCGCTGAAGCGCAAAAAGATGGTGACAAGAAAACCTCTCGAGCCAGCTAAAGCATGGAAGCCTGACAAGCCAGCTGAGGCCCCCCCGGTTCCTTCAGAAGCGGCACCCGGACCCGACGTCACCAACATGAACCAAATAACTCCCTGTAGCTTCCAATATTGGTGTCAGCATTCTGTGAGGACAGACGCTGGGAGACGAGAAGCAAGTAAAGGGAGTGAATATTTAATAAATAACTAACATGAAACAAAACAGAGGGTAGGCAATCAATAAGTGATGGAATTCAAGTGAGTCCAACGAGAAGAGGAGCTGGAGCAGGAGTGACAGTTAATTTATCTACTATAAGCCGCCTCCAACATTGTTTTGGAGAATTTGGCAGTACGTCCAACCGGCCTTTCAACCACAGACCATGTGTAATCACGCCAGCCCAGGACCTCCACATCCAGCTTCTTCACCTATGGGACCATCTGAGACCAGCCATCCAGAGAGCTGATGAAACTGTGGGTTTGCGCAACTGAAGAATTTCTGCACAAACTGTCAGAAATCGTCTTAGGCAAGCTCATCAGCAGTTCCGCATTGTAAAAGACTTCAGTGGGCAAATGCTCACCTTTGATGGCCACTGCATGCTGGAGAAATGTGCTCTTCACGGATGAATCACGGTTTCAACTGTACCAGGCAGACAGCGTGTATGGCGTTGTGTGGGCAAGCAGTTTGCTGATGTCAACATTGTTAACAGAGTGCCCCATGGTGGAGGTGGGGTTATGGTATGGGCAGGCATTAGCTACGGACAATGAACACAATTACAGTTTAGCAATTAAAATTTGAATGCACAGAGATACTTTGGCAAGATCCTGAGGCCCATTTTCGTGCCGTTCATCCCCCGCCATCACCTCATCTTTCAGCATGATAATGCATTGCCCCATGTCTCAAGGATCTGTACACAATTACTGGAAGCTGAAAATGTGCATACATGTCACCCATTGAGCATGTGTGGGATGCTCTGGATTGATGGGTATGACAGCGTGTTTCAGTTCCCACCAATATCCAGCAACTTTGCACAGCCATGGAAGAGGAGTGGGACAACATTCCACAGGCCACAATCAACAGCCCATTCAAATATGTGAGGTGAACAGCCCTGCATTAGGCAAATGGTGGTCAACCCAGATAATAACTGGTTTCTGATCCACGCCCCTACTTTTTTTCAAGGTATGTTAAATTGTTGCATGTTGTGTTTATATTTTTGTTCGGTGTAGCTAGGCTAATAGCAGCCATCAGATCTGACCTGCTTGATTACAGCTGCTCTTGGGTCGGACAGGCTTCCTGTGTAGAACCTCTTAAGGACGTGGTTCGTCAGGAGCTCCACCAGCCGAAGCTAAGTAGTAGCATTAACATGATGCCATCAAATTGCCGTCGCTGTACTCATAATATACTGGAGAACGATCGCCTTATGGCGAGGATAGCTGTGCTGCAAGCCCAGCTTCAGACACAAGGGTAATTTAAGTGTAGGAAAGTATGAAACAGTGTCTGTGCCATCAGCAAGTACAGATAGTAGTATATATCCCCTCGCACAGTCCCCGCAGCCGGAACATTTTCTCATGGCTTCTGGAAGGAAATGCTGTTGGAATGCGCAACCGGTGTCGCTCATTCAGCCGACAGAAACATTCAACCGGTTCTCCCCATTAACTTGTATGGGATAGGGGGCAGCATTTATTTGGGATAGGGGGCAGCATATTATTAGTATTGGATAGAAAACACTCTGAAGTTTCTAAAACTATTTGAATGATGTCTGTGAGTATAACATAATTCATATAGCAGGCAAACCCCTGAGATAAAATCCAAACAGGAAGAGGGAAATCTGAGGTGACTGTTTGAGGTTGTGGACAGTTGTCTTTTATACTGATAACAAGTTCAAACAGATGCCATTAATACAGGGAACGAGTGGAGGACAGAGGAGCCTCTTAAAGAAGAAGTTACAGGTCTGTGAGAGCCAGAAATCTTGCTTGTTTGTAGGTGACCAAATACTTATTTTCCACCATCATTTGCAAATATATTCATTAAAATCCTACAATGTGATTTTCTGTTTTTTTTTCTTCTCATTTTGTCTGTCAGTTGAAGTGTAGCTATGATGAAAATTACAGGCCTCTCATCTTTTTAAGTGGGAGAACTTGCACAATTGGTGGCTGACTAAATACTTTTTTGCCCCACTGTATTTGAGACGACCATGATAAGCAGTCGTCTAGTTGCACGCCCAATAGTTTGGTTTCTGCCAATTCTTCAATTTGTACTCCTCCCATTGTATCCCATGCTGTTTTGGCCTTTTCCTAGTTGGTTTTCTTGGTGTTTAAAACAAGTTTGTTTTGGCAAACCCACTTCCTGATATTCTCCAAATCTCCTTGTAAAGCCTGCTGTACCTGTTGAACCGATTGTGTTGCTGCATAAATTGTAGTATCATCTGCAAATATAGTAGCTTGAGTTCCAACCAAGGCATAGGGAAGGTCGTTGGTATATATTAAATAAAGAAGTGGCCCAAGGCAGTTTCCCTGCGGTATTCCACAGTTTAACACGTTAGGGGAAGAAAATGAACCATTGATATAGGTGGACTGTTTCCTGTCAGTTAGATATGACTGTACCCAATTCAATGCTACCTCATTAAAACCATAATGCATTAATTTTGTCAAAATTATTTAATGATCCACTAAATCCCCTTGGGGCGGCAGGGTAGCCAAGTGGTTAGAGTGTTGGACTAGTAACCGGAAGGTTGCAAGTTCAAACCCCCGAGCTGACAAGGTACAAATCTGCCGTTCTGCCCCTGAACAGGCAGTTAACCCACTGTTCCTAGGCCATCATTGAAAATAAGAATTTGTTCTTAACTGACTTGTCTAGTTAAATAAAGGTTTAAAAAAATCTAATGCTGCACTGTAATCTAAAAATAGTACACCTACAAGTTTGCCATTATCCATAGCATTGAGCCACTGGTCAGTCATGTCAACCAATGAAGTGGAATGGTTTTTGCGATAAGCATGCTGATTGGCTGTAATCAGATCATTCTTTTCCATGTACTCCCACATTTGTCTACGCACAATACCCTCCAATATCTTACTGAGTGTAGGGAGTAGACTAATTGGTCGACTATTGGCAGGAGTAATGGGTTCTTTGCTGTCTTTCGGAATAGGACACCGTTTCGCATGCTTCCATACATTTGCAAACATCCCCTTTTCCAGTGACCAATTAAATATGTATCTCAGTGGAACTGCAATCTGAGGAGCAGCACAGCGAAGCAAAAAATTGTCCATAGGACCATAACCTGTAGATTTACCATCAGGTAATGACTTCAATAGTTTTAACACCTCCTCCACTGACACCGTTTGTATTATTGCTCATAATATGATCATCAATCCAATAGCTTGTTTGGAAGAATGTATGTCTACATTGATGCTCAGTAATTACATTTTCTGTGTAAAAAAATCTGCAAAATGAATGGCAATACCAACTGGTTTTGTTATTATTCTCACGTCAACCTCCACACTAGATGGGCATGATGAGATAGATGTACCAAGTAAGCCCAAGAGGTTAAAACCTCTTCCGTCTACCCCCTCCTTTTTCGAACATTCTGTTAAAAATCGCGCAACATTTCAGTATCCTGCTACTCATGCCAGGAATATAGTATATGCATATGATTAGTATGTGTTGATAGAAAACACTCTAAAGTTTCTAAAACTGGTTAAATCACGGCTGTGACTATAACAGAGCGTGTGTTTCATCGAAAAGCGCAAGAAAAACTGGTCACTGAAAACTGAAAAAAATATCCATGCGCCACTTGCATGTATTGTTTAAGGGACACCAAATTAAATGGGGCTGAGATTGCAATTCCTACAGCTTCCACACGATGTCGCCATTCTTGTAAATTTCCTGGGAGTTATTTCTTGGTCAAACAAAGGAGAGAGATTCCATTCCATCCGGTCTCCGACAGGACGTCTTGGAAGAGAGATTTCCCAAACATGATTTGAAGACGTGGAGCTATTGAATACACATCGCCCCGTGTTCAATTTGATAGATTATTAACGTTTACTAATACCTAAAGTTGGATTACAAAAGTATTTCGAAGTGTTTGGTGAAAGTTTATCGTCGACTTTTTTAATTTAAAAAAATGACGCTGCGTTTTGAAACTGTGTTTTTTTCTGAATCACAGTTTCCATAGATGGATATTTTGGGTATATATGGACCGATTTAATCGAAAAAAAGACCCAATAGTGATGTTTATGGGGCATATAGGAGTGCCAACAAAGAAGCTCGTCAAAGGTAATGAATGTTTTATATTTTATTTCTGCTATTTGTGTAGCGCCGGCTACGCTAATTCTTTTGTTTACGTCGCCTTCAGGTATTTCGGGGTGTTGCATGCTATCAGATAATAGCTTCTCATGCTTTCGCCGAAAAGCAATTTAAAAATCTGACTTGTTGGCCAGATTCACAACGAGTGTAGCTTTAATTCAATACCCTGCATGTGTGTTTTAATGAACGTTTGAGTTTTAACGAGTACATTTAGCATTTAGCGTAGCGCATTTGCATTTCCAGGTGTCTAGTTGAGACATCTGCGTCTCAGGTAGGAGCAAGATTTTTTAACTGTGCTCCATACCTTTTTAGAACCATTCTTACAATCAATAAAAGCATTGTTGTAAAATCACTTTTTTTTCTTTTGATTCAATTTAACTGCATAATTACGTAATGTTCTATAATTCTGTTTGTCAATTTCCCATTTTGACTTGGCTGCTAAAACTTTCGCCATTTTCTTTGAGAAAAAGCCTCACCCAGTTCATCATCAATCCATGTAGATGGACGGGCACCAACTGTACTCTTTCTTATAGGGGCATGATGGTCCATTACCTCCATGAGCAAATCAATAAAACATTCTGTAGCATGATTTAAATCATCCTCTAGATAAATCAGCTCCCAGGGTACAGCAGCCAAATCATTCAGAAATAACTTATGATTAAATGTTTAAAAATGTATTTTGACCACAATCCTAGGGGGTTTCTTTGGAACCTTAGTGTTTATGGTTATGGTCACAATATTATGGTATGTCCAGCCCACTGGCATTGATCTGGCTTTTAAGCATTGCAATGGTATATTACAGAAAATCAGATCAATGCATGTGTCTGAACGATGACCCAACTTAATTGAAGATCTAGTAGAATCATTAACCATTTGTTTCAAACCACAGTTCTTAGCATATCTCATCAATTTTGTTCTATTCAAATTATTGTGATCCTTCCAATTTATATTACAATCACCCAAGATAAATACAACTCTGTTGCTATCTGTGGCCTGGTCAAACCCAGTACATAAGTCATCCAGATAGGACAGCTTAGAGCTAGGAGGTCTATACACACATCCTACCAATATGGGTGCCTGGTGAGGCAGATGTACTTGAGCCCATAGTGCCTCTATTTGACCTACATTAAGGACATCCCTCCTCTTATTAAAAGGTATATGATTCTGAATATACAGTGCGACACCGCCACCATTCCTATTCCTGTCCGTTCTCAGTAGACTATATCCTTGAATGTTAATTTGCCCATAATTTACAGATGCATCTAAATGCGTTTCGGTCAAAGCCAAAATGTGAATATTATTTATGTTGACCAAGTTAACAACCTCATGTATTTTGTTAGGAAGGCTACATACATTAACCTTAGCTATATGCAGCCCTTTCCTTATCAAGTGGAGATCAATATAGCATGTATTCGTTATAGTTGAAGTTGTCATGATACACTACAACACACAAACTCAGTTTTAAACATTACATTTAAACAACAAGGGAGTTACTCTAGAGTCCTGATACAATTGCCCGTTGATATAAAGTTCATCCATCACCATGGAGATTCGTTGATTCAGGCAACGCTTTTCCTTCATGATGGGATCATTGATCTCGGTGGGGAAGTGATCATTCATTCCAAAATCAGTGTTTCTGAGTTCTCTGCCCATGTTCTTCGTCATTTCCTTTTGCTTAAATTGATCAAAACATGCAATAATAGCCCGTGGCCTATTTCCAGAGGCCTTACCTATTCTATGGACTCTGGAGAAAGTGGCATTACGCACAACATCAGTGGGCAGGTTTAGTTGAGTTGACATAGTGTCCTCACAGCCTCTGCTGTTGTCATTCTCCGGTACCCCTGAGAATATTAGATTGTTCCGCATTGATCGACACTGTACATCAAGCAAGGTTTCTTTGTTGTTTGTTCTCCCTTTGCACCACCTCCACATTGCTATGAAGAGTCTACAGTACCTTTCAGCGCATTGTTCTCTTTCCTTATATCATCAATCTGACATTGGCTGAATTTGAGACTAGCACATAATGCATTGATGTCCTCTCGTAATATATCAAGTTTGGTAAGCCTTTCATTGATGGATTTTAACAAGTCAACATCCATATCAGTAAACCTCTCGCCACTCGCCACATGTGCCCTCTTACTTGGGGATGGTTTGGTTCCATCGTTGATACCTATTGGCCAACCTGGTTTTGTTTTGTTGATTTGGTTGGTTGTCCTTAACAATGCTTGAATCCTCCGAAACCAGCGACATGTTTCTTTGAGTTCGTAAGTATCTCTCGTCACTGAATCGTTCAAGCTCTTCAATGGATTCTGAATCATCCAGCGTGTTTACAGACAGAGTTAACCTGTGGTGACACCCCATCCCGTGAACGGGACCGTTGTCATCATCTGACACTAATTAGCATAACGCAACGGACATAAATCTTCCTAGAAAATATTCATATTCATGAAAATCACAAGTGAAATATATTGGAACACAGCTTAGCCTTTTGTTAAGCACACAAACAAATTGTTCAGCTTCAACAGCGGCAGTCACGGGAGAAGCTAAGTGACCTAACATAATCGTTTGTGGATCTTTTGCTATAAAGCATTTTTTAAATCAGACACTGTGGCTGGATTTTATCTTTAAAATGGTGCCTAATACTTGTATGTTTGAGAAATTTATGATTTTATGAGATTTCTGTTGATTTGTATTTGGCGCCCTGCAATTTCATTGGCTTTTGGCGAGGGGTTCCGCTAGCGGAACGGTGTTCTAGAAAGTTTTAGGCTGATCTGAAGATGGTGCTGGCTAAAGCTAAACCTGACGAGTGTAGAGAGTATAGGGATATTGTTATCCACGTCGGCACCAACGATGTTAGGATGAAACAGTCAGAGGTCACCAAGTACAACATAGCTTCAGCGTATAAATCAGCTAGAAAGATGTGTTGGCATTGAGTAATTGTCTCTGGGCCCGTCCCAGTTAGGGGGAGTGATGAGCTCTACAGCAGTCTCACAACTCAATCACTGGTTGAAAACTATTTTCTGCCCCTCCCAAAAGATAGAATTTGTAGATAATTGGCCCTCTTTCTGGGACTCACCCACAAACCGGACCAAGCCGGGCCTGTTGAGGAGTGACGGACTCCGACCTAGCTGGATGGGTGCTCCCATCTTATCTACGAACATAGACAGGGCTCTAACTCACGTAGCTCCACAATGAGATAGGGTGCAGGCCAGGCAGTTAGCCAGCCTGACAGATTAGTGAAGTATACCACTAGCAAAGTCACTGTAGTCAGCTCAGCTATCCCCATTGAGACAGTGTCTGTGCCTCGACCTAGGTTGGGCAAAACTAAACATGGCGGTGTTTGCCTTAGCAATCTCACTGGAATAAAGACCTCCTTTCACGGGCGTCGTAAGAAGTGGACCAAAGTGCAGCGTTGTGAGCGTGCATATTCCTTTATTTCTAGAATGTCGTCAACAAAAACAATAAAATACAAACCGACCGTGAAGCTTAACAGGGCTATGATGCCTCTAAAAAAAAAATGTACTTCCCACACTGAAGGAGGGAAAAAGGGCTACCTATGCACGATTCCCAATCAGAGACAATGATAGACAGCTGTCCCAAAACATAGAAATAACGAAACATAGAAACCAAAACATAGAATGCCCACCCAAATCACACCCTGACCAAACCAAAATAGAGACATAAAAAGGCTCTCTCAGGTCAGGGGGTGACACCTCCTTCATTACTGCCATTATTGAAAGAGATTGTGACACCTCACATCTCAAAATAGGGCTACTTAATGTTAGATCCCTCACTTCTAAGGCAGTTATAGTCAATGAACTAATCACTGATCATAATCTTGATGTGATGGGCCTGACTGAAACATGGCTTAAGCCTGATGAATTTACTGTGTTAAATGAGGCCTCTCCTCCTGGTTACACTAGTGACCATATCGCCCGCACATCCAGCAAAGGCGGAGGTGTTGCTAACATTTACCATAGCAAATTTCAATTTACAAAAAAAACTGATGTTTTCATCTTTTGAGCTTCTAGTCATGAAGTCTATGCAGCCTACTCAATCACTTTTTATAGCTACTGTTTACAGGCCTGCTGGGCCATATACAGCGTTCCTCACTGAGTTCCCTGAATTCCTATCGGACGGAATTCCTATCAGGGCAGATAATATTCACATTTTTGGTGACTTTAATATTCACATGGAAAAGTCCACAGATCCACTCCAAAAGGCTTTCGGAGCCATGATCGACTTTTGTCGAACATGGCTCCAGACCGACTCAATGCCACAGTCATACTATGGACCTAGTTTTGTCCAGTGGAATAACTGTTGTGGATCTTAATGCTTTTCCTCATAATCCTGAACTATCGGACCACCATTTTATTACATTTGCAATCGCAACAAATAATCTGCTCAGACCCCAACCAAGGGTAATCAAAAGTCGTGCTATAAATTCTCAGACAACCCAAAGATTCCTAGATGCCCTTCCAGACACCCTTCGCCAGAAAATACCCAATATCCACCAGAAAATACCCAAGCTCTGAAGCAAGCTTCCAGAAAATTGGAACGGAAATGGCGCTACACCAAACTGGAAGTCTTCTGACGAGCTTGGAAAGACAGTACCGTGCAGTATCGAAGAGCCCTCACTGCTGCTCGATCATCCTATTTTTCCAACATAATTGAGGAAAATAAGAACAATCCAAAATGTGTTGTTGATACTGTCGCAAAGCTAACTAAAAAGCAGCATTCCCCAAGAGAGGATGGCTTACACTTCATCAGTGAGAAATTAATTAACTTCTTTGAGGAAAAAATCATGATCATTAGAAAGCAAATTACAGACTCCTCTTTAAATCTGTATATTCCTCCAAAGCTCAGTTGTCCTGAGTCTTCACAACTCAGCCAGGACCTAGGATCAAGGCAGACCCTCTTGATCCTTAGTACTATGGGGCGGCAGGGTACCGGAAGGTTGCAAGTTAAAATCCTTGAGCTGACAAGGTACAAATCTGTCGTTCTGCCCCTGAACAGGCAGGAACCCAGTGTTCCTAGGCCATCATTGAAAATAAGAATTGGTTCTTAACTGACTTGCCTAGTTAAATAAAGGTAAAAATAAATAGAACTATAGTTATTGACACATTGATTAAAATAATTATGGCTTCTAAACCTTCAAGGTGAATACTGGACCCTATTCCAATTAAACTACTGAAAGAGCTGCTTCCTGTGCTTGGCCCTCCTATGTTGAACATAATAAACAGCTCTCTATCCACCGGATGTGTACCAAAGTCACTAAAAGTGGCAGTAATAAAGCCTCTCTTGAAAAATACCTATATCGAATCTCCCATTCCTCTCAAAATGTTTAGTATTTTATGTGTCGTGGGGCTAGGGTCAGTCTGTTATATCTGGAGTATTTAATCTCTTATCCGGTGTCCTGTGTGAATTTAAGTATGCTCTCTCTAATTTTCTCTCGCTTTTTCTCTCTTTCTTTCTTTCTTTCTCTCTTTCTGAGGACCTGAGCCCTAGGACCATGCCTCAGGACTACCTGGCCTGATGACTCCTTGCTGTCCCTAGTCCACCTGGTAATGCTGCTGCTCCAGTTTCAACTGTTCTGCCTGCGACTTTGGAACCCTGACCTGTTCACCGAACGTGCTACCTGTCCCAGACCTGCTGTTTTCAACTGCCTAGAGTCAGCAGGAGCAGTAGACATACTCTGAATGATCGGCTATAAACAGTAACTGACATTTACTCCTGAGGTGCTGACCTGTTCACCCTCGACAACCTGTGATTATTATTATTTGACCCTGCTGGTCATCTATGAACATTTGAAAATCTTGGCCATGTTCTGTTATAATCTCCACCCGACACAGCCAGAAGAGGACTGGCCACCCCTCATAGCCTGGTTCCTCTCTAGGTTTCTTCCTAGGTTCTGGCCTTTCTCTGGAGTTTTTTCGTAGCCACCCTGCTTCTACAACTGCATTGCTTGATGTTTGGGGTTTTAGGCTGGGTTTCTATACAGCACTTTGTGACATCAGCTGATGTAAGAAGGGCTTTATAAATACATTTGATTGAAATTGATACCATTTGAAAGGAAATACTTGGAAGTTTGTGGAAATGTCAAATGAATGTAGGAGAATATAACACATTAGATCTGGTAAAAGATAATACAAAGAAAAAAACATGTTTTTTTGTTGTCTTTTTTTTGTACCGTCATAAGGCCATAATGTATTATTCCAGCCCAGGCGAAATTTAAATTCTGGCCACTAGATGGCAGCAGTGCATGTGCAAAGTTTTAGACTGATCCAATGAACCATTGCATGTCTGTTCAAAATGTTGTATGTCAAATGTGCCTAATGGGTTTATTAATACATTTTCAAGTTTGTAATTGTGCAATTTCCTCAAACAATAGCATGGTATTTTTTCACTGTAATAGCTACTGTAAATTGGACAGTGCAGTTAGATTAACAGGAATGTAATTTTTCTGCCCATATCAGATATGTCTATGTCCTGGGATTTTTTTGTTTGTTACTTACAACCTCATGCTAATCACATTAGCCTACGTTAGCTCAACCATCCCGCGGGGGGACAACGATCCCGTAGAGGTTAAGTCACTGCGGAGCCGGCGTGACATATGGCTCGGAAAACATACCTCTAATCCAGGGATGATAAATGTGTTGTAATACAAATTGTCCCATTATCCCAACTGTTACAGCGAGAAGACTGAAGAGTAAAAGACTACTTTTAGGTTAACAGTCGTTCAATCTTCTCGATGTAACAGTTGGGACAATGGACAATTCGGAGAACTGTGAATTTCTCATCCCTGGATTGAGGTAAAAAAAAATTGCCACATCTCGCGCCTGCTCTGTGGTTAATCTGCACAGGAAACATGTCCAACCCTAATGCAGCTGTAAGGAAGCTTGTCAGATCTGCTGGCTAGGCTAGTAGCTGTGCTGAAGAGCTATCTGAGGAAATACATTTAGTAGTTCTTCAAAGTAGATAAAGCACACGTTCAAGACTGCTTATTACCAACTACTACAACTATCAATTGGGTAGAGCTAAGTCACAAACTGTCTCTATCCCTCTCGTTGTGGGGTTTATTCCTCTCTCATGAGGTCTTTGTACATCCGCCTCTTTCCAAGTCAGTAAAAACAGGCTCAATGTGTTAGGGTCATTGTAGTTAATTACCCTTTTTTTCTGCGCTGAACTAGGTTGAGTATATAGAGCTACAGACTAAAATGAAGACCAGCAACAAGCACTTCTGTCCCAAGTCCCTTGTTATCCTCCTCCCCCTTCAGGCTCTTCTGAATGCAGACAGAGGTCTTCGATAACCATCGCTCTCCGCCTAATCTGTAATGAATTGCGCCGGATCTCGTATCAGGAATCCCATTATGAATGGCCTGACGGTATGATTGGTAGCCGTCTGCAGCTGGGAGCAAGGATCTCATAATAGTCCATAGGGGTTAGGGATGGTTGGAAAATCCCCCCAGATATAACCTGTGTGCTTACTGGATAAACCTTCTTTTTTTTTTTTTTTATCAAAATCTAATAATGGTCAATCCTTTTCATATTGTTTTATGGTGGATTGTGACCCTAGAGAGTGGATCACAACAATGTAATGTCCACCTTGGGAGCTCAATAAGACAAAATAACATTTGTGATAAAGAAAATATTATTTTGTCCATAACCTTATGACCCAAGGGTTAGCAGCTCACCATGTTTGGGTAAACAGCATGCCTATACAGAAAACTATACAGCAGTATTAAATGAAATTCCACCCAAAAACTCTCTTTTGGTATTTGTATCATTAGTCCATTGTATCTTTAGACATATTCCCAAAATGTTTTGCTTGTCATTGCTCGTCAGCAATCAAGTTTTCAAGATATGTAACAGTCAAAATGCATCATACAGGGATCATTTATGTTTTTTTGAAAGTTATATATCTTGAAAACACACATCTTGGGACTATTTCCAGGAACAAAACATTTTGGGACTATTTCCAGGAACCACACCCTAATACCTTAATCATATCAGAATCAACTTTTACCAGTTGAATGTGGACACAAATAAAATATTTTTTTTGTATTACAATAAAATATTGTATGAAAATATGCAAATTTGAATTGATATCTCATTAAAATGTGTGTGTACTTGTATATCGCACACACACAAAATTCTGGAAACGGGATGAAGTTAGCCTAAATATTTTGGTTTCATTTTGACACTCCAAGACCGGACTTACTGTATACATAGAAGATTGTGGATATAGACTTTTTTAATCTTTCTATCTGTAAAATACTAAAGAAAATGTTTTCTAGAATAAAAATGACAACATTTCCCTATGTATATTTCTAGAGAACACTTCTAAGGATTACCACACAAACAATGGGGAATGCAGATGCTTTTGAGACTGAGAAATATCAGTTAAAGTCAAATTCACTGAATATAGACTACCAAACGCCTATTTAGACCCAATTACCCAGTAGGTTACTACACACAGATGAAGTCAGAAGTTAACATACACTTAGGTTGGATTCATTAAAACTCGTTTTTCAACCACTCCACACATTGTTTGTTAACCAACTATAGTTTTGGCAAGTCGGTTAGGGCATCTACTAATGGCATTTGAGTGGCCATCACAAAGCCCTGACCTCAATCCCATAGAACATGTATGGTCAGAACTGAAAAAACGTGTGCGAGAAAAGGAGGCCTACAAACCTGACTCAGTTACACCAGCTCTGTCAGGAGGAATGGGCCCAAATTCACCCAACTTATTGTGGGAAGCTTGTGGAAGGCTACCTGAAATGTTTGACCCAAGTTAAATTATTTAAAAAAATGCTACCAAATTCTATTTGAGTGTATGTAAACTACTGACCCACTTGGAATGTGATGAATGAAATAAAAGCTGAAATAAGTAATTCTCTCCACTATTATTCTGACATTTCACATTTTTTAAATAAAGTGGTGATCCTAACTGACCTAAGACAGGGAAGTTTTACTAGGATTAAATGTCAGGAATTGTGAAAAACTGAGATGAAATGTATTTGGCTAAGGTGTATGTAAACTTCCAACTTCAACTGTATAGTCCAGATTGTAACATTCACTATGAAATGTGATTTTAAATTATGTGTGATTCAATTAGCTTTGAAAGTAGGGATGTGTGTCCATATTAAAGGTGGTTACAAAAGTATTCATCCCCCTTGGCATTTTTCCTTTTTTGTTGCATTACAACCTGTAAATAAATTGATTTTTATTTGGATTTTATGTAATGAACAAAATAGTCCAAATCGGTGATGAGAAAAAAAAACTGAAAAGTGGTGTGTGCATATGTATTCACCCCCTTTGCTATGAAGCCCCTAAATAAGATCTGGTGCAACCAATTACCTTCAGAAGTACATACAGTGGGGCAAAAAAGTATTTAGTCAGCCACCAATTGTGCGAGTTCTCCCACTTAAAAAGATGAGAGAGGCCTGTAATTGTCATCATAGGTACACTTCAACTATGACAGACAAAATGAGAGAAAAAAATCCAGAAAATCACATTGTAGGATTTTTAATGAATTTATTTGCAAATTATGGTGGAAAATAAGTATTTGGTCACCTACAAACAAGATTTCTGGCTCTCACAGACCTGTAACTTCTTCTTTAAGAGGTTCCTCTGTCCTCCACTCGTTACCTGTATTAATGGCACCTGTTTGTACTTGTTATCAGTATAAAAGACACCTGTCCACAACTTCAAACAGTCACACTCCAAACTCCACTATGGCCAAGACCAAAGGGCTGTCAAAGGACACCAGAAACAAAATTGTAAACCTGCACCAGACTGGGAAGACTGAATCTGCAATAGGTAAGCAGCCTGGTTTGAAGAAATCAGCTGTGGGAGCAATTATTAGGAAATGGAAGACATACAAGACCACTGACCACCCCGTGGGGTCAAAATGATCAGCAAAAATCCCAGAACCACACGGGGGGACCTAGTGAATGACCTGCAGAGAGCTGGCACCAAAGTAACAAAGCCTACCGTCAGTAACACACTACGCCACCAGGGACTCAAATCCTGCAGTGCCAGACGTGTCCCCCTGCTTAAGCCAGTACATGTCCAGGCCTGTCTGAAGTTTGCTAGAGAGCATTTGGATGATCCAGAAGAAGATTGGGAGAATGTCATATGGTCAGATGAAACCAAAATATAACTTTTTGGTAAAAACTCAACTCGTCGTGTTTGGTGTACAAAGAATGCTGAGTTGCATCCAAAGAACACCATACCTACTGTGAAGCATGGTGGTGGAAACATCATGCTTTGGGGCTGTTTTTCTGCAAAGGGACCAGGACGACTGATCCGTGTAAAGGAAAGAATGAATGGGGCCATGTATCGTGAGATTTTGAGTGAAACCGTCCTTCCATCAGCAAGGGCATTGAAGATTAAATGTGGCTGGGTCTTTCAGCATGACAATGATCCCAAACACACCGCCCGGGCAATGAAGGAGTGGCTTCGTAAGAAGCATTTCAAGGTCCTGGAGTGGGAGCAAGTCTCCAGATCTCAACCCCATAGAAAATCTTTGGAGGGAGTTGAAAGTCCGTGTTACCCAGCAACATCCCCAAAACATCACTGCTCTAGAGGAGATCTGCATGGAGGAATGGGCCAAAATACCAGCAACAGTGTGTGAAAACCTTGTGAAGACTTACAGAAAACGTTTGACCTCTGTCATTGCCAACAAAGGGTATATAACAAAGTATTGAGATAAACTTTTGTTATTGACCAAATACTTATTTTCCACCATAATTTGCAAATTAATTAATTAAAAATCCTACAATGTGATTTTCTGGATAAAAAAATAAATAATTGTCTGTCATAGTTGAAGTGTACCGATGATGAAAATTACAGGCCTCTCTCATCTTTTTAAGTGGGAGAACTTTCACAATTGGTGGCTGACTAAATAATTTTTTGCCCCACTGTAATTAGATAAATATTATCCACCTGTGTGCAATCTAAGTGTCACATGATCTCAGTATATGTTCTGAAAAGCCCCAGAGTCTGCAACACCATTAAGGAAGGGTTACCACCAAGAAGCGGCACCATGAAGACCAAGGAGCTCTCCAAACAGGTCAGGGACTAAGTTGTGAAGAAGTACAGATCAGGGTTAGGTTATAAAAAAATATCTAAAACGTTGAACATCCCACGGAGCACCATTAAATCCATTATTAAAAAATGGAAAGAATATGGCACCACAACAAAGCTGCCAAGAGAGGGCCGCCCACCAAAACTCACGGACCAGGCAAGGTGGGCATTAATCAGAGAGGCAACAAAGAGACCAAAGATAACCCTGAAGGATAACCCTGAAGGAGCTGCAAAGCTTCACAGCGGAGATTGGAGTATCTGTCCATAGGACCACTTTAAGCCTGACACTCCAGAAAGCTGGGCTTTACAGTAGAGTGGCCATATAAAAGCCATTGCTTAAAGAAAAAAATAAGCAAAACACGTTTGGTTTTGACAAAAGACATGTGAGCCTCCACAAACATATGGAAGAAGGTACTCTGGTCAGATGAGACTAAAATCGAGCTTTTTGGCCATCAAGGAAAATACTATGTCTGGTGCAAACCCAACACCTCCCATCACCCCGAGAACACCATCCCCACAGTGAAGCATGGTGGTGGCAGCATCATGCTGTGGGGGTGTTTTTCATCGGCAGGGACTGGGAAACTGGTCAGAATGGAAGGAATGATGGATGGGGCTAAGTATAGGGAAATTCTTGAGGGAAACCTGTTTCAGTCTTCCAGAGATTTGAGACTGGGACGGAGGTTCACCTTCCAGCAGGACAATGGCCCTCAGCATAGTGCTAAAACAACACTTGAGTGGTTTAAGGGGAAACATTTAATTGTTTTGGATTGGCCTAGTCAAAGCCCAGGACCTCAATCCAACTGAGAATCTGTGGTATGATTTAAAATTGCTGTACATCAGCGGAACCCATCCAACTTTAAGGATTTGGAGCAGAATGGGCAAAGATCCTACTGGTTAGATGTGCCAAGCTTATAGAGACATACCCCAAGAGACTTGCAGCTGTAATTGCTGCAAAAGGTGGCTCTACAAAGTATTGCCTTTGGGGGAGGGGGGGGGTGTATAGTTATGCACACTCAAGTTTTCCGTTTTTTGTCTTATTTCTTGTTTGTTTCACAATAAAAAATATTTTGCATCTTCAAAGTGGTAGGCATGTTGTGTAAATCAAATGTTACAAACCTTCAAAAAATCTATTTGAATTCCAGGTTGTAAGGCAACAAAATATGAAAAATGCCAAAGGGAGTGAAGACTTTCGCAAGCCACTGTACAGTCTGAGACTCAGCTGTAGTATGTGTTTGTGTGCAGAGGGAAGATAACACTGTAAACTCATCACACATCATGTTACACTCCCCTACACATTTATTTGTCCAGTGAAGCTAAAACATTTTGTATGGCCAACAGATGTCAGAGGCAAAGGTGCAATGTGGGAAGATGCATCTACTGTATGTCTGCTTGCAAAAATAGTTGTTCTGTTATGTTTGCCTCAATACACAGAAAAACGAATATATAGGAGGACAATGGTCTTCAGATACCACATGTCCTGAAGCAACAACAGACAACACCAGCATTCAATTTAAATTTACATCTAATTATCTGCAATCATGTCAGTACTTCAGCTCACTATTGACTAGAAGAGACCGGTGATAATATCATGATTGGTCCCCTGATGAAGAAATGATGTCTGATAGCCTGTGGCATCAAGTCAACTCTTTCACAATCATCACCCAACATATTGCTTCATGCCTTGTCATAAATCAAGGTTCTTGTTGTTGTTGTTGTTGCACAAAAAAACAAACTCAAACCAACGCCTCACAACACTGTCAACCGGTGACAGTTTCTCTTGTTATTTTCCTTGTCGGCCCTGATCTGCATATCGACTGAAGGACTGGGATCCCAGGTTAATTAAATGTGAATGGTAAGCCAGGAATACAGACAGTATTGAGCTGCTCCGGGGAGGACCGACAGAGAGAGAGTGAGTAAGATGGACAGAGAGCTCACTGCCTAACATGTTGGCAGTGCGCAATGCAATCGATGGTGCATAACGCCTCGATCACACCGACAGTGTCATTGCACAAAATGGTTCTCAGCATCATCTGGATATGTGTGCAACAAAGGTTCAACATTCACCTTCTGATACAATTTCTGTCAAGCTGGTCTACGCATACAGTTTGATGCATATGTTCGATAAATCCAATTGATTTACACAGAACGCACTGCAACTACCTCTGGAACGCAATGCTGCAAGGCAAATGCAGCATTGCATTGGCAATGAATGTACATCTGGTGTCACAAAATACAACCACTATCGGTGTGATCGAGGCATAACAAGGGAATGAATATACACTGCCCAGGGGATGTAGCAGTCAGTTAAGAGGCAATTTATGCTCGATCTGAAAATGTGGTTGGAAGCTCTGTATGGGTGGTGTGACGTAATTGCGGGAGCCTCCGGAGGAGTGCAGAGGCCAAATTGAGCTCTGTACCCAAATGTTGTAACAATGTGGAGGGTTCCGTATAGTTCCGCATTCACATGATTGGTTGAAGGTAGGTTGGGGCCGGAAGGTCCTGTGTACACACAAACTCACTTCCTTGACAACTTCCTACTCCGCTTCCGCAGAGGCCCTATCACTGTAAATGCTGCATGGCCAATGCACCTCTAAATAGCAGTGTTCCGACATGCAGCAGGGGTTCCCCCTGCATCCGTAATGATGTCCGTTTTCCTGCAGAGGCTGGTATTTATCCATTTTGAACTTGAAGGGAAAGTGTGCCTATCTCCACGCAAATCTCAAGCGCACAACTGCTAGAAGGTTGATCAACTGTATTGCAAGCAAATAGGCTTATTGTTTGTTTGTGGGAAATGAGAGGTGTTTGATGCATGTGAATTATAATAATGGCTAATAAAAACATTAAAACATAGGCCTAATGATAAAACAGATGCATTATCCTTTGATAAGGAGTTCGCATAGCAGCATGTCATTTTAATATGTTTATTTCACTTTTAATATATAGGCCTAAATAATAATCATATTTAAGGACATCTCTCCTTTCCTGACATAACTGGTTTAAATGATTTATGTTACACAACAAATAGTAGGCAACCATATAAAGTATCAATTGCTCCTTCAATAGCCAAGAGTGCTTGAATGTAAATAGACGATAAGCCTTGACAGTATGGGTAGGCTACAGTATTGCTGGGTGATAGGATTAGGAGTGTGACATTTTTTAAATTTTATTTAACTAGGCAAGTCAGTTAAGAACAAGTTATTATTTACAATAACATCCTAGGAGCATTGGGTTAACTGGCTTGTTCAGTGGCAGAACAGCAGATTTTTACCTTGTCAACTCAGGGATCCGGGAGCTTTTATGTGAGGAAGGGAGCTTTTATGTGTACGAAGACGCTAATTACCTAAAGCGAACTTGGCCTTGCAGCTGGGGTTAACCTTTCCACATGTGAGTTCCAAATATCTCAAATGGTCGTTTTTATGCACGTGATGTCAGAATGCGCTCACTGTTCCAAAATGTGGTTGTTACGCAACAAAACCAAGGCACACTGCTTGTTTTTTATTTCAATTTGTCAATTTCAAATTATTTTCTAACAAGTTTTAATTTTCTAACAACAGTTTGAATTGAGGTGTGTTCCGCCTCATCATTAATTCACATAAAAGTAGGCCATTTCACTTTTGCAGACAATTTATTTTGTTAGGCATTACTAACCTGGACAAACTTTTCCACACACCAATTGTTTCCGCAAATCAAGTCTGTAGAAATGTGTGCATCTCCAGTCAAATCAAGACCTGCAGACACGTGTTCACATTTTCCGTCTGGTGCCCGCATCGCATTCATTGTTGTTTTCATTACTACATGATAATAACTTTGGAAATGTGTGTTTATATCAAAGTAAGTGTCTTATTACGTTACAATAGTTCCTGTGTGTCGTGTTATGTTGTTACTACTGTAGCTCACTGTCTGTATGGTGTATAATATATTTGTGTGTATTCCTTATAACCGCGGACACGCAAGGTAACGTTATTAATTTCATATAACCTTTATGGTGTTATAGCTACGTAAGCAAGATCAAATAAACTACATTATTCTATCAGCTCTGTAAAACAATGCTAATTGCGTCAGTGAAGTATTAGCTTGTGGTGTATATTGAAGCTACCCAGGCCTTATGACCATGGTTGGTTTTCATGTGGCCTATTTAGCATAGCTCTGTTCTGCTCTGCCCTGCCATTGTGGAGCTCAACAGTTACTGTTTCTTGCAGTTATCTCATATTTGTGATTTTGTCAATGTAATATATTATTTTTGTAGCAGTGTTTATTATGTTACTTCTTTGTAATATTGTTTTGTTGCTATATCCTGATATTGTATTCTAATTACTAATCATTCCTCTTTATTCTGTATTCTTTATTCTGTATTATTTTATTCAGAAACCACAAACAGTATTTACCAATATCTTAACTGGAACTGGACATGTTTGGAGCTGAAGATGGAGATTTTTGTATGCTAGTGTACACTCCTTAACAGTTTCACTGGAAGAAAAAACAGCGAGAAAACACATAGGCCAATATGTAATAGTCGTCTATCTTATTGCAGTATTGGTGGTGGTTGAACAACAAAAACGTGTTTTTACCTATATTTCATATTCATGCAGCGACTGAACAACAACTGCATTTCCACCCCCCCACCTCTAAAGGCAGAGTATCATGGCAGGTCACCTGTCAAGTCACCTGTCAGGTCAGTCAGTCACTAATTGCTGCAGATCAATAGTGCTTGAGCATATGATACTGCCCAAAGCATGATGAAACACATAGAGGCGTGTCACAAGCTAAACACTGGTACTTTGTCAACCTCCTCTGCTTCCTACCCTGGTTCCAGACAGGCAGACTTTGCAGTGCTTCCGTGTGCGACTACCTTGAGCAGCAGTTTGAGGGACTTTGCAGGGAAAATGCCATGCAGTGAGGCGTAGGGGATAGTCTGCAGCAGGACGGCCCCCAGTGGATGGGCATCGAGGGGTGGGGGCTCCTCCAGCAGCTCTCTCGTGAGGTTTTTGCTGTACTTTTGGTAGGTAATTACTTTACCTGTGGGGAGGATGAGGGAAGGGAGAGGATGATGAGGCAGTAGGTAGGTGGGTGAGATACAGTTCCATTATGCAATTATAGTGACCGTATGTGATTTGTATGTGAACTGTACGTCCAATTACAAAGAAATACCTTGTTCGGTAATCATCTCGCCTGTTAGTTGGTGGTGAATTATGTGGCTATTGAGTGCAGCAGTATTCTTATACAACTTGGTAGTTTTCCGAGTGCATTCCACAAAGCTGTTTATCATGCCCGCCTTATCCACTGCTCCCATTTTGAGGTTATTGTCATGCACACAGTCTGGTTTGATCTTTCTCTCTCCCGTCAGGTGGTCCACCTTCCAGTCAGGTGGCCGACATGATTGCTGTATGGACAGTGGAGAGGACATGGATGTTTCGTTTGTCATGTCACTTTACTGCCAGCTGTTGACCGTTCTCCTTGAACTCCACCTCCCATCGCTGCATCTTCCTGCATCCGAATGCCGGCATCCTCTTCCTGTTTGACCTCACAACCTCACTATGCTGGAAGAGTATGTGAATGCTGTACCAATTTTCCACGTACAAAGCGTGTCCTCAAACCCCTCATAATGTTGGATGTCAGTGGTGGACCCTGTGTAGACTATAATGTCCTGGACAAATCTTGTCTTCACGTCGTACATGACAAAGAACTTGACCCCAGCCTGTGCCTTTTGGAGGGAATATATTGACGGAACGCCAGCTTAACTTTCCATAACATCAGGGCCTCATCAATGCATAGGTCCTTGTATGCCACAAAGACCCGACCAATTGCTGATTTCAGGCTGATAAGAACATTTCTTATTTTGTGTAACGGGTCATTTAGGTTGGAGGTAGCATTGTTGACGAAATGCAGGCATCGCAGCAGAACTAGGAAGCAGTTTTGGAAAAAGAGGGTGGCAAAGAAGTAAGTTGCAAACATAGGATCTGTGCTCCAATATTCTCTTATGGAGTTCTTCTTTACTATCCCCATAAGAAGGACTGTCACCAGAAAGGTATACGTTGCTCTAATTGTGGTTGTCACCCACTTAGGGAGTTTCCCCCTTACTCATGACTCTCTCTACTCCTGTAGCTCCAAGGCATAGTGATAGTTCTCCTCCGCTATATCTCTCACCAGCTCCTCTGTCAGAAACAGCTTGAAGCACTCTGCATCAGAGGGAAATGGCAAGGGGCTTTGCACTCCAGTATGGGACTCATCAAAGCAAACAGCAGGGCTAGGATGGGTGAAATGGCCGGGGGCCTTCCAGCTACCACAGGACTCCTGTACTGGATCCACTGTCGATCTGCTTCCATTAGATTGACAGGTAGCCAAGTGGTTTGAGCGTTGGACCAGTAACTGAAAGGTTGCTGGATTGAATCCCTGTGCTGACAAGGTAAAAAAAATATCTGTTGTTCTGCCCCTGAACAAGGCAATTAACCCACTGTTCCCCGGGAGGCTGTCATTGTAAATAAGAATTTGTTCTAAACTGACTTGTGTAGTTAAATAAATGTATCAATAAATCACTATCAGAAAATGTTTTGTGTGGTAATTATTTATTTATTTACTGCTTTATTCACATGTAAAATAATTCCTCTCTGTGGCAATAAGACGACGGGAGAAGAAGGCGCAAGGACGCATCTTAAGGTCCAGGGCAGACCGCTGAGACAGGACAGCCCCGAATCCGACGTCTGAAGCATCGAACTCCACCACGAACTAACGGATATGGTCCGGATGAATTAATATGTGAGCTGTGGGAAAGAGGTTCTTAAGGTCCAGGAAAGGAATGCCCTGTCAGCAGCTGAGGATCACGTGAGCGGGACCTTGGGAGAGGTGAGTGCTGAAAGGGGGAAAGCCAGGGTGCTGTAACCCCAGATAAAATGTCGATGGAAATGGGCAAATCCCAGGAAGCATTGCATCTGCTCTCTGGACATGGGTTGGAGCCAATCCACTACAGCTCTCACCTTTCCCGGATCCATCTGCACATTACCAGCAGCAATGATATATCCAAGGAAGGAGACGGTGGAGTGAATTAATTCACATTTTTCTGCTGTCACAAAAAGATGGTTCTCCAGGAGACACGGAAAGACTTGTCGGACAAGGAGAACATGTTCATGAGCTCAGTGGTGTCATGTCTTTAGTATCATTAAATATGAAGAATGTTATTTTATCAAATCAATTCTCTATTATTATTATCATGCAATTAAACCAATCATGTAAATTTCTTGAACTTTTTATGGGCAGGTGGGACGGTAGCGTCCCATCTGGCCAACATCCAGTGAAATTGCAGGGCGCGAAATTCAAACTACAGTATTATAACTATTTAACAAACACATGAAAAACATATTTCAACCATGCGGGTGAGACAGTCAGAAATAACAATGTAAAAAAATGCCTTACCTTTGATGATCTTCTTCTATTGGCACTCCAAAAGGTCCCAGTTATATCACAAATGGTCCTTTTGTTCGATAATGTCCTTCTTTAAATCCATAAAAACTCAGTTTAGCTGTCAATAATCCACCCAGTTTCCAGTTTCCCTCCATCAAAATGCTTACAAAATGAATCCCAAACGTTACTAATAAACTTTTCCAAAGAAGTCAAATAACGTTTATAATCAAACCTTAGGTACCCTAATACGTAAATAAACGATACATTTTAAGACAGAATCGTTATTGTCTTTACCTGAGAAAAATACCAAAGAACGCGCTCTCTTCCACGTGCTTGGAAACACTACAGCCAAAATGGGAGCCACCAAGAAAAACTACAATTTCTGGGTCATTTTTCCCAAAACTTATTTTTTGTAGGGGTTGGTTGGTCCTTGGGGTTTCACCTGCCATATCAGTTCTGTTATAGTTACAGACATTATTTTAACAGGTGTAGAAACTTTAGAGTGATTTCAATCCAAGTCTACCAATTAAATGCATGTCCTAGCTTCTGGGCCTGAGTAAGAGGCAGTTTACTTTGGGAACGCTTTTCATCCGGACGTCAAGATACTGCCCGTTGTTGTGGTACTAAGTGATGGTTGTATGGGGATTTTGTTAATGCTCTATCACTTCCTACGTGTCAAAGGAACTGAACCGAAAAGGAATGAAAGCATAAACAGAAGATATACCAAATATAGTTATCACACCAAAATCATCTAATTGGACTGTATTCTACATACAGTTGAAGTCAGAAGTTTACATACACCTTAGCCAAATACATTAACTCAGTTTTTCACAATTCCTGAAATGTAATCCTAGTAATAATTCCCTGCCTTAGTTCAATTAGGATCACCACTTCATTTTAAGAATGTGAAATGTCAGAATAATAGTAGAGAGAATGATTGATTTATTTCAGCTTTAATTTCTTTCATCACATTCCCAGTGAGTCAGAAGTTTACATACACTCAACTAGTATTTGGTAGCATTGCCTTTCAATTGTTTAACTTGGGTCAAATGTTTCAGGTAGCCTTCCACAAGCTTCCCACAATAAGTTGGGTGAATTTCGGCCCATTCCTCCTGACAGAGCTGGTGTAACTGAGTCTGCTGCCACCACCGTGCTTCAGGTTTGGGATGGTGTTCTTCGGTTTGCAAGCCTCCCCCTTTTCCCTCCAAACATAACGATTGTCATTTTGACCAAACAGTTCTATTTTTGTTTCATCAGACCAGAGGACATTTCTCCAAAAAGTACGATATTTGTCCCAATGTGCAATTGCAAACCGTAGTCTGGCTTTTTCATGGCGGTTTTGGAGCAGTGGCTTCTTCCTTGCTGAGCGGCCTTTCAGGTCATGTCGATATAGGATTTGTTTTACTGTGGATATAGATACGTTTGTACCTTTGCTGTTGTTCTGGGATTGATTGGAACCTTTCGCACCAAAGTACGTTAATCTCTAGGAGACAGAACACGTCTCCTTCCTGAGCGGTATGATGGCTGCGGGGTCCCATGGTGTTTATATTTGCATTCCAATGTTTCTACAGATGAACGTGGTACCTTCAGGTGTTTGGAAATTGCTCCCAAGGATGAACCAGACTTGTGGAGGTCAACAATTGTTTTTCTGAGGTCTTGGCTGATTTCTTTTGATTTTCCCATGATGTCAAGCGAAGAGGCAATGAGTTTGAAGGTAGGCCTTGAAATACATCCACAGGTACACCTACAATTGACTCAAATGATTTCAATTAGCCTATCAGAAGTTTCTAAAGCATGACATCATTTTCTGGACTTTTCCAAGCTGTTTAAAGGCACACAATAAGTGAACAAATGTGTCTGTTAACAATTGTTGGAAAAATTACTTGTGTCATGCACAAAGTAAATGTCCTAACTGTGACGATTCTCCCACTCTATCTACCGTATTCTTTCTCTTTGCTCTTGTTTTCCTTGTTAGGATTCCGGTGGGCGGAGCCGGGAGGGTCGTCAGCGACCTGGGACACACCTGGGCCTGGGTGTGTCCAAGGATAAATGCACCACTTCCCCATTCACTGAGGAGACTCTCCATGCAGACACACTTATAGATTTTGGTTGTGGCATTTTTGTGGCCGTTTTGTTTGTTTGTTTGTTTGTGTTGGCACCTTTCAACATCTCTCATTATCACATTTATGCACGCAAACACTCACTTACACTACTAAGCTTCTAAAGCCATGACATAATTTTCTGGAATTTTCCAAGCTGTTTAAAGGCACAGTCAACTTAAGTGTATGTAAACTTCTGTCCCACTGGAATTGTGATAAATTCATTCACTCTGTCTGTACACAATTGTTGGAAAAAATACTTGTGTCATGCACAAAGTAGACGTCATAACCGACTTTCCAAAACTATAGTTTCTTAATAACTGATTGTCTTTGGTCTGCAGCATTTGAAGTAGAACAGTGTTACTTTGAGTAACGTTCAACAAAACAGCATGTCATCAAGTTGAACTGGCCTGTTTATAGATTGTTTAACTCATCAGATTTATCCAGTTTGGCATGGACATCATCGTATTTAGTTTTGGCTAAATCGAGTTGTTCCAGTAGAAGGCGATTTTGTTGAAGAGTTTGTGCTCGTTCATCATCATACGTTTTTGCATCTACATTAAATTGTTCAGTTTTCAAACGCAGTTCCATAGCTAGCAGAATTTTTCCCTTTACTGCATTTGTCATCAGTTTTCCCGATTCTCTCCACCTGTCCCTTTATGTCGACCGTTACTTGCTCTTGCTTCAGCTGTGCACTGCGGTATTGCTCGATGCCAATGGCCAGACATCAGGGCTAGACTGGAGAGAACCTTTACATGGCCTGCGCCAGATGGTTGATTTTTGGAGAGCGTTGTTTGCCATTTCTGTTGTTTTTCCGCTAATGGCACAATTAGGGTTGGTATTGCTTCTGAGGTCAGAGATCAATCCATTTATGGATGGAGGTTCACTAATTAGCGGGCGAGTGGGGACTACTCCCTCTGATAGCTTGCACATTATTAGAACATTTGAAAGGAAACATTTTCCAAAGTTTGGTTTTGGAATACTTTGGAAGCTGCAAAGACGATTTTAATCTATTTATAGACATTAATGAACCATCAGTACTGTACCAGTAATGTGTGAGTTGGACGTGAATGAATTTGCAAAAGCAAATTGAATTGATTAGTCAATGATAATGATTAATCATACCTGGATAGTGTCACGTTCTGACCTTAGTTCTTTTCTTATGTCTTTGTTTTGGTATGGTCAGGGCGTGAGTTGGGTGGGTTGTCTATTGTCACGCCCTGGTCTTAGTATTTTGTGTTTTCTTTATTATTTTGCTTAGGCCAGGGTGTGACATGGGTTTGTTATGTGGTGTGTTTTGTCTTGGGGTTTTTGTAGTTATTGGGATTGTGGTATAGTGGGGTTAGAGGCAGGTGTTTATCGTTGTCTCTGATTAGGAACCATATTTAGGGAGCCATATTCTTTGAGTGTTTCGTGGGTGATTGTTCCTGTCTCAGTGTTTGTTTGCACCAGATAAAGCTGTTTAGGGTTTCACGGCACGTTTCTTGTTTTGTTAGTTTGTTCATGTGTAGTTTCTTTATTAAAGAACCATGAATCAAAATAACCACGCTGCATTTTGGTCCGCCTCTCTTTCAGTAGGAGAAAGCCGTAATATCTATGTTCCTTTTTCTATGTTTTGGAATTTCTGTGTTTGGCCTGGTATGGTTCTCAATCAGAGGCAGCTGTCAACCGTTGTCCCTGATTGAGAACCATACTTAGGTATCCTGGTTTCACTTTTGAGTTGTGGGTGATTGTTTTCTGTTGTGTGTCTGCATCAGCCAGAACTGTTTTCGGTCGTTCTCTTTGTTTTTCTTGTTATTTCCTTGTTAATTTAATAAATATGGACGCATACCACGCTGCACCTTGCTCCTCCTCGTCTTCCACCACCAACGGCCATTACAGATAGGCTGTCTGGGAATTAAACTTGAATTAACCTGAGTTGGTTCATCTAGGTTACTATTGGAAAGTTTAAAAATGTCTCATTTAATTGGAAGAACCTTAAGGTATGTTCGACAATTTAACTTATTCAATTGACTGAGATGATGATATCCAATCAATTGAGATTGTCTGGATTATCATATCTGGAAACAGTTTTTCTATTGTTAGGGTACATTCACCACTTGGTTCACATATCCCGAAGGCCAAAGCCACATGAGATTCCCACTGGAGGCGGGACTTCTTCCGAGCCCACGGTAAGACGTCCCTGTGCAGGCTGTGCCGACTTCAGGCAAGGAGTGGGGTAGAACGTGCTCCAGCCCATGATAGCACCAGCAGTCCAGTCGATGAGGGGATTGTGACCCTGGAGCCATGAAAACCCCAATACCACGGGTACCCGAGTAGTCTTGGTGAGCATGAACTGCATAGTCTCACTGTGGTGAGCTCTGACACCATGGTAGTGTCCATGAAACTCTCATCGGCCCCAGAGTCAATGAGTACCAGGAGAGATTTCAACTGGTCGCCCCAAAGTAGGATGACATGGTGAGGGGTACGAGTAACAGGAGAAGGAAAATGATCCGTATGGCCCACCAGAGTACTCATACCTACTAATGAGCCTGGTCTTTTAATGAACAGGTAGACATGTAATGACCGGTAGTCCCGCAATACAAACAACTCTTGGTGTTAGGTCTGTGTAATCATCGGTTGGAGACAACCTAGCTCTGCCGAGTTGCTTCGGCTCCGGAAGAGGCGAGTCGGTAGACCTCGGAGAAACTCGGGGACACTTGGACAACCGCGGATTCTCTCGGAAACGTAGACGCTGGAGACTTCCGGGATTCCTCTGAGGCGAAGTGGGATCCTTGGGTGAGCAAGTGGGACCAGAATCAGACCTAAAACCCCTCCTACGTTCCTGTAGCCGCCCATCGATCCGGATGGTTAAGGCGATGAGCGAGTCGAGGTCTGTAGGCAGCTGTCAGGCTGTGAGCTTGTCTTTAACCTCCTCCGATAATCCGTGGGGGAACGTGTTGGTGGCCCCTTGGGAGACGGCGTTGCAGAGCTGGTCCGAGTCTGCTGGGTCAGTCATGACCAGTTCATACTATCAGAACTCAGGATAAGACCCAGATGCAGACCGTTCAAATCACAGAAGTTTATTTACAGGACAGAGGGCAAGCAAACGACAGGTCAAGGGCAGGCAGAGGTCGGTAACCCAGGGCAGAATCCGTAAGGTACAGAACGGCAGGCAGGCTCAGAGTCAGGGAGAATGTTCAAAAACGGAATAACTAGAAAACAGAACTAAAGTGAACAGGAGTATGAAAAAACACGCTGGTAGGCGTGACAAATGAACTGGCAACAGACAATCAGAAAACACAGGTATAAATGCACAGGGGGAAATGGGCGACACCTGGAAGGGGGTGGAGACAAGCACAAAACAGATCAGGGTGTGACAGTTTGGTTCTCAGTCCTAGAATGATTATCAAATTCCCTATTTCTCCATAGGTTTGTGGAGTATCTGATATTGCAGCCTTATCTACAGTTACTACATGTAAATATGTCATGGTTTTCAGTGCAAACAATAAACAACCAAAACATTGATGTGACAAAAAAAATATGAGATTCTGTTCAACAATGTGTTGGATTTCGCCCTTATGAGCCACAGGGTGTGCAGGCTTTTGTGCCAGGACAGCCTTAACACAGCTGATTAAACCAATCAACTAATAAACAAGATCTAAATAAGCTAATCAAGATCTTAGTCATTAGTTGATTGGTTAAGCAGGTGTGTTCGGGCAGACCAGGCACAAAAACCTTCACACCCTGTGGCTCTCATGGACTATAGCAGGGCCGGCCCTGGTCATAAGCCACATAAAAAAATGTGGATCTCAGTTGGGATCTGAACGTATTGTTGAGAGTTAGAATAGTAGAATGAACAAAGTGCAATTTCGAAATTTGGTTGTGCATCAGCAGGTTTTCTCTTGCTATGTCAGCCAATGACAGTCACTCAATTAGCCCATGTCAGCAAAAAAATATATGGATTGATAAATTAGTCTAGCAAGCTATCGATACCTTGTAGTAATGATGACCAAATTATTGACCGGGCACACAGGGAACGTGCTCCGTGGCCCTGACCTCCAGGGAGACCCTTGACTTTGTTATTCACTATCACTCAGATGCTATATTAACATGGCATAAGTCGTGGCAAAATGTGTAGAATTGTGGGAAAATAGCTTTTAAACTGCAGAAATGTCTCCACCCCTTGGCAAAATGGGTAAAATTTATCTCTGCCCCATGCCAAAATGAGTATAATTGCATGAAGTAAATTATACAATTGCAAAATGTTCTCTCCGTCACTTGGTAAAATGTGTAGAATTGCAGGAAGTTAACTTTAAAACAAAAAATGTGTTTTGCCAATGGGTTGGTGGGACCCCCTGACAAAATCTTGCTCAGGGCCCCCAATAGGCTAGGGCAGCCCTGACTATAGCAAACACTGTTTGGCTACCTGGGCAACATAATCTTATATTTTTACATCCCATATGTACGTTTTGGTTGTTGTGAGACATATTTAATGAAATACAGGATATATAATATCATCCCTAGAATCAATCTCCGCACCTGCGCGGATATCTAATTAGCAAGATTTTTAAAATCCCCATCAAAATCCGTCTGTTTAAACTAGAAATATATATTTTGCATGGGCTGTGTCTCAATCCACCACCACCACCGATGTCAGCCTTCCACATATGCGGTGGAAGGTTGTGAAAGCCCTGATTTTTTTTCTGAACCGTCTCAGTGCTTCTCCTTCCAATAGGGTGCTTTCCCTTTAATTCCCAATTAAATAGCCAGCATCAGCTGCCCAAAAGTGGGGTTGTGATGGAGACGTGAATGAGGATGTGTTCAACCCTCAGTTCCCGAAGCTTCTCTATTCCGTATGTTTTGTTACGTTTAAATTTGTGTTTTGTAGCCTGATAGAGTTTACCCAGGATCGGATCCACTCTTTGCTTCCGTGGACTACACCTCTCTGTTCTTCGTAGACTTTCTCGCTGGAGATCTGTTAGCGGATTGGATTGTCTGACTGACCACAACCTTTTTGTATACGGTCTTTCATTTGTTTTGATGTGATGTATACTGTGATGATTTATGTAGTTAGTTGTTGTTGAGGACTTAGTAAGAGTTGATACGCTTTAAAGTTCTGTGGTAAAATAATTGTTAGATTGATTGTATGATTAATACTGGGTTTACGCTACACTTGAATGAACGGACAAACGTTGCATGACTAAGGTCACTTGAGTTCCTTGAACTCCTTTATTTATTTATTTATTTGTTGGTAATACAACCCACGCAAAATAATACAGTTGTTTTTGAAGTTCTTTCCAATGTTTTAAGGGTTTATGAAAAGTTTATTTCCATCCTGACTTTTACATAAGTCCTTTGTATTGGTGTAGACTTGACGGACCAGATGGGACTCATTCCCTCCCAAACCAAAAGGAGAAACCAATGCTTTCTCTGGTAGGCACAACCTACCTGGCACCCCTATAAATAATAACCTCAAGTCAAAACCGTTACAAGGTGGCAGAGCTACAGCGGTGTTTTCTCTTAACTGTTTTGCTCTACAACCCCCGCAAGATCACAGGACTCGTCAGAAGTCGAAACCGCTGTTCTGCCAACTTCTGTCTGTAGCCTTCTAACTGTTTGGGCTACAATAATATGACCCAAACAACAAAAGCTGAGATTTTCATGAAGACGCTTCAATTTTTAAAAAATGTGACTATCTGTTTTGCCATATATGAATATGTTATTCAATGCATTTCTATGGTCTAATAGCAGTAAGGCCAAATTCAATGTTAGATCAAATACAGTGCCTTGCGAAAGTATTCGGCCCCTTTGAACTTTGCGACCTTTTGCCACATTTCAGGCTTCAAACATAAAGATATAAAACTGTATTTTTTTGTGAAGAATCAACAACAAGTGGGACACAATCATGAAGTGGAACGACATTTATTGGATATTTCAAACGTTTTTAACAAATCAAAAACTGAAAAATTGGGCGTGCTAAATTATTCAGCCCCCTTAAGCCTCTCTGATCTCCCCATCCCGGATCCGGGATCGTGAATACAGACTCAAGCTCATTACCATAACGCAACGTTAACTATTCATGAAAATCGCAAATGAAATGAAATAAATATGCCATCTCTCAAGCTTAGCCTTTTGTAAACAACACTGTCATCTCAGATTTTCAAAATATGCTTCTCAACCATAGGAAAACAATAATTTGTGTAAAAGTAGCTAGCTAGCGTAGCATTTAGCATTAGCGTTAGCATCCAGCAGGCAACATTTCAACAAAAACATAAAAGCCTTCAAATAAAATCATTTACCTTTGAAGAACTTCGGATGTTTTCAATGAGGAGACTCTCAGTTAGATAGCAAATGCTCAGTTTTTCCAAAAAGATTATTTGTGTATTAGAAATAGCTCCGTTTTGTACATCACATTTGGCTACCAAAAAAAAAACGAAAATTCAGTCCTCAAAATGCGAACTTTTTTCCAAATTAACTCCATAATATCGACTGAAAACATGGCAAACGTTGTTTAGAATCAATCCTCAAGGTGTTTTTCACATATCTCTTCGATGATATATCGTTCGTGGAAGCATGGTTTCTCCTCTCTATCAAATGGAAAAATACTTGCACCTGGCGTTGCGCACCAATTTCGACGCAGGACACCAGGCGGACACTTGGAAAATGTAGTCTCTTATGGTCAATCTTCCAATGATATGCCTACAAATACGTCACAATGCTGCCGACATCTTGGGGAAACGGCAGAAGGTCTAAGCCTATTCCTGTCGCATTCACAGCCATATAAGGAGACATTAGAAAACAGAGCTTCAGAAATTCTGCTCATTTCCTGTTTGACGTTTCATCTTGGTTTCGCCTGTAGAATGAGTTCTGGGGCACTCACAGACAATATCTTTGCAGATTCTGAAACTTCAGAGTGTTTTCTTTCCAAAACTGTCAATAATATGCATAGTCGAGCATATTTTCGTGACAAAATATTGCGCTTAAAACGGGAACGTTTTTTATCCAAAAATGAAATAGCGCCCCTATAGATCCAACAGGTTATTAATACTTTGTAGCGCCATCTTTTGCTGCGATTACAGCTGTAAGACGCTTGGGGTATGTCTCTATCAGTTTTGCACATCGAGAGACTGACATTTTTTCCCATTCCTCCTTGCAAAACAGCCCAAGCTCAGTGAGGTTGGATGGAGAGCATTTGTGAACAGCAGTTTTTCTTTCCACAGATTCTCGATTCAATTCAGGTCTGGACTTTGACTTGGCCATTCTAACACCTGGATATGTTTATTTTTGAGCTATTCCATTGTAGATTTTGCTTTATGTTTTGGATCATTGTCTTGTTGGAAGACAAATCTCCGTCCCAGTCTCAGGTCTTTTGCAGACTCCATCAGGTTTTCTTCCAGAATGGTCCTGTATTTGGCTCCATCCATCTTCCCATCAATTTTAACCATCTTCCCTGTCCCTGCTGAAGAAAAGCAGGCCCAAACCATGATGCTGCCACCACCATGTTTGACAGTGGGGATGGTGTGTTCAGGGTGATGTGCTGTGTTGCTTTTACGCCAAACATAACGTTTTGCATTGTTGCCAAAAAGTTCAATTTTGGTTTCATCTGACCAGAGCACCTTCTTCCACATGTTTGGTGTGTCTCCCAGGTGGCTTGTGGCAAAATTTAAACAACACTTTTTATGGATATCTTTAAGAAAAGGCTTTCTTCTTGCAACTCTTCCATAAAGGCCAGATTTGTGCAATATACGACTGATTGTTGTCCTATGGACAGAGTCTTCCACCTCAGCTGTAGATCTCTGCAGTTCATCCAGAGTGATCATGGGCCTCTTGGCTGCATCTCTGATCAGTCTTCTCCTTGTATGAGCTGAAAGTTTAGAGGGACGGCCAGGTCTTGGTAGATTTGCAATGGTCTGATACTCCTTCCATTTCAATATTATTGCTTGCACAGTGCTCCTTGGGATGTTTAAAGCTTGAGAAATCTTTTGGTATCCAAATCCGGCTTTAAACTTCTTCACAACAGTATCTCGGACCTGCCTGGTGTGTTCCTTGTTCTTCATGATGCTCTCTGCGCTTTTAACGGACCTCTGAGACTATCACAGTGCAGGTGCATTTATACGGAGACTTGATTACACACAGGTGGATTGTATTTATCATCATTAGTCATTTAGGTCAACATTGGATCATTCAGAGATCCTCACTGAACTTCTGGAGAGAGTTTGCTGCACTGAAAGTAAAGGGGCTGAATAATTTTGCACGCCCAATTTTTCAGTTTTTGATCTGTTAAAAAATTTTGAAATATCCAATAAATGTCGTTCCACTTCATGATTGTGTCCCACTTGTTGTTGATTCTTCACAAAAAAAATACAGTTTTATATCTTTATGTTTGAAGCCTGAAATGTGGCAAAAGGTCGCAAAGTTCAAGGGGGCCGAATACTTTCGCAAGGCACTGTACTTGTTTTACACTTATAGGGGTCCTAAAATTCTATATCAAATAGCAATATGATCCATGGAATTACAATTGTAACCCCCCACCCCCTTGTGTTAATTTTGAATGAAAGTGCCAAGACCAATACACAAGGTACCAAGAACTACCATTCATACGATTCAACAAAGGTTTATTTGAATGCATAGTCTTTCTCAGTAGGGTCAATGAAAAACAACGCTCCACATGCCTTCTAGTAGTAATTATTGGACTGGAGATCTCTACACAGTTCTGTCAATAGTCCCATTGACTAGGTTTTGATAGGTCTTGACGACTTGCAATGGCCTCCTCTCGAACCGGAAGGTTTGATTTGATTTGACATGTAGGTGCATTCTTCAGCTTTCTTTGCACCTTTTAGAAGTAACATTTGCACAGTTAGGGGAGCTACAGCTATGTTTGTGTGTGTGCGTGCTTGTGCGTGGGTGCGTGTTCATGCATGTATGTGTGTTTGCGGCTTCTGTGAAATTACATAATTGTTCATTTTCATTCTTGTACACAATGGAGTCATCACAATGTTACATGCTTGATAGAATATCAAAACCATTCACTCATCTTCCATTGTACTGTAAAATCGACATGTGACCGAGATCACAATGAAATTCAACAATGTGTCAACTCCTGAGAAGAAACCAAAGCATGAAATACAGTCAATATTTGAAGAGTTTCATTCCTAAACGCTATATATCCATTTTCAGAAATGTTGGTGAATTAGCTTTTATTGTTTAATAAAATTATAAAAGGGCTTGGTGTGTTTTTTCACTATCTAATCCTGGCATGGGGTTGTGTCCTGAAAATGAAAGGCATGTACTTTATTTTGTTTAAAATCTATCACTTGATGGTTTCAGAGACAGATAATCATTTTTTTGCAAAATGCTTTATATCTGCCTCACCTCGCAGAGAGATAAGCTATGCTGCTAGGTTTTACATGGTCAAATGTAACAAATCCCATATATATATATATATATATGTATATATATATATATATATATATATATATGTACAAATTGTATATAGTAATATATCATCTGTATCTAAAACATTTAAATTTGACATTTTAGTCATTTAGCAGATGCTCTTATCCAGAGCGACATACAGTAAGTGCATTCATCTTAAGATAGCAAAGGGAGACAACCACATATCACAGTAAAATATACAAGTGTGCTTTAGGACCATGCGGACGCCTCCGAGCAGTTGGGTAGGCTGTTTGGAATGTTTATCTGACTGGATTATTTTTAAAATAATAATGATTATGCCCCCCCCCCCCCCACACACTTCTAAAACCAAAGTTGTGCCTCTGTATAAAAGTACCCATAAGCAATCATTTCTAATGAAGAAACACAAATGTGAAAAATTGGTGGGTATGGCATTTTTTAAATAAACTCTTTCTTCATTTATCCACTCATGAAGTCCATTGTCAGTGTATGTGCATTATGAAGTGAAGAGTAATTCTACAATCATTAAATAGGCGCTTTGTTGGATAGTAATTTCATGGATGTTGGATCACATTGGGGACTTTTGTATTGCAAGTAGAAAAAGTATGTTGAAAGTTGCGAATTAATCAGTGCGTGTGTGTTTGTCATATGGGCTGTGATGCAGCACTCAATAGCCACTAACTCTAATAAACATTAATCAGGGCAACAGTTCTTAAGCTTCACTCCATCTCACACACTCTCTCACACACATAACATACACATGCACTCACTCGCAACTCTTACAAAATAATCAATAAGGAACACCTATGATATACAACATACAATGCATGCAGTGCAATGAAACACAGAACAAATCCACATGAACAACATGTAAGTCTACAGTACAGTACACACACACACACACACACACCACACACACACACACACACACACACACACACACACACACACACACACACACACACACACAGCAAGAGGGAGATACATCTGCCTTGACCTTTTGTCTTCACATTATTACACAGCCAGTTACAGAGGGAAATTATTGCAAGGACACACTGCAGTATTCATGATTGAGCTCTCAGAAAAACAAAGGTCACTATGATTTTCATTGCTACAGATGTCGGATCATAATTTGATCACTATTTTGTTGCTGAGAATTTTTCTGAACCACAGAAAATAAAGATGAGCTTTGTGATTTACATAAATTCACTGAAAATCCACATTAACACATGGTTAAATTAACAGTATTGCACTTTTTATGTAGCCTACTGTTGGGCAGCTAATAGCCTAACCACCGATCAAGCAACATTATGGACTAAACGTTCAAATCCTGTAGCTGCAGTATTATTTTGCTGTTAGGATTAAGATCCTAGACCTGTACATGCCAATGAAAATCAAACCTTTTTTAATCATACAGCCAATATTACTAACACCGGCTAAAGAAAGCCAAGGGAACATTTTTTTTTTGTCAAGCTGATGAAGACAGCTTGACAGTCTAAACTTTGTTATTAAATTATTTAATCTGAGCTCCTAGAGTGTCCGGCTCTCCTTTTCTTTGTCTTAAGCAACTCAGCAGTGATAATGGCGTCACCATGGTAGCAGGTCTTGCTTGGACACAGATGGATCAGGGAGTGTAAAAGGGGGAAGAGAGTTTTCCCTAAACATTGATCTAAGGTCGGTTTTGCATGGACCAGGGAGTGTGTCTGTTAGGGGCAGGGTTGCCAGGTCTAGCAACATTTTTGAACCCAATGACCACTCAAAACTCACCCACAAGGCCTGAAAATTAGCCCAAAAATGTTTGTTTTCTTCGCAGCAAGAGAGGAGGTGCCACATTTATCCAATAGGTGTCTCCATAATGACAACTGGTAAAATCCCTTTACTTTGTTCTCTGTATTTCCCCCTTTGTTATTGGTTCATCACACCAAATTATTTAATCTAAACTATAGAAGTGATTGATACTGAATGGTTAAGAAGTATGTTTTTTTCAGTAAACATTATTGTGAAATGGTGTTAACACAATGTTAAACATTGTGAAATAGTCTTAATACAAGTCACTTTGCTCTAAAATAATCTTATTTTCAACTGGATTATGAACAGTTTGTTTTTTGGATTGTTTAATTTCATTAAAAAAAATGTCAAATGATGTGTGGCTGCAGGCAGCCTGATGTCCCAATTATCAATCCCTCTGGAGCAAGATGGAAAGGAAAGAGAATGAGGAGATCCATCATGACATGAGTCCAGTATATCAAGATAGTTTTAGTCTACTATCAATCACTACTATTATAATTTGATAGTCAGTAATGGATTCAATTGGCTCCTCTTACAGACAGAAATACTCCTCAATTTCATCAGCTGTCCGGGTGGCTGGTCTCAACCGATCCCGCAGGTGAAGAAGCCGGAAGAGGAGGTCCTTGGCTGGCATGGTTACACATGGTCTGTGGTTTGGAGGCCTGTTGGACGTACTGCCAAATTCTCTAAAACGACGTTGGAGATGGTTTTTGGTAGAGAAATTAACATTCAGTTCTCTGACAAACAGTTCTGGTGGACATTCCTGCAGTCACCATGCCAATTGCAGGCTCCCTCAGAACTTGAGGCGTCTGTGGCATTGTGTTGTGTGACAAAACTGCACATTTTAGAGTGGCCATTTATTGTCTCCAGCACAAGGTCCACCTGTGTAATGATCATGCTATTTAAATATCTTCTTGATATGCCACACCTATCAGGTATAAGGATAGCCTATTACCTATCAGGAGAAATGCTCACTAATAGGGATGTAAATTAATTTGTGAACAACATTTTTGAGAAATAAGCTTTTTGTGCATATGGAAAATCTCTGGGATCTTTTATTTCAGTTTATGAAACATGGGACCAACTTTACATTTTGCATTTACATTTTTGTTCAGTATATAAGGTCCCTCAGTAAAATAGTGAATTTCAAGCACAGAAGACAAAGACCAGGGATGTTTTTCAATGCCTCTCAAAGAAGAGCACCTATTGGTAGATGTGGATTTTTTTTTTTTTAAGCAGATGCTGAATGTCACATTGAGCATGGTGAAGTTATTAATTACACTTTGGATAGTGTATCTATACACCATTTTACCCCTATTGCCCTTCATGGAACTTGGTCAATTCTACAGTTTGCATCAGGATACATGCACACCGACCCCAATATGAACCGATACTTCAAGTATCTTCTCTTTCTAGCTGCTACAGTTGATTTATTAACTGCGAACAACATGATACAACTATTTATTGGCTGAGAGGGCATTGACACTATATAATTTCTCCTTATCGGATGATGGTATGGCCAAGCTGACGCTAATATAGCAGCCATACAGGCTGTTATCTATAATCGAGTTGGAGACATCTGACTTATTTTAAGCACAGTACCCAGTCAGTACAAAAATACAGCCGTCCTTCTTAACTCAGTTGCCGGAGATGAAGGAAACTGCTCAAGGATTTCATCATGAGGCCAATGTTGAATTTAAAACAGTTGCAGAGTTTAATGATTGTGATACAGTGCCTGGCAAAAGTATTCATCCCCCTTGGCATTTTTCCTATTTTGTTGCATTACAACCTGTAATTTAATTAGGTTTTTATTTGGATTTAATGTAATGGACCTACACAAAATAGTTTAAATTGGTGAAGTGAAATGGGAAAAATATTTTTTTCAAAAAAATTCTAAACGGAAAATGCATGAAAAAGGAAACTATGACATATGTCTTCACCCCCTTTGCTATGAAGCTCCTAAATAAGATGTGGTGCAACCAATTGCCTTCAGATGTCACACAATTAGTTAAATAAAGTCCACATGTGTGCAATCTAAGTGTCACATAATCTGTCACATGATCTCAGTATATATACACCTGTTCTGAAAGGCCCCAGAGTATGCAACATCACTAAGCAAGGGGCACCACCAAGCAAGCGGCACCTTGAAGACGAATGAGCTCTCCAAACAGGTCAGGGACAAAGTTGTGGAGAAGGACAGCTCAGGGTTGGGTTTTAAAACAATATCAGAAACTTTGAACATTCAACTGAGCACCATTAAATCCATTATTAAAAAATGGAAAGAATATTGCACCACAACAAACCTGCCAAGAGGGGGCCCACCAAAACTCACGGACCAGGCAAGGAGGGCATTAATCACAGAGGCAACAAAGAGACCAAAGATAACCCTGAAGGAGCTGCAAAGCTCCACAGCGGAGATTGGAGTATCTGTCCATAGGACCACTTTAAGCCGTACACTCTACACAGCTGGGCTATACAGAAGAGTGGGCAGAAAAAAAGCCATTGCTTAATAAGGATTAGCCACTTTAGAATTTTTTTTGCCTAAAATGACATACCCAAATCTAACTGCCTGTAGCTCAGGCCCTGAAGCAAGGATACACATATTCTTTGTTCCATTTGAAAGGAAACACTGACATTTATGGAAATGTGAAAGGAATATAACACAATAGATCTGGTAAAAGATAATACAAAGAAAAAAACAACCGTTCATTTGAATATTTTTTGTACCATCTTCTTTGAAATACAAGAGAAAGGCCATAATGTATTATTCCAGCCCAGGTGCAGTTTAGATTTTGGCCACTAGATGGCATCAGTGTATGTGCAAAGTTTTAGACTGATCCTATGAACCATTGTATTTCTGTTCAAAATGTTGTATCAAGACTGCCCAAATGTGCCTAATTTGTTTATGAATAATTTTCCATGTTCTAAATTGTGCACTCTCCTCAAACAATAGCATGGTATTCTTTCACTATAATCGCTACTGTAAATTGGACAGTGCAGTTAGATTAACATGAATTTAAGCTTTCTGCCAAAATCAGATATGTCTTTGTCCAGGGAAATTTTGATGTTACTTACAACCTCATGCTAATCGCATTAGCCTACGTTAGCTCAACCGTCCAGTGGAAGGGACACCGATCCTGAAGAAGTTTTAAAGAAAAAATAAGCAAACACGTTTGGTGTTCGCCAAAAGGCATGTAGGAGACTCCCCAAACATAAGAAGGTACTCTGGTCAGATGAGACAAAAATGTAGCTTTTTGGCCATCAAGGAAAACGCTATTTCTGGCGCAAATTAAACACCTCTCATCACCCCCACAGAATACCATCCCCACAATGAAGCATGTTGGTGTTGGCATCATGCTGTGGGGATGTTTTTCATCGGCAGGGACTGGGAAACTGGTCAGAATTGAAGGAATGATCGATGGCGCAAAATACAGGGAAATTCTATTTATGTTTTATTATTTATTACAAAAACACAAGGAAGGGGTAACATCAAAGTATTAGAACATGAAGGACAAACAAAACAGCATCAAGACACTATCAAACATATATCAGTCTTTCTGCAACAGAGCCATCCTTATGTGTGAGGGTGTGTGTGCATGATAGTGATATAAAATATATGTCATAGTTTCCTTTTTCATGATCACAATCTTGTGAAACCCAAACCTTCCAAGATCCCCCCACATTTCCCAATTCCAGTCCCTCCCACAGTGTCCCTCCCCCCACCCGGAAGAAAAAAATACATTTAATTCCATTCCCCACCTCCAAGAAGCCCCGAATGCACCAACAACCAAGAGAATGAACTTAAGAGAAAAAAGGATAAGACAGAAGAAAACAGCAAACAACAATGCAAAAATATATATAAAAAATAATACATTTAAAACAAAGGACAACAAGGACAACTGAAATCACAACAGCAATGCCAACTGTATATGTTTGTGTGCATGTCTGGCTATTACATGTATGTGTGTGTTCTTGTATGTGTTAATTTGAATGAGAGTGTGTGTATATGCGTGTGTACAAACACCTGCACGGCATCAGCTTCAGGCAAACCGGCATTAGTTGTTAAAATACTGCCACTCAGTGTCATTCAAATGAACTTTTATTATGTTATATTTTTACTTTTTTCCCCCTTTATCTTTTGACCAACTCCACTCCCACTTGTCTCCAATTCCACATACCAACCCTCAACTTCCTCAAGGTAATTCTTGAGGGGTAACCTGTTTCAGTCTTCCAGAGATTTGAGACTGGAAAAGAGGTTCACCTTCCAGCAGGACAATGACCCTAAGCATAGTGCTAAAGCAACACGGTTTTGAATGGTTTAAGGGGAAACATTTAAATGTCTTGGAATGACCTAGTCAAAGCCCAGACCTCAATCCAATTGAGATTCTGTGGTATGACTTAAAGATTGCTGTACATCAGCGGATCCCATCCAACTTGAATGAGCTGGAGCAGTTTTGCCTTGAAAGGGCAAAAATCCCAGTGACTAGATGTGCCAAGCTTATAGAGACATACCCCAGGAGACTTTCAGCTGTAATTGCTGCAAAAGGTGACTCTACAAAGTATTGACTTTGGGGGGTGTGAATGGTTATGCACGCTCAAGTTTGTTTCACACATAAAAAAATTGTTGCATCTTCAAAGTGGTAGGCATGTTGTGTAAATAAAATGATACAACCCCCCCAAAAATATATATTTTAATTCCAGGTTGTAAGGCAACAAAATAGAAAAAATGCCAAGGGGGCTGAATAATTTTGCAAGCCACTGTATGAGAAAACAACATTGTAGTTACTCCACAATACTAATCTAAACGACAGAGTAAAAAGAAGGAGGCCTGTAAAGAATACAAATATTCCAAAATATGCATCCTGTTTGCAACAAGGAACATAAGTAATACTGCAAAAAATGTGTCGAAGAAATACACTTTTTCTTCTGAATACAAAGCATTACAGTATATATGGAAGTAGTTTAGTGCCCTCTCAAAGGGGTTACATATTAAAATAATTCCCTTTAAAATAATTCATCTTACTTAACTTAATTTTCACAAGCAGCCTTGTAGAAAGTACATCCACCCATCCACACAAATATTGTACATCATTAAGCATAGATACAATGCCATGATAAGACGCAGATGGATCAGGGAGTATGTTTTTCAGGGGCAGGGTTGCCATGTCTAGCTAAAATATTTAGCCCGACTCAAACCCGCCCACAGGGCCTGAAAACGTGCCCAAAAATGTGTTTTCATTTTGCAGCAAGAGAGGAGTTGCCACATTTAGGTGTCTCCATAATGCCAATCTAAATTTAACTGGTAAAATTGCTTTACTTTGTTCTCTAAATTTCTCCCTTTGTTATTGGTTCATCACACCAAATGATTTAATCTGATCTATAGAAGTGATTGATAGTGAATGGTTAACATGTATTTTTTTTCTGAAAACATTATTATGAAATGATGTTAACACAATGTTAAACATTGTGAAATAGTCTTAATACAACTCACATTGCTCTAAAATAATCTTATTTTCAACTGGATTATGAACCATTTGTGTTTTGGTTTCTTTTAATTTATAAAACATGTCAATTCATGAAAACATGTCAATTCATGTGTGGCTGCAGGCAGCCTGATGACCCAGTCATCCATCCCGCTGGAGCAAAATAGAAAGGCACGAGAGTGAGGAGATCCATTATGAGTCCAGTACATCAAGAGAGTTTATTCTACTTTTAATCAATCAATCACTACTATTATAATTTGATAGTCAGTAACGAAGTTAGTCAGTTCCTCTCTGTCCTCACGCCACTCTCTTTCTCTCCTGTGAATTTTCTTTATGTTTTTAGACATGGGTCTACTCTAGGACCTAGGTCATTCACATTGATTGAAAAGGCTAACAGGCTGTCAACTGAGCCAGAAATTCACTTTAAAAAAATGCCTCTAAAAAGGCCAACTTTTAAATGTGTTATGCATATACAGTATCTACATAAATAATTAGCCGACATGTAAAAGTGTTGTAGAGATTATATGGATTTTGGTTACATCCTCTCATGCCCACACCACCATTAGGCTACATACAGTTGAATTCTGAAGTTTACATATAACTTAGCCAACTACATTTAAACTCAGTTTTCCACAATACCTGACATTTAATCCCAGCAAAAATTCCCTGTATTACGTCAATTAAGATCACCACTTTATTTTACGAATGTGAAATGTCTGAAAAATAGTTGAGAGAATGATTTATTTATTTATGAGAATGACTCATTTATTTATTTCTTCACATTCCCAGTGGGTCAGAAGTTTACATACACTCAATTAGTATTTGGTAGCATTGCCTTTAAACTGTTTAACTTAGGTCAACATTTCGAATAGCCTTCCACAAGCTTCCCACAATAAGTTGGGTGGATTTTGACCCATTCCTCCTGACAGAGCTTGTGTAACTGAGTAAGGTTTGTAGGCCTCCTTGTTTGAACACACTTTTTCAGTTCTGCCCACAAATTTTTTATAGGAAGGTGGTGAGGGCTTTGTGATGGCCACTCCAATACCTTGACTTTGTTGTCCTTAAGCCATTTTGCCACAATTTTGGAAATATGCTTGGGGTCATTGTCCATTTGGAAGACCCATTTGCGACCAAGCTTTAACTTCCTGACTTATGTCTTGAGATGTTGCTTCAATATATCCACATAATTTTCCTACCTCATGAAGCCATCTATTTTGTGAAGTGCACCAGTCCCTCCTGCAGCAAAGCACCCCCTCAACATGATGCTGCCACCCCCGTGCTTCATGGTAGGGATGGTGTTCTTCAGCTTGCACACCTCCCCCTTTTTAATCCAAACATAACAGTGGTCATTATGGCCAAACAGTTATATTTTTGTTTCATCAGACCAGAGGACATTTCTCCAAAAAGTAAGATCTTTGCCTTCATGTGCAGTTGCAAACTATAGTCTGGCTTTTTCATGGCAGTTTTGGAGCAGTGGCTTCTACCTTGCTGAGTGACCTTTCAGGTTATGTCGATATAGGACTCGTTTTACTGTGGATATAGATACTTTTGGACCTGTTTCTTAGCATCTTCACAAGGTCCTTTGCTGTTGTTCTGTGATTGATTTGCACTTTTCGCATCAAAGTACGTTCACCTCTAGGAGACAGAATGCGTCTCCTTCCTGAGTGGTATGATGGCTGCGTGGTCCTGCGTGGTTCTGACCCACTGGAATTGTGATACAGTGAATTATAAGTGAAATAATCTGTAAACAATTGTTGGAAAAATGACTTGTGTCATGCACAAAGTAAAAGTGTCGTGCACAAAGTAAATGTCCTAACCGACTTGCCAAAACTACAGTTAGTTCACAAGAAATGTGTGGAGTGGTTGAAAAACAAACTTTAATGACCCTAAGTGTATGTAAACTTCCGACTTCAACTGTAGGTGTTCCTTTTGTCCAGGTGGGAAAGGGCAGTGTGGAGTGCGATTGAGATTTGTATCTGTTGGGGCGGTGTGCAACTTGGAGTGGGTCTTGGGTATCCGGGAGGATGGTGTTTATGTGAGTCATGACCAGCCTTTCAAAGCACTTCAAGGATACCGATGTGAGTGCTACAGAGCGGTAATCATTTCGGTAGGTTACCTTCGATTCCTTTGGTACAGGCACTATAGTGGTCCACTTGAAACATGTAGGTATTACAGACTCGGTCAGGGAGAGGTTGAAAAAGTCAGTGAAGACACTTGCCAGTTGGTCCACGCATGCTTTGAGTACACATCCTGGTAATCCATCTGGCCTTGCGGCTTTGTGAGTGTTGACCTGTTTAAAGGTCTTGCTCACATTGGCTACCAAGAGCGTTATCACACAGTCATCCAAAACAGCTGGAGCTCCCGTGCATGCTTCAGTGTTGCTCGCCTCGTCTGGTAGGCTCGGGTCACTGGGCAGCTAGCGTCTGTGTTTCCCTTTGTAGTCCGTAATAGTTTTCAAGCCCTGCCACATCCGACTAACATTATAGCCGGTGTAGTAGGATTCAATCTTAATCCTGTTTTGACGCTTTGCTTGTTTGACGGTTTGTCTGAGGGCATAACGGGATTTCTTATAAGCATCCAAATTAGTGTCCCGCTCCTTGAAAGCGGCAGCTCTAGCCTTTAGCTCGATGCGGGTGTTGCCTGTAATCCATGGCTTCTGGTTGGGATATGTACATACTGTCACTGTGTGGACGATTTCGTCAATGCACTTATTGATGAAGCCGATGACTGAGGTGATATACTCCTCAATGCCATTGGATGAATCCCGGAACATATTCCAGTCTGTGCTAGCAAAACAATCCTGTAGCGTTGCATCCGCGTCATCTGACCAATTCCATATTGAGCAGGTCACTGGTACACTGGTATTTTTGCTTGTAAGCAGGAATCAAGAGAATAGAATTATGGTCAGATTTGCCAAATGGAGGTCGGGAGAGCTTTGTTTGCATCTCTGTGTTTGGAGTGAAGGTGGTCTGGAGTTTTTTTTCCCTCTGGTTGCACATGTAACATGCTGGTAAAAATTTGGTAAAACTGATTTAATTTTGTCTGAATTGAAGTCCCTGGCCACTAGGAGCACTGCTTCTGGATGAGTTCTGAATTTTCTTGTTTGCGTATGGACTTAAAGAGTTGGTTGAGTGTGGTCTTAGTGCCAGCATCGGTCTGTGGGGTTCAATAGACGGCTACGAATAATATAGATGAGATCTCTCCTGGTAGGTAGTGTGGTCTACAGCTTATCATAAGGTATTCTACCCCAGGCAAGCAATACCACAAGACTTCTTTAATATTAGATGTTGCGCACAAGCTGTGACAAAAAGACACACATCCCCACCCCTCATCTTACCAGACATAGGTTATTCTCTGTTCTGCAGGTGCATGGAAAATCCTGACAGCTCTATATTATCCGCGTCGTCGTTCAGCCACGACTCGGTGAAACATAAGATATTACAGTTTCTAATGTTCCGTTGGTAGGATAATCATAGGTCATCAATTTTATTTTCCAATTATTGAATGTTAGTCAGTAGAACTGATGGCAGACGGAGTTTACTCACTCACCTACTGATTCTCAGAAGGCAGCCTGACCTGCACCCCCTTTTCCTTAATAATTTCTTCATGCAAATTACAGGGATTTGGGCCTGTTCCCGGGAAAGCAGTATATCCTTCTCAACGTACTCGTTAAAGGAAAAAGCTTCTTCCAGTTTGTGGTGAGTAATCGCTGTTCTGATGTCCAGAAGTTATTTTCGGTCATAAGAGATGGTAGCAGCAACATAATGTACAAAATAAGTTTAAAAAACAACGCAAAAAAACGAACAAAATAGCACAGTTGGGTAGGAGCTTGTAAAATGTCAACCAACCTCTTTGGCTCCATCAGGACTTAACATAAGGACAACTCAGAGTATGCTATTTTCTTCTTCTGAAATAGACTACATTTTCTTCATATCATGTTTCTTTAGACCTGTCTAAAATAAATGATGGATTTATGTGACCGACTGGCTCGATTTGGTCTTATGTAGCAAAATTCGAAGTGGTGTTTTTTTTACGTTGGATAAAATTAAATACTAGAAAATGGTATATCATACACTACAGCTGAGGAACAATGGAGAAGTAATTCTGCTTTGAAAGTTGATAAACTCGTATCCTCACTTTTGCGAAAATGGCTTTTGAGTGTTTTAGTACCTACTGGAGAGCTCTTCTTTGTCTACACTCATTCACCATTGTTCACATCCTCTTAATTTAGCCGCACCCATCTCTTTAATGATCGATCTGAGCATTCTGTCCTAACAACAGCAGTCAAGCATGCAACCTAACAGGCTAACGTTGGCTAGCTTGCTAGCTACTTCCAGACACAAATAAGAGAACAGCTCACTGACCATTTTATTCGCCCTAGCGGAGCTGGTTAGGCTGTTTTTATGTTATCCGGAGCGTTGGTGACTGCAACTGTGCTGCTGGCAACAATTTACACTTTTTTGCCAGAGTTTACTGACATCAGCCATATTCAATGGTTGTTGAGCGTTCGTAAACTTGTCAGTTATTCTGCTCTCTGGCACACTCAGACGAGAGTGCTCTGAAATTGGAGTAGATAGCCAGAAGGAATTTACCAGCTATGTCTATCTACAGTTCGAAAATGTTTACATACACAGTGGAGTCTTTTGTTAAGACATGTTGCTAGCTAGTTAAACAATGAACCATAATCCCAACTCATGACGTTACTACCCTGCATGAATCTGCAGGTAGCTAACCAACCATGTTCAATGTTTGCTAGCTAATATTAGGCTATAACTAGCAAAGCAAATGGCTCTGAGATACGAATAATATTACTACACAGATCATAAATGTAACGTTAGCTAGCGAACCCACAACTTTAACTTGAAATGAAAACTACTTTCTGGCAAAATTACAAATGTGTAATATCTGCAATGGTAGCTAGCTAGACTATCTTACCTGTATACATGAAATGGATGATTATCCCTGTCACAGATACCATGGTTGACCAATACTTAGTTTGAAGATGTAATCCGGAGACAGGTGTTTTCTCCATTTCCTTAGCTATCATACTCTAATTCCACTGATTTCAAAACTCGGTTTTCCGGGAAGTGGAGACAGGATTACCTACACATACTGACCAGCTCAAATAGACAGATGTGTGCTACATGGCAAACCAATCCGAACTCATCTCTCGGCATATCAAACCCACTCATTATCTCAGCCAATCATGGCTAGCGGGAAGGTTGCTCACTTTTTCTGTGGCTAAATCAACTAGGCTTTTAAAATGTAACAATTTTATTCGTATTTACAGATGGCATACAAGTTTGTTATTAGGGCACATGAAAGTTAACATGTTCCATAAGGCATTTCTGCCAAAAAAATGCACTTTGATAAAAAAAACAAGTTTACATTCAAATGGCTCTCTTGTGAAGTAGTGACCCGCGACATACTGTACGCCTAGTTTCCTGAAAGTCACATATTACATGGATTTATTCAACTTTTTAAAATGTAGATGTTCCAAAGATCTGCATCAGTGGCTTGTAGGCTATGCATGGAAGCCAGGAGATGCTAAATATGTTTATGTTAATTAACAATCAATTACCATGAAACCGGCAGATTAATGCTTGACAATCAACGGCTGACAAAATGTCATGACAAAATGCCACAGCCCTACTGATGAGTTTGATTTGTACAATGGCCCTCGTACCGCTCATCACCACAAACATCTTCAACGATGGCAGTCTCAGACTAAAGTATGTAGCAGAACAACAGAGCAGTGGAAGAATTTAGTGTGAGTCATCAGGCTACCACAGTCACTGATCTAAAGTCAGTATTGTTTTTCCCTCCCCGTATTGTTCAGAAGAATGTCAGCTACAGGGCCATGCCTGTTGTGCTGGTGTGAAATGGGCGATACAGTGATGTACTACTGGGATGGAAGTAGTGGTAGGAAAAGTACTACAGTAGACAATTTCTTCATTGTACACCTGTTTCAATGAACACAAGACAGTGTCCAAAAAGTATCTTCAATAACGTAGAATAACGTTTTATAGAATTCTGCCTTGAAACATTATGGAAGGTGACAGTTGAAAGTGTGAGCTGTAACTAACAGACTGGCTGTCATGACACATCCTCTTGCTCCTCTATTTGAAATTCACCTATCTGGTAGTACAGTAGCCTCCCCAAGGTGGGGACAGTCATGGGGACAGATGGCTTGTGTCCATATCACCGTCTGGGCCCTAACACTTCACCTGCTCTGTGTGTCGCTCCCATGGGACTGCCAATGTGCCAGTCTGCCTGCCTGTAGATAGCCGCTCCAGAGGGTTGTAGTGTATGAATAGTCACCCACCACCATGGTGCTGATCTGGAGTCTGGTGGTTATTTCAGTTGGTGTCAAATGCTTCCACCTACTGGTTAGTTACGGTAAATTGAGGGGGAAATGGAGGTGGATACAGCCAGTGTTAAATCAATCGATTTTGGTAAGGACTACAGGTTATCGTCAGAGGCATATGAAGACATTAGCAGCTTAAGCGAAAGCTAGTAGGGGGGTCTTGGGGCACCGCCCTCGGCCCCCAAAAAAGGAATTTCCACTGCTAAATGCATGAATTTGGTGGACTTTGAGATTAACGTTGAGAGATTAGAACATTGAGAGATTAAATATTTTTCAGTTCACTTGCACCTTCGCACCTTCGCACCTGCCACAGCAGACACTGCCAGTACTCAATTACAGTAGCTACTGTGGGTCTCTCTACTCTGGAACACTCTCTACTCTCTACTCTGGAAAACCTACATCTACTGTACAGGGTATTGCCAAAAACCTCCATACCACTCAACAATTTTGAACATAGACACTGATATGTCCAGTGAGACAAACTGATTAAAGAATCCCACAGTGTAGAGGTGTAGAAATGATGTTGAATATAATATGCAAGCATTCTCTGTGTTATCTTACCAACCCCCATTGTCACGCCTCTGAGAAAATCTGATTGGAGGGTAACTTTACTGTAATGCTGTTTGTCAACAAATTTTGAATCCAAACAATTCAGATGCTTATAAAAGGTTTTAGATTCATTGTCTCTTTTTCTTTTTTTGTTCATGACCTGCTGTGGTGAGATACACTCTCTCTTTCTATCTCTCCCATGAGCTTTGGGCTTTGACTTTCTCTCTCTCTCTGATCATGCCTAAAGTTTTACATTGTAACGCTTGTTAATGCTTTGTAACGTAAGCTTTATGCCTTGTATGTGAATCCATTCATTTTACAAAGTAACTAAATACACATGTATTTAAAATGACAGTCTCAGACATTTCTTGATTGCCTATTACTGTAACTCAACCATAGTCTTTTGCGTATTGCTCAATCGTCTTACGGAGTCAGATAAACATTTTAATAGGCTAATTGCATAGTTTTATTATGGGTCACATGTGAGGTAAATATAATGTACCCATATCAAAAATGACTTCACTACAATAGTACCAAAACACCCACACCCACACTGCAGTAATTAGAATCCATAGAGCAGCTGCCAGTGAAAGCCGCCTCCAAGGTCATTTTAGAGAATTTGGCAGTAAGACCAACTGGCCTCACAACCTCAGACCATGTGTATGGCGTTGTGTGGGCGAGCGGTTTGCTGACGTTAACGTTATGAACAGAGTGCGGTGGAGCTTTGGTACGGTATATATGCAGGCATAAGTTATGGACAACGAACACAATTGCATTTTATCGATTGGCAATTTGAATGCACAATGAGTGATGAGATCCTGAGGCCCATTGAGAGGCCAACAGAACATGTTGTACTGTTTATTTCTGACATAAAAATGGGTCAGTAAAAAAAATATATACAGTTGAAGTCGGAAGTTTACATACACCTTAGTCAAATAAATTGAAACTCAGTTTTTCACAATTCCTGACATCACTTTATTCTATATTATTTTAAGAATGTGAAATGTCAGAATAATATTAAAGGGAATTATCTATTTCAGATTTCTTTTCTTTCATCACATTCCCAGTGGGTCAGAAGTTTACATGCAATCAATTAGTATTTGATAGCATTGCCTTTGAATTGTTTAACTTGGGTCAAACATTTTGGGTTGCCTTCCACAAGCTTCCCACAATAAGTTGGGTGAATTTTGGCCCATTCCTCCTGACAGAGCTGGTGTAACTGAGTCAGGTTTGTAGGACTCCTTGTTCGCACCCGCTTTTTCAGTTCTGCCCACAAATGATCTATGGGAATGTGGTCAGGGCTTTGTGATGGCCACTCCAATACCTTGACTTTGTTGTCCTTAAGCCATTTTATCTACTACTTTGGAAGTATGCTTGGGGTCATTGTCCATTTGGAAGACCCATTTGTGACACAGCTTTAACTTCCTGACTGATGTCTTGAGATGTTGCTTCAGTATATCCACATAATTTTCCTGTCACATGATGCCATATATTTTGTGAAGTGCACCAGTCTCTCCTGCAGCAAAGCACCCCCACAACATGATGCTGCCACCCTCGTGCTTCACGGTTGGGATGATGTTCTTCGGCTTGCAAGCCTCCCGCTTTTTCCTCCAGACATAACGATGGTCATTATGGCCATCGTTATGTTTGGAGGAAAAAGCGGGAGGCTTGCAAACAGTTATATTTTTGTTTCATCAGACCAGAGGACATTTCTCCAAAAAGTATGACCTTTGTCCCAATGTGCAGTTGCAAACTTTTATATGGCGGTTTTGGAGCAGCCCCCTTGCTGAGGGGCCTTCCAGGTTATGTCGATATAAGACTTGTTTTACTGTGGATATAGATACTTTTGTACCTGTTTCCTCCAGCATCTTCACAAGGTCCTTTGATGTTGTTCTGGGATTGATTTGCACTTTTCGCACCAAAGTACGTTCATGTCTAGGAAACAGAACGCGTCTCCTTCCTGAGCGGTATGAGGGCTGCATGGTCCCATGGTGTTTATACTTGCATACTATTGTTTGTACAGATGAAAGTGGTACCTCCAGGCGTTTGGAAATTGCTCCCAAGGATGAACCAGACTTGTGGAGGTCTACAATTTTTTTCTGAGGTCTTGGCTGATTTCTTTTGATTTTCCCATAATGTCAAGCATAGAGGCACTGAGTTTGAAGGTGGGCCTTGAAGTACATCCACAGGTACACCACCAAATGACTCAAATTATGTAAATGAGCCTATCAGAAATGTCTAAAGCCATGACATCATTTTCTGGAATTTTCTAAGCTGTTTAAAGGCACAGACAACTTGTTATATGTAAACTTCTGACCCACTGGAATTGTGATACAGCGAGTTATTAGTGAAATAATCTGTCTATAAACAATTGTTGGAAAAATTACTTCTGTCATGCACAAAGTAGATGTCCTAACCGACTTGCCAAAACTATGGTTTGTTAACAAGAAATTTGTGGAGTGGTTGAAAAACTAGTTTTAATGACTACCACCTAAGTGTGTGCAAACTTTCAACTTCAACTATACGTACAGCATACTGCATAGCGCAAGTGATGCTTGGTTATTAAAACTCATATCATACTGAAAAGAAAGTATATTTATACATAATTTTTCTTAAATTATTGGACCATCAAATGTTCGGGGCTGGATCAAGACCATCGGGGGCTGAAGCCGCGGAAGTCCAGTTATAATGACGGCACTGGCTATCATCACAAACCTAGAGCAGGGTAGAAATACACAACTTTATATTGTATACTAATTTCACACAGACAAAAGATTCACCATCTGTCTGTCTGACCGTTTGTCTGTCTGTCCACATGCACAATTTGGCAATTTCTATTAACCTTTTGCGACGAGCAAACCCGTATCCGGGAGCGTAATCATAGCCTCAAATGCATTAGCATAACGCAACGGACATAAATATCCCTATAAACTTTTCCTATTCATGAAAATTGCAAATGAAATAAATATATTCAAACACAAGCTTAGCCTTTTGTTAACAACAAAATATACGTTACAGCCAACGCTAGACAAGCATTTGTGTAAGTTTATCATGGTATAATGCTATGCTAGGCTCTGCTGGCAGCAGGCAACATTTTCACGAAAATAAGAAAAGCAACCAAATTAAATAATTTACCTTTGAAGAACTTCAGATGCTTTCACTCAGGAGACTCCCAGTTAGATAGCAAATGTTCCTTTTTTCCAAAAATCTTATTTTTGTAGGCGAAATAGCTCCCGTTTGTTCATCATGCTTGGCTGAGAAACCGACCCTAAAATGCTACAACTATTAACGGCAAACTTTTTTCAAAATTTGCTCCATAATATCGACAGAAACACGGCAAACGTTGTTTAGGATCCATCTTCAAGGTGTTTTTAACAATTACATTCAATAATATATCCGTCGAGGCAGTTGGTTTCTCAAAAGAAGCGATTGGAAAAGTGGCTACCTCAGTATTTTACGCAAGGTTTTCTGCGGGAGACACCATGTGACCACATGCCATATGTGGTCCCTTACAGCCATTCTTCAAGGGAAATGCCTAAAAAGACGTCACAATGCTGTAGACACCTTGGGGAAAATGTGGAAAACGTGAGCTCATTCGCAGCTCATTCACAGCCATATAAGGAGTCATTGACATGAGGCGGTTTCAAAAAATGCGGCACTTCCTGATTGGATTTTTATCTGGGTTTCGCCTGTAACATCAGTTCTGTGGCACTCAGAATATCTTTGCAGTTTTGGAAACGTCAGAGTGTCTTCTTTCCAAAGCTGTCAATTATATGCATGGTTGAGCATCTTTTCGTGACAAAATATCTTGTTTAAAACGGGAACGTTTTTCATCCAAAAATTTAAATAGCGCCCCCTAAATCCAACTGGTTAATTAACCTCTTGGCGCACCGATCCCTTTAGCGGGATCATTTTCGTCAATATCCGGTGAATTGCAGAGCGCCAAATTCAAATTAAATTACTAAAAATATTACATTTTCATGAAATCACAAGTGCAATATATCAAAACACAGCTTAGCTTGTTGTTAATCCACCTGGCATGTCAGATTTCCAAAACGCTTTATGGTGAAAGCAAACCATGCGATTATGTGAGGACAGCTCTCAACAGACAAAACATTACAAACAGCTAGCAGCAAAATAGATTGCTTTTCTGACTTTTGTGACCAATCAAATTAATCACTTACCTTTAATGATCTTCGTATGTTTGCACTCACGAGACTCCCAGTTACACAATAAATGTTTGTTTTGTTCCATAAAGATTCTCTATATATCCATAAACCTCAATTTTTTTGGCGCAATTTGTTTAGCAATCCACAGGCTCGTGCAGGTCACAACAGGCAGACGAAAATTCCAAATAGTATCCGTAAAGTTTGTAGAAACAAGTCAAATGTTTTTCTATAATCAATCCTCGGGTTGTTTTTACAATAAATAATCGATAATATTTCAACCGGACGGTAAACTTTTTAATACAAGAGAGAAAGAAAAGGTCTCTCTCCAGAGGCACGCGCATGAACAAATCTAAGGACATCTGGCTATCCACTGACGCAATGTGATCATTCTCACTCGTTTTTCAGAATAAAAGCCTGAAACTATGTCTAAAGACTGTTCACACCCTGTGGAAGCCATAGGGAAGGGAATCTGGTTGATATCCCTTTAAATGGTTTTCGCCTGCAATATCAGTTCTGTTGTACTCACAGACAATATTTTGACATTTTTTTACTTTAGAGTGTTGTCGTGGGTGTGGAGTCAGACGCAGGAAACAGAGAGTGCAATGCTGTGCTCTTTAATGCACAAACGCACCACAGGGTGCTCACAACAATAACGGCCCCAAACACGGGGGACGAAAAATGTACAACTGAAATACACGACCAGGAACAAACACGTTCCTCTACTACAGAACCGAAGGTCACAAGAATTTATCCCGCACAAAAAACAGGCGAGCCGGCTGTCTAATAAAGCCCAACTAATCATTCACAAACAGGTGCTACCAATAAACATACAAGGAGGGGGAGGAAAGACAATCAGTGGCAGCTAATAGGCCGGTGACGACGACCGCCGAGCGCCACCCGACCGGGAAGGGAAGCCACCCTCGGTCGGACTCGTGACACCTAATCTGCCAATTATATGCGTATTCTAGTTTCTGGGCCTGAGAAATAGGCAGTTTACTTTGGGAATGTTTTTTATCCAAACATCAAAATACTGCCCCCTAGCTTCAAGAGGTTTTTAAGGCACCGAAATTGTATAAACTTGTAACCGACAAAAATGTATGAAGACCGCCATGACCTAATTACAACTTTCCTTGTTTTGAACTTCATTTTCAAATTGACAAACTTTACCCAAAAGCAGGAAAGTAAAAGTAAGCCTGGTTCACCTCCAACCACCGATATAAGAAGAGATGAGAGAAGATACAACTAGCCAGTTTTGTGTTGTGGAAGAAGTAGCTGACTGAAGACTCCTGCAGCTGTCCGTTTTCATGGTAACATGGACTTTGTATCTCCTTGTTTCAGCATGGTGTATCATGAAATACATGCATCCAATGGCTTACCAAAAACAGTGCACACTGTGACAGTCAGGAGCTGAGGAGGGAAGAACATGTGAGCCTTTGTTGTAATTTAATTGATTTGCTATTTGAACGGTTATGACGGTGACCGCAGTTATTTGGCAGAAAAATAATCGAACATCCTAAATTTCATGACAGTCACAGCCCTAGTCTGTATTTATTTGTGCCTTTACATCTGTGTGTGTGCATGTAACCTCTTTTCTGTGTTCTGTCTGAAATGGACTGTAATCCAGCCTAAATGGTTTTATATTCAAAGAACACACCTTCCTACCTACTTTATCTGAGGGCAAGAATAGAGAGAGATTGGAAAGCTGATATCCTATAACTATCGCAGGTCCCAGGCAATGCTTGATTAAGGAGACTTCACATGAGTCGCAAATGGCACCCTATTCCCTATATAGTGCACTATGTTTGACCAGAGCCAAAGTAGTGCATTATGTAAGGCATAGGATGCCATTTGAAACGCAGAATCAGCTCTGCTACAGAAACAGGCAGACAGCTCAGCTCGCCTTGGCAGGGACACCAAGTTAGGCAGCTCTGTAGGTGTGAACAAAAACATAATCAGCATGTTCCTGACACAAATTTCCATCAAGCATCAACCGGAGTCATTCTCCTTCATATTCATTTGTTTTAGGATCTGTATATCGCTTTTGTATTTGCAGAGGAGATACTGAGGAGTGTGTTAGTTTGGGTTCTAATCCACAGATTAGAGTTTGTGAGAGGTCTACATGAATAACACACTTCAGTGTCTGATATCAGGTGTTTGTATGTGAGGAGACAAAGGAGCCAAACCCTGAATACCCTGTGAGTGGATGCAGTAGGTTATCTCTGCTGAGTTGGACTGCTGCAGTGTCAAGGGGAAAGTTTGCCAACAACCTTTTACGAACCTCCATTGTATTGTTCACCATAAAAGGCTATAACCAGAAATAACTGAGACTACACAGACTATCAAGTATGATTTGTAAAAATCTGCTGGCAATGAAATCCAGAGCACAGTGTGAAATATCATGTTGGTATGGTATAATGCTTGGTAAAATAAAGCAGACAGTTCTCTTTCATTCTAAGTGGTGGTCTGACGAGGTGGAATGTTTGGATGAAAAACATAGGCGATATGAAGCTGGCCAGCTCTGAATACTTGGACAGATAGTGTGGAGGGACCATGATAGAGAGAAAATCCAATACCAGTACAATATGCCAGTGTGGGTGTGCATGTGTCTCCTCACAGTTACATCACCAACTCTTATTTCCTCTATCTCTACAGCACACCAATGAAACCACCATTATGCACACACATCACATCACCACCATCACTCAGCTAACAATTGACCTCACACAGTGATTTTAATAGTTCTCCAAGGGAATACTTTGTAACATCCTCCCATCCCATCTGAAAACACCTGGAATCAGTGGAGGCTGCTGAAGGGAGGACGACTCATAATAACATCTGGAATAGAGTAAATGGAATGGCATCAAACACATGGAAACCATTCCACCTATTCCGTTCCAGCCATTACCACGAGCCCGTCCTCCACAATTAAGGTGCCACCAACCTCTTATGCTCATGTACGTGCGCACATGCCTGGGTGTGTACAATAGGAATGACACAAACAAAAGGCTTCCCTCAAAGTGACAGGGTGCTACTTTCTTACCCAGAACAAAAACCCTCCAATCCTGCCCCCTTTACTATTGTTGTGTTCCTTTAGAAAAGTAGGTCCACTCTGATTCCAGGACAGAGACATAGCCTCAGGATATAAGTAACAACCTGTTCTCTCAGACTTAGACTCTACTGTAGATCCTATTGTATAGCTGCAACACATTAATCCAGAAATTGAGAATGGTTAGGGGCATGAGTTTTCCCTAACAATAACATCTGACCAGGGAACACTCTGTGAGTGTTTTTTTGTTGTCAAGATACACGTTTTTTTCTAGACAAGGTCAGTTGATGGCAGAATGCACCTTAAAGGTGGTTGCCAACCGTCATCTAAAGTCCACAGAAGAAGAATACTGAAGGAGGAGAGATTACAAGAAACTAATTAGGCTTCCCCTTTCATCTGTGTATTAATTGTCAGAGAAAAGAACACACAATTTTGTGCGACTCAAAATGGGTCAAAATTCTACAAAGATCCAGAAAAAAATGACCTTGTGCATTTTTGGTATAGTAAAACCCCAATGTTTATATCCCAGGACAAATTAGCTAGCAACAGCAAGCTATCTAGTGTGTGCCCTTTCTAGTCAGCCTGTTTCTGAAACAGCTTCTCAGAAATCCGCAGTAGGCTTATTTCCCATGTTACTCACTGCCCGGTGGCCTCGGTGAGGTAAGATGAACCTGCCATATTGGTAAATGGGAAATGTTTATAGATATAATTTGTTTTTGTACTCTAACCCCTTTTTCTCGCCAATTTCATGATATCCAAGTAGTTACAGTTTTATCCCATCGCTGCAACTCCCCCACAGACTCGGGAGAGGCAAAGATCGAGAGCCAAGCGTCCACCAAAACATGACCCCAAGCCGCACTGCTTGCTTAAGCCAGAAGCTTAAACCAGAAGCCAGCCGCACCAATGTGTCGGAGGAAATACCATCCAGCTTAGCTTGCAGGCGCCCGGCCCACCACAAGGAGTCACTAGAGCGCAATGGGACAAGGACCTCCCCTAACCCAGACAATGCTGGTCCAATTACCTGGGTCTTGGGTCTCCTGGTCATGGCCAGCTGTGACACAGCCTGGAATAGTACCCTGGTCTGTAGTGACACCTCAAACACTGTGATGCAGTGCCGTAGACTGCTGCGCCACTCGGGAGGCCCAAAACTGCATTGCAACATACCGAGATCTCTTCTCAGAACTATGAGTAGTCTTATTTACCATTTACTCACTGCCCGGTGTCCTCACTGAGGCAAGATGAACCTGCCATCTTGGTAAATTAAAATAATCTACCCATCTCCACTGTGAAGTAATCACCCCATGCAGATTTCTTTTCAGAGCTATGAGTAGGCTGTTCTCATCTGATGCACAGCCCAGTGGCCTTGTTGAGGCAAGATGAGTTGTCATGGTAAATTTGTAAATTGGTAAATTACAATATTCTACCTGTGAACCGAACCAACCATCTGCAGCTATACTGTTGTAACGTCTGCTTCCAACTCAGTCTCAAACACGTACTGTAGATCCCCTGAATGTAGCTCACTTTCCAGCTCACTTTCCAGCTCACACTCTCAAACACATACAGTGCCTTGCGAAAGTATTCGGCCCTCTTGAACTTTGCGACCTTTTGCCACATTTCAGGCTTCAAACATAAAGATATAAAACTGTATTTTTTTGTGAAGAATCAACAACAAGTGGGACACAATCATGAAGTGGAACGACATTTATTGGATATTTCAAACTTTTTTTACAAATCAAATCAAAAACTGAAAAATGGTGCGTGCAAAATTATTCAGCCCCCTTAAGTTAATACTTTGTAGCGCCACCTTTTGCTGCGATTACAGCTGTAAGTCGCTTGGGGTATGTCTCTATCAGTTTTGCACATCGAGAGACCGACATTTTTTCCCATTCCTCCTTGCAAAACAGCTCGAGCTCAGTGAGGTTGGATGGAGAGCATTTGTGAACTGAAGTTTTCAGTTCTTTCCACAGATTCTCGATTGGATTCAGGTCTGGACTTTGACTTGGCCATTCTAACACCTGGATATGTTTATTTTTCAACCATTCCATTGTAGATTTTGCTTTATGTTTTGGATCATTGTCTTGTTGGAAGACAAATCTCCGTCCCAGTCTCAGGTCTTTTGCAGACTCCATAAGGTTTTCTTCCAGAATGGTCCTGTATTTGGCTCCATCCATCTTCTCATCAATTTTAACCATCTTCCCTGTCCCTGCTGAAGAAAAGCAGGCCCAAACCATGATGCTGCCACCACCATGTTTGACAGTGGGGATGGTGTGTTCAGCTGTGTTGCTTTTACGCCAAACATAACGTTTTGCATTGTTGCCAAAAAGTTCAATTTTGGTTTCATCTGACCAGAGCACCTTCTTCCACATGTTTGGTGTGTCTCCCAGGTGGCTTGTGGCAAACTTTAAACGACACTTTTTATGGATATCTTTAAGAAATGGCTTTCTTCTTGCCACTCTTCCATAAAGGCCAGATTTGTGCAATATACGACTGATTGTTGTCCTATGGACAGAGTCTCCCACCTCAGCTGTAGATCTCTGCAGTTCATCCAGAGTGATCATGGGCCTCTTGGCTGCATCTCTGATCAGTCTTCTCCTTGTATGAGCTGAAAGTTTAGAGGGACGGCCAGGTCTTGGTAGATTTGCAGTGGTCTGATACTCCTTCCATTTCAATATTATCGCTTGCACAGTGCTCCTTGGGATGTTTAAAGCTTGGGAAATCTGTTTGTATCCAAATCCGGCTTTAAACTTCTTCACAACAGTATCTCGGACCTGCCTGGTGTGTTCCTTGTTCTTCATGATGCTCTCTGCGCTTTTAACGGACCTCTGAGACTATCACAGTGCAGGTGCATTTATACGGAGACCTGATTACACACAGGTGGATTGTATTTATCATCATTAGTCATTTAGGTCAACATTGGATCATTCAGAGATCCTCACTGAACTTCTGGAGAGAGTTTGCTGCACTGAAAGTAAAGGGGCTGAATACTTTTGCACGCCCAATTTTTCAGTTTTTGATTTGTTAAAAAAGTTTGAAATATCCAATAAATGTCATTCCACTTCATGATTGTGTCCCACTTGTTGTTGATTCTTCACAAAAAAATACAGTTTTATATCTTTATGTTTGAAGCCTGAAATGTGGCAAAAGGTCGCAAAGTTCAAGGGGGCCGAATACTTTCGCAAGGCACTGTAGATCCCCTGAACGCAGCTCACTCTCCAGATCCCAATCACCTGAATTCTGATCACCTGTATGTCATTATTGGATATTTCGCGGCAGGGTAGCCTAGTGGTTAGAGCGTTGGACTAGTAACCGGAAGGTTGTGAGTTCAAACCCCCGAGCTGACAAGGTACAAATCTGTCGTTCTGCCCCTGAACAGGCAGTTAACCCACTGTTCCCAGGCCGTCATTGAAAATAAGAATTTGTTCTTAACTGACTTGCCTGGTTAAATAAAGGTAAAATAAAAAATAAAAAAAAAATTATCACACACTATTTAGTTCAGTTCTTTGCAACCCATCATTGTGAGGAATTGTTTGTTTGTGACACACGTCGAGTTGGAGCGCTGTTGTTCCCTTAATTTAATCCTACCATGTATGATGGTTTTGGCCTACCTCACTAACGTCGCCTTTTGCCTGATTTCCCGGATGATGTTACTAGCCTTTTCCCTGCATGTACTGTTGCCTTTTTGGACCCACTATGTATGGCGGCAGGTAGCCGAGTGGTTAGAGCGTTGGGCCAGCAAACGAAAAGGTTGCTAGATCGAATCCACGAGCTGACAAGGTAAAATTCTGTCATTCTGCCTCTGAACAAGGCAGTTAACCCACTGTTCCTAGGACGTCATTGTAAATAAGAATTATTATCTGACTTGCTAAAGGTAAACTTTTTTTTATATGACTTTCTGCCTGCCGCTGGACCCGGCTACCTGCCTCCTCCTGTGGGCAGTTGATTGGGATGTGTGCAGAAGGTCCCTGGTTCGCGCCCGGGTATGGGCGAGGGGACGGTCTAAAAATATACTGTTACACATACACGGCATGCACAAGCATACACAATAAGAGTGACAATGATCATCTTAAACCTAGGCCTACAATTGTCTACCTGAGCTGTGGGCTAATGTCAAACCTTATATGCCAGTAAGCCATCAGAGAAGAATACACACATGCTCAAATATGTTGGTACCCATTGAAATAATGCTTAATTCCTCCTGAAAAGTGATGACATTTAAATATATTTTATCATGTAGACTTGCATGCCTTTGGTTTGTCATAGAATAAAGCAAAGAAGCTGTGAAAAGAGATGAATTATTGCTTATTCTACAAATATATTCTAAAATGGCCTGGACACATTTGTTGGTACCCCTTAGAAAAGATTATAAATAATGGAATTATAGTGATATTTCAAACTAATTTGTTTCTTTAATTAGTATCACACGCCTTGAATCTTGTAATCAGTCATTCAGCCTATTTAAATGGAGAAAAGTAGTCACTGTGCTGTTTGGTATTATTGTGTGCACCACACTGAACATGTACCAGAGAAAGCAAAGGAGAGATTTGTCTGAGGAGATCAGAAAGAAAATAATAGACAAGCATGGTAAAGGCTACAAGACCATCTCCAAGCAGTTGCAAATATTATTTAGAAGTTTAAGGTTCATGGAACTGTAGCCAACTTCCCTGGGCGCAGCCGCAACAGGAAGATTAACCCCAGATTGAACAGAAGGATAGCGCGAATGGTAGAAAATGAACCAAGGATAACTGCCAAAGAGACACAAGCTGAACTCCAAGGTGAAGGCACATCAGCCAGCTGGTTTCTTCACGCATCGCAGCAACAGAAACAAGCATCTATCTGGTAAGAAGAAGGGCGGGGGTGTATGCCTTATGATTAACGAGACGTGGTGTGATCATAACATACAGGAACTCAAGTCCTTCTGTTCACCTGATTTAGAAATCCTCACAATCAAATGCAGACCGCATTATCTACCTAGAGAATTCTCTTCGATTATAATCACAGCCGCATATATCCCACCCAAGCAGACACATCGATGGCCCTGAACAAACTTCATTTAATTCTATGTAAACTGGAAACCACATATCCTGAGGCTGCATTTATTGTAGCAGGAGATTTTAACCAGGCTAATCTGAAAACAAGGCTCCCTAAACTCTTATCAGCATATCAATTGTGCAACGAGGGCTGGCAGAACCCTAGATCATTGTTATTCTAACTTCCACGAGGCATATAAGGCCCTCCCCCCACCATCCTTTTGGAAAAGCTGACCACGACTCCATTTTGTTGCTTCCAGCCTATAGCTCCCGCGCTCAGGGCTGTTCAACGCTGGTGGGCTCCATGGAAGAAGACCCAAGAGGACTCCACTTTTGAAAGAAAACATTTTTTTTAAAAACAGGAATTTGCTAAAATGCATATTGACAAGCCACAATCCTTCTGGGAGAATGTCATTTGGCCAGATGAGTCAAAACTGGAGCTTTTTGTCAAGTCACATCAGCTCTATGTTCACAGACGAAAAAATGACGCTTTCAAAGAAAAGAACACCATACCTACAGTGAAACATGGAGTAGGCTCGGTTATGTTTTAAGTTGTCTGAAAGCTCTCTCCAACAGAATGTTTAATTAAGTGATACCACGCTTGATAGCCAACAGCTAATCACCATGTGGGTGATAAACAAGCCCTCAGCATGCTAGGTAACGCTAGTATCAACAGGAAGCTATAACAAGTCTGATTGGTCATTGCACACACCATTTGCACACACTGTATATAGACTTTATTTTTTTCTATTGTGTTATTGACTGTACGCTTGTTTACTCCATGTGTAACTCTGTGTTGCTGTTTGCTTTGCTTTATTTTGGCCAGGTCACAGTTGTAAATGAGAACTTGTTCTCAACTAGCTTACCTGGTTAAATAAAGTTGAAAAAAATAAAATAAAAAAATATATAGTGTCAGCTTCCCAGCTAAGGTCGAAGGTGAAAAAAAGTTTAGGGTTAAAGTTAGAATTAGAAGTGGTAATAGTTTTTTTTAATGAGCTGTACTTCTGTGCTTAGTGATAGAAACCCAGTAATAATGTTGAGAGATATCAACGCATATATGGCGGCCCACAGCATTTGGGTCAGCACTAGGATGGTAGATACGAGTCATGCTCAGCTACTGTGTCACGGATCCCTCCGGAACTGTCATTATGCACATCTGGTCCCTATTCCCATTGATTAGTAATTGTATAAGTGTGCCCTTTGTTCACCATTGTCCTGTCGATTATTGTTCCCATGTCCGTTGGTTGTGTGAGTACCTATGTGTTGGTGCAGCTGTTATGCTGTGTGCTATATATAATGTCTATTACAGGTATTGTCCTGTGTCATTCAACGAGGTTTGCCCTCGCTCTTTTGTTTGGGTACAGCCCGGTGTTTTGTATACGTGTTTGTTTTGGGTGTATTAAAAACCCTTATTGTTTATTCTTGCACCTGTCTCCAAACCCTTTATACCAGCGTGACAGAATAACCGACCATTAAGGGAGACAGCAGGAATGGCCCGTCCGACACCGCCGCTACTTCGGCAGCTGCAACTGGGCCGTCCGACGTCGCCACAACCGGCCCATCCGACGCCACTGCAACTGGTCCATCTGGGGCCGCTTCTACTTCGGCAGCTGGCCTGTCCAAAGACGATGCAACCTCAGCAGCTGCATCGGGTCCTGATCGACCCGTACTGCGTTCCTGTGATGGGGGGGGGGTACTATCACTGATCTGTCCGGAACTGTCATCACGCACACCTGGTCCCTATTCCCATTGATTAGAAATTGTATAATTGTGCCCTTTGTTCACCGTTGTCCTGTTATTGTTCCCATGTCCGTTGGTCATGTGAGTACCTATTCTTTGGTGTAGCTGTTATGCTGCCTGCTTTATATATTTTGTATTACGGGTATCGTGCGTTCAACGAGGTTTACCCTGTTTTGGGTGCATTAAAAACCCCTATTGTGTATTCTTGGATTCTCCAAATCCTTTATACCAGCATGACATACTAAGCTATATTTTTGATACTTCAAGATACCCCGGTTAGACTCTTTTATTGGTTAACAATTTTATGGGCCTTTCTTCCACACTACCTGATATACAGTAGATGTCCTGGGCTGTCCACAACAACCTCTGTAACGCCATGTGTTCAAGACCGGTACTATTGCCATACCAGGTTTTGAGGGCCCATGCCAAACTCTGTTGCGCCTTCTTCACGACTGTGCATGTGTGTTAGGATCATTTTAAGTCTTTAGTGATATAGACACAGAGGAACTTGAAGATCTCGACCTGCTCCACTGCAACCCCGTCAATATGGATGGGGGGTGTGGTCTCCCCCCGTTTCCTGTAGTCCACGATCATCTCATTGGTCTTACTGACCTTGAGGGGGAGACGTTGTTGCTCTGGCACCAAACTGCCAGATCTCTGACCTCCTCCCTGTAGGCTGACTCATCGTCACTGGTGATCAGGCCTACCACCGTTGTGAAGTCAGCAAACTTGATGATGGTGTTGGAGTCATGCGTGGCCACACAGTCATGGGTGAACTACAGGAGGGGACTAAGCACTCACCCCTGTGGGGCCCTAGTATTAAGGGTCAGCTTGGCGGAGGTTACTTACCCTTACCACTTGGGGTCGGCCCGTCAGGAAGTCCAGGATCCAGTTACAGATGGAAGTGTTCAAACCCAGAGTCCTAAGATTTGTGACGAGCTTGGAGAGGACAATGTTGTTGAATGCTGAGCTGTAGTCAATGACCAGCATTCTCAACTACATCATGGTTAAAAGTATGTGGACACGTGCTTTTCAACCATCTCATTCCAACATTCCTCTTCTCTAGGTGGGTGTGGGCAGTGTGGAGAGTAATGTGTGGAGAGTAAGACTAGGTCATCCATGGATCTTTTGGGGAGGTATGCAAATTGGAATAGGTCTAGGGTGTCTGGGATGGCGGAGCTAATGTGTGTCATAACCAGCCTCTCTCTCAAAATACTTCATTCATGATTCCAGAAGTGAGTGCTGGCATGAAGCCTTAGAGTTCTTGGGGACAGGAAGGATAGTGGTCACACGGAGAGGTTGAAAGCTACTGTGAATATGCCTGCCAGCTGTTCTGTACGTGCTCTGATAACCCGCCCTGGAATATGGGCCACACGGCCTTGTGGGTGTTGACCTGATTAAAGACCTTTCTCATGTCGGCCTCAGTGAGCGAGATCAACAAATGTGTTATTTCATAGTTGTGATGTCTTCACTATTATTCTACAATGTAGAAAATAGTCCAAATAAAGAAAATCCAAGAATGTGTAGGTGTCCAAACTTTTGACTGGTACTGTAAGTATGTGTATTTTTTACATTTTAGTCATTTAAGTGATTTCATTTCCACATCAGTAATGCTATTGTGTATGGTAATTATACAAGATAAGTACCCTGCTTAAAACTACTTCAGTGATTTAAGGCGAACATATGAAGTAGAGCTTGAACCGGTTACTCTGTTGAAACTACCTGCTTTGCCGTGAACATTCAGACCTTTTTGTAGAGGTTTTAGTTTTCTTGCATACAGGCAGGCGACACTATGGCTACATTTGCACATGCAGCACAATTCTGATATGTTTTCCACTAATTGTTATTTTGATTAATCACATCAGATCTTTTCACATCAGATCTTTTGCAGCTGATCTGACTGGTGAAAAGATACATTACTGAAAAATATATCGGAAATGGGCTGCCTGTTTGACCAAGTTACAAAACACCAAGTGGAGTAGTTGTAGTAATCCACAACAAGGGAGGACATTTTCAAGAAAGCAGAGGAGCAAAAAGTCGAAAAAGAGGACTTGAAAACAATAATAATGAAGGGGGGAAAATATGGGTGGAGATGTGTAGGGAGGGGTTCAAAATCCAGGAGAGCTGTGTTTTTTATTTTTATTTTTTAACAGGGATCCTTTTCTGAGATCTTAGAGTCGACACACAGCCCTCCTTCACACACATTCCTAGTCAGCCCTGCGCCTCTGCCACCGACCCCGTTCTCACTGGACGACCCTGTCACAGCTGCTTCATGGGAAAACAGAAGGCACTTATGGACAAGCTAGTGAGGACCTTTCAGATCCGCCACATGTTGCTACGCCAGGCTCTGGCAGAGTGCTTGGGAACCCTGATTCTCATGGTGAGTGGGGACTGTTCCACGTCACTAGAGTAGCATTACCTATGTAAATAAAACCCTTCTCTTGAGTCTAAGCCTTTAGAGGGCGATATCTACTAAGCTAACATGTGAAATTGTTTTAAGATGGTCATAGGGAAGGAAGTATGCTTTGAAGTGTTTTTCCTATATCTGAGACCTGTAGTTAACCTCTTTAGTTTTGGCACATTCTACCCCCTATTCACTTCTATTCATTTTACCGCCCAGTACCAGGTTACCTTCAGACAAGTCTTATTAACCTTGTGGGCGTCTTAGAGCAAAACAGCTATCATGTCTGCGTTCGTGAGAGTCTCATTTTTGGATCGTCCAAATAGCTTCTAGCTCAAAACGTTAAGACTTAACAGACGTTTTTGTGAAAGGGAACTTTTCGGCATCCTCTCATGTCTAACAAACACCCATCTCGGGAAGCGGAGATCTACATCAGTAGATTCAGTGGATTGAAAGGCAGCTCATGCAAAAAAAACAGGAAGTCTCTAGCATAAACACACAGGTTTTTATTTAATATAATGGGATGTCATCAGACATCGACCTCAGAGTGTTATGAGTGTGTGACTGTCAATAGGAAACACAGTGCATTACTATCATTAGCTATCCAACAAGTAGGAGCTGATTGACAGCTTGTGGGTGTGAAAAGAATGTCCTCCAAAATCTAGATGAGGGAGGTTATTAACCCAATTGATTGTTTATTGAATTTTTTTTCATGTCAAAGAATTACACTGAAAATGAACATCCTTTACTTTAAATGAATACATTTAAATAATATTGTTTTCCATATAACCAGGTAATTAATTCTGAGAGAAAGTGAAGTCATCAGATAATTATTAATACTTCCTTGTTGATATTACATTCCATATTTACACGGATTCACTGTGTTTTGTAAAATATAGAAATTGATCTATAATTAATGCACAAACATATTCACATGCATACCGCTGTAGGGAGAACTCAAAACCTAGCCAATATGAGACAAACCTACGGAATAGAATAGAATCGTATACTGCCCTCCAAGGTGAAAGATAATTGTCATGGAACCAACTCGTTCACGTAGGTAACTGAAAGGCACTAGCATCCTCATTGGTATTCAACTCAATCCAAATAAAGCACGTGAGATTAATACACAAACAGCAACCTGGTATCAACCATTTCCAATGGTAACCACCACACAGCACAACAACAGTAGCTGGAGCGAAGATACGAGAGGGGGTGGTCATGCCATCTGGTATTTTCCTAGCCTGCAGTGTGAGAGGTGTAACTTATGTCTGATCCGCTGTTTGGACACACTACTGAGTGAAGCGTTATGCCCCCCTGGCAAACACAACTCCCCTGGCCGTGGATGCCTGAAGGCAGGTCTTCTCTGCTCTAAAGAAAGCTCCACAGGTAGATATCTAGCTAGGATCTTCAATAGACACCATAACCCACCTACCACAACACACTCTTGATCAAATGCATATAGAAAGCTTTATATATTCCCATGGAAACTCGGCACCAAAGTATGTTTCAGTATGATCCACCATGCTGCTTGGTTGAATATACAGTTGAAGTCGGTATTTTACATACACTTAGGTTGGAGTCATTAAAACTCATTTTTCAACCACTCCACAAATTTCTTGTCAACAAACTATAGTTTTGGCAAGTCGGTTAGGACATCTACTTTGTGCCAGACACAAGTAATTTTTCCAACAATTGTTTACAGACAGATTATTTCACTTCTAATTCAATGTATCACAATTCCAGTGGGACAGAAGTTTACATACACTAAGTTGACTGTGCCTTTAAACAGCTTGGAAAATTCCTGAAAATTATGTCATGGCTTTAGAAGCTTCTGATAGGCTAATTGGCATCATTTGAGTCATTGCTGCAGGAGGGACTGGTGCACTTCACAAAATAGATGGCATTATGAGGATGGAAAATGATGTGGATATATTGAAGCAACATCTCAAGACATCAGTCAGGAAGTTAAAGCTTGGTTGTGAATGGGTCTTCCAAATGTACAACGACCCCAAGCTTACTTCCAAAGTTGTGGCAAAATGGCTTAAGAACAACAATGTTAAGGCATTGGAGTGGCCATCACAAAGCCCTGACTTCAATCCTATAGAAAATGTGTTGGCAGAACTGAAAAAGCATGTGCCAGCAAGGAGGCCTACAAACCTGATTCAGTTACACCAGCTCTGTCAGGAGGAATGGGCCCAAATTCACCCAATTTTTTGTGGGAAGCTTGTGAAAGGCTACCCGAAATGTTTGACCCAAGTTAAGCAATTGAAAGGCAATGCTACCAAATACTAATTGAGTGTATGTAAACTTCTGACCCACTGGGAATGTGATGAAAGAAATAAAAGCTGAAATAAATTGTTCTCTCTAATATTATTCTGACATTTCACATTCTTAAAATAAAGTGGTGATCTTAACTGACCTAAGACAGGGGATTTTTACTAGGATTATATTTCAGGAATTGTGAAAAACTGAGTTTAAATGTATTTGGCTATGGTGTATGTAAACTTCTGACTACAACTGTATGCCTGTGCCAGATAATCAGCCAACCAGCGACCCCCACTGCACACCACCACGGCCCCTGGGCTCCGCAGCAAACCCATATCAACACACATACACACCACCCATGGGCTCCGTAGCACATTCAAAACGACACAAGCACGGCTTCTCGGGTCAATGTAAGCCACACCCCAAGGCAAGATCTGTAGTAAGCTTAGTGGCACAGAAAGAGGGGACTCAGGTCAAATGGTTGGAGGTGTTTACCATCATTGGTGACCTATTTTCTACCCTCTGTCTGTTTATCTGAGCGCTATACAGACCTAAAGTCTTAAAACTCATTTGAAATAAGTACTGGACCACCGCTCGACCACAGGCATTTTTGGAATCCTGATGGGAAGATGGATGGAGCCAAATACAGGACCATTCTGGAAGAAAACCTGATGGAGTCTGCAAAAGACCTGAGACTGGGACGGAGATTTGTCTTCCAACAAGACAATGATTCAAAACATAAAGCAAAATCTACAATGGAATGGTTCAAAAATAAACATATCCAGGTGTTAGAATGACCAAGTCAAAGTCCAGACCTGAATCCAATCGAGAATCTGTGGAAAGAACTGAAAACTGCTGTTCACAAATGCTCTCCATCCAACCTCACTGAGCTCGAGCTGTTTTGCAAGGAGGAATGGGAAAAAATGTCAGTCTCTCGATGTGCAAAACTGATAGAGACATACCCCAAGCGAATTACAGCTGTAATCGCAGCAAAAGGTGGCGCTACAAAGTATTAACTTAAGGGGGCTGAATAATTTTACACGCCCAATTTTTCAGTTTTTGATTTGTTAAAAAAGTTTGAAATATCCAATAAATGTCGTTCCACTTCATGATTGTGTCCCACTTGTTGTTGATTCTTCACAAAAAAATACAGTTTTATATCTTTATGTTTGAAGCCTGAAATGTGGCAAAAGGTCGCAAAGTTCAAGGGGGCCGAATACTTTCGCAAGGCACTGTATAGTCTATTCCTTTATGGGGAGGGGGGGGGGTCAGTGTAAACATCAACAAAATGTAACACAACAACACATTACAATGTTCACATTGCTTTGGTCACCCATGCAGAGTCTCTCTCATCTCACATGTCTCTCTCCTCTCCCTGTAGATGTTTAGCTGTGGTGAGGTGGCCCAGCTGGTGCTGAGTGGTGGCTCCCATGGAATGTTCCTCACCATCAACTTTGCCTTTGGTTTCGCTGCCACATTGGGTATACTGGTCAGCGGACAGGTCTCAGGTGATGGGGGCACATTATCGCTCTTACTTCCTCTGAAATCAAAGGTCAGGAAAATAAGAGTTTTCATTAGTCCAGACATTACTGTCTAATAGTAGCAAGTCTATTGGGAGTGATCAGTTAAACTATTGTGACAGACACATTCTACCTAATGTAAACTAACAGTAATTTCAACTGCAATATTTAGAGACAGGAGACAGAGAGAGAGAGAGAGAACTGCAAACAGTGGAAATCCGAGAGGCATACAGAGGAACAAAGAATGACACTCGCTTGCCCCTCAAATTTCAAAGTTATTGGGTCCATGAATGAAAGGAAAGTGTGAAATTACAAATTGAGTTATTTCTTCATTCACTATAAAAGCAAATCAAAAGGCAGGCAGCACAGAGAGTTCCGCAGTTCACTTGTGCCCACGTCTTCAATGCCTTCATAATGAGGCTGTCGCCCTCTAATACAGATGGCAGCTGTGAAAATAAGACTTGTATAATTAGGGACCTCCTACCATGCCGCAATTTAAGCTGCAAACGCAAGGTGAGAGGAGGGAGACCGACACCTACGTGAATGCGCAGTCTGAACAGTTCATTAGGTTTTCTACTTCAAGGTTTTAAAGGGCAAATCTACTGTAGCTTCATGGGATCATTTTCGGGGCCTTTTCATCGCTCCAATTTACTGTGTGTCACAGAGACCTGCCATCCTAACAGGTATTTACTGAGTCTACTATTAATGGCAGATAGTCTCGGGTCCTTTATTCCCCTCTGAGAAAAGGTTTTAAGAGAATCATCTATGGTCTTGATATGCTCGGGTTGTTTTCTCTCATTTAGAGAAAATCAGGAGGAGACTTGGTTTAAAGAGGGATGGTCTTGGGTGTTTTTTACTCAGAGAAAATGGAATAGAATGAAACTGAGAAATGGCCATTCACCATTTGCCAAATTGTTCTTTATCACAGGAGGCCACCTGAACCCAACTGTAACCTTCCCTCTCTGTATATTGGGGAGAGAACCTTGGAGGAAGTTCCCTGTGTTTTTCTTATTCCAGACTCTGGGGGCCTTCCTGGGATCTGGGATCATATTTGGCATGTATTCTGGTGAGGGGAATTTGGAAATGTTTTATGATGATAAATGTCCAAACAACAACAACAACAACAGTTTTTCTAGTTGCCATGTTCTACTGAACACATTCAAGACTTTCAAAGTTTAGACTTAAATAACTGTTATTTTCTCCCTAAGGGAGTTTCAAGGTTATACAGCTACTGTAGATGGTACTGTACCACACACAATGTGGTATCTTATATGTTACCATGGTTTCTCCAGATGCATTGTGGGACTATGGCCAAGGAACACTGATCGTTTAGGGGGAGAATGCCACTGCTGGGATCTTTGCTACCTATCCCTCCAAACATCTCACTCTGGTTAATGGATTCTTTGACCAGGTACATTCACAATATTATAGTATATTAGTGCATCCATATTAGGACAGTCTCTGAATCACAATAAGTTATATGGACTAATATCCTGTATGGAAACCATAGTATATAACAACAACAAGCACATATAATCAACAAAACACACAACAACCATATACAACTGAGCCTGGCTGTGTTACAGATGATAGGCATGGCTGCCCTGATCATGTGTATCCTGGCCATCGTGGACCCCTACAACAACCCTATTCACCGGGGATTGGAGGCCTTCACGGTGGGCTTTGTGGTGCTGGTCATCGGTCTGTCCATGGGCTTCAACCCTGCCAGAGACCTGGGCCCACGCATATTTACTGCCCTGGCTGGCTGGGGTAGCGAGGTCTTCACGTGAGTCTCCTTAGGGTTTTTCTCCTGTTTTTTGCTTTCTGTGTTTTCTTTCTTTCCAATAATGACTTAAATAAAGCATGTCTTATGGGAAGTTTTATCTTACCATAAGTTATTAAAGATACTCTGCTCTCACTATTTACTCTGCATAGACATACAATCTTGTCTCTGTCTTGGTCTCCCACAGAGCTTATTCCTACTGGTTCTTTGTGCCCATCTTTGCCCCCTTCATTGGTGTGGTGGTGGGCATGACGGTGTACCAGCTGATGGTGGGGTACCACGTGGAGGGAGAGGCACGGGAGAATAGGGAAGAGGAAGAAAAGGAGGAGCAAGAGGAGATGCTTAAAATGTCCAGCCTCTATGTAGATAAAACCTCTATGTAGATAATATACTGTACGTCTTTGTAGTATTTTCTTACATATTTAATGTCTTTCCTTAGTGACAAACTCATTTCTTAAAGGGGATTAATAAAATATGATTCAATCAATTATTCCTTACATACCACCAGGTTCAAACCCTGAAGACAGTAGGGATCGATAGAGACCATTTGTCAACAGTACACACACACACACACACACACACACACACACACACACACACACACACACACACACACACACACACACACTGTATCTGCAGCTTCAGTATGCAACCTACTTTCAACATCAGAAACTCCTTCAAATCTAGAAAATAACAAAACAAAAACAGTCTTCGCTTATGCCGCCTTGCTGACAAAACTGCAATAGTGATGCTTTGGCACAGAAAAAAATGGAAAACAGAAGATTCAAAGCAGAAGTAGTATCACCTCTCACTCATTTGAAATGTGGTGCTGTGTTGAATTTGTGTCGGGATCTAAGAGATGAGATGACACCTAGATAATGCCAAAAAAAGGAAGTTGAGCACCCAGTATACAGTTTTGCCATTTTTACTATGCTTTGCCCTTATAGTTAGGATTCTGGCTCTACTGAATTCAATATACAATTAACTATAATCTAATTGTACGCATTGTGCACAAATTGTACACATTAATTGTACACATATACAGTACCAGTCAACATTTTGGACACACCTACTCATTCCAGGGTTTTTCTTGATTGTTACTATTTTCTACATTGTAGAATAATTGTGAAGACAACAAAACTATAAAATAACACATATGGAATTATGTAGGAACCAAAAATGTGTTAAACAAATCAATTTCTGAAATTTTTCAAAGTGGCCACCCTTTGCTTTGATGACAGCTTTGCACACTCTTGGCATTTTCTCAAACAGCGTCATGAGGAATGTTTTTCCAACTGTGTGAAAGGAGTTCCCACATATGCTGAGCACTCGTTGGCTGCTTTACCTTCACTCTGTGGTCCAACTCATCCAAAACCATCTCTATTGGGTTGAGGTCGGGTGATTGTGGAGGCCAGGTCATCTGATGCAGCACTCCATCACTCTCCTTCTTGGTCAAATAGCCCTTACACAGCCTGGAGCTGTGTTCTGGGTCATTGTCCTGGTGGGGGAAAAAATGATAGTCCCACTAAATGCTGACAAAAAGGGATGGCCTATCGCTGCAGAATGCTGTGGTTGCCATGCTTTTTAAGTGTGCCTTGAATTCTAAATAAATCACTGACAGTGTCACCAGCAAAGCACCCCCACTCCATCACACCTCCTCCATGCTTCACGGTGTGTCCAAACTTTTGACTGGTACTGTAAATCAGACACTAACACTCTAACCAGGCCAAACAGTAGGTAGTACATGCATTACCATTAGAGGGGCGCTGCAGCATTGCCAGTATGATACTACTATCATAATAAATGTGAGTGAGCTCTATCAAAGAGCTATGCGTAACAGATTACTAAAATCTTTACAATCACTTTCATGTTCTTTCCCTCAGCTCAGCAGTCTCACTGGTGATATGCTAGGTTTTTCTTTAAAAATAAAGGAGAGCCGCACACTCTAGGAACTCATATGCAAAAAATATTTATGTCCAACGTTTCGACAGACAAGCTGTCTTCATTAGGGTATAATGACAAACACTGCGAGATGATTCATTTATATAGTGTCAAAAGACACACACAGCTGTCTGTAATCATGTAGGCTTATGTAGCCAAATTGTATCTATGATCGTATGCTATCCATTTTTGTTTTTTGCATGCTATTTTAATATATGAGAATTAACCAATGATATCAGGCCACAACTGGCCATGATTACAGACACCTGTGTGTGCCTTTTGACACTATATAATCGAGTCATCCAGCAGTGTTTGTCATTATACCCTGATGAAGACAGCTTGTCTGTCGAAACGTTGGACAGAAATATTTTTGCATCTGAGCTCCTAGAGTGTGTGGCTCTCCTTTAAATTTAAGTGTTCTACTCCGTTAGCCAGCACCTCGCCTAAATAGGTGTGCATTTCTTTCGCCTCTAGATTATGCTAGGTTTTTCTACCTCTTAACCTCTACCAGATGTGTACCAGATGCGCCTGTGTTCCTGGGACCTGAGCCAAATGTAACTTTGGACTGCTTTACAGCACACCATGAGAAAAAGAGACAAGACGAACGGTTGACTGCTTCAAGCAGCCTGAATAGCCCTTTACACTCACACCCGTATACAAAAAGGGTTCTTCAGCTGTCCCCATAGGACAAACCTTTTTGGTTCCAGGTAGAACCCTTTTGGGTTCAAAATATAGCACTCTATGTAAAGGGTTTTCCATGGAACCAACAAGGGTTCTACCTGGAACCAAAAATAGTTATTCAACGGATTCTCCTATATGGGGACAGCTGAAGAACCCTTTTAGGTTCTAGATAGAAAAAAGGTGCTAAGAGTGTAAGGGTTGAAAATGGCAGATTTGGGAACTGATAAACGACTAAATTGGAAAGCAATGGCTATAATGCTATAAATGATGTCAGAGTTCAGGCTCTGCACTTTACAGTGCTGTATGAGTTTTGACTGTAAGCCATTCAGAACATGATCACCACACACGACAGGAATCCCTCCCCCTAATTGGGCAACGTTTTTTGCACATTTTTTATTGTCTGAGAGGGAAATGCTGTACATTAAGAGAACTCGATGTACACCGAACAAACATTTTAACACAATATGTTGGTCCCATGTCTGCCCAGTCATGTGAAATCCATATATTAGGGCCTAATGAATTTATTTCAATTTACTGATTTCCTTAAATGAACTGTAACTCAGTAAAATCTTTGACATTTTTGCATGTTGCATTAATATTTTTTGATCGGTATATGTAAAAAGATGAGACATTGAGGATTATAATAAATACCGCTTTGATGTCATACAAGTAACCCAAATCTGCACATCTCATTTACATATTATAAAACATATACAGTGTAAACGTTTATGATCACTATGTTTGATATGTTCGTACAAGTTACAAGATGACATGGCATCATACCCTGGGTTGTTCTGAACAGAATGAACCTATGTTTGTCTATTGTGAAGAAAATATGCCTATATGACTCTTTTCTACACAAATCAAATCATATTTGTCACATGAGCCGTATACAACAGGTGTAGACTTTACCATGAAATACAGTGCCTTGCGAAAGTATTCGGCCCCGCTTGAACTTTGCGACCTTTTGCCACATTTCAGGCTTCAAACATAAAGATATAAAACTGTGTTTTTTTGTGAAGAATCAACAACTAGTGGGACACAATTATGAAGTGGAACGACATTTATTGGATATTTAAAACTTTTTTAACAAATCAAAAACTGAAAAATTGGGCGTGCAAAATTATTCAGCCCCCTTAAGTTAATACTTTGTAGCGCCACCTTTTGCTGTGATTACAGCTGTAAGTCGCTTGGGGTTATGTCTCTATCAGTTTTGCACATCGAGAGACTGAAATTTTTTCCCATTCCTCCTTGCAAAACAGCTCGAGCTCAGTGAGGTTGGATGGAGAGCATTTGTGAACAGCAGTTTTCAGTTCTTTCCACAGATTCTCGATTGGATTCAGGTCTGGACTTTGACTTGGCCATTCTAACACCTGGATATTTTTGAACCATTCCAATGTAGATTTTGCTTTATGTTTTGGATCATTGTCTTGTTGGAAGACAAATCTCCGTCCCAGTCTCAGGTCTTTTGCAGACTCCATCAGGTGTTCTTCCAGAATGGTCCTGTATTTGGCTCCATCCATCTTCCCATCAATTTTAACCATCTTCCCTGTCCCTGCTGAAGAAAAGCAGGCCCAAACCATGATGCTGCCACCACCATGTTTGACAGTGGGGATGGTGTGTTCAGCTGTGTTGCTTTTACGCCAAACATAACGTTTTGCATTGTTGCCAAAAAGTTCAATTTTGGTTTCATCTGACCAGAGCACCTTCTTCCACATGTTTGGTGTGTCTCCCAGGTGGCTTGTGGCAAACTTTAAACGACACTTTTTATGGATATCTTTAAGAAGTGGCTTTCTTTTTGCCACTCTTCCATAAAGGCCAGATTTGTGCAATATACGACTGATTGTTGTCCTATGGACAGAGTCTCCCACCTCAGCTGTAGATCTCTGCAGTTCATCCAGAGTGATCATGGGCCTCTTGGCTGCATCTCTGATCAGTCTTCTCCTTGTATGAGCTGAAAGTTTAGAGGGACGGCCATGTCTTGGTAGATTTGCAGTGGTCTGATACTCCTTCCATTTCAATATTATCGCTTGCACAGTGCTCCTTGGGATGTTTAAAGCTTGGGAAATCTTTTTGTATCCAAATCCGGCTTTAAACGTCTTCACAACATTATCTCGGACCTGCCTGGTGTGTTCCTTGTTCTTCATGATGCTCTCTGCACTTTTAACGGACCTCTGAGACTATCACAGTGCAGGTGCATTTATACGGAGACTTGATTACACACAGGTGGATTGTATTTATCATCATTAGTCATTTAGGTCAACATTGGATCATTCAGAGATCCTCACTGAACTTCTGGAGAGAGTTTGCTGCACTGAAAGTAAAGGGGCTGAATAATTTTGCACGCCCAATTTTTCAGTTTTTGATTTGTTAAAAAAGTTTGAAATATCCAATAAATGTCGTTCCACTTCATGATTGTGTCCCACTTGTTGTTGATTCTTCACAAAAAAATACAGTTTTATATCTTTATGTTTGAAGCCTGAAATGTGGCAAAAGGTCGCAAAGTTCAAGGGGGCCGAATACTTTCGCAAGGCACTGTACTTGCTCATGAGCCCCTCCTACAGAGTAAAAACATATTTTTTTAAATGTGACACAAGAGGAATGAAATACACAACAATGTAGATAAATGTAGAAACATTTATGTAGATTTATGTAGATAAGTGTTCATGGGTGCGAGGTATTTGAGATAGATATGTACATGAAGGCAGGGTAAAGTTACTAGGCATCAGGATAGATAATAATAAAGTATTTGAGGTAGATATGTACATGAAGGCAGGGTAAAGTGACTAGGCATCAGGATAGATAATAATAAAGTATTTGAGGTAGATATGTACATGAAGGCAGGGTAAAGTTACTAGGCATCAGGATAGATAATAATAAAGTATTTGAGGTAGATATGTACATGAAGGCAGGGTAAAGTGACTAGGCATCAGGATAGATAATAATAAAGTATTTGAGGTAGATATGTACATGAAGGCAGGGTAAAGTGACTAGGCATCAGGATAGATAATAATAAGAGTAAAATAAAGAACAGAGTAGCAGCAGCATATGATGAGTGTTAAAGTGTGTGTGGTGTTGTGTGTTTGTGTTGTGTTGGTATGTGTGTGTGTTTTATGTGTGTGTACGCATGTAGTATGTATGTGTGTGTGCTCATGTAGTGTATGTGAATGTGTCTAGGTTTTGTGTGAGTGTCCGTGTAGTGTGAGTGTGAGTGTGTGTGTATCTGGTGTGTATATATAGTCTTGTGAGTGTGCATAGAGTCAGTGCAAGATAGGGACAGTGTATATAGTCCAGGTAACAATTGAATTAAAACTATTTAGCACTCGAATGGCTATTTAGCAGTCTTATGGCTAGTGGGTAGAAGCTGTCTCGGAGCCTGTTGGTCCGAGAGCTGATGCTCCGGTACCGTTTGCCAGATGGTCGCAGAGTGAACAGTCAATGGCTTGGGTGGCTGTAGTCTTTGGCAATTTTGCGGGCCTTCCTCTGACACCGCTTAATATAAGAGGAAGGGAGCTCGGCCCCAATGATGTACTGGGCTGTCCGTACCACACTCTGTAGCGCTTTGAGGGCAGTGCACGTCAAGGGCAGTGCATTTTCCATATCAAACGATGGTGCAGCCAGTCAAGATGCTCTCGATGGTGCAGCTGTAGAACTTTGAGGATCCGAGGGCCAATGACAAATCTTTTTAGCCTCCTAAGGGGGAAGAGGCACTGTTGTGCCGTATTCACGACTGTGCAGGTGTGTGTGGACCATGTGATCCTTAGTGATGTGGACGGCAAGAAACTTGAAGCTCTCGGCCCACTCCACCACAGCCCTGTTGATGTGGGCGTGCTCTCCCGTCTTTCTTCTGTAGTCCACGATCAGTGTTACTAGCATTGAGGGAGAGGTTGTTGTTAAGGCACCACACTACTAAGTCTCTGACCTCCCTTATTGCCATCGGTGATCAGGCCTACCACCGTCGTATCATCTGCAAACTTGATGATGGTGAGGGAGTCATGCATGGCCATGCAGTCGTGGGTGAACAGGGAGTACAGGAGGGGAAGCACACACCCCTGAGTTACCCCAATGTTGAAGGTCAACGTGGCGGAGTTGTTGTTGCTTTTCCTAACCACTTGGGGCTGGCCCGTCAGGAAGTCCAGTGGCGGAGGGAGGTGTTCAGTCCCGGGATCCTCAACTTGGCGATGAGTTGGAGGGGACTACGGTGTTGAACGCTGAGCTGTAGTCTATGAACAGCATTCTCACATAGTTATTTCCCCTCTTGTCCAGGTGGGAGAGGGCAGTGTGTGCAATTGTGCAATTGTAAGTGCAATTGCGATTGCGTAACCTGTGGATCTGGGAGTGATATGGGAATTGGAGTGGGTCCAGGATGTCTGGGATGATGATGTTAGTGTGTCCTGACCAGCCTTTCAAAAACACTTCATAGTATAACAGATGTGAGTGCTACAGGGCGATAGTCATTTAGGCAGGTTACCTTGGTGTCCTTGGGAACAGGAACAATGGTGGTCAGCTTGAAACATGTTGGGATTACAGACTGGGACAAGGTGAGATTGTACCAGTCTTGTAGCCTCGTGTCGACTTCATCGGACCACTTCCATATTTAGTGCCTCAATGATGCTTCCTGTTTCAGCGTTTGTTTGTAAACAGGAAGCAGGCGAATAGAGTCATGGTCAGAATTACCGAAGGGAGGACGAGGGAGGGCATTGTATGCATTTCTGTAGGTAGAACAAAAGTGGTCTAGAGTTTTAGTGTCCCTTGTGGCGCAGGAGACGTGTTGGTAGAAGTGAGGTAAAACAGTCTCCACCGTTAAAGTCTCTGTCCACCAGAAATGCTGCCTCTGAGTGAACGGTTTCTTGTTTGTTTATGGCCCCATACAGTTTGAGGTGGTGTCGGCTTGTGGAGGGATGTAGACAGCTGTGATGATTTCGGATGAGAATCTTGGTAGATTAAAGGATCTGCGGCTTACCATGAGCTATTCTATATCAGGTCAGCAAAAGCTCAAGATTTTCTTCACACTGGAAGCAGCTCACCAGTTGTTGTTTATGAATAGGCATATCCCTCCCCTTTGGATTTGCCAGAGGCCGCATTTGTCAGATCGTGCTGCTGCATGGAGAAATCACTGAGTAATACAGACGTAGAGTTATCCAGTCACGTCTCTGCAAGGCATATAATATTGCAGCTTTCCGTGTCTCTCTGATAGGAGACTCTCGAACAAAGATCATCCATCTTATTCTCGAGTGGCTGGACATTTGCCAATAGAAGAGACGGGAGTGCCGATCGATTTTCTCTTCATCTTAGTCTCACCAGGATGCCGGCTTGTCTACGCCTGCTGCATTTTAATAGCCCATGAAACATAGGGATGGGGTTCGGTATGAAGAAGGGAACAGCTGAGTCAGAGTTGAAGTCGAAGTCATGGTTAGTAACTGTCGACCTGATGTTCAGAAGTGCTCGGAGATCATATGTGATAATAGTATGAACTTTCTGTACAAAAAAGTAAGGATAATCACCAGAAAAAAAGTCACTTTGTAGCAAACACACCAAAATTACGATCTGTTTCTCTGAATTGCCTTGTGAAAAACAAACTGTATGACCGTATTTTAAAACTTAGCTAGTCATGTTGGCAATAGAACAAACTTGACCAGCTAAACTTTTGGCAAACTCCAAGTGAGCTGTCATGTGCCTTTTACTGAGGAGTGGCTTCCATCTGGACCACTCTACCATAAAGGCCTGATTGGTGAAGTGCTGCAGAGATGGTTGTCCTTCTGGAAGGTTCTCCCATCTCCAAAGAGGAACTCTGGAGCTCTGTCAGAGTGACCATCGGGTTCTTGGTCACCTCCTTGACGAAGTCCCTTCTTCCCCGATTGCTCAGTTTTCCGGGCGGCCAGCTCCAGGAAGAGTCTTGGTGGTTCCAAACTTCTTCATTTTAAGAATGATGGAGGACACTGTGTTCTTGAGAACCTTCAATGCTGCAGACAATTTTTGGTAACCTTCCCAAGATCTTTGCCTCGACACAATCCTGTCTCGGAGCTCTAGGGACAATTCCTTCAACCTCATGGCTTGGTTTTTGCTCTGACATGCACTGTCAACTGTGGGACCTAAAATAGACAGGTGTGTGCCTTTCCAAATCATGTCCAATCAATTGAATTTACCACAGGTGAACTCCAATTAAGTTGTAGAATCATCTCAAGGATGACCAAAGGAAACAAGATGAACCTGAGCTCAATTTCAAGTTTTATAGCAAAGGGTCTGAATACTAATGTAAAAAAGGTTTTTAATTTTTTTTTAATTTGCAAAAATGTCATTGTGGGGCCTCGTGTGTAGATTGATGAGGGAAAAATGTATTTAATCTATTTTAGAATAAGGCTGTAACGTAACTGTAAAGATGTGCGCTGAGAGTCGGAAGGCAAGTTCAGGGAGTGAGTGTTTTAAAAAATAAACACAACACAAAATATTAAACAGAAAAAGAAACAATAACGCCTGGGAAAGGAACTAAAGGGAGTGACATATATAGGGAAGGTAATCAGGGAGGTGATGGAGTCCATGTGAGTCTGTTGACACGCAGGTGACCCTAACGAAGGTGAAAGGTGTGTGCCATAATGAGCAGCCTTTGACCTAGAGGCCAGAGATGGAGCACACATTACAGTAACAAAATGTGGAAAAGGGGAAGGGGTCTGAATACTTTCCTAATGCACTGTATTTTCATATTTCTTCTGTAACCAAAATTTCAATTTAGCCCTATCCATGCAGGCCAATTTCCACAAGTGTAAAGGGTTAAAAAGCTCAACATGTTTGTGGTAAATGTCAAAGAAATCAACAAAACAATAGGTGATTGACTATTTGTTTACCTCAAAATACAGATCCATAACCTTTAAGGGTTTGCCTCTTTACATTTCTTAGTACCAAATTCAGGGGTATCCTACTTGAACAAAGCAGTAACAGTTTCATATCGTAACCACAGCCTATACAATATCACACCGTCGTGTTGATTGGTTTTCAATCTGTTTTTATCAGGCATAAATCAGTTGTGGCCTACTAGCAAGATTTATGATAATAGTGTCAAAAGAGGGTAAAAGAGGATAAGATGTGGGCAGGTGTATTGTAGGCCTACATTTCGCACTCGTCTTGAGGACAGGGAAGTGGAGTTACTCTGATCTGTTCTTTATTAAAAAGCTATACTGCCTAGTAGTGAGTGTCTACTATACTATTGTTGGCTCACGTTAACAGAGAGGTTAAGTGACACAAATGAGCTCAACATATCACAGCTAATCTCATAAGAAACCAATAATTGGCCAACAGTATAACAAAAACTCTTCTTAATCTGTTCAAATTCTGTTCATTCCTTCAATGTGAAACAGCTGGCTATTGGCAGATAGAACATACCACAAGTCCAGGACCCAATCGCACAGGGCGGGGTTGAGATCCAGGGCCTCAAGCTTAATGATGAGCATGGAGGATACTATGACGTTGAATGCTGAGCTGTAGTCAATGAACAGCATTCTTACATAGGTATTCCTCTTGTCCAGGTGGGATAGGGCATTGTGCAGTGTGGTGCGATTGCATCATCTGTGGACCTATTGGGGCAGTATGCAAATTGGAGTGGGTCTAGGGTATCAGGTAAGGTGGAGGAGATATGATCCTTGACTGGTCTCTCAAAGCACTTCATGATGACAAAAGTGAGTGCTATGGGGCGATTGTCATTCAGTTTCCTTTGCCTTCTTCGGTACAGGAACAATGATGGCATGTGGGAACAGCAGACTGGGATAGGGAGAAAATTAATATGTCCGTAAACACACCAGCCAGCTGGTCTGCGAATGCTCTGAGGACGTGGCTAGGGATGCCGTCTGGGCTAGCAGCCCTGCAATGGTTAACACGTTTAAATGTCTTACGTCGGCTATGGAGAAGAAGAGCCCACAGACCTTGGTAGCGGGCCGTGTCGGTGGCACTGTATTATCCTCAAAGCCGGCGAAGAAGGTTTTTAGTTTGTCTGGAAGCAAGACGTCGGTGTCCGTGACGTGGCTGAGTTTCTTTTTGTAGTCCGTGATTGTCTGTAGACCCTGCCACGTGTAACGGATGTGAAACGGCTAGCTTAGTTAGCGGTGCGCACTAAATAGCATTTCAATCGGTGACGTCACTTGCTCTGAGAGTAAGTAGTAGTAGTTCCCCTTGCTCTGCAAGGGCCGTGGCTTTTGTGGAGCGATGGGTAACAGTGCTTCGTTTTATACTGTTACACACGTCTCATGTCTGAGCCGTTGAATTGTATGTATATATATATATATATATATATATACACAGTGGGGCAAAAAAGTATTTAGTCAGCCACCAATTGTGCAAGTTCTCCCACTTAAAAATATGAGAGAGGCCTGTAATTTTCATCATAGGTACACTTCAACTATGACAGACAAAATGAGAGAACAAAATCCAGAAAATCACATTGTAGGATTTTTTATGAATTTATTTGCAAATTATGGTGGAAAATAAGTATTTGGTCAATAACAAAAGTTTATCTCAATACTTTGTTATATACCCTTTGTTGGCAATGACAGAGGTCAAACGTTTTCTGTAAGTCTTCACAAGGTTTTCACAAGGTTGCTGGTATTTTGGCCCATTCCTCCATGCAGATCTCCTCTAGAGCAGTGATGTTTTGGGCCTGTTGCTGGGGCAATACGGACTTTCAACTCCCTCCAAAGATTTTCTATGGGGTTGAGATCTAGAGACTGGCTAGGCCACCTTGAAATGCTTCTTACGAAGCCACTCCTTCGTTGCCCGGGCGGTGTGTTCGGGATCATTGTCATGCTGAAAGACTCAGCCACGTTTCATTGTCAATGCCCTTGCTGATGGAAGGAGGTTTTCACTCAAAATCTCACGATACATGGCCCCATTCATTCTTTCCTTTACACGGATCAGTCATCCTGGTCCCTTTGCAGAAAAACAGCCCCAAAGCATGATGTTTCCACCCCCATGCTTCACAGTAGGTATGGTGTTCTTTGGATGCAACTCAGCATCCGTTGTCCTCCAAACACGATGAGTTGAGTTTTTACCAAAAAGTTATATTTTGGTTTCATCTGACCATATGACATTCTCCCAATCTTCTTCTGGATCATCCAAATGCTCTCTAGCAAACTTCAGACGGGCCTGGACATGTACTGGCTTAAGCAGGAGGACACGTCTGGCACTGCAAGATTTGAGTCCCTGGTGGTGTAGTGTGTTACTGATGGTAGGCTTTGTTATTTTGGTGCCAGCTCAATTTTGTTTCTGGTGTCCTTTGACAGCTCTTTGGTCTTGGCCATAGTGGAGTTTGGAGTGTGACTGTTTGAGGTTGTGGACAGGTGTCTTTTATACTGATAACAAGTTCAAACAGGTGCCAGTAATACAGGTAACGAGTGGAGGACAGAGGAGCCTCTTAAAGATGAAGTTACAGGTCTGTGAGAGCCAGAAATCTTGCTTGTTTGTAGGTGACCAAATACTTATTTTCCACCATTTGCAAATAAATTCATGAATTCACAATTGGTGGCTGACTAAATACTTTTTTCCCCCACTGTATATACAGTTGAAGTCGGAAGTTTACATACACCTCAGCCAAATACATTTAACATTTCTGACATTTAATCTGAGTAAAACAGTTAGGATAACCACTTTACTTTAAAAATGTGAAATGTCAGAATAATAGTTGAGAGAATTATTTATTTCAGCTTTTAATTCTTTCATCACATTCCCAGTGTGTCAGAAGTTTACATACGCTCAATTGGTATTTGGTAGGATTTCCTTTAAATTGTTTCACTTGGGTCAAACCTTTCGGGTAGCTTTCCACAAGCTTCACACAATACGTTGGGTGAATTTTGGCCCATTCCTCCTGACAGAGCTGGTGTAATTGAGTCAGGTTTGTAGGCCTCCTTGCTCACACACGCTTTTTCAGTCTGCCCACACATTTTCTATAGGATTAAGGACAGGGCTTTGAGATGGCCACTCCAATACTTTGACTTTGTTGTCCTTAGCCATTTTGCCACAATTTTGAAAGTATGCTTGGGGTCATTGTCCATTTGGAAGACCCATTTGCGACCAAGCTTTAACTTCCTGACTGATGTCTTGAGATATTGCTTCAATATATCCACATATTTTTCCATCCACATAATTTTCCTACCTCATGATCCCATCTATTTTGTGAAGTGCCCCAGTCCCTCCTGCAGCAACGCAACCCCACAACATGATGCTGCCACCCCCGTGCTTCACGGTTGGGATGGTGTTCTTCGGCATGCAAGCCTCCCCCTTTTTCCTCTGAACATAACGATAGTCATTATGGTCAAACAGTTCTATTTTTGTTTCATCAGACCAGAGGACATTTCTCCAAAAAGTACGATCTTTGTCCCCATGTGCAGTTGCAAACCGAAGTCTGGCTTTTTTATGGCGGTTTTGGAGCAGTGGCTTCTTCCTTGCTGAGAAGCCTTTCATATTTTGTCGATATAGGACACGTTTTACTGTGGATATAGTTACTTTTGTACCTATTTCTTCACAAGGTTCTGGGATTGCTGTTCTGGGATTGATTTTCACTTTTCGCACCAAAGTACGTTCATCTCTAGGAGACAGAACACGTCTCCTTCCTGAGCAGTATGTGGTCCCATGGTGTTTATACTTGCGTACTATTGTTTGTACAGATGAACGTGGTACCTTCAGGCATTTTGAAATTGCTCCCAAGGATGAGCCAGACTTGTGGAGGTCTAAAAATGTTTTTCCTGAGGTCTTGACTGATTTATTTTGTCAAGCAAAGAGGCAATGTGTTTGAAGGTAGGCCTTGAAATACATCCACAGGTACACCTCCAATTGACTCAAATGATGTCAATTAGCCTATCAGAATCTTCTAAAGCCATGACATCATTTTCTGGAATTTTTCAAGCTGTTTAAAGGCACAGTCAACTTAGTGTATGTAAACTTCTGACCCACTGGAATTGTGATAAAGTGAAATAATGTGTAAACAATTGTTAGAAAAATGACTTGTGTCATGCACAAAGTAGATGTCCTAACTGACTTTTCAAAACTATAGTTTGTTAACAAGAAATGTGTGGAGTGGTTGAAAAATGAGTTTTAATGACTCCAACCTAAGTGTATGTAAAATACCGACTTCAAATGTAAATACATTTTGTTATTCCTTTACTCAGTGTGTTTCCCATTGTAACAAACAATCTTGAGCCAGGTTGTGACAGTACCTTAACATTACAACATGAAATCTGTGTCTTAAACATTGCTAGGTTTCGGAAATGTCAAAGAAAACATGTAATCTGCTTGACATTAAAGTTACTTACCTTACAGATCACAAAGTCAGCTAATTTCCACTCCATTGATATGCAAATCAGTTTGATTCATACACTGGCTTGTCTGGCTCATATTTTTATTTTAACCTGCCCTTCCCTTATCTATACTGAAAAAAAAAATGTCAGTAGTCCTCTTCATTTTTTTTCTCTCGTGTACCTCATTAGCACACACTTGAGCTAGACTATATATGTATCTATTGTAGGTCCTAGAATACAATAATGAATAAGGTAGAACAAATAAATACCATCAAAGGATACCTCACAATTTACAATGTCCAACGGGATATTTAAAACTGTGATGTCTTATGCTTCACAGAGTCGTGGCTGAATGATGACACTATCAACATACAGCTGGCTGGTTATATGCTGTACTGGCAGGATAGAAAATTGGCGTCTGGTAAGCCAAGTGGCAGCGGACAATGTATTTTTGTAAATAACAGCTGGTGCACGATATCTAAGGACGTCTCGAGCTATTGCTCGCCTGAGGTAGAGTATCTCATGATAAGCTGTAGACCACACTATCTACCTAGAGTGTTCAACTGTGTTTTTCGTAGCTGTTTACATACCACCACAGTCAGAGGCAGCATTGGACAGCTGTATTCCACAAAATAACGCTCACCCAGAGGCGGCGCTTGTAGTAGCCGGGGACTTTAATGCAGGGAAACATAAATCTGTTTTACTACATTTATATCAGCATGTTAAATGTGCAACAAGAGGGGGAAAAACTCTGGACCACTTGTACTCCACACACAGAGATGCATACAAAGCTCTCCCTCACCCTCCATTTGTCAAATCTGACCATAATTACATCCTCCTGATTCCTGCTTACAAGAAAAATTAAGCAGGAAGCACCAGTGACTAAATAAAAAGAGTGGTCAGATGAAGCAGATGCTAAGCTACAGGACTGATTTGTTAGCACAGACTGGAATATGTTCCGGGATTCCTCCGATGGCATTGAGGTGTACACCACATCAGTAATTGGCTTCATCAATAAATGCATCGATGACGTCGTCCCCACAGTGACTGCATGTACATACCCCAACCAGAAGCCATGGATTACAGGCAACATCCGCTTTCAAGGAGCGGGACTCTAACCCGGAAGCTTATAAGAAATCCCGCTATGCCCTCCGACGAACCATGAAATGGGCAAATAGGCAATACAGGACTAAGATTGAATCATACAACACCAACTCTGATGCTCGTCGGATGTGGCAGGGCAAACCATTAGACGACAAAGGGAAGCACAGCCGAGAGCTGCCCAGTGACACGAGCCTACCAGACTAGCTAAATTACATCTACACTCACTTCTATGCAAATAACGCTGTTCTGGAAGACTGTGATCACGCTCTCCGCATCCGATGTGAGTAACACCTTTAAACAGGTCAACATTCACAAGGGTGCAGGGCCAGACGGATTACCAGGACGTGTACTGCGAGCATTCGCTGACCAACTGGCAAGTGTCTTCACTGACATTTTTAACCTGTAATACCAACATGTTTTAAGTAGACAACTATAGTGTCTGTGCCCAAGAACACTAAGGTAACCTGTAGCCATGGAGTGCTTTGACATCAACACCATTATCCCAGAAACCCTAGACCCACTCCAATTTGCATAACGCCCAACAGATCCACACATTATGCAATCTCTATTGCACTCCACACTGCCTTTTCCCTCCTGGACAAAAGGAACACCTATGTAAGAATGCTATTCATTGACTACAGCTCAGCGTTCAACACCACAGTGCCCTCAAAGCTCATCAATAAGCTAAGGACCCTGGGACTAAACACCTCCCCCTTATATTTTAGATTACTCAAAGTAGACACCCTTTGCCATGATGACAGCTTTGCACATTATTGGCATTCTCTCAACCTGCTTGACCTGGAATGCTTTTCCAACAGTCTTGAAGGAGTTCCCACATAAGCTGAACACTTGTTGGCTGATTTTCCTTCACTCTGTGGTCCAACTCACCTCAACCTTGTCACACCACAACTGATTGTCTCAAACACATTAAGGAAAGAAATTCCACAAATTAACTTTTAACAAGACACACCTGTTAATTGAAATTAATTCCAGTTGACTACCTCATAAAACTAGTTGAGAGAATGCCAAGAGTGTGCAAAGCTGTCATCAATGCAATGTGACTACTTTGAAGAATCTCAAATATAAAATATATTTTGATTTGTTTTCTGGTTACAACATAACACATGGAATTATTTCATAGTTGTGATGTCTTCACTATTATTCAACAACGTAGAAAATAGTAAAAATAAAGAAAAACCCTGGAATGAGTAGGTGTGTCCAAACTTTTGACTGGTACTGTACATATTACCTCAATTCCCTTGACTAACCGGTACAACCACACATTGACTCTGTACCCCCTCAATACAGCCTTGTTATTTCATATTTTATGTTACTTTTTTTCTTACCTTTACTTCTTTACTTTATTTTGGTTATTTTTTGGGGGGTAAATGTTTTCTTATTTTAAAAGAAATCAGAATTGTTGGTTAGGGGCTTGTAAGTAAGCATTTCACATTGTATTCGGCGCATGTGACATAATGTTTGATTTCACGCCAGCAACCCGGGTTCGTTTCTCTCCCTCACCGTTCGCTACACTGGTGTCAGGCTTACAGGCTGTAAGGTCATTGGAATGCACTGCTCTGTCACGATCGTCATGGGAAGAAGTGGACCAAAGCGCAGTGTGGTACGTGTTCATTCTATTTATTTAGTAACTGAACACCGACAACAACAAAACAAAATACGAACGTGACGTTCTGCAGGGCAAAATAACAACCAGTGCAAAAATAAGAACGAAAGAAGAATGAAAGAGGGAAAAAGGACTGCCTAGGTATGATTCCCAACAGAGACAACGATAGACAGCTGCCTCTGATTGGGAACCACACTCGACCAAAATCAAAGAAAGAACCCCCCCCCCAAAGGTGCGGACTCCGGTCGCAAAACCTGACTCTAAAGGGGAGGGTCCAGGTGGGCATCCCCTTATGGCGGCGGTTCCAGTGCGGGACCTCGACCACCCTCCGCCCGCAGATCCCTCCGCTTTGGTGGCGGCCCTGGTGCATGGACCTTCACTGGAGGAACCGGGCCGCAGATCATCGCTGGAGGAACCAGACCACCGATCATCGCCGGAGGCCCCGGACCGGGGACCGTCGCTGCAGGCCCCAGACTGGCGACCATCGCTGGAGGCCCTGGACTGGGGACCATCGCTGGAGGCTCCGGACTGGGGACCATTGCTGGAGGCACCAGACTCACCAAGCTGGGGAGACACACAGGAGGCCTGGTCCGTGGAGCAGGCACAGGACTCACCAGGCTGGGGAGACACACAGGAGGCCTGGTCTGTGGAGCAGGCACAACCCGTCCTGGCTGGATACCCACTTCAATCCAGCAAGTGCGCGGCACCAGCACAGGATGCACTGGGCTTTGAAAGCACACTGGAGGTCTGGAGCTTAGAGCTAGCACAACCCCTCCTGGCTGAATCACCACTTTAGCCCGGCACGTTGTTGGAGCTGACACAGGACGCACTGGGCTGTGCAGGTGCACTGGGGACAACTTGGGCAGAGGATATCCCGGTCCAAGGAGGTGCACTGGAGACCAGGAGCGCTGAGCCGGCACCACACTTCCTGGCTGGATACCCCTCTTTACGCGGCTGGTAGGGAGAGCATGTACTGCACGCACCGGGCTGTGACTTTGCACTGAAGGCACGGAGCGTAAAACCAGAAAACATGACACTGGAACCGTGACCAACGTTGCCTCTCGTGCTCCCGTCTCTGCCGTAACTCCTGATCTCTCCACTCCTCTCTATCTGCCACCGCCTGGTTCCATGGCAGGCTTATGTCGCCTGCCATGATCTCCTCCCATGTCCACGATGTCCTAAACTCCCTTCTCTCCCGTGCCCAGTTATCCCATCTCCTCCTGGCCACGCTGCTTGGTCCTTTTGTGGTGGGTTCTTCTGTCACAATCGTCATGGGAAGAAGTGGACCAAAGAGCAGGAACCACACTCGGCCAAAAACAAAGAAATAGAAAACATAGAAATAAAGAAACTAGAATGCCCACCCTAGTCACACCCTGGCCTAACCAAAATAGAGAATAAAAACCTCACTATGGCCAGTGCGTGACAGGCTCGGACGTGTGAGGGGGCTGAGTAGTTGAATCACGGTGATGTGCCTTCCTGTTTTGGAGGAGTCAGTGTAGCGATCCTCGCTAAATGAGCCACATTACAATTCCCACCAAGTGGGTTATAGGACAAGTTAACTTTTTATCAAATCCATTTTTTTGATTTATGTTATAGAGTTGTCCAGACACATTTTTTGGGGCAATTTCACTTGGCTTTGAGAAACTTACAACACCAACAATAGACTTCCTCATGCTCGTTCTCCAATTGTAGGGACCGAGATAAAACATTAACAAATACACATCGGTATAGTGATGCACGTCTCTAGATGGTGTACACATGAAATTCGAAATAAACTAAATCAAGTTCAAGAGGCCTGCAGATGATACAAAATAAGGTACAGGCTAAATTAAATGAAGATATTTTTTAAATTGCCTATAGGCATAGTATGGACATTGTTTTCCCATGTGCATAGTGAGTGCAGTAGCATCATAGAATTGTATAAAAGTATAGAAGTATTAGTAGTGTAGTAAGATCGCATAACTATTGCATTGGTCAGGTATAAAAAAGGTATTTCAGTGTGTACAGAATATCAATAAATTGGAAGTGTGTGGTAGGGTGGAGTAGTTAGTCCAGGGTTCAGAGGCTTTGAGACAGGTGGTCAGAGACTTGTTGTTGACCCTTACTGCAGTGGATCCGTCTTCCCTGTGCGCCGCCACCTCCTGCCTTCACAATTGGGGGCCCCTTTCAGGTGACGTGTGACCTGAATCTGGACCTCCTGATTAATGGCATCCCGGGTTGCAGGGTTCTTCCGAATGGCTCTCATACACAAAGAAAAAAATATTGAGAAAATAAGTGAAACACATTTAACAATGTCAAAACTTAAGTCCCTGAAACAGGCCTTATCCCCTTCCCCGATCCAGGTTGTGGCGATGACAAGACGGTTTGACAGAAGGCAAGGTATCATCCACCACACTGTCGACTTCATGTTCTTTGGCACCCATTACAGCCAGAAACCTAAGTGGTATTAGAAGTATCAGAAATGACACACTATTTTATATCATTTATTGTGACAGTCTGTAAAGACAGAAGATATGTCATATAAGTATTTACATTTAAGGTGGTAACAGTTACAGAATGTTCTTATTTCTACAGTCCAAACTTGGCACCGTTGGCCTGTTGTCGTGTCTCACTCCTGGCCCTGTTTGAAAAAAATACAGAACGGTAGTAAATACAGTGCAAGAAAGAACAGATGGGCAACGTCTCCTCTGGGCTAAGTGAATGTAACGTTACATGCCTCCATGGCTATCACATCCACATGGTGCTGTGCAGTGGTGAAAAAAGTATCCAATTGTCATACTTGAGTAAAAGTAAAGACACCTTAATTGAAAATGACTCAAGTAAAAGTGAGAGTCACCCAGTAAAATACTATTTGAGTAAAAGTCCAAAAGTGTTTGGTTTTAAATATACATAAGTATCTAAAGTAAATGGAATTGCTAAAATATACTTAAGTATCGAAAGTAAAAGTATAAATAATTTCAAATTCCTTATATTAAGCAAACCAGAAGGCACCATTTTCTTATTAATGTATGTATAGCCAGGGGCACACTCCAACACTCTGACATAATTTACAAATGGTTCCAAGAGCAGAAAACATGCATTGAGGGCCTGACTAGGGATGCTGTCTGGGCCAGCAGCCTTGCGAGGGTTAACATTTGAATTACTTACATACCTCCTCTGTGGCGACTGTAAGCATGTAGCCCTCATTGTCCTCAGGGGTTCTCCTCGGCAGCACAGAGCAATTTTGTTCAAAGCGTGAGAATAAGGTATTTAGCTCGTCTGGTAGGGCAGCCTTGGTGTCCACAATGTGACTGCCTTTCTTTTTGTAATCTGTGATTGTTAAAAGACCCTGCCACATACGCCTCGTATCCGACCCGCTGAATTGCTCCTACACTTTGTCCCTATACTTGTGTCTCGCCATCTTGATCGATCTGCGTAGGTCATATTTGTGCTGTTTAACCATACAATTGTCCCTGGTCACCTTGCCATGTTTATAAGCAGCATCTCTCTCCTTTAGTTTCCCGACAAAACTGCCATCAATCCACGGTTTTCGATTCGGGTACGTTTTGTAAGACACCATCAGTATCAGGTGATTTATTACTTTTTTTTATGAATCCGATGACTTAGTCACTGTATTGATTAATATTGTCACCAGAGGTGACACGGAACATATTCCGGTCCCCGTGATCAAACCAGTCTTGGAGCATGGAGTCTGATTGGTCAGACCAGCATTGTACAGACCTGACCTCCGGAACTTCACTGTTGAGTCTTTGAAGGCGGGGAGGAGCAAATGTAGTCATGGTCAGATTTGTCGAAAGGAAGATGGGAGATGGCCTTATACCCGTGTCGAAAAGGCTACTCGCCAGAGATGCAAATCACAATTTGAACGGCAAACTCCTTGAGCATAGGGAATGTGGAAAATAGCAAGCGGGAGGCCATTTTTTGTGTACTGGATGTGAGAAGGATGAGTGGACAACAGTGAAGTCCAAGAATGGAACGAAAATAGTTCAAATTGTTGTGGAAAATGAGTGTGATTAATTGTTCCTTATTGGAGCAAGAATGCTCATTTGGGAAACCCTTTTCAAGTCACGAGGATGGTGAAAGTGGCGCTGGAAAAGGTGGATGCAGTCAAAGTAACCAGGCGTATCTAAAGAGCAAAATTATCAACTTTGATTTTCCAGTGCTGTCACGTCCTGACCTTAGAGAGCCGTTTTATTTCTCTATTTGGTTAGGTCAGGGTGTGATGTGGGGTGGGCATTCTATGTTTTGTTTTCTATGTTTCTTTATTTCTATGTTTTGGCCAGGTATGGTTCTCAATCCGGGACAGCTGTCTATCGTTGTCTCTGATTGGGAATCATACTTAGGTAGCCCTTTTTCCCTCCTTTCAGTGTGGGTAGTTAACGTTGTTAGAGGCATCATAGCCCTGTTAAGCGGCACGGTCGTGGCGGTTATTGTTTTTGTTGGCGACATTCTAATAAAAAGGAATATGTAAGCTAACCACGCTGCACCTTGGTCCACTTCTTACGACGCCCGTGACAATGGCATCCTGATAGTCAATATCGCAGGTTGAAAATGACAGATGTAGTCAATGTATGTTGCTTGATCCGTATGGTGGATGGGGGAAAAAGGAGCAAAGAGTATCTGTATTACTGAGCTTTTGTGCAAAACACTCTAGAATGCGAGAAGTGTAAAAAGATTGGCCACGTGTCAAGTGTTTGCAGACGGGAGAAATATGTTATTGAAGAGTCTGAATGTAAAATGTTGCAACTGTGTGTCCTGTTAGGGGGAAAGAGGTTAAGGTGTAAAGGGTCAGGGCTGTCCAGCAGGGCCTAAGGCCCTGCATCTCAGTGCTAGAGGTGTCACTACAGAATCTGGTTGTATCACAACCGGCCGTGATTGGGAGTCCCATAGGGCGGCGCACATTTGGCCGAGCGTCGTTAGGGTTTGGCCGAGCGTCGTTAGGGTTTGGCTGGGGTAGGTCGTCATTGTCATTAAGAATTTGTTCTTGACTGACTTACCTAGCTAAATAAAGAAAATAAAATAAATCTCCTATGTGGAGGTGGTGAAGAGAGTCGATGGGGGCCACAGTGCTGAAGAGATGGCGATGGATGCACCACAGCCCATGTAATTGTTCTTCGTGAGTTTAGAGATCTGGATACACTTATTTTTAAGAAAATTGATTTTATTGTGTTTATTGCCAAAGTTATTAATGTACTGCTCAAGTGTCCAAGATATCCATGAAGCTGGACATCATTGTGTCTGCAGCCCAAAATTATTTTGGGCTTCAAGATTTCACGGCAGAAGCCCTGATAGGACTATAACAGCAGGTGGTAACACTCATCTCTGACCAAAAGGACCCAGCAGGTCTGAGTGAACGAGGCCCTGCCTGAGCCCAAGGTCATTAAGGTGCCCCCCAAGGCTGAGAGTTCACCCATACTATTCACACGGTATACAAATGAATGTAAAAGTAGACACCCTGATAACTACACTGAACAAAACTATAAATGCAATATGTAAAGTGTTGGTCCCACGTTCCATGAGCTGAAATAAAAGATCCCAGACATTATTTCTACTAAAAACTATGGCGTCAATAATGAAGCTCAATGCACAAGGTGATGTCATCAAAAAGAATCCTATGTCCAACTCTTATTATGCTTGCAATGTTAACCAGAACATACAGAAACATATACACAATACATCAATATCATACATAAATGATCAACAATATGTCTTGTATAATAGAAGCAAGACCTTCATGTTGAGGAGCCACATACAGTATCTGGTGTGCTGGTCTGTAAACTATTAATGATTATAGTGTGTCTGCATACAGTGCAAAGTTAGCTGGGGGGTATTTTTGTATTGCTGGCACAAAAACAGTAAAACAGTGCCCTTATCGCTATGCAGGAAATCATCAACACAGAATAATTGCCCTAATGGGATACATTCTAAAGTTAGATATAAATGTACAAATATCCTTCTCAGTGGTAGATAACACTCAGTTATCGGTGATAGGAATTCATGTCATTGCGAAAGATAAAATATGTCAGAATTAAAGTATGTGTACGAAGCATTAAGCTAGAACTGAACAATGATGAACCATGTACTTTCCTTGTCATCTGTCATGTCATACAGTCTTGTAAAAACACAGCCTTTGTCCACCCCAACAATAGTCTCTGAATGTACTGAGAATCATTGAGGAGAAGTGTTAAAATATGATCCACACTGACATCATGTGGTCTAGTATTGAACTGCATTGACATCAAACCTCAGGACATCTTATCCCAACAATGCAGCAATCAACATGTTAGCCTCCAAAATAACAAGGTAGAACAAAAACACAGGGGATATAATTATTTTTTTTAAAGAACACGATAAAGTAAGTAATCCTACTTTTTAAAGGATCAGTTCCATATTTACAAAGTGCAGGGTTACTGGATCGAGAGGTAGATATGTATAGGCGCAAGGTGAATAGGCATCAGGATATACAGTATAATAAACAGAGTAGCAGCAGTGTATATGATGATTGCATGTCAGTGGGGGTGTGTATAGAGTCTATAAGTGTATGTGCATATTATGTGTGTGTGAACAAATGATGGAGTGAGTGTTTGTATGTGTGTTGGAGAATCAGTGTGCGTAGTTTGTGAGTGTGCATAGAGACGGTGCAAAAAATAAGAATAATAAAATACTAAGGTCAACTCAGCCATTTTGTTAGCTATTTAGTTAGCTATTTCTCCATCTTGTGGCATGGGGATAGAAGCTGTTCCGGAGGCTGTTGGTGTCAGACTTGATGTACTGCTTGCCGTGCGGAAGCAAAGAGAACAGTCCATGGAGTCTTTAACGATTTTCCGGGCCTTCCTTTGACACCGCCTCATTTAGAGGTCCTGGATGGCAGGGAGCTCGGCCCCAGTGATGTACTGGGCTGTCCGCACCACCCTCTGTTGTGCCATGTGATCGAGGGCGGTGCTATTGCCATACCAAGCAGTGATGCGGCCAGTCAAGATGAGCTCAATGGTACAGCTGTATAACTTTTTGAACATTTGAGAACCCATGTCAAACCTAAGGAAAAGAGGAGCTATCGCGCCTTCTTCACAACAGTGCGTGTGTGAGGACCATTTTAAATTCTTTGTGATTTGGACACCGAGGAACTTGAAGCTCTCGACCTGCTCCACTGCATCCCCGTTGATGTGGATGGTGGCGTGCCCCCCCCCCCCACAATCAGCTCCTTGGTCTTACTGACGTTGAGGGAGAGGTTGCTGTTCCGGCCCAACAATCATAGCCACGGGAAGTAGAGGTGCTTAAAAAATAATAATATTAAAAGTGAACATATAATTTTTTCACAAAAGTAGTGCACTGGGTCTTTAGTAGTTGTGTGTTAGCGGACCAATATAGCTGTCTGAAGCGCCAGCACAGGCAAAAATATTTCTCCTTATTCCTATATAGTCCTTTTGCTCGTTTGATGACTTTGTGGAAGTCGTAGCAGCACTTCTTTTACTTGTTCCTCTCCTCAGCCGTAGCCTCAGGGTTGTCTGCGATAGCCCTGTGTGTGGTAATCCTATCCTTAAGTTTACCAACCTCTGTGTTAATCTATGAACAAGGCAAAGCTGAAAACAGGTGATCAGTAACAATCATGCAGCAATGTAACTACAGTAACAGTCAAAAGTTTGGACACATACTCATTCAATCATGGAATCATGTAGTAACCAAAACAGTGTTAAACAATTCAAAACATATTTTATACATGAGATTCTTCAAAGTAGCCACTCTTTGCCTTGATGACTGCTTTGCACACTCTTGGCATTCTCTCAACCAGCTTCACCTGAAAATATTTTCCAACAGTCTTGAAAGGAGTTCCCACATATACTGAGCACTTGTTTTCTGCTTTTCCTTCACTCTGCTGTCCAAATCATCCCAAACCATCTCAATTGGGTTGAGGTCGGGTGATTGTGGAGCCCAGGTGATGCAGCATTCTATCATTCTCCTTATTGATCAAATAGCCCTTACACAGCCAGGAGGTGGGTTGGTTCATTGTCCTGTTGAAAAACAAATGGTAGTCCCACTAAGCACAAACCAGATGGGATGGCGTATCACTCCAGAATGCTGTGCCACAGACAGTGTCACCAGCAAAGCACCCACACACAATCACACCTCCTCCATGCTTCACGATGGGAACCACACATGCTGATATCGTCCGTTCACCTACTCTGCATCTCACAAAGACACGGCGTGTGGAACCAAATGCTGAGGCTGGTAACTCCAATGAACTTATCCTCTACAGCAGAGGTAACTCTGGGTCTTTCTTTCATGTGGCAATCCTCATGATAGCCAGTTTCATCACAGCGCTTGATGATTTTTGAGACTGCACTTGAAGAAACTTTCAAAGTTCTTGAAATTTTCCAGATTGACTAACCTTTATTTATTTCACCTTTATTTAACCAGGTAGGCTAGTTGAGAACAAGTTCTCATTTGCAACTGCGCCCTGGCCAAGATAAAGCATAGCAATTCGACACATACAACAACACAGAGTTACACATGGAATAAACCAAACATACAGTCAATAATACAGAAGAAAAAAAAATGTAAAAAGAAAAAAAAAGTCTATATACAGTGAGTGGAAATGAGGTAAGATAAGGGAGTTAAGGCAATAAATAGGCCATGGTGACGAAGTAATTACAACATAGCAATTAAATACTGGAATGGTAGATGTGCAGAAGATGAATGTGCAATTAGAGATACTGGGGTGCAAAGGGGCAGGATAAATAAATGAATACAGTGTAAGGTCCTGGGTGTCGTGAGGGTGAAATCAGGCGCAAGAAAGCAGAGTTCAATAAAGTGCTACTTTAATGCACACACGGTGAACTACGGTCAACCCACTTACGGGTGCTCAAACCAAATGCCCCAGACACAGGGAAATGAAAACAGTCTAGCACTAAATACACAAACATGTACATCTAATGCAAACACCAGGGTTACAATAATCAATCCCGCACAAAGAACAAGGCGGGCCGGCTGACTAATAAAGCCTCACTAATTATCACCAACTCAAAACAGGTGTACTCAATAAACACATAAGGAGGGGGAGAAAATAATCAGTGGCAGCTAATAGGCCGGCGACGACGACCGCCGAGCTCTACCCGAACGGGAAGGGGAGCCACCTTCGGTCAGAGTCGTGACATACAGTATGGGGATGAGGTAGATAGATGGGCTGTTTACAGATGGACTATGCACAGGTGCAGTGATCTGTGAGCTGCTCTGACAGCTTGTGCTTAAAGCTAGTGAGGGAGATATGAGTCTCCAGCTTCAGTGATTTTTGCAGTTTGTTCCAGTCATTGGCAGCAGAGAACTGGAAGGAAAGGCGACCAAAGGAGGAATTGGCTTTGGGGGTGACCAGTGAGATATACCTGCTGGAGCGCGTGCTACGAGTGGGTGCTGCTATGGTGACCAGTGAGCTGAGATAAGGCGGGGCTTTACCTAGCAGAGACTTGTAGATAACCTGTAGCCAGTGGGTTTGGCGACGAGTATGAAGCGAGGGCCATGGGAGCACCGTCTCACAGAAGAAAAGCATACAAATAAAAACACAAACTCAAGTGCAGTCCCTGATTTAAATAAGTGGTGGGTGTGGGCAGTCAGGGGGTGATGGTGGCTCGGCGGTGAGCCCCCCTGTCCTCTCCATGGAGCAGTGTGAGGGGTAAGGCTCCTTCCACCTCAGGCCAGATGTGATGTTGTGGTAGTCTCCTAGGAACTGGAAACTCTCATTTCACTGTTTTGAAAGTTTATGTTCATGTGATTCTTTGGAAATGTTGTGAACCAGTCCCTGGATTGCTACTCATGAGAGAGCCTATTGGTCATTCATTGGCCAATCCACCAGTTCAGTGTGTGTGTGTGTGTGTGTGTGTGTGTGTGTGTGTGTGTGTGTGTGTGTGTGTGTGTGTGTGTGTGTGTGTGTGTGTGTGTGTGTGTGTGTGTGTGTGTGTGTGTGAGATGCAAAAGTAAATATATTCTATTCTAGTCTCAAGACCATGCCTAAAGTAACAGCTACTTGGCTTCAGAGAGATTGTTTATGTTCTGAGTGGTTTCCTCCTCTGAGCATTGAAACATCCACAGTAGGGCTATCCCACTGCATTTTTAAAAATAATAATAATTCAATGTGATGACATTGAATCAATGTGGAACACTGATTGGATTTGCAAAAAGTAATCAATGGAAGGGAATTTAGTTTTTGTTTACCCATTTTTTTAAACTAAATCCAACGACATGGTGAAATGTTTTGTTGATTTTACATTGAATTCGCATTCGTTGACAACTCAACCAAATGTAAACCAAAACTAGAGGTTGAAATGACGTCTGTGCCCAGTGGGGTATATCGCTACAACTGTGCCAATGGTGAATGTCTTGAGAAATAGCCTAAACAATTCAACATGCATGATGTGTCCATAGAGATCCTACTAAATTAGTAGAGGGGCTATGTCATGTTACCCTTCAAAGTTCCAGAATTGTGTGAAAATGGCAGCCATTGTCACGAATGCCACCGAAGGTGGCTCCCCTTCCTGTTCGGGTTGCGCTCGGCGGTCGTTGTCGCCGGTCTACTAGCTGCCACTGATCCCTTTTTCCTTTTAGTTTGTTTTTGTCTAATTGTTTTCACCTGTTCCTTGTTGGGGTTTTGGGATGGGTGTTATTTAAGTTTGTTTAGCCTGCTGGTGTTTGTGCGGGCTTGTTGTTGTTTTTGTTACTTTTGTGGTTATTGTTGTCTTTTGGGTTTTCACTGTCCGGGTTTTGTAACTAAGGTTTTGGGTTTGTTTGCACCTGTGTTTAGGGCTTCACCCATGTTTGGACCTGTTACTTTGTAGAGGATATTAAAGCGTTTTTTTCCCGTTTACTTTTGCTCTCGAGGTCTGACTCCACACCCATCACTCACCCACCGTTACAGTCATATTGATCAGGGAGAAATCCAAACCAGTCTAATTGGAATGAATAGCAGTAGAGGCTTAATCCTGATTTTACATATGTAGGAAAATACAACGCATGTGATATATCAGAAATTGTGTAATATAAATATTGTCAACCTAAAATATTGTCATATAATGATAAATACAGTTTATACGGGTTTTATACCAATTTTCTCTATAAATAGCCTCTAAAATATATGCAAACAGACCGAAGGTTGCACATTTTGGGGAATATTCAGAGGTGGAACCTTTCTGTGGGAATTAACGGAAATACAGTATATGAGAATTAACGGGAACATATGGGAATTAACAGAAATATATGCAAATTAATATAATTTAAATGTAGATTTTTTTTTGCATTGGATATACAGTTTTTACCATATCATATAGAGACAGAAACATAAACCTTTGAGTTGACTCTTCACATGGGATGATTTTACTGAACAACAAAGGAAAGGGAATATTGAATGATGCCCAATGATCCATTGCATCTCCCAAAAATGTTTTCAACATACATCTGTAAAATTATAGTCTAGAAACTAAAGATTTGGTTGTCTTCCTCTCAGGCTTCCATGTCTTCTCCCTGGACCTCCTCAATGTCCACCTCTTGAACATCAGACTTCAAGGCCTCATCTTCACTGTCACTTTCCAACCTTGTTGAGGATGGCTCAAAAAGCCTCAAATTTGCCCGGATGGCCACCAATTTTTCAACCCTTATATTGGTCAGCCTGTTGCGCACTTTGGTGAGTGTGTTCCCAAACAAGGAACAGTTGCGTTCTGAGGCGGCTGATGTTGGTGGAATTTAGAGAAAAGTCCCTTCCACCAGGTGGCTGATGAGATGTGTTGGCATGACTGCCATATTGCATCTCCATCCCAAAGCCCTTGCTTGGAAGTGTACTTCGCCAGGCTGCCAAGAACCTTGCCCTCGTCCAGGCCAAGGTGGGAAGACAGGTTAGTGATGACACCATAGGCCTTGTTGATCTCTGCACCAGACAGGATGCTCTTACCAGCATACTTGGAGTCCAACATGTACACTGCGGCGTGTGTGGGCTTCAGGCAGAAGTCTTTACGCTTTTTGGTGTATTTAAGAACTGCAGTTTCCTCTGCTTGGAGCAACAGTGAAGTGGGCAGGGCAGTACGGATTTCTTCTCCTACATCTGCAAGCAGAGTCTGAACATCACATGGGACGGCATTGTCTTCCTCAATCCGTGCAATGGCTACTGCTATAGGTTTCAGGAGTTTCAGGCTGCTTACCACTCTCTCCCATAATACATCATCCGGGAGGATCCTCTTGATGGGGCTGTCCATATCGACAGACTGTGATATGGGCATTTCTTGGAGAGACTCCTTCCCCTCCAGGAGACTGTCAAACATGATGACAACACCACCCCAACGGGTGTTGCTGGGCAGCTTCAATGTGGTGCTCTTATTCATCTCACTTTGCTTGGTGAGGTTGATTTGATGACCCCTCACATACCTAACTATTTCCTTGGCTCTCTTGTAGTGTATCCATTGTTTTCAGTGCCATGATGTCCTTGAGGAGCAGATACAATGCAAGAGTAGCACAGCCAATGAGTGTGATGTGAGGGTAGGACTCCTCCACTTTAGACCAAGCAGCCTTCATGTTTGCAGCATTTTCTGATTACTGACTACACAGCATTGTCTGATTACTGACTACACACACTATTGTTATTTGTATATAGGTTACCTCAGTTAATAAATATATTTTTGTTATTCCTTATCTCCACATTCTCTCTCTTTGTTACGGGCTATGAGCCGGTTCGTGACACTACATTCCTCCATTGAGTCAAAAGAACGTCTGATTCCAGGAGGACCATGAGCCGTTGCTATCGATAAGGTGTCTGATTCATCATTTACACCTCGAATAGAAGTAGAGGGACTTGTGTCAGAGGTGGCTTGTTGTGAGCACTGAGGGAACTTTATGCACTTGGCCAGATGAGTCTGTATCTTTGTTGCATTCTTCACATATGATTTGGCACAGTATTTGCAAATGTACATAGCTTTTCCTTCTACATTAGCTGCAGTGAAATGTCTCCACACATCAGTTCCCGTGGCATTTTCCTGTAAAGATTAGACAAAAATTAGTAAAAAGAATTATATACAATTCCATGTACAGAATAAATAGTTAAACAATTCCTTTGTAAGATAAATGTTTTAAAATGAAACATGTACGGAAACAGATGAATTAACACTCCTTAGTTAGCAGGCTCAAGCAGGCTAAAACCCACATGGTAGCAAAAACTAACTAGCAGAAATTGTTAACAAGTTAGAAATGATTTAAACACACTTTGCTGTAGGCTACTATTTACTAGTTAACAAAAAAAACATGTACGTCATATAAACTATATTCACCCCACCCAGTATTGTAATCAAAACTTACCAGAAAGCATGTTGTCCTTGGCTCAGACAGTGTAGTAGTGTGGGCTTAATAGAATCTCATTAGTGTGCAATATCTTGAGAATCAGTTGTACATGTGATGGAAGAATGCACTGTGCATGCAGAGGGTTGCAATTCCATTGAATTGGGGGTAGTTTAAATTTAAGCAAAATTCCCCAAATTCCCGGGCTTAACTTCCCTTGGAAAATTACTGGAAAAATTTCCGGAAAAGGTTTCCGACCCTTTGCAACCCTAAACGGACCATCAATGTCTCAATTGTTGTTTTCTTGGAAATCTGTGAGTGTTAATATATGATACAATATCAGTACTACTTGTTGCACTTACAAGTTATCTAAGTCCTATCATCAACTGATTTCAGACAGTGCATGGCTGTGGATTGACTGCATTGTTTGAATGGAATGTTGGCATATTGGCAGTTAATTTTTTTATTGAATCATTCCTCTCTTTGGCTATCTAGCTAAACAAATATACAGCTCAGATAAATTATTCAAATTCATATTTTTACACAATATTTTATCACAGCACTGGCAAACCATGGTTGGCAAACTCCCTGACCAAAACGGCAGATCCCATCATAAAAAGGTTCATGTCCATTCTAGTATTCTAATGCGGTAAATAGGTAAATCGAACTCGACCAAAACAATGGAGGCCGTGAGGGAAAAAGCCCCCCAGGAAAATGTGCCTACATTTAGGCTATTGTTTATATGTGCATGTCACACTATGTTGAGGTAAAAATCTGAGTATAATGTTTGCATGGATGTCAACCAACACATGTTCATGTCATCTCACCAATCAACTGCATTACAGTTAAAAACGATTTTGACTACCACTACCAATTTTTGTATGCTAGCTATGCTAACCGTTTATAGGAACGGGAGTTAGCATTTAGCAGTCACTTCTTCTAAACCTGAAAAAAGGGACAACTTCGTAAAAACTGCCAAATAGCAGACTTAAGTAACCACATTTTAGGCTACAACACATTCAATACATAAATAATGATGGATTTCAGGTATATCCACTTTGTTAGATCAGATTTATTGAATGTGCACCAATCTGGTCAATGGAACGGCCTGCGCCTCAGTGACTCCTTTACCGCATTTGTCACACAATTCTTTAAAGAATGCTCACTTCAAGAAAGTTCAATGAAATTCTTAGTTCTAGAACGACACACTCAATAATTGTACCTTTTGCTGCAGCAACATTATTTCCTTCAAATTGGTGGCACATGCGGTTGCTGAGCAAAAGGCGTCTCACCTCCACTTTGAATTTACCAACATTAACCAGCAGACGGTGCCACAATTCTTTCTCAGAGCCATTTCGGTGCACAAACACAAAGGCAGGGGAAATTCAAAACATTCACAGCAAAACACCAACTCTCTCTCTTTCTCACACACACACACGCTGAGCTGGATGAGTGGCCAATGAAATACCAGTAATCTCTCTCATGAGCTGCGATCAAACGACAGGTTCACAACATTTTAGAAGACATACATACATATACAAAACATTGCAATATTGCATGTTCTTGTGGAATATAGTGAGTGGGTGTGCCAAGTGTGTTTAGCCTGTACGTGCTGCGAACAGACGAGTTGATGAAGCAACTAACCTATTGAAAAGTTACCGTTATAAAATACAACAATTAATTTAGACTTCTACAGCCTTTCTCTGCTGACCGCGAAAGAGGACGTTCTGAACCCAAGTCCATAATTGGTATGATTACACACAATATTTATTCATAACCTATACAATAGCATTTGCATACTTTAGCATTGATTTGCATATGTTGTATAACGTGTCGTCCTTGTAGTTGTTCAACAAGTTTTATAAAGTAGGCCTACTATAAATTGAGGTGGCAAAAATCACTTTTAGCAGAGGATGGTTTCGATCCATCGACCTCTGGGTTATGGGCCCAGCACGCTTCCGCTGCGCCACTCTGCTACAGCGAAGGCATGGTCAGTTAAAAGACAATATGACTGGTCTGTATGTATCGCGCCCCTACTGGTCTAAAGTCTTTTAACAGCTCTTTGTATTGGGTAGTCTTGTATCATTGTCATATGCCGACTCACAACATGAACTGATTAACTTAATTTCTAACCTTAATTTAATTTCAAACCTTAAAAGTCATCAGACCTACACAATGTGCATTTCAATGTAGTGAATAGGAGACTATAGGCCAGGGGACATTTTGCACAGACTAATAATATACAGTATGACTAGTGCTATGCCCTATGGTGACTTAATTGATGGTATGGCCAAAATTTAAGTAATTTGAGTGAAATTATATGTGTTTAGTTTTATGCCAGTCTGATTCATAGCCCCCCATTAGGCCAGCCTGGTAGGAGTTGCTGATCCCTGCTGTGATTTCTGTCTGTCTGTCTGTCTGAACCAAATTAGCCTTGCTAGACATCCTGTCATACTCAGGTCTGAACAAATCGGGTGAACTTAGTTGGATGTAGCCTACATAAGGAGCATTTTCTATTTATACATTCTGTCTAAACGACTAAGGCTTTAACTTGTAGAATGGTGAAGATTGGCTGAGTAGCCTTAAGTAGTTACATGGGCCTCTAAACCTATAGAGCTTAAACTACTGTATTTACACAGTATGTGTGAGAAGTGCTTAAACAAGGCTTATATTTGTGTTTATTTAAAGTGCTAAAAATGCACTGGTCAGACGAGTGGCGCTGAAACGAGACGTTACCGTCTCCCAAGTGGATAGAACATCCAGATAAAAAGCTAGACCATTCAGAAGAGGATTGGAGTTATCTTGCTTCCCATGTTTCCTCCTCCACCAAATTCAATCTCAGCATCTCTGCTCCCGTGGTCTGGCCTCTAAATCAATGTCTCTCTCTGAACATTCAGGCTCTATATGACTGGGCTGTTATTCAAATCGTAAAACTGTCAAACTGCTGAACTTTAACAACAGTGTGGTGAGACATAACACTACGCTACATCCAGTGGGTGCTTGGGTCCTTAGGTTTTGACCTGTGAACATTCTCTGATCTAGAGGCTGCCCTACGGAATGCATTCCAGGGACACAGACAGAAAAGGCCCCCCATTATATTAGGCTTGATCTGGATTACAGGTGATCCAAGAGATCACACACACACACGCACGCACACACACACACACACACACACACACACACACACACACACACACACACACACACACACGGCTAATAGCACACCTGCATATAACTGTTTCTATTACATGAACATAATCCTCATACCCAGCTCCCTTCCGCATTTGCCCCTTCTAGGGTGGACCATTCTGGGGTTAAGTGGTGGGGTGGCACAAGCCTCTGCCTGGCTTGGCTATGGTCATTTGCTCATCAAGACCCACTGGCTCCAGGTCATCTACAAGTCTATGCTAGGTAAAGCTCCTCCTTATGTCAGTTCACTGGTCATGATGGCAACACCCACCCGTAGCACGCGCTCCAGCAGGTGTATCTCACTGATCATCCCTAAAGCCAAAACCTAATTTGGCCACCTTTCCTTCCAGTTCTCTGCTGCTTGCGACTGGAACGAATTGCAAAAATCTCTGAAGTTGGAGACTTTTATCTCCCTCACCAACTTTAAACATCTGCTATCTGAGCAGCTAACCGATCGCTGCAGCTGTACATAGTCCATCGGTATATAGCCCACCCAATTTACCTACCTCATCCCCATACTGTTTATGTTTATTTACTTTTCTGCTCTTTTGCACACCAGTATCTCTACCTGCACATGTTCATCTGATCATTTATCACTCCAAGTGTTAATCTGCTAAATTGTAATTATTCACTCCTATGGCCTATTTATTGCCTACCTCCTCATGCCTTTTGCACACAATGTACAGTGCCTTGCGAAAGTATTCGGCCACCTTGAACTTTGCGACCTTTTGCCATATTTCAGGCTTTAAACATAAAGATATAAAACTGTATTTTTTTGTGAAGAATCAACAACAAGTGGGACACAATCATGAAGTGGAACAACATTTATTGGATATTTCAAACTTTTTTAACAAATCAAAAACTGAAAAATTGGGCGTGCAAAATTATTCAGCCCCTTTACTTTCAGTGCAGCAAACTCTCTCCAGAAGTTCAGTGAGGATCTCTGAATGATCCAATATTGACCTAAATGACTAATGATGATAAATACAATCCACCTGTGTGTAATCAAGTCTCCGTATAAATGCACCTGCACTGTGATAGTCTCAGAGGTCCGTTAAAAGCGCAGAGAGCATCATGAAGAACAAGGAACACACCAGGCAGGACCAAGATACTGTTGTGAAGAAGTTTAAAGCCGGATTTGGATACAAAAATATTTCCCAAGCTTTAAACATCCCAAGGAGCACTGTGCAAGTGATAATATTGAAATGGAAGGAGTATCAGACCACTACAAATCTACCAAGACCTGGCCGTCCCTCTAAACTTTCAGCTCATACAAGGAGAAGACTGATCAGAGATGCAGCCAAGAGGCCCATGATCACTCTGGATGAACTGCAGAGATCTACAGCTGAGGTGGGAGACTCTGTCCATAGGACAACAATCAGTCGTATATTGCACAAATCTGGCCTTTATGGAAGAGTGGCAAGAAGAAAGCCATTTCTTAAAGATATCCATAAAAAGTGTTGTTTAAAGTTTGCCACAAGCCACCTGGGAGACACACCAAACATGTGGAAGAAGGTGCTCTGGTCAGATGAAACCAAAATTGAACTTTTTGGCAACAATGCAAAACGTTATGTTTGGCGTAAAAGCAACACAGCTGAACACACCATCCCCACTGTCAAACATGGTGGTGGCAGCATCATGGTTTGGGCCTGCTTTTCTTCAGCAGGGACAGGGAAGATGGTTAAAATTGATGAAGATGGATGGAGCCAAATACAGGACCATTCTGGAAGAAAACCTGATGGAGTCTGCAAAAGACCTGAGACTGGGACGGAGATTTGTCTTCCAACAAGACAATGATCCAAAACATAAAGCAAAATCTACAATGGAATGGTTCAAAAATAAACATATCCAGGTGTTAGAATGGCCAAGTCAAAGTCCAGACCTGAATCCAATCGAGAATCTGTGGAAAGAACTGAAAACTGCTGTTCACAAATGCTCTCCATCCAACCTCACTGAGCTCGAGCTGTTTTGCAAGGAGGAATGGGAAAAAATTTCAGTCTCTCGATGTGCAAAACTGATAGAGACATACCCCAAGCGACTTACAGCTGTAATCGCAGCAAAAGGTGGCGCTACAAAGTATTAACTTAAGGGGGCTGAATAATTTTGCACGTCCAATTTTTCAGTTTTTGATTGTTAAAAAAGTTTGAAATATCCAATAAATGTCGTTCCACTTCATGGTTGTGTCCCACTTGTTGTTGATTCTTCACAAAAAAATACAGTTTTATATCTTTATGTTTGAAGCCTGAAATATGGCAAAAGGTCGCATAGTTCAAGGGGGTCGAATACTTTCGCAAGGCACTGTATATAGATTATTTTTTTTTCTACTATGTTATTGACTTGTTTATTGTTTATTGTTTACTCCATGTGTAACTCTGTGTTGTTGTCTGTTCACACTGCTATGCTTTATCTTGGCCAGGTCGCAGTTGCAAATGAGAACTTGTTCTCAACTAACCTACCTGGTTAAATAAAGGTGAAATGTAAAAATTTAAAATTAAAAAAAATTAAAAAGGTGAGAAGGAGTTGTACATGCTAGTTGTGAGTCATGCCGTTGTGCATGCTACCAACTTTGGGACACAAAAGTTCTGTAATCTGATCTGTAATCATTTATTACTGGATACCTAATCATTTCCCCCCTACACACTGTGCAGTTGTATGATTATGAGATAATTATTGTGTGAAATAGTGAACTAGAGCCAATTCTCTTTCTTCCCATCTATTTTACAGGGCATTGTTTGCATATGATGGCATCACAAACAACCTCAAGCTGTCGGATTCTGGGGGTAAGCATGAATGACCGAAAACCTATGATCTGCCCTCTTATGGCCACTAGGAAATCAACACAAGTCATATCTCTCAGACTTGACCTGCCGCACATAGGCCTGCATGAGCTCATGCATTTAATGTATTTATATTCTCCTCTTAAAAACCAAACTTAGTGCAGGTACAAATGTGTAAATAAAAAAATACCTCTCCCTCTCTTTCTGCAGCAGGTGATGTGTCTGACCAGGCAGGAAGGTTCCACCCCAGTCGTCCCCTCTGCGGGTTCTGCAGGGTAGGCACAGATGGCACAGGACACTGCATTGTTCTCATTGCCTGGGTGAGCTACGGATGACAATCAAATAATTTCTAGCTCATTACTTAATTAGTCACGCACGCACACACACACGCACACACACACACACACACACACACACAGACACACACACACGTGAAGTTCAAACGCTCTTCGAGTAAATCTAAGGCTTGGCCTTTATGAGAAAACCTATAAAACAAGGCAAGCAAGGTAACAAGAATATTAATTGATGATGATGGTCTTTGTAGGTGGGGGACGAGGTGGATGAGTTCCGACAGGGGGAGTGTGCCTGCCATGTTCCTGCCATCAGGACTTTCTTTAAGGTAAAACACAGAACATTAGAGACCCACAACAACACAGTAAAAACTGAGACTGGAGTAGTTCAACAGCTCCATTGGCATTTACTGTAATAAGCTTATTATTATACATTATGTAAATGAAAGGGATCAGTAGCCCAGTTGATATTTACATTTTATTACCATATGAAACATCACTCAATTGACGATAAGAGAATCTTGAAAACACATGACAGACTTTTTTTACGTACAACCTTTTGATACGTTGATTTACTCATAATCATATTTATTTGACATTTAAGTCAGAAATGTAATCTCTTTTACTTTGTCTATCTCTCACCCTCTCAAATCGAATCAAATGTTATTGGTCACATACACATGGTTAGCAGATGTTAATGCGAGTGTAGTGAAATGCTTGTGCTTCTAGTTCTGACTATGCAGTAATATCTAACAAGTAATCAAATAAATTCACAACAACTACCTTATACACACAAATACACACAAATGTAAAGGGATGAATAGAATATGTACATATAAATACATGGATGAGTGATGGTGTGCGGCATAGGCAAGATTCAGTAGACGGTTTAGAATACAGTATATACATATCAGATGAGTAATGTAGGCTATGCAAACATTATATAAAGTGGCGTTATTTAAAGTGACTAGTGATACCTTTATTAAGTCCATTTATTTGAGTCAGTGTGTTGGCAGCAGACACTCAATGTTAGTGATGGCTGTATAACAGTCTGATGGCCTTGAGATAGAAGCTGTTTTTCAGTCTCTCGGTCCCAGCTTTGATGCACCTGTACTGACCTTGCCTTCTGGATGATAGTGGGGTGAACAGGCAGTGGCTTGGGCAGTTGTTGTCCTTGATTATCTTTTTGGCCTTCCTGTGACATCGGGTGCTGAAGGTGTCCTGGAGGGCAGATAGTTTGCAACCGGTGATGCGTTGTGCAGACCGCACTACCCTCTGGAGAGCCTTGCAGTTGAGGGTGGTGCAATTGCCGTACCAGGCAGTGATACAGCCCGACAGGATGCTCTCGATTGTTCATCTGTAAAAGTTTGAGTGTTTTAAATGGCAAGACAAATTTCTTCAGCCTCCTGAGGTTGAAGAGGGGCTGTCGCGCCTTCTTCACCACGCTGTCTGTGTGGGTGGACCATATCAGTTTGTCTGTGATGTGTACGCAGAGGAACTTAAAACTTTCCATCTTCTCCAATACTGCCCCCTTGTGTGGATGGGGGGGGGGGGGGATCATCTCCTTTGTTTGTTTTTTTACGTTGAGTGAGAGGTTATTTTCCTGACACCACACTCCGAGGGCCCTCACCTCCTCCCTGTAGGCTGTCTCGTCATTGTTGGTGATATGATCCTTGACTAGTCTCTCAAAGCACTTCATGATGACAGAAGTGAGTGCAATGGGGCGATGGTCATTCAGTTCAGTTACCTTAGCTTTCTTGGGAACAGGAACAATGGTGGCCATCTTGAAGCATGTGGGGGCAACGGACTGGGATAGGGATTGGTTGAATATGTCCGTAAACACACCAGCCAGCTGGTCTGCGCATGCTCTGAGAATGCGGCTAGGGATGCCATCTGGACCGGCAGCCTTGCGAGGGTTAAAACGCTTAAATGTTTTACTCACGTTGGCCACGGAGAAGGGGTGCTCACAGGCTTTGGTAGCAGGCAGTGTCAGTGGCACTGTATTGTCCTCAAAGCAAGTAAAAAAGTTGTTTAATTTGTCTGGGAGCAAGACGTCGATGTCCGCGATGGGGCTGGTTTTCTTTTGCAATCCGTGATTGACAGTAGACCCTCCCACATACATCTCGTGTTTGAGCCATTGAATTGCGACTTTACTTTGTCTCTATACTGACGCTTTGCTTTTTTGATTGCCTTGCGGAGGGAATAGATACACTGTTTGTATTCAATCATGTTTCCAGTCGCCTTTCCATGATTAAAAGCGGTGGTTCGCGCTTTCAGTTTAGCTCGAATGCTGCCATTAATCCACGGTTTCTGGTTTGGGAAGGTTTTAATAGTCACAGCGGGTACGACATCTCCGATGCACTTGCTAATAAACTCGCTCACCAAGTCAGCGTATACATCAATGTTTTTGTCTGAGGCTATCTGGAACATATCCCAGTCCACATGATTGAAGCTATCTTGGAGCGTGGAATCCGATTGGTCAGACCAGCGTTGTATTGACCTGAGCACGGGCGTTTCCTGTTTTAGTTTCTGCCTATAGGCTGGGAGCAACAAAATGGATTCACGATCAGATTTTCCGAAGGCAGAGCACGGGAGGGCTTTGTATGCATTGCGGAAGTTCGAGTAGCAATGATCCAGAATTCTGCCAGCTCGTGTCGTGGCATTCGATATGCTGATAGAATTTAGGGAATATTGATCTTAGGTTAACTTTGTTAAAATCCCCAGCTACAATAAATGCATCCTCAGGATGTATGGTTTCCAGTTTACATAGAGTCCATTGAAGTTCTTTCAGGGCAGATGAGGGATCTGCTTGGGGGGATATACACGGCTGTGACTATAATCGAAGAGAATTCTCTTGGAAGATAATGCGGTCGGCATTTGATTTAAGGAATTCTAGGTCATGTGAACAAAAGGACTTGAGTTCCTGTATGTTGTTGTGATGACACCATAAGGCCCTTCTTCTTACCAGAGATGTTTGTTTCTGTTGGCGCGATGGGTGAAGAAACCGGGTGGCTGTACCAACTCTGACAACGTATCTCGAGTGAGCCATGTTTCCGTGAAACAGAGAATGTTACAATCTCTGATGTCTCTCTGGAAGGCAACTCGTACCCTAATTTCGTCCATTTTGTTATCTAATGATTGGACATTGGCGAGTAATATGCTAGGAAGCGGTGGATGGTGTGCTCGCCTTCTGAGTCTGACCAGTAGGCCGCTCTGTCTGCCTCTCCTGTGGCGACAGCGTTGTTTTGGGTCGGCCTCTGGGATAAGGTCGCATGTCCAGGGTGGAGGTCCGAACAAAGGATCCGCTTCGGGAAAGACGTATTCCTGGTCACAATGATGGTAAGTTGACATCGCTTTAATATCCAATAGTTCTTCCCGGCTGTATGTAATAACACTTGAGATTTTCTGGGGTAACAATGTAAGAAATAGTACATAAAAAAACAAATAACTGCATAGTTTTCTTAGGACCAGAAGCTTGGCGACCATCTCTGTCGGCTCCATCTCAGTCTCACTCTCTCTCTCTCTCTCTTCCTCAGGAGGCCCATGTGTTCCTCAGTGCAGGTTCTACAGAGGAGGTAACAGAGGAGAGGGTCCTGGCAGTTGTCAGTGAAGCCAACCAGCAGACTGACACACCCAGAAGACCATCTAGAGATAGAGGAGACTGTGGTGAGACTGATCGGTGGTGCAGTTCTTAACTCAACCACTGGAGGGCCACATCGACCACCTAAACTAATGTTACATTCCTCTGACCATGTAAACTCCTTAAAGAAATAATAACTGGGGCCCTGTCTAAAATGAACCCCTACCTCTGAAAGGATTTGATACGTATAAGCAATATAAGCCTATCATAGGTTTACTAGCATAAAATTGCAGTATCTATCCTATCCATTCTCAGCTAAGGGAGTAGGGTATTTTGTACGGAAGCCCGACTCTGACCATTTTCCTCAATCCATCTCTCACCCACAGATAGAGGAGAGAGGAGGAACGCAGAATGGCAGCAGAGGAGAGGAAGCGCAGTGAGAGAGAGGGATACAGCAAGAGAGGATGGATGCGGAAGAGAGGGAGAGGAGGATGAAAGAGAAAGAGGAAAGGATACAGGAGCAGAGGTCAGTCATGCAATATACACGCACACATTCACAAATGTGTACTACTTATACACCAGGGTTGGGTGCAATTCGAATTGAAGGCAGCCAATGCAGGAAGTGATTTGAATTTTAAAGTCAGAAATATATATATTTTTTTAATTAAATAGATTCTATTTTTTTGTCAGTGAAAATGAATGAAATGTTTTGACAATTTAATTGTCATTTTAGTTTACTTCTTGAATTGACTGCCTTCAACCCTGTTATAAAAATGTATTTTACAAATTGATATAATCCTTTTATCTCTCTCTTTATCTCATTCTCTCAGGAAGTTACAATCCCAGATTGAAGCAGAGACTCACAAACAAGAAAGACTAAAATGTGTGTGTGTGTGTGTGAGCTTATCTGCATGTATTCCATACAGTATACATCTCCACCAGGCACAGGAGCAGCAGCAGAGGGAGTGTGAGCAAGAGACATGAGGTGGTCTGGCTCGCACTGATTCTGTACAGAGATAAGTATTGCCTCCCTATTTTGTCATTTCAACTACAGTGGCAAGAAAAAGTATGTGAACCCTTTGGAATGGCCTCAATTTCTGCATAAATCTTATATTCATCTAAGTCACAACAATAGACAAACACAGTGTGCTTAAACTAATAACACACAAATTATTGTATTTTTCTTGTCTATATTGAAAACATAATTTAAACATTCACAGTGTAGTTGCGGATCAGGTTGGAAAAAGTATGTGAACCCCTAGGCTAATGACTCCAAAAGTCAGGAGTCAGCTAACCTGGAGACCAATCAATGAGACGAGATTGGAGATGTTAGTTAGAGCTGCCTCACCCCATAGAAAACACACACAAAATGTCAGTTTTCCATTCACAAGAAACATTGCCTGATGTGAACCATGCCTCGACACAAATGAGATCTCAGAAGACTTAAGAATTGTTGACTTGCATAAAGCTGAAAAGGGTTACAAAAGTATCTCTAAAAGCCTTGATGTTCATCAGCCATTGGTATGACAAATTGTCTATAAATTGAGACAGTTCAGCACTGTTGCTACTCTCCCTAGGACTGGCCATCCTGCAAAGATTACTAAAAGAGCACAGCGCAGAATGCTCAATGAGGTTAAGAAGAATCCTAGAGTGTCAGCTAAAGACTTAAAGAAATCTCTGGAACATGCTAACATCTCTGTTGATGAGTCTACGATATGGAAAACACTAAACAAGGAAAGTGTTCATGGGAGGACACCACGGAAGAAGCCACTGCTGTCCAAAAAAAGTTTACAAACATGCACCTGGATGTTCCACAGTGCTACTGGCAAAATATTCTGTGGACAGATGAAACTACAGTTGAATTGTTCGGAAGAAACACACAACACTATGTGTGGAGAAAAAAAGGCTCAGCACACCAACATCAAAAACCTCATCCCAACTGTAAATTATGGTGGAGGGAGCATCATGGTTTGGGGCTGCTTTGCTGCCTCAGGGCCTGGACAGCTTGCTGTCATCGACGGAAAAATGAATTCCCAAGTTTTCAAGACATTTTGCAGGAGAAGTTGGGTGATGCAAGAAGACAACGACCCAAAACACAGAAGTAAATCAACAACAGAATGGCCTCAAAAGAAGAAATACGCCTTCTGGAGTGGCGCAGTCAGAGTCCTGACCTCAAACCGTTTGAGATGCTATGGCATGACCTCAAGAGAGCAGTTCACACCAGACATCCCAAGAACATTGCTGAACTGAAATAGTTTTGTAAAGAGGAGTTTTGAACAGAGAAATGTATCCTGACCGTTGTGCAGGTCTGATCCACAACTACAGAAAACATTTGGTTGAGGTAATTGCTTCCAAAGGAGGGTCAACCAGTTATTAAATCCAAGGGTTCACATACTTTTCCCACCCTGCACTGTGAATGTTTGCACAGTGTGTTCAATAAAGACATTACAATTTATAATTTGTGTGTTATTAGTTTAAGCAAACTGTGTTTGTCTATTGTTGTGACCTAGATAAAGATCAGATCAAATTTGATGACCAATTTATGCTGAAATCCAGGTATTTCCAAAGGGTTCACATACTTTTTCTTGCCATTGTACACAACTGAAATGCTGCTTTCTGACCCATCATTTCACCCTAATCATTAGATGTTTATTATCTCTAGAAATAATTTGGACTCACAATCAGATTAATGTGACTGTTAAACTAATGGTTGGTAATGGCTGACTATCGAGCTATAATCACGGAAATGCACTGAAATATGTGACCCGTTTGAGGTAACCAGGCGTATGTCGCAAGTCACGACTTCACAGAAGAGCCATTTAAAAAAATAAAACTTTTTTTTTTTCAAAATTCGTTTTTTTGGGCAGAAATGCCTTCTGGAACATGTGAACTTTCATGTGCCTTAATAATAATATTGTATGCCATCTGTAAATACGAATAACATTTAAAAATGACAAGCCTTGTTTAAGGATATGGCAGACATACGCCCCCTTTGGAGAGATTGGGTACCCCTAGTAAACTGGAAAAAAAATCTGTCAAAAATTGCTAATATATGCAAATAAAAATTATTATTGGATAGAAAACACTCTAAAGATTCTAAAACCGTTGGAATTATGTCTGTAAGTATAGCAGAACTCACAGGGCAGGCATTCTTCCAAACTAGTTTTTGTGGCCATGAAAGTTGGAGCAACTTTGACGTCATGGCCCCCACCCTTCCCAACCAGCTATGATTCTGGGGACACTTTCTATCTCTTCCGCTAGATGTCCTCTTTCATTAGAGCTTCAAATCGTTCAAATCCCGCGAGAATTGACCCTATGGGAGTGAAATTAGTGCGTGCCACGAGAGAATAGGCTGTGCGTATGGGCGCGAATTGGTCCCAGCCATTCCTTTGTTTCCAGCACTCAAGAGAAGGGCAGACGATGGCCGATTGAATTGAAGTTTGTTTTGCATGTCTAAAACATCATAAAGCTTGCTTCTGCACTTAGTTTGACCTGTTTAGTCGACATATAATGTGTAATTTTGAAGTTTTGATGCGCAACTTATCCGGACCAGAGGACGTTTTGGGTGCATTTCAGCTGATGTTATTAGCAGTAGCTAATACAAAGACGCAAGACTTGAAACCAAACGATGTATTGGGTAAGTATGAAGCCTTCCAGAACATTCTGAACGAAGACCATCGAAGGTAAGGGAATATTTATGCTTAAATCTGTGTTTCTGTTGACTCCAACATTACGTGGAAATGTAGCTTGGAACTGAGCGCTGTCTCAGCATATGGAATAGTGTGCGATTTCTGTAACGTTAAAAATAAATCTAACACAGCGGTTGCATAAAGAAGCAGTGTATCTTTCTAACTATATGTAGAACATGTATATTTAGTCAAAGTTTATGATGTCTATTTACGTTATCTTGCCGCGCTACATAGATTTCCTGCGGGCATTTTTGAGTAATTTCTGAAGGTGAACTCACTGTAAATGGACATTTATGGATATAAATGGCATATTATTGAAAAAAAAAAATATGTACTGTGTAATATGTCATATTTCTGTCATCTGATGAAGATTTTCAAAAGGTTAGTGAGCGATTTATTTTTTAATCCTGCGTTTGTTGATTGCATGTTTTGGCTATTGAAATGAGCTGTGTCTGGTGGTGGTTTTACATATATATGTGCTATGTTTTCGCCGTAAAACATTTTAGAAATCTGACTTGCTGGTTAGATGAACAAGATGTTTATCTTTCATTTGAGCTATTGGACTTGTTAATGTGTGGAGGTTAAATATTTTTAAGAATATTTTTGCGTTCCATGCGCCACCGTTTCAGCTGAACGTGGGAGGGTTGATTCCCAATTGGGAACCAGTATCGTAGACAGGTTAAGCCACAGAACAGTCAGCAACCTTCCCACTAGCCATGATATGCTGAGATAATGAGTGGGCTGGACATGCCAAGAGAGGAGTTCAGATTGGTCTGCCATATAGAAAGTTTCTGTCTATTTGAGCTGGTCAGTCTATGTTGGTAATCCTGTCGAACGCTGCTTTTTTATGTATCGTGTAGTGGATCTGCATAAGTGATGCTCTCCACTTTCTGGAGAATCGAGTTTTGAAATCAATGGAATTAGAGTATGATAGCTAAAGAGATAAAGAAAACACCTTGTCTCTGGATTACATCTTCAAACTAAAGGCAACCGTGGCATGGCATCCGTCATAGGGAGCCACGTCCATCATGCATGATGATGTATACAGGTAAGATAGCTAGCAACATTTTCCGATTTTACATGTTTCTAATTTTGAAAGTGGTTTAATTTCAAGCTAAAGTCTACTGTTAGCTAGCTAGCTAACATTAGCTGGCTGGATCCCTAGCTAATGTTATGTGTATGACGTTATTATTCATATCCCAGAACCGTTGGCTTGGCTAGTTAGAGCCTAATGTTAGCTCGCCTGCATTGAACCTGGTTGGTTAGCTCCCAGCAGATTAATGCAGGGTAGTAATGACATGATTTGGCACAATTGTTCATTGTTGTTTAACTAGCTAACGTTAGCTGGCTGGCTCGTTTTCTAAAGTTATGTGACGTGTGTGATCTTACACATTGTTTATCTAGCTAGGTTCATTGTTTACCTAGCTAGCTAGCTACATGTCTTAAGCTAAAGTGTAAAACACCCGTTGAATATGGCCGGTGTCCTTAAACGTCGGCAAAAAGACGTAATGACATTTTTGGCAGCTGAGCTGGTTAGGCTGTTTTCCTGTTTTCCAGAGTTAAACAAATCATCAGCCAGAGCGTCAAGTGTGCACTCTGAATGCTCCGAGAGTGAAACGAGATGGGTGGGGCTAAAGCATAAGAGGGTGTGAACGATGCTGAGCGGGTGTAGACAGAGAAGAGCTCTTCACTAGATACCAAAACATTCAAAGGCCATTTTCTCAAAAGTGAGTTTACAAGTTTATCAACTTTCAAAGCAGAATTACTTTTCCATTGTTCTTCAAAAATGCAGTGTATGCTATACCATTATACCATAGCTCTGAGTCTGTCCTAACATATTTAACTTCTTGACGCTACCCATCCCTGTCACAGGATCATTTTCGTCAGCAACCGCTGAATAGCATAGCGCAACAGTCAAATAATATTACTAAAAAATATTCATATTCATGAAATCACAAGGGCAATATTGCAAAACACAGCTTAGCCTTTTGTTAATCCACCTGTCGTCTCAGATTTTGAAATTATGCTTTACAGCGAAAAGCAATCCAAGCATTTGTGGAAGTTTATTGATAGCATAGCATTATGTACACTTAGCCATGAAAATCAGAAAAGCAATCAAATTAACCGTTTACCTTTGATGATCTTCAGATGTTTTCACTCACGAGACTCCCAGTTACACAACAAATGTTCCTTTTGTTCCATAAAGATTATTTTTATACCCAAAATACCAACATTTGTTTGTCGCGTTATGTTCAGAAATCCACAGGAAAGGGCCGTCACGACGACACAGATGGAAATTCCAAATAGTCTTCATGATGTCCACAGAAACATGTCAGACGTTTTTTATAATCATTCCTCGGGTAGTTTTTAAAATATATAATCGATAATACACTGCTCAAAAAAAATAAAGGAAATACTTAAACAACACAATGTAACTCTAAGTCCATCACACTTCTGTGAAATCAAACTGTCCACTTAGGAAACAACACTGATTGACAATACATTTCACATGCTGTTGTGCAAATGGAATGGACAACAGGTGGAAATTATAGGCAATTAGCAAGACACCCCCAATAAAGGAGTGGTTCTGCAGGTGGTGACCACAGACAGGCCAGTACATCAGGAGACGTGGAGGAGGCTGTAGGAGGGCAACAACCCAGCAGCAGGACCGCTACCTCCGCCTTTGTGCAAGGAGGAGCAGGAGGAGCACTGCCAGAGCCCTGCAAAATGACCTCCAGCAGGCCACAAATGTGCATGTGTCTGCTCAAACGGTCAGAAACAGACTCCATGAGGGTGGTATGAGGGCCCGACGTCCACAGGTGGGGGTTGTGCTTACAGGCCAACACTGTGCAGGATGTTTGGCATTTGCCAGAGAACACCAATATTGGCAAATTCGCCACTGGCGCCTTGTGCTCTTCACAGATGAAAGCAGGTTCACACTGAGCACATGTGACAGACGTGACAGAGTCTGGAGACGCCGTGGAGAACGTTCTGCTGCCTGCAACATCCTCCAGCATGACCGGTTTGGCGGTGGGTCAGTCATGGTGTGGGGTGGCATTTCTTTGGGGGGCTGCACAGCTCTCCATGAGCTCGCCAGAGGTAGCCTGAGTGCCATTAGGTACCGAGATGAGATCCTCAGACCCCTTGTGAGACCATATGCTGGTGCGGTTGGCCCTGGGTTCCTCCTAATGCAAGACAATGCTAGACCTCATGTGGCTGGAGTGTGTCAGCAGTTCCTGCAAGAGGAAGGCATTGATGCTATGGACTGGCCCGCCCGTTCCTCAGACCTGAATCCAATTGAGCACATCTGGGACATCATGTTTCGCTCCATACACCAACGCCACGTTGCACCACAGACTGTCCAGGAGTTGGCGGATGCTTTAGTCCAGGTCTGGGAGGAGATCCCTCAGGAGACCATCCGCCACCTCATCAGGAGCATGCCCAGGCGTTGTAGGGAGGCCATACATGACTTGTTTTAAGGACATTACATCAAAGTTGGATCAGCCTGTAGTGTTGTTTTCCACTTTAATTTTGAGTGTGACTCCAAATCCAGACCTCCATGGGTTGATAAATTTGATTTCCATTGATAATTTTTGTGCGATTTTGTTGTCAGCACATTCAACTATGTAAAGAAAATGAATATAATATAAATTAATATTTCATTCATTCAGATCTAGGATGTGTTATTTTAGTGTTCCCTTTATTTTTTTGAGCAGTGTAGTACTACCCAATCCACTTGTATATAGAGGTGATATATCTCACTATAGGAACAGACACCACACTAGGACCTCCAGGTGTGTCCTAGGTCAGTAGTGTAGGAGCTTTCTTAGTTCTTAGAGATCGTCTTATCTCTGCTTCTGCTTCCTTAATTTGTCTTGAGTTGTCTGCAACTGAATCTGATTTCTTAACCTCATTTGTTCTATACATTTCCTCAGCTTCAGTTGCTTCTTCAGTTTTATTTGTTTCTTCAGTCGACTTTATTTTTCTTCTCCTGTTCTCGCGTTAGGTTCTCCAGTCATTACCTTCCATGTACTGTCCAAGTCTAAACTGTATGTTTCTGACGTTTCTTCATCTTCTTTGTCATTTGACTTTCAAAGGCATAGAAGCCCAGCGATCCACCAACTTGTGCTTTCCTTTCAGTCCTAGATTCCATATCAGGACTGTGTCTCTATGTATAAGATGGGAGTAGCGAATCTGCTGATTATATCTTTGTTTGTTTCCTTTGTTCTGTTCGTCAGCAGTGGTCTGTATGCAACTTGCATCTCTTTCCTCATGTCTGACACATACTTCAGGTAAGTCTTCTCTGATGCTCCATCACTTGAGACTCTGAAGAACAAGTCTATAGGTAACCTTGCTTCAATAGCAAACATGAGAAAGTACGGAGAGTTTCCGGTTGCTTCATTCTGAGTGCAACTGTACACATGTACAAGACCTCCAATATGCTGACTCCATTTTCTCTTTCTCTTTGGATCCAGTGTTCCAAGCATGTTCAACAACAATGTTCTATTAAATCTCTCAGGTTGTGGATCTCCCTGGGGATGGTACGGTGTTGTTCTTGACTTCTCGACTCCAAGCATGCTCAACATTTAATGTATAAGCAGACTCTCAAAATCTCTTCCCTGATCAATGCATTCTTTGGGATAGACCGTAATGGATGAAGTACTTTTCCAACAACACTTTTGTGACCTTGGATGCTTTCTGATCCTTAGTAGGAAACGCTTGAGCATATCTGGAATAGTGATCTGTAATGACCAGGACATTCACTGTGTTACTGGAATGTGGTTCAATGGACAGGAAATCCACGCAGACAAGATCCAAAAGGGTCATCACTATGTATATGAGACAATGGAGCAACTCTCTTGGGTAGTTTTTCTCTGGATACAGCGAGCACAGGACTTGCAGTAGTGTTCGACATCCGATTTCCTACGTGGCCAGTAGAAACGGTCTCTTACTAATTCATAAATCTTGCCGAATCCCAGATTACCTGAGTCATTGTGTAATGACTTCAACACCACTTCTGTAAACATCTCTGGCATAAGTAACTGAGTGTGACGAGGTCTATGCGGAGAACTGGTAATCCTGTATAGCACTCCATCTTCAAACTTTAATTTCTCCCATTCTCTCAGGAGTAGAGGTAGCTGGATGTCCGGTCTCCATTACTCTTGTGACATCACCCTTCACTAGAGCAGACCACACCTCACCAATACAGGGATCTTCTTGTTGAGCAGCTGACAGCTCATTGGACTCAACCTTGGCAGCTGATGAGCACTCAACATAGTCAGATTGCAGTATACTTGAGAATTGGCATGCATAGAAGAACCCAATTGGTCAAACACTCTGTCTTGAGATGATCGATGAATCAGTCTGATCACAGTGGAAATCTGGCACATGGCTCTCACGCATTATGCGGCAATGTTTCTCCAATCTGGTTCCATTTCGGATTTCAGCATCAATGTTCTGTTTTCCCAGCATGTACTTAAGACTAAAGTCGTAGGTACACAACGCAAAAAGACAACAGTGACCAGTAGCATCCAGTTTTGCTGAGGTCAAGACATATGTCAGCAGATTGTTGTCTGTTCTCTCCTCAAACATTGATCCGTATTGCTAATCGTGCATTCTTTTAATGACGGCCCACTTTAATGCTAGGTATTCAAATTCATAGGGAGGGTAATTATACTCAGACAGGGATAAACTTCGATTGACGAATGCAACTGGACGCAGATGTTGATCCTTGTCTTCTTGGTACAATACTCCACCTAACCCTTCACCGCTTGCATCAACATGTAGTACATATGGCTGTTGAGGGTTTGCAAAAGCCATCAATGGAGCTTTAGTGAGGCTTTCCTACAGTTTCTCAAAGGCCATTTGAAGTACTCTTTGTCTGTTCTTTCCTTGGGCTTCCTTCCTAGGGATGGTAACCATGCAGGAGATGTAGTCTTTCACAACTATTCTATAATACCCACAGAATCTGAGAAAAGAACACAAAGTAGACACAGTGTCTGGTCTCGGCCATGTGGTTACTGCTTTGATCTTTGATGGGTCTGTAGCCACTCCATCCTGTGATACTATGTGTCCCACATAGTTGACTGACGCTTGGCAGAATTGACACTTGTCCAAAGACAACGTCAGTCCTTCTTCTTTCAAGTGATCCAACACTGAGAAGACTCTCTTCGTGTTCTTCCAGTGTCTGTCTGAACACTATCAGATTGTTGAAGTACACTAGAACTTCGAGCAGGTTCATGTCTCCAATGGTCTGTTCAATAACACGTTGAAAAGTTGCTGGTGCTCCTGACACACCCTGCGGCATCCTCTCAAATGGATAAAATCCAGCCGGACATATAAAAGCAGTCTTCTCTTTGTCAGCTTCACTCACCGGTATTTGATCATATCCAATTCTGAGATGAAAAACGCTGAACCACTTGCTTCCATTCAAATTGGTCAGGGCATTTTCAATTTGCGGAACGGTTTATTGGTCAGAAACTGCACTTCTGTTGAGTGTTCTTCCTCACCACTACAATCCGCGATGCATAGAAGCTTCTCGACGGAGAGATGATTTCAACATCTTTCAGGTTCTTCAGATGTTTCCTTACATCTTCCACATCAGCTGGGGACAGCCGTTGAGACCTCTCCCTAAACGGTGTGTCATCAGTGACTCGAATGGTATGGCAAGTACTCATGGAACAACCAACATCAAACTCATGAGTTGAAAAAACATTTTCATTCCATCATATTGTTAGTTAACCTCTTTTTTAATTCTTCAGATTAAAGGTGAGTCACTGAAGTTGAATGAAAAAGTCAGCTTCTCAGGTAAGTTGTCCTTACTCCTCTCAGGGGCAGCAGGAACAGGAGCTACATCTACAGGAAAAGGTAAGCAATGGGTATGCCACGTTTTAAGGTTATCTGCCTTGACAATACATTCCTGACTTTAACTGTTATTCTTCTAGACGACACAACACTAGACGTCTGAATTTCAGGTCGAACAATATGTGTTTCTGGAAACCGTGAATCTTCTGGACACTGGGATTCTTCAGGCCCATCGACCAAAACGGTCTGAGTACAAGGTGATGCAGGAAACGTTGTAATCCTGGTGACTGTTGCTAGTCCACCAGGGGGCAATGTTACAGATTTTGTCTGTGAAAACCATACTGTTCCTTTTTTTTCTGCTCATCAACATCAGTTGGTATCTCTTTCATCTACTCATAAGCCTCTTTGATAACAGGATGAACTCATAGTGTGCATAGGAAATCTTCACCTCCTTGCTCTTCGCAAACCATCATCATCCTTCTCATCACAGAAGTGGTTGTACCAACCAGGATAGAGACTTCACCTTTCACGGCTAGGTCTGGACAAACCAACACAAGTGCTTCTATGGTCTCTGCTACACCTACTACTGATCCTAAAAACTCCAACTTCAACTACAAATAAAGCCATCATAGGGGTATTGCTCTAAGCTAAGGCCCCAAATCTCCAAGGGTTCAATGGGCTTTAACCTGTCTAGGACTAACCCCGTTCCACTAGCAGAACCCCTCGCCGTCAGCCAATGAAATTGCAGGGCGCCAAATACAAATCAACAGAAATCTCATAAATCAAATGTCTCAAACATTAGGCACCATTTGGTATTAGGCACCATTTTAAAATGGTAAATAAAATACAATTCTCTTTAATCCAGCCACAGTATCTGATTTCAAATATGCTTTACAGCGAAAGCTCCACAAACTATTATGTTAGGTCACCACCAACTCACAGAAAAACCCAGCCATTTTTCCAGCTAAAGAGAGGAGTCACAAAAAGCACAAAGAGATAAAATTCATCACTAACCTTTGATGATCCTCATCAGATGACACTCATAGGACTTCATGTTACACAACACATGTATTTTTTGTTCGGAAAAGTTCATATTTATGTCCAAAAATCGTATTTTCCATTGGCGTGTTACGTTCAGTAGTTCCTAAACATGCAGTGATATTGCAGAGAGCCACATGAATTCACAGAAATACAAATGTTGATGATAATACAACTACTATACATGGAACTTTAGATACACTTCTCCTTAATGCAGCCGCTGTGTCAGATTTCAAAAAAACTTTATGGAAAAAGCATAATCTGAGAACTGCGCTCAGAGCCCAAACCAGCCAGAGAAATATCCGCCATAGCATTATAAATATTCACTTACCTTTGATGATCTTCATCAGAATGCACTCCCAGGAATTGCAGTTCCACAATAAATGCTTGTTTTGTTCGATAATGTACATCATTTATGTCCATTTATGTCCAATAGCTTCTTTTGTTAGGGCGTTTGGAAACAAATCCAAAAGTGCGATCTGGTCCATTCGGACGAAACGTTCAAAAAGTTATATTACTATTAAAGAAACTTGTCAAACTAAGTATAGAATCAATCTTTATGATGTTTTTATCATAAAAGTTCAATAATGATCCAACAGGAGAATTCCATTGTCTGTAGAAAAGCCATGGAACGCAGGTTGCTCTAAGGGCAGACCCCTTAGTCAAACAGCTCCCATCCGGCCCCCCTTCACATGAGCAGTCTGAAACAACGTTCTAAAGACGGTTGACATCTAGTCGAAGCAGCTCCCATCCCACTGTCTATTCGATAGGGGTGAGTTAAACTACAAGCCACTTCCTGTTTGGATTTTTTCTCAGGTTTTTGCATGCCATATGAGTTCTGTTATACTCACAAGACATCATTCAAAACAAATTAGAAACATCAGGGTGTTTTCTATCCAATGCTACTAATAATATGCATATATTAGCATCTGGGACCGAGTAGGAGGCAGTTCACTCTGGGCTCCCTTACTCCCTATCCCAAACAAGTTAATGGCACTTGTTGTAAAAGTATCTGAGAGTAGGGTAATCTGAGTCCCACTTACTAGTAAAGCTTTAGCATAGATGCCTTCAATCTGTATGTGAACAACAGCAATAGGGCCCACTGAGCCGAAAGATAGCATATATTTTGCTTCTTGTTTCCTGTTGCACTTGGTGGAACGTATCTTCACCGGGACGTCAGGCCGCTCCTTTATTGCGCCCACGGTAGTTTCCCATTGACCGTGTCTGGCTGATGAGACACTTGTTGACTTTCCACAGATTTTCTTCGCCCTCACAGTCTCGTTTGAAGTGTCTATCCTCTCCACATTTATAGCAGAATATACCAGGTCGGCCTTCACCCTTAGTGGGGCCTTGAGATGGATCAGCAATCTTCCTTCTGACTTTGAATGCGCAATCTCCCTTCTGACTTTGAATCTGTCTTCTGAGTGAGTGTGTCAGGTTTCAGCCATTCAGTTCTTTCCTCAGCAGCTCCATGTCAGTGTTGACCTCTGTGGGTGCAGCAACAACTGGAGTGACAGCTGATGACATCACAACACTTGTGGGAACAGTCCTGTTTTGAATCATATCTTCCTCCTCCCTTAACTTGTGAAGCAGCTGAGAGAAGGTATGTGGATCACGCAGCTTGTAGGTTATCTGAATGCAAAGAGCAACCATGTCAGGTGACTGTGCACCTCTCACAATATGTTCAATGAGTTTGCTATTCATCTCAGACAGTTCAAAACCACCTTTGCGAAACACACAGTGCAGCAGTTTGTTCCATCTCAGCAGATGTACGCTCGTGGGCAGTGTTCGGAAGTCCGGGTGAATGACATGCCCAAAGTAAACCGATTGTTACTCAGGCCCAGAAGCTAGGATATGCATATACAAACACACTGAAGTTTCTAAAACTGTTAAAATAATGTCTGTGAGTATAACAGAACTGATATGGCAGGTGAAAACTGAGGAAAATCCATCCGGAAAATGTATTTTTGAGGTCACAGGCCATTTCAATGCTAGCCTATGGGAAAAACAAATAGATAGGACCCAGATTGCAGTTCCTATGGCTTCCACTAGATGTCAACCGTCTTTAGAAAGGGTTTCAGGCTTGTTTTTTGAAAAACAAAGAAGTAGTTGTAGTTTTTCCAAGGTGTCCCTCATTAGAAAAGTAGTCTTGTTGCACGCGTGAATGAGGTGCACGCTCTTTGTTATTTATCTTCCCTATTGAACATACTGTTCTTGTCTTAAATTTTATCATTTAGATATTCGAGTACCTGAGGATTAATTAGACCCATCATTTGACTTGTTTGGACAAACTTTATCGCAACATTTTTTGATTTGTTTGTATGCATGTGTCAGATTCTCCCTCTGAGAGGTGGGTGTGGAGTCAGCCGCAGGAGAGCAAGAATATCCAAGAAGGGCATTTCATTACTGTCCACCAACACAACAGGCACAGGACCACAAACGTAGCCACAAGAACACAGGAATGCAGTTTAGTAAACAAAACGGAGGAAACACTCCTCTGCTAAACTAACATGCGGGCAAAACGTTCCAGTGAAAAAATACACCAGCTTAATTAACAGTTAAAAAAACGCAACCCAAACCAACGACAGTAAACAAACAATCCCATACAAAACCTGGCGGGTAGGGCGAGATTAAATACCCCACTGGTTAACTAAACCAGACACAGGTGAACACAAGACAAACAAAACCAAACGAAAAAGGGATCGGTGGTAGCTAGTAGGCCGGCGACGACGACCGCCGAGCGCCGCCCGAACAGGGAGAGGAGCCACCTTCGGTGGAAGTCGTGACAGCGTGTTGAACGAGTGGATTGCTGAAATCAATGGCGCCAACTAAACTGACTTTTTTTGGATATAAAGAGGGACTTTATCGAACAAAACAACCATTCATTGTGTAGCTGGGATTGCAAACAGAGGAAGATCTTCAAAAGTAAGTGATTTATTTTATTGCTATTTGTGATTTTGTGATGCCTGTGCTGGTTTGAAAAAGTATTTTGATGTGGGGCACTGTCCTCAGATAATCTCATGGTATGCTTTCGCCGTAAAGCCTTTTTGAAATCTGACAACGCGGTTGGATTAACAAGAAGTTAAGCTTTTAAACGATCTAAGACACTTGTATTTTCATTAATGTTTAATATTAAGATTTTTGTATTTTGAATTTCGCCCTCTGCAATTTCACCGGATGTTGTCGTAGTGGCACGCTAGCGGGACTCCGATGCCAAAGAGGTTTTTAAGGAAAAAAATAAGAAGTTCATAAGTGCTATTCCTCAGAATTTTCTTAGGAATTTATAGTTTTCTTAGGGACTTAAGAACTTTGTAAACATCTTCTTATGTGGCATTGACATCAGTGACGTGCTTGAAACCAATAAATGTGAAAGGGATGACAGAATTTGGCCCACTATAATAAAGTGTTGATATTCCCATTTTATTCCATTTATTTTTTTCCTTTTGTCTCGAGAATAAAACATTTTTAGTTGGCTCGTTAACCCTTTATACACACACAAAAATGGATAATCATGGAAAGTGCGATAAAAACTTCAGCAAACAAGAACTTGAAGTGATGGTGAAGGAAATAGAAGCCTGGAAAAGGTTGCTGTTGGGGAGACTCGATAACTGTGGGGTCACTGCAGAGACCAAAAAGAGAGGATGGGCGAGAGTGGCCGAGTCTATCTCTGCCGTTTGGGGATATGACGCCGTAAAATAGAAAAGTCAGCTGCTAAGAAGAAGGGAGCTGAGAGAAGCAGGGAGTTGAAGAAGACTCGACCATTCATGTGGCCCAGCTGGAGGAGAAGGTGTTTTCCATGATAGGAGACGTGGTAGAGGAATTGCGGTCTGGCATAGACTCGGGCTGTGCAACCCTTAAGTTAGCTATCTAGCTAACGTGTAACAACATTAGCTAATTAGCCAACATAGCTAACGACGTTAACGTTAGCTAAGTTCGCCAAGTTCTTCTTTGCAAATTGACATACTAACTCTAGCTATATAACATTTCTAGAAAATTGAAATATATTGTTAATTACTAGCTAGCTAGATAATGCATGTTTAATTTGTTTTCTTGCAGTAATTACATTTCTGGTAGCTAACTGTGTCTGAGGTAGTGGCGCAAGTAAACGTTCATGGTTGCAAAAGTATCCAGTAGTGCAGCTAAAGTTACACTTGTTTCCTTCTCTCCTCATATCGAGTCTACTGCTCTTGAAATGTTGCCATTCTGACACGATGTGTTTGACTTTCCAGAAATATCTAGAAGAAAAAGAAACGCACACCTATTAAGACGAGGTGCTGGCTAGCGTAGGAGAAAACTTGAAAACAAAAGAGAGCCGCACACTCTAGGAGCTTAGATGCAATAATTTAATTACCAACGTTTCGACAGCCAAGCTGTCTTCATCGGGGTATAATCACAAACACTGCGGGATGACTTGTTTATATAGTGTCAAAAGACACATGTGTCTGTAATCATGGCCAAGAGTGGCCTAATATCATTGGTTAAAATCAAATATTAAAATGTCATACAAAGAACAGCATACAAACAAATGTACAACATACAATCATAGATGAATTTGACTACACAAGCTTACGAACAATTACAATGGCAAAGTCACAATAATCACAAGAATGGCTTCAGATCAAAGTCTACGTTGAGACCGAAGGGCGCAAGGGTCTTTCAATGAAACTTTCCAGAAATAACACTGGACCTCATCCATATTCCCGAACCTGGATGTGGGAGCCATGGATCGTTATGATCATAAGACAGAAGAACAAGCAGAGGTAGGTGTTTGTTTGATTTCTCATTTAATATGTTTTATTATTATTCTGCAATAGGCCTACAACACATATCATTCCCACAACAGATTAATTGTATTTTCTCAACAGGTCATCACCAAAGACACGGAGGAGATGCGCCTGTTTCAGATCCTTATTCATCATGACACCCCAATGTACGAGCCAGTGCTACAACGGGCAAGGAAGCTTGCTGGTGTGGAGGAGATGGTGGCTGTCCAGAGGACGCTCCTGGGGGAGCTCATGTCCCTGCGCAGGGTGCAGGAGGTGCTACTGAAGGTGGAAGGTGAGAGATTAGCCCTGGAGAAGCGAAGGAGACTTGAAGATTATTATTCTAAAATAAATCTGTTTCGATATCATACAAACCTTTTTTGTCATGTGAATCTCCTCTTAATTACATAATTTCTTGCTTCAGCATTGCATCTACCAACAGCATTGTGGTCAGCGACAACATCCTGGTCAGGTACAGCTGGTGGAATGTCAGGTATATTGGGATATGGCATCCTGTATTGTATGCAGTTGTTATGCAAGATATATGCTGAGGTTATGATCTTGCATGTTTTTTCTGGGCTGTATAAAATAACTCCCCCAGAGTGGTCAATCTAGATTTAAGGACTCCGATAGATCCCTCTACTAAACTCCTCCATTTCATCTGAGCATGGTTGTAGTTCTCTTCTGCATCGCTGTTAGTGTTTAGGATTGGTGTCATGAGCCATGTTTTTTTTCATTTCATAAAGGATGTCTCAGCCTCCAGTACTTATGCTGCAGTAGTTTATGTGTCGGGGGGCTAGGGTCAGCCTGTTATATCTGGAGTATTTCTCCTGTCTTGTCCTGTGTGAATTTAAGTATGCTCTCTCTAATTCTCTCTTTCTTTCTTTCTCTCTCGGAGGACCTGAGCCCTAGGACCATGCCTCAGGACTACCTGGCATGATGACTCTTTGTTGTCCCCAGTCCACCTGGCCGTGCTGCTAATCCTGTTTCAACTGTTCTGCCTGCGGCTATGGAACCCTGACCTGTTCACTGTGATTACTATTATTTGACCATGCTGGTCATTTATGAACATTTGAACATCTTGGCCATGTTCTGTTATAATCTCCACCCGGTACAGCCAGAAGAGGACTGGCCACCCCTCATAGCCTGGTTCCGCTCTAGGTTTCTTCCTAGGTTTTGGCCTTTCTAGGGAGATGTTCCTAGACGTTCCTGGGGTTTTAGGCTGGTTTTCTGTACAGCACTTTGATATATCAGCTGATGTAAGAAGGGCTATATAAATAAATTGGATTTCTTTACCTAATAGCTATTATCAGGAATGTGACCTTCCTCAAACTTGATTCCCAGGGCCTAATTTGATACAATGAAGGAGTCATGTATGCTCCCAGGCCATTTGGCAACAACAATGTAGTCTACTCTTAATAGAGTAGACTACATTGCAGACTACTTGTGCATTAATAGAGTGGCATTTCTGAATGCAAATCTCTCATAAATGCAAAATATGATCAGCATTGTTGTGTGCTGCTGGTTATAACATGGCAATAAAGAAGAGAGAGAAAAGAGGGACCAGTTTAATGTTTTAACTGGGATGCTGCTGTTTTGCACATTGTTAGTTGTTTTTCTTTGATATGGTGCAATATTCTATTATTATGTTGTTCAGATTGTATTTGTTTAGAATTGTTAAATTTATATGCACTTTGCTTATATAAGGGCATCCTTATGTAAGGGCATTCTTATGTAAGGGCATTCTTTTTTACATTTCTTTCAATTAGTGGGATGCTGCAGTTAAGCAAATTGTTATTTATTTTTCTTTGATATGGTGCAATATTCTATTATGCTGTTCAGATTGTGTTCATTTTGAATGGTTAGATTTAAATGAACTTTGTTTATGTACATTAAAAGTTATACTTTAAATGCAAATGTTTAATATAATTATTTTTCATAACAGCCCAATGATTTCATTTTATAATTTCATTTAGAATTGTTTTAACACCAATCATAGTCAAACTATCCAAACTGTTTTACTTGAAAAAATACAAAACATATATTTTTTTAAGAGCCGTTTGGAAGCCAAAAGAGCCGGTTCTTTTTGGTGAGCTGAGCCGAACTGAAAAGAGCCGGAATTCCCATCACTACGAGGCCTCAGCAACAACAGAAAACCGCGTAGCCCTCTGCACACCACCCACGGTCCATCTTGATTGGCCCAAACGATCACACACCCTTCACGTGACAGAAACTGTCACAACATTTTTAATGTAACAGTACATACTAATTTAACCAACATAGGCACAACAACAAAAGCTGTAGTAAAACCTAGAGTTTATGAAAATAAAACAAATCTGATTAAATTAATACAAGGTATACAACACATACATCCACATATTATTATTAGTTCTAAATACATGTTTTAATATGGTATTGCATATGTGTACTTCTTTTTATTCTCCTTATAAACCGTGATTACACGTTGCATTAACATGTGGTTGTCGTCATGTGATCAAGATGATTCGATCACTATATATGATCGAGACTTGTTGCATCTACACATGGTAATAAAATGTGTCTCTAGCTGGCCACTGCATCTATATTGTGACCAGATTCCCTGTGCCCTCCATTTGTATAAATGAATCCAACCTGCCTTGAACCTACCCTTATCAAATCAAATCATATTTTATTTGTCACATGTGCCAAATACAACAGGTACACCTTACAGTGAAATGCTTACTTACAAGTCCTTAACCAACAATGCAGTTTTAAGAAAATACATTTTTTTTAAAGTAAGACATAAAAATATAAAATAATTAAAGAGCAGCAGTAAAATAACAATAGCGGTGAAATATACGGTGTTGGGGTAAATGAGGTAAATGTCCATGTAGGTAGAGTTATTAAAGAGACACGCTGTATAAATCGACAGAAAACAGCACACTTTTATAGGCAATAGTTTATACTCTCATCATTAGAGCCTACCTTTGTTATCCAGCTATATAAGACAAGCGTAATAGGCTCCTGTCCCGATAACCGCGACCTGTCCACCACCGTTCAAATACATGTTCAGAGAATCTCTCCCGTCCCTAAAAAAGTAATCACACAAATGAGCGGAGTGTCTGGATGTGTGAACAAAATATAATTGATGCATGGTATAAATAAAAATGACACTTTGGGCCCTTATGCAAACAGTAGAAATATAAACCGGTTAAAATACAGAGTAGGCTAAGCACATATCCGAATGGCGCAACGCATTAATTCAAATAGGTCTGTACGGGTTGATCTTTACGCATGGATGTTTACATACGATGTCTTCATAATTATGTTCATGATTGAAAAGGAAAATATTTTTAACTCTCTAAAGAAACTGACATATACAGTATAGTCCTTACAATGGACCACGCATGTAGAGCAAATACTATGGAGGGATAAAGTGTACATCTAAAAGTAGCCTAGTCCTTCCTGTTGTAGGCTACATTATATTGGAGAGCGTCATACATAAAGAGAAAGTTGTGCGCCTTTACGCATCAGTTTGGACACCTTCTGCACTTTACTGCTATACATAGATTTGTCTGGAAAATGCTCAAAGATTCACAGAATATCCTATAATAAACAGGACTGCATTATATACCAGAGATTGTTATTTTGTATACGGTTAGTCTGGTACAGCAACTGCCCCGCCCTCAACCGCAAGGCTCTCCAGAGGGTGGTGTGGTCTGCCCATCGCATTACCGTGGGCAAACTACCCACCCTCCAGGACACGTACACCACCCGATGTCACAGTAAGGCCAAAAAGAATCATCAAGGACAACAACCACTGCCTGTTCACACCGCTATCACCCAGAAGGCGAGGTCAGTACAGGTGCATCAAAGCAGGGACAGAGAGACTGAAAAACAGCTTCCATCTCAAGGCCATCAGACTGTTAAACAGCCATCACTAGCACATTAGAGGCTGCTGCCTATAGGCATAGACTAGAATTCACTGGGCACTTTAAGGAATGGAACACCAGTCACTTTAATAATGTTTACATATCTGGCATTACTCATCTCATATGTATATATTGTATTCTATACTATTCTACGCTATCTCATTCACTTAATAATGTTTACATATCTTGCATTACTCATCTCATATGTGTATACTGTATTCTATACTATTCTACTGTATCTTAGTCCGTTTCACTATGACATCGCTCGTCCATATGTATTTCGTCTTAATTAATTTCTACTTAGATTTGTGTGTATTGGGTGTACAACAAATTACACAACTGTATGTTGTGTAATTTGTTAGATATTACTTGTTAGATATTACTGCACTGTCGGAGCTAGAAGCACAAGCATTCTGCTACACCCGCAGTAACAGCTGCTTATCACGTGTATGTGACCAATAACATTTGATTTGATTTAAAGTAGAAAGGAAAGGAGGAACGCAGCGGACGTTGCACACGTATGCACATACCTCTTATTCAGATCACTCAACGACATCATTCAAAATACAATGATATCGTATCATGCAAAATGTTTTATCTTCACATTCAATCTATCTTGCAGGTTGTCACTAGTTTACAGCTATATAGTGCCTTCAGAAAAAATATCTACACCCCTTGTCTTTTTCCAAATGTTGTTGTTTTACTGCCTGATTTAGGATTTATTTTTAATTACAATATCATCCACCCTCAGAGGACACATATATATTTTTAGTTTTCACAGCTTTTCTGCTACATATACATACATTGTACTTTTAAAAACAGCAATCACATAACAATAATACATTACTAAACATAAACTCTTAATCCCACCCCTCAGCCACTCTCAGCCCATCCCACCTATCACCATAGACCACCCCTCAGCCACTCTCAGCCCATCCCACCTATCACCATAGACCACCCCTCAGCCACTCTCAGCCCATCCCACCTATCCCCATAGACCACCCCTCAGCCACTCTCAGCCCATCCCACCTATCACCATAGACCACCCCTCACCCACTCTCAGCCCATCCCACCTATCACCATAGACCACCCCTCAGCCACACTCAGCCCATCCCACCTATCACCATAAACCACCCTCGCTTGGTTTCCATGTGCCATATATTTGTCAATTGTGCTGTGATGTTTTACATTAATTTTGAGTCTTTCTAATCACATATTATCCACAGATTGTAAACTAAAGATGAAAACCTTTTTTATGAGTATTATTATGTTATTGATTGACAATATGGCTTTCCAAATCATCCAACACTGCTATTTGTAAGGTTAATTTTAAGTGAATGTTGTGATTTTTTAACCATTCCTGAACCTGTGACCAGATATATAGCATTATGTTAGTGGTAAGGATTTTGTATAATAATTTAAATGGAAAAACTCAGTTTTGAATCAAGTGTTGTTTTTTTTAATTAGTTCATATACCATGGAGATGTACATCTCTTCCAATTTATTTTGCAACCTGTATGGAGCAGCAGCCAACATTTTTTTCCTCAAATGAAACTGCCATATTTTTCCATTTATGCCAAACCTTTTGTATCTTTAATATACATAACCAGTCAAAAGTTTGCACACACCTTCTCATTCCAGGGTTTTTCTTTATTTTTACTATTTTCTACAATGTAGAATAATAGTGAAGACATCAAATCCATGAAATAACACATACTGTATGGAATTATGTAGTAACCAAACAAGAGTTAAACAACTCATAATATATTTTATATTTGAGATTCTTCATGGGAGCCAGCCTTTGCCTTGATGACAGCTTTGCACACTCTTGGCATTCTCTCAACCAATAATAAAAATACCTTATTTATAAACAGCAAATCCACAGTAAAAGGAACATGACAACCCGCTTGGATTTTGCCAAAGGCCACCTAAAGGACCCAGACCATGGGGATGTTTTTCAGTGGCAGAGACTAGTCAGGATTGAGGGAAAGACGAACGGAGAAAAGTACAGAGAGATCTTTGATAAAAACCTGCCACAGAGCGCTCAGGACTTCAGACTGGGGTGAAGGTTTATCTTCCAACAGGACAACGACCCAAGCACATAGCCAAGACAATGCAGGAGTGGCTTGGGGACAAGTCTCTGAATGTCCTTGAGTGGCCCAGTCAGAGCCCGGACTTGAACACGATCGAACATCTCAGGAGAGACCTAAAAATAGCTGTTCGGCAACGCTCTCCATCCAACATGACAGAGCTTGAGAGGGTCTGCAGAGAAGAATGTAGTGTCATTCCCAAGAAGACTCGAGGCTGTAATTGCTGCCAAATGTTCAACAATTTCTGAAAACCTGTTTTTGCTCTGTCATTATGGGGTATTGCGTGTAGATTGATGAGGATTAAATCATTTTTTAAACATTTTAGAATAAGGCTGTAACATAACAACATGTGGAAAAAGTCAAGGGGTATACATAGTTTTTGAATGCACTGTAAGTCAAGGGTTATGAATACTTTCTGAAGGCACTGTAGATAGTCTCTCCCTTTACTGAACACAGACAGACGAATTCCAATGCAAACTCACAATTACTACCAAACAGGTTTTTATATCTCCTTTAAAACCTTTCAACTACTTGTATTCGTTTGACAACGTTGATCTAGACATAGATATATTCCTTTGTCTCTCTATCTTCATCACATTCCACTAAAAACAAAGCTTTTTAAAAGTAGGCTACAGTACTACGTGCACCACTATTAATATTGCTCTATTTTATTTGCATATGACGGCAAAATCCTATTGTCCTATCCAGTCATGCTCTGAATGTGTCTTTGTTTGCCATTGCTATTCTGTATCCCACCCACACATACACCCGCACCGTGAAAATACACCAATGTATTATTGTGAATGCCTTCATAGAGTACAGATAATGACATAGTTAGAATTACCACGCCATGGAGATAATTTTTGTTGTTGTTGGGTTAAGGTTGAGAGAAAGACCACACCTCACATAGTTATGGCTGATATGAGGTGCTTAGGTAAACCCGTAGACACAGTCCACGTAGACTTAGTATAGTCCAACCGGATTGTCCACCCATACTGTACAGTTCACCCATAAATTGTAAAGGACAGAATGCAGGTAAATTGACAGTGGTGTGTTGTGACAAGTATTAGTATCTCAGGTGTCTATCAGGTTCTGTTCCGATCCCTGATTTGTTTGTGTCCTCTCTACCTCCAGCTCAGTCTCTACTGTGAGCCTGGTGTACTGTATGTCAAATTCTCCAAACATGTACTGGCAGAAACATTATGACACACTCGTATGATAGGGGAATTATCTTTTCTGGTTGAACATACCGGTGAATGAACACATTCTTTAAACACATTGACTGGAATATACACTACATGACCAAAAGTATGTGGACGCCTGCTCGTCAAACATCTCATTGCAAAATCATGGGCATTAATATGAAGTTGGTCCCCCCTTTGCTGCAAAAACAGCCTCCACTCTTCTGGGAAGGCTTTCCACCAGATGTTAGAACATTGCTGCATGGACTTGCTTCCAAGAGCATTACTGAGGTCGGGGACTGACGTTGGGCAATTACACCTGGCTTGCAATCTGCATTTCAATTCATCCGAAAGGTGTTCGATGGGGTTGAGGTCAGGGATCTGTGCAGGCCAGTCAAGTTCTTCCACACCGATCTTGACAAACCATTTCTGTAAGGACCTCGCTTTGTGCATGGGGGCATTGTTATGCTGAAACAGGAAAGGGCCTTCTCCAAACTGTTGCCACAAAGTTGGAAGAACAGAATTGTCTAGAATATCATTGTATTCTGAAGCATTACGATTTCCCTTCACTGGAACTAAGGGGCCTAGCCCGAACCATGGAAAACAGCCCCAGACCATTATTCCTCCACCACCAAACTTTAGACTATGCCAGAGTCCAATGGCGGTGAGCTTTACATCCCTCCAGCCGACGCTTGGCATTGCGCATGGTGATCCTAGGCTTGTGTGCGGCTGCTCGGCCATGGAAACCCATTTGATGAAGCTCCCAGCGAACAGTTATTGTGCTGACGTTGCTTCCAGAAGCAGTTTGGAACTCGGTAGCGAGTGTTGCAACCGAGGACAGACAATTGTTATGCGCTACGCGCTTCAGAATTCCCGTTCTGTGAGCTTGTGTGGCCTACCACTTCGCTGCTGAGCCGTTGTTGCTCCTAGACGTTCCACTTCACAATAACTTTTTTCAATCTTTACTAATGATATGCCACAGGCTTTGAGTAAAGCCAGTGTGTCTATGTATGCAGACGAGTCAACGCTATACACGTCAGTTACCACAGCAACTGAAATGACTGCAACACTTAACAAAGAGCTGCAGTTAGTTTCAGAATGGGTGGCAAGGAATAAGTTAGTCCTAAATATTTCAAAAACTCAAAGCATTGTATTTGGGACAAATCCTTCACTAAACTATAAACCTCAACTAAATCTTTTAATAAATCATGTGGAAATTGAGCAAGTTAAGGTGATTTAATTGCTTGGAGTAACCCTGGATTGTAAACTGTCATGGTCAAAACATACAACAATAGCTAAAATGGGGAGAAGTCTGTCCATAATAAAGCGCTGCTCTGCCTTTTTAACAACACTATCAACAAGGCAGGTCCTATAGGCTCTAGTTTTGTCACACCTGGACCACTGTTCAGTCATGTGGTCAGGTGCCACAAAGAGGGACCTCGGATAATGACCATTGGCTCAGAACAGGGCAGCATGGTCGGCCCTTAAATGTACACAGAGAGATAACATTAATAATATGCATGTAAATCTCTCATGGCTTAAAGTGGAGGAGACATTGACTTCATCGCTACTTGTGTTGACATGATGAATGCATCCTGTTTAAACTACTAGCACACAGCTCGGACACTCATGCATACCCCACAAGACATGTTACCAAAGGTCTCTTCACAATCCCCAAGTCAAGAACAGACTATGAGAGGCGCACAGTACTACACCGAGCCATGACTACATGGAACTCTATTCCACATCAAGTAACTGATGCAAGCAGTAAAATCAGAAAAAAAAACAGATAAAAATACACCTTATGGAACTCTACACACTCGTACACATGGATTTTGTATTGTAGATACAGTATGTAATAGTAGAGTAGTGGCCTGAGGGAACACACTTTGTGTTTTGTGAAAAGTGTTATGAAATATAATGTCATGTAATATTTTTAATTGTATATAACTGCTTTAATGTTTCTGGACCCCAGGAAGAGTAATGGCGATCCTCAATGAATACAAATACAAACAGCACTTACAGTTGACCGAGGCAGCTCTAGCAGGACAGACATTTTACGAACTGACTTGTTGGAATGGTGGCATCTTATGAAGGTGCCACATTGAAAGTCACTGAGCTCTTCAGTAAAGCCAATCTACTGACAATGTTTGTCTATGGAGATTGCATGGCGGTGTCCTCGATTTTATACACCTGCCAGCAATGGGTGTGGCTGAAAATAGCCGAATCCACTAATTTGAAGACGTGTCCACATACTTTTGTATATATAGTGTATGTCGCTCGACTGTGAAGTCTGCAACCTCAACCCCCATGCCGTTCCCTTCCCTTCAAATGACTTTGCCCAATCAATTCCATAAAGAGATGTGTAGGTCAGGTGAGTACAGGAGGGATATCTGGTGGTAGAGGAAACCAGAAACAATGTTTCTCTGTCACATACTCTCTAAATGTATCCGACCGATTCATCTTACAGTTAGAATATTTGCAATGTTTTACAAGGCGGCATTGTTAGCCTGCCAAGGATATCATTGCACTGCCTTGCTGGATGCAACACAAAGTGAAATGGAGAGGCACTGCTTAAACTGAGTATGGATGCAGCCAAACTAAGTTAAGTGCCGAAAGTAGGCCTGGTGGCATGACTTGTTCGTCGATGAGAAGCCAAGTGAACTTTTAACTGAAGAGTGAGAGGTGCACCTTTACTTTCTGTACATGGGTGCAACACAAGCCCAGCATCATCTCCAGTGCTGTGCTCTTAGCCCAGTTTAGGATAGAATTGTGAGATGTCTACCCCCGAGTTTAATCCATTTCAAAGCTGCTTCTGATAGTATGTTATTGGTTCTACTACTGGTGGTGGTGCTAGTGTTGTTGGCATCAGTTACAATGTTCTTGGTTCTAGTTTGAGTATTATCTAGTATTTAGTTCGAGATTCTAGTTGTAGTAGAGTGAAACTGGTGGTTTTAGAGTGTCATTGGCATCAGAATGTTGTTGATTCTAGTGTCTTTTCAGAGGTTCTAATTCTAGTAGAATATGGTTATAGTGCTAGTATCATCCTGTAGAGCTGTAGACCACCTGGACTAGGGTGGTGAAGAAGATGGATTCTGACATTTTCATCCTTCCAGCTGGGCATATGGCAACCTGGAAGACATAGCTAAGTAGAGTTAATAGGTAATAGATTTTCACCGTGCACTGTCTAATCTCGTCACCCAATCACTATTAATGTGTATAGTTTTTAACCACACCACATTATAGAGATCATTTACATTTCACACATCAGTCTCGTTATTGTCTTCTGCTAATATGAAGATATGCCGTGCATTCAGTAAAGTATTCAGACTTTTTCCACATTGTGTCACGTTGCAACCTTATTCTAAAATGAATTAAATCATTTCTTCCCTCATCAATCTACACACAATAGCCCATAATGACAAAGCGAAAACAGATGTAAAAATTGTTGAGCAAATGTATAAAAAAACAAAACAGAAATACTTGAAAGAAAGAAAGAACTTGGTCAAGGAGTTGACCAAGATCCCGATGTTCACTCTCACAGAGCTCTAAAGTTCTTCTGTGGATATGGGAGAATTCTCCAGAAAGAACCATATCTGCAGCACCATCAATCAGGCCTTTATGGAAGAGTAGCCAGAAGGAAGCCACTGCTCAGTAAGAGGCACATGGCAGCCCGCTTGGAGTTTGCCAAAAGGCCCCTAAAGGCTCTCAGACGATGAGAAACAACATTCTCTGGCCTGATGAAACCAAGATTGAACTCTTTGGCCTGAATTCCAAGTGTCACGTCTGGAGGAAACCTGGCAGCATCATGCTCTGGGGATATGTTTCAGCAGCAGGGACTGGAAGATTAGTCAGGATCGAGGCAAAGATACAGAGAGATCCTTGAAGTAAACCTGCTCCAGATCACTCAGGATCTTAGACTGAGGCGAAGGTTCACCTTCCAACGGGACAACGACCATAAGCACACAGCCAAGACAACACAGAAGTGGCTTCGGGACAAGTCTCTGAATGTCTAGGCGTAACCTTTGCCTGTCTGCAAAGGTTTGCCTGTCTGCCCAAGCGCTCGAGTAACTGCACCTCTACTTATACACATTTGGGGTAACAATAAGCAAACAATAAAATGCTCGTCCAGAAGCTCTCCCTCGCCCTCCATTTGGCAAGTCTGACCATAATTATATCCTCCTGATTCCTGATTACAAGCAAAAACTAAAGCAGTACCAGTGACTCGCTCAATACGAAGGTGGTCAGATGAGGCAGATGCTACGCTACAGGTCTGTTTTGCTAGCAAAGACTGGAATATGTTCTTGGATTCATCCAATGGCATTGAGGTGGTATGGTATACCAACCAGAATCCATGGATTACAGGCAACATCCACATCGAGTTTAAGGCTAGAGCTGCCGCTTTCAAGGATCGGGACACTAATCTAGATGCTTATAAGAAATCACGCTACGCCCTCAGACTAACCATCAAACAGCCAAAGCGTCATTACAGGATTAAGATTGAATCCTACTACACCAGCTCTGACGCTCGTCGGATGTGGCAGGGCCTGAAAACTATTATGGATTACAAAGGGAAACCCAGCTGTGACCTGCCCAGTGATACGAGTCTACCAGACAAGCTAATTGCCTTTTATGCTCGCTTTGAGGCAAGCAACACTGACGCATGCATGAGAGCACCCATTGTTCCTGACGACTGTGTGATAGCGCTCTCGGTAGCCGATGTGAGCAAGACCTTTAAACAGGTCAACACTCACAAAGCCGCAGGGCCAGACGGATTACCAGGACGTGTACAGTACTCAAAGCATGCACGGACCAACTGTCAAGTGTCTTCACTGACATTTTCAACCTCTCCCTGACCGAGTCTGTAATACCTACATGTTTCAAGCAGACCACCATAGTCCCTGTGCCCAAGGAAGCGAAGGTACCCTGCCTAAATGATGCCCCATAGCACTCACATCGGTACCCATGAAGTGCTTTGAAAGGCTGGTCATGTCTCACATCAACAGTATCATCCCGGATACCCTAGACATCCCGGATATCCTTAACAGCTTCTACCCCAAGCCATAAGACTGCTGAACAATTAATGAAATGGCCACCCAGACTATTTACAATGACACCCTCCCCTCCATTTGTTTTTTACACTGCTGCTACTCGCTGTTTATTATCTAAGCATAGTCACTCCACCCCTACCTACATGTACAAATTATCTCGACTTACATCTACCTCTGCACAAGCATTTCACGGTAAGGTCTACATCTGTTGTATTCGGCGCATGTGACGAATAAAGTTTGATTTGATTTGAGGGACAGGTGGGACCAATTTCAAGTGCCAATTGGTTGCAGAACCTGGAAGGGGAAGTATTGGTGTTGAATCACCATCCCTAGCTGGTGCCTGTAGAGCTGTCCATAGTGTTGACTCACTTTGGCCTCTCGAGCCCTCTGGAGCTGACCACGGTCTTGCTCCTTCCTTTGTAGCTCCCTGCTGGCCCCCATGTTGCCAGATATGTAAATGTGATATTTCATTTTTTAAATGTAAATACATTTGCTCTGTCATTATGTGTAGATTGAGGAGGGAAAAAAACAATTTAATCCATTTTATAATAAGGCTGTAACGTAACAAAATGTGGAAAAAGTCAAGGGGTCTGAATACTTTCCAAATGTAATTTGCTTGCAGAATGTTATGGTATTGTTTTCTTCTGAGCTCTTCTGCAAGCAAGTTCAAACTGAAAATGTTGAAATTTATTTTTCAACAAAACATCTGATTGTTTAATCATATTTGTTTAATATTTGTCTCTCGTCTATCAACACCCAAGAGTGAAAGCCAAATCCAGGCAGTCAACAGAGTTTCGGCTTTCATTCTCTCCGTCAACACTCACACAAATAAATTCCTCTATGAACAGACATTCCTGAGCGATGATACCAGACATGCCATCTGTCTGTCATCACTCCCAGTCTGGATACTATCATAGTTGGCGAAGAAAATGGAGGAGAAATGCTTGTGTTCAGTCTGATGTCTAATGAAGACAACTGTCTGATGACTTGAGTGGGTTATATATCACTCATACTGTATACAACTAGCAGAAACAAAAAGCTCAATTAAGAACAAAAAGCTTAATTTAGAAGTCAGTGTGACATGAAGTTTGAATGCTTGGGTATTAAATAAATACCTGACAATATAGGAACAAGGAAGTATTGGCCAGGAAAGCAAAAATGGGGAAATAGGTTTGTATTTCTTCAAACTGTCACCCAACCCAACTCTCACGCAACATACCAGATGCTGTCTGCAGATTACTTGATTACAGAGGCCATACATTTGCAATTATTTCCAACAAAATAGATGATAGAATATGTAATCTTATCAAATCAAATAAATGCTACCCATGAGAATGTTTAAGATGGATGTGGACAACAGCCAGGTTTAGCATACAGTGGTGATGTAAGCTGTCAGAAATACAAGAGGACAGGTCAGATACAAATCATTACTGAAAGTCAAAGATATTGCGAGTCAACCACCAGAGGCTTAAAACAATAATAGGATACTCTTGTTTAGTCCTGTCAAGGTGACATAGTGAGATAATTGCTACATCTCCTCAGTGTCACTGACAAGGGTGTGACCGAATGTTTTTGTCCTGGTCCAACTGACTTCAGCTAAAAACAGCAGTACGTAATGTGATATCATCCAGGAATCTTATTGTCTTGATTCTATTCTAACTTAACATTCACTGATCACGTTTAGACCTATATCTGAACAAAACTAGTACAACATTTTGAGATACACATTCCAGGAAAGTAAATGTAATTCAGTGGTTCCCAACCAGTGGTACCAGGACCGGGGGGGAGGGGGGGGGGGGGGGGGGGGGGGGGTGTAATTGGCCTATCCACAGGGGGTACTTGAAACTATTCAGGAGACCATAGGTTTACTGGTAAAATGCTCATGAGGGGGTACTTCAGGGCAACTCCGGGCAGAGCAAAATTCAGTTGATGGTACAGCAAATGAAAAAGGTTGAGAACCACTGGTCTAATCAATAAGATCTCGACTTTACACCATGAATACTGATATATATGAGGAGTCATTTTCAATTTTGTCATCCCTTATTGCACTTTGTTCTTAAGTTTCTTTCATGGTCTCATCCTATCCGTAGCCCAATAACAGTGCATTTATTACCAATGTTCACAAATTTGATTGTGGTGTGAAATATTAGGTATACATTTCCCAATAAATAAAAAAAAGCAGAAGTAGAAAGGTAAAATCTGCGTATACTACATTCATTTTAGTAATTTAACAGACACTCTTGTCCGGAGCGAGTTAGAGGAGCAATTATAGGGAAGTGCCTTGCTCAATGTCACGCCCTGACCTTAGAGATCCCTGTTTACTCCCCATATTTTGCAATCCATGCAACAAACAAAGACAAGATCCCACAACAGAAGGTGGGAAAAAGGGCTGTCTATCGTTGTCTCTGATTGGGGATCATACTTAGGCAGCCCTTTTTCCCACCTTCTGTTGTGGGATCTTGTCTTTGTTTGTTGCATGGATTGCACTCCTAAGCTGTTCGTTGAGGTGTTTATTGGTGGTACATTTTAATAAAGAACATTTACGCCTACCACGCTGCACCTTGGTCTTCATTTAACGACAGAAGTTACACTCACGGTAAAACAGTGAGCTGACATTCCTTTATATTCTGTGTATTGTAGCCAGGCCTACATTATTTTAGCCATGCTTTGGCTCTGCTTAAAACCCCCCTGCATGATGTAGGCTACATGTGTCTATGCCCACCATGAAACGAGAGATGAGAACCTCTATGAACACCGGTAAACCTCATATTTAGAAGTTATTTTCCTGTAATAATTGTTTTCCGTTGCACTTTTTTTAAAACCCGAAGCCCTCCATAGGCTACTTTTATTGTTTGGTTGTCTCCTATTGTAGTCCATTCAAGTTGCGATTAAAAAAAATAAAAAATAATCTTGATTCAGTATTTTTCCACCACTGGTTGCAAAAATGTAGTAATATAATAACATATTTGATTAGCAGATACTTTAATCCAATGCGATTTACCGCCATGCGTGCATAAATCTCTTGTATGTGTGGCTCCAGCGAGAATCTGTCAACTTCCACCGATGTCAGTCCCTCTCCTTGTTCGGGCGGTGTTCGGCGGTCGATGTCACCAACCTTCTAGCCATCACTGATCCATTTTTCATTTTTCATTGGTTTTGTCGTCTTTCTTCACACCTGGTTCCAATTCCATCAATTACAGGTGTATTTAACCCTCTGTTTCCCCCTCATTTCCTTGTCGGAGATTGTTTTGTTTTTATGTGATGTGCTATTTAGTGTTGGTGTGCAACGGGTTTTGTACCCACTTTGTTATTTTGTACAGTTTGGTTGTTTTAGAGTTTTGTCAGCATTTATTAAACAACTCCGTTTACACCAAGTTCGTTCTCCAGCGCCTGACTTCCCTGTCACCAACACGCACCTCTTACAGAATCGAACCCATGAACCTTGGTGGTGTTGGCACCACGCTCTTCCGTCTGAGATTGCTTGCTCAATTACATGTAGATTTGCACTGCTGCACTCGCTTGGTCTCATAGTTGGAAATGAGGCTGTCAACACCTCTGTCCAGCCTTGCAGTGTGACACCTCAGTCTATGGCAAGAAAAGGTGTGAAAATTGAATCAAACGTATACAATACACAAACAAAAACAATCTTGACACATCTGATCTAACTATAGATTTCCTTCATCGGAATATGTCAATGAGGGTAAACAGCGTTCAGAATGTGATACTTCCTGTATTCCTGGTGTTAATGACTGGGTTGAAGCATAAGACAGCAGGTTATAGTATCTCACATTAGGTCAACAGGCAGTCACACAACTTTTATTGCATTGAAATTCAAGAGTTGCCACTCTTGAGGAAGACGTCAGCTTGACATCAGAACCTTAGTCACTTGTTTGCATCCTATACAATGGCTTAAAGTGAGTTGAAATAAATCAATCTCTGCTTTTTTTTGTTGAGTGCTCCAACTTTCTGCCCCGAGTCCCTTTGGAAGTTTTTCTTGGTAAATCCTGCTCCTGATTTGTCATCGTTGTTGAGCACCCCTCCTTTCCTTTGTTTGCCTTTATTGGTGAAGGCCCACCTGAAATCAAGACTTGCGGCATCAAAACCGTTTCATTGAGAGAGATTCTTAAGGCTTAGGATATTTTGGTTTTCACTGACAATATATTATCTTGGTAAAACGTTATGAATATGAATTCTGTATCTGATTGTAACTAAAAACTGTGTGTTAGGCCACAGTGCGTATATTGCAACATCTATGTACTAATATCTTGTAATAATGGTGGTATGTCTTGTGGGGTATGGGTGTCTGAGCTGTCAGTTATTTGATTATGCTGACAATCTGGAATTTTCATTACAGTAATGCTTCTCATAAAAACTACAAAAGAAGCAATTAATCTCTTGTTAACCCTCCTCCAGGAAAGACTGGCATGCATGTTGTTGCCTCAACATAATCAAGATTAAGGAGATGATTGTGGACTACAGGAAAAGGAGGACCGAGAACGCCCCCTATTCTCATCGACGGGGCTGTAGTGGAGCAGGTTGAGAGCTTCAAGTTCCTTGGTGTCCACATCACCAACAAACTAGAATGGTCCAAACACACCAAGACAGTTGTAAAGAGGGCACACACCAAGACAGTTGTAAAGAGGGCACGACAATGCCTATTCCCCCTCAGGAAACTACAAAGATTTGGCATGGGTCCACAGCTCCTCAAAAGTTTCTACAGTTGCAACATCGAGAGCATACTCACTGGTTGCCTGGTACAGCAACTGCTCGGCCTCCGACCGCAAGGCACTACAGAGGGTAGTGCGTACAGCCCAGTACATCACTGGGGCTAAGCAGCCTGCCATCCAGGACCTCTATACTAGGCGGTGTTAGAGGAAGGCCCTAAAAATTGACAAATACCCCACCCACCCCAGTCATAGACTGTTCTCTCTCTCGCTTGGCAAGCGGTACCTGAGCACCAAGTCTAGGACCTTCTCAACAGCTTTTACCCCCAAGCCATAAGACTCCTGAACAGGTAATCAAATGGCTACCCGAACTTGTTGCATTGTGTGTGTGTCCCAACCCCTGCTGCTGCTACTCTGTTTATCATATATGCATAGTCACTTTAGCTATACATTCATGTACATACTACCTCAATTAGCCTGACGAACCGGTGCCTCACTCCTGTGTATATAGCCTCGCTACTGTTATTATTACGTATCGTCTGAGATTCCAAAGATTGGAAAGCTTCTGCGGTCATCCCCCTCTTCAAGAGGGGGAGACACTCTTGACCCAAACTGTTATAGACCTATATCCATCCTGCCCTTCTAAATTTTCAAAGGCCACTTTTTTCTCCACTTCTTGTCCTGAATGACGTGCCCAAAGTAAACTGCCTGTTACTCAGGCCCTGAAGCCAGGATATGCATATAATTATTATCATTGGAAAGAAAACACTTTGAAGTTTGTAGAAATGTTTAAAATAATGTAGGAGAGTAAAACACAATAGATATGGTAGGAGAAAAATCCAAAGAAACAACCAGATTTTTTTTTTGTTGAGAGACCATGCTCTTCCAATGGCCAGTTTAAGGGCATACTCAATTCCAACTCCCATGATGCACTTCCTATGGCTTCCACTGGGTGTCAGCAGTCTATGTTCAAGGTTTCTGGCTTGTAACTTGAATAACAAATAACAAATAACAAAAAATAAAATGTTTAGTCCAGGGACAGTCTTGGAAATCCGTGTTCGTGCAAACCAAGAAGACAAGACGCTAAAATCGGTTTCCTATTGAACATACTTCCTTAAGAAATAGTTTGATTACATTTTAGGATATCTGAGGAGTAAATAGAAACGTATTTTGACTTGTTGAAACAAAGTTTAGGGGTAGATTTTCGGACTCCTTTCTTTGCATGTTGAACGAGTGGATTACTCAAATCGACGGCGCCAACTAAAAATACTTTTTTGGGGATGTAAAGAAGGACTTTATCTAACAAAACGACACTACATGTTAAAGCTGGGACCCTTTGGATGACAAATCAGAGGAAGTGAATATTTAATCGTTATTTGTGAATTATTGAAACCTGTGCCGGTGGAGAAATATTTTGATGTGGGGCGCCGTCCTCAAACCATCGCATGGCATGCTTTCGCTGGAATAGCTACTGTAAATCGGACCGTGCAGTTGGATTAACAATAATGTAAGCTTTCAATCGATATAAGACACTTGTATGTACCTAAATGTTTAATATCTATCATTTTTATGATTATTTATTTTAATTGTGCGCCCTCCAGTTTCACCGGAAGTTGTCCCGCTAGCAGGACGCCTAGGCTTAAAACTTCTTACCGACGTGGTTCCTGCACAGGAACACCTCAGCGGAAATTTCAGAGCGCCACCTATAGTACTATAGTATAGTACTCGATAAATCTCAAACTTTCATTAAAACACACATGCAAGGTACTGAATTAAAGCTACACTCGTTGTGAATCTAGCCACCAAGTCAGATTTGTAAAATGCTTTTCGGCGAAAGCATGAGAAGCTATTATCTGATAGCATGCACCCCCCCAAAATACCAAAACGTCACCTAAACAACAGATTTTGTGGTAGCCGGCGCTACACAAAACGCAGAAATAAAATATAAAAGATTCATTACCTTTGATGAGCTTCTCTGTTGGCACTACTATATGTCCCATAAACATCACAATTGGGTCTTTTCTCCGATTAAATCCGTCAAAGTATGCCAAAAAAGTCCATCTATAAAGGCCGTCTGATCCAAGGAAAATGCAGCTTTACACAACGCAACGTCACTTTTAAAATTAACAAAGTTGCCTATAAACTTTTACAAATCACTTCAAATGACTTTTGTAAACCAACTTTAGGTATTAATAAACGTTAATAATCGACCAAATTGATCACGGGGCGATCTGTATTCGATAGCAGCAAGTCTTGAAATCCTTGTCCATTTTTTTTACATTCATAATTTCCTGGGTGCACCCCAAGACAGGAAGTGCCTATACGTCATCCCACCAAGGATAAATGTGCAAAGAAATGCCAGTATTGGCGACACCGTGTGGAAGCTGTAGGTGTTGTAAACGGAACCGGATCTATTTTCTTTCGCCTTAGACAAATCAAAGACTGGCGGATGAATTTTTTTTTTGTGTTTTTGGTGAACAGTTTTCCCTGGGATTTTTACTCCTAAACATGCTCTGTTATACCCACAGACACGATTTTACCAGTTTTAGAGACTTCAGAGTGTTTTCTATACACACATACTTATCATATGCATATACTATATTCCTGGCATCAGTAGCAGGACTTTGAAATGTTGCGCGATTTTTAACAAAAAGCTGCGAAAATTCGCGGCATCCTTAACAGGTTTTAAGAAGTTTTAACAAAGAGATCAACGGCCATTTCGAATCCCACCGTACCTTCTCTACTATGCAATCTGGTTTCCGAGCTGGTCATGGGTGCACCTCAGCAACGCTCAAGGTCCTAAACGATATCATAACAACCATCAATAAAAGACAGTACTGTGCAGCCGTCTTCAACTTGGCCAAGGCTTTTCATTTTGTCAATGATCGCATTCTTATCAGCAGACTCAATAGCCTTGGCTTCTCAAATTACTGCCTCGCCTGGTTCACCAACTACTTCTCAGAGTTCAGTGTGTCAAAACGGAGGGCCTGTTGTCCGGACCTCTGGCAGTCTCTATGGGGGTGCCACAGGGTTCAATTCTCGGGCCGACTCTTTTTCTCTGTATATTTCAATGATGTTGCTCTTGCTGCTGATGATTCTCTGCTCCACCTCTACGCAGACGACACCATTCTGAATACACCTGGCCCTTCTTTGGACCCTGTGCTAACAAACCTCCAAAGGAGCTTCAATGCCATAAACTCTTTGAGGCCTCCAACTGCTTTTAAATGCAAGTAATGCTCTTCAACCAATCGCTGCCCGAACCATCCCGCCTGTATGCTCTCGTTGGCTGGCCCTCGCTACATATTCGTCGCCAAACCCACTGCCTCCAGGTCATCTGTAAGTCCATGCTAGGTAAAACCCCGCCTTATCTCAGCTCACTGGTCACCATAGCAACACCCACCCGTAACACGCGCTCCAGCAGGTATATTTCACTGGTCACCCCCAAAGCCAACACTTCCTTTGGCCGCCTTTCCTTCCAGTTCTCTGCTGCCAATGACTGGAACAAATTACAAAAATCACTGAAGTTGGAGACTTATCTCCCTCTCTAACTAGAAAGCATCAGCTGTCAGAGCAGCTTACCGATCACTGCACCTGTACACAGCCCATCTCAGTAGAACACCCAACTACTTCATCCCCATATTGTTACTTATCATCTTGCCCTTTTGCACCCCAGTATCGCTACTTGCACATCATCATCTGCACATTATCACTCCAGTGTTAATGCTACATTTTTATTTCACCTCTATGGCCTATTTATTGCCTTTACCTCCCTACTCTTCTACATTTGCACACACTGTACATAGATTTATTGACTGTACGTTTGTTTATGTGTAACTCTGTTGTTTTTGTCGCACTGCTTTGCTTTATCTTGGCCAGGTCGCAGTTGTAAATGAGAACTTGTTCTCAACTGGTCTACCTGGTTAAAAAAATAAATACATGTAAAAACAATTATTCCCTGTCTTGTTACTGTATTTTATTTCCTTACTTATCTATTGTTCACCTAATGCCTATTTTTTTACTTAAAAATTGCACTGTTGGTTAGGGCTTGTAAGTAAGCATTTCACTGTAAGGTCTACATCTGTTGTATTTGGCGCACGTGACAAATAAACATTGATTTGATTTGAAGCTAGTTCTGGTTTCTACTGGGCAAAGGGCCACATACTTGCCTAAAATCTATATACATCTTACCATCTAACGTAAGCATCATCAACACAGGAAAAAGGCATTAACGAATAAACAAATAATAATTATGCATGACTGAATTGCTGTCATCACCACCAATGGTGAACAAAAGACCTTTCTCGCAGCAATTTTTTTTTTTAAATGTCCTACCTAATTCTGTGGACTATTCTGATGCCAAACCTTTGACATTCTACCATGAACAGGTTGGACTGGTCTGACTTCCAACACATAGCAGGAAGAAGTCTGGGAATTCACCTCCCCAAGAGCGTTGGACCTTGGTGTCATTCAGAAGGCACAGGACAGGTGTGTGTTAGTATGTGTGTGTGACAGGGAGAGGTGACAATACTGTAGAAAACAGGAGTGGAGACTGTATTGAAGCTACCAATCTGCAGATATAAAACACTGATCTATAGAGCCTGTGGATGCGCTGCAGCCTGGTGTGGAGGCCTGAGACTGAGACCTAGCCACCTCTATTCTGTCTCTGAAATCACAGGTGAGCACCACTGCTAAATACTCTAGTGTTACTCTAATACTGCTTGGTTGCTGGTTCTGATGTCATCTTGGTTTCTTCCCAATTTCCTAAGTCTTCATAGCCGAGAGGAGGCCCTGATGTGGTCAAATGTTGGAGCTACTGATAATACTCTTGGTTCTAATGGTATCTCCATATTCTTGTGTGATTTAGGGTCATATTTCCATTAAATGTCATAATTATTCAATACAAAAAGGGGATATGGAATTTAATTTTGAAAAAATTGGAAGAAACTATTTTCCCTATTTTAGTTCTGTAATATGTCATTATGTAATAAGTATTATTTAATTTGATTCGCAATCCATAGCGCAACCAGCCATTGGAATGTCAACACACATGGAGTGATGGTGTCGCTCTAGATTGCTCTCAAACGGTCTGGTGTCTCAGAAACAAATTGCTGTTTGTGGTCACATACGCTGAATACAACCTAACAGTGAGAAGCTACAGTGGGTACCGGTACAGAGTCAATGTGCGGGGGCACCGGTTAGTCAAGGTAATTGAGGTAATATGTACATGTAGGTTGAGTTATTAAACTGACTATGCATAGATAATAACAAACTTTAATGAAATAATAAGACAAGCACAATATTTTTACTTTTTATTCACATAGGAAGTAGCCAATGAAGGACCATATAAAATATACAAGACAGATCTCTGAGATTTATAGTAGATTCATCAACGCCTGAAACAGCATAATAAAAAACATGACAGAAACATGAGACACATATTTAAAAAAATATATTCTATACTATATAGTGGATCTCAATGACATGTTGAGCAATACAGTAGCCCAAAGATATGTACATGTCTCACAGGACCAAGTGTGAGACTGTGCCATATTCCGTCTCTGACCTTTCTCCACTTTCCTAGCTCGGCAGGGCACATCTGGCACTTATTCAGCGGTCTTTTCAGGAGGGTGAAAAGTTAGAAAAGTATTGTGTATAACATGATTTACCAGTAAGCAAAATAGGGAATAATATTGGGTTTATTTGTTGGATTTCTATCTGCAGTGTGAACGCTTCACCTCACTGAATGCATCCCTAGTCTATGATTGGTCTGTCCTCTCCAATAGAAAACAATACACAACAGTTAAGTAAAAGTATAGGAAACAGTGACTGCATTGATCAAGCCTCTGATCTATGCCGTGACCACAGTCCGCTCAGTGGCAATGTTTGCTGATTGTGACAGCCTGGGTGTTGACACTGGTACCACTGTGCCAGGGACAAACATGGTTGAGTGATCAGTCAAACAACGGATTTAATCGTGATCAGTCAAACAACCTTAGTCATCATCATCAAGTAGTTATATTATTTGGGAACACCGATTGGCAGTCAATCAAGAGACTGTGGGCCCTTAAAGACCTGTTGAAATGCATACAGTTGTCAAACATGTCGTTTTATTTGTCCGTTCATCAGTCAAACTCATTGTTTGATTTGCAGTCAAGCCACGGTCAAATATGTTTTATGTGCATTGTAAATATGTTGTCTACAGAATGTGCACAGCTGTATCCGGGCATAAGCGACATGAGTGGTCGCTCCCCGACCCAAAGGAACTCAGTCGTGGTTTCAACTTACTGTTGCGAGTTAGAATAGTAGAATTCGGTTGTCCGTCAGCAGTTCGTCTCCTGTTTTGTTAGTCACGAACAACCACTTGAATAGCCATGTCAGCTGACAATTTTTAGATTGATAAGTTAGTCTAGCCAGTTATCTAAATGTATAAACCCCATGGCAAAATGTGTGGAACTGAAGAAAACTTTCTTTACAAGATCTCGCTTGGGGACCCACCTGTGTATGTGGTGATAAATGATTGTAAAATACTGTTTGGCTATTATGAAAAATGTTAACTATGAACGTCAATAATGCATGAACAACACGATGCTGTTGTCGTCTTCGGAATAATGTGTAAACGTTGTGGTAATGGTGTGGTTGCGTCGTGTGTGTGTGTTCACAGGCAGACATCATGGCCCAGGCGCAAGAGGAGAGACCCTCAGAACAGGAGAAAGAGATGGGAGAGGAGACCTTCCTCAAAGACCTCTATCTGTACATGAAGAAGAGAGATACACCCATAGAGAGAATACCACACCTGGGCTTCAAACAAAGTGAGTGTACTGCACACAGAGAAACATAGGCGCGCGCACACACACTGCATGCACTCACACACAGCAATTGTTGACATCTCTCAGACAATGTATAGCTGATATTCTGTATATTTGTTCTGTGTTTCTAGTTGATCTGTTCATGATGTACAAGACTGTGAAAAGCATGGGCGGCTACCTCCAGGTAAAACAATGTCAATCATTTCCAACGCGTATTGGGTTTCAGTTTTTCGATTTAAAATAGGTGGGAGCAATTCATGCTGCAAGTCAAACCCCAGAGTTCACCGAACATCCTGGAAAGTTGTACTTAAAAGGAAACGTTCCTCATCAACCCTCTCACCAGTTTTAGAACTATTGTAATGGGGCCACATTCCATGTATGTTTTTGTTACAATGTACACAACGACAACATGTTAAAAATTAAGCTGAATTTCTACCAGGTAACGACCCAGCAGCAGTGGAAGCAAGTATACAACACCCTGGGAGGAAACCCCAGAAGCACCAGTGCTGCCACCTGCACCCGTAGACACTATGAGAAGTATGTCAAAGAAAATGTATCATACATCGTCCATGTATGTGTGCTTGCGTGTATGTGTGCGTAGACGTGTGCGGTTGTGCTCGCATGTCTTTGACACAGATATTTTGAATACTACCAGGTAGAGACCCTCAATTTCAGTATACGTGTGCAAGTCAGTGATGTGTGTGCGTGGCATGTTTTAATTGGTGCAGTTTCAAAAATGGCCTTTGTGTTGTCGTAGGCTGCTTCTGGCGTATGAGTGTCATGTAAGAGGAGAAAACTACATGGAGGTCCTGCCACGGCACCAGCAGAAGCGTTTACATTACAGTAGTCTCAGTGAGGAGGAAGAGTGCCCCAGGACAGCCAAACGTAGCATGACATATGGCGCTCTCCAGACTTCCCAGCAACAGGTACACTAACAAGCAAACATACACACACCCATAAGCATGTACACACACAGATGAAGACAAAGACACAAAGGCTGCGTTTACAGAGGCAGCCCAATTCAGATTTTTTTTACCCACTAATTGTTCTTTTGACTAATCACATCAGATCTTTTCACATTAGATCTTTTTCAGAGCTGATTTGATTCGTCAAAAGACCAATTAGTGAAAAAAAAGAATTGGGCTCTGTAAACGCAGCCATACACACTAAGACACATATGCACGCACACACACACACACATTTAAATGAATTGACTGACTCATCATTGGTATTTTCTCCTCTCAGAACCCCCATCATTTCCTGACAGACTCCAGAGTGAGGATCATCCCTATGCCTGCACACTACCATCCAAACTATCACCACCCTAGCCACCCCGCTCTGCCCCCTTTTGTCCACCGACCTCTGACCCCCAGCAGCCACCTCAGCAGCCACCCCAGACCCCAACCCCCATATCTCCCCTCCCCTCAAGGGCAGACAGAAAGGGCCAAGCAGCCTCTGGAGCGCTTGCGCCTCCTGGCCAACCGGTACATGTGCTCCTCAGACTGGAATGAGCCACTCAACCTCAGTTGCAAGAAATCTTGCCTAGAGTCAGGCGGTCAGCCTGCTTCGTCCTTTGCCCCTCCTCCCTCCAACAAAACCCCAAAGTTTTTGAATACGCCCTCGCCGCTTTACCCCACCAAGGAGATGGCTAAAGAAGAGGGCTGTGAGACGCCGGAGGGGAAGTCACCCCCCGAGAGATCCTACCTCTACCCCTTGGCAACCAGAGATGGCTATGTCATCGACCTCACTTCCTCCTCTGGCGGTTCCTCCCGCAGCCCGACTCCAGCCTCCAGCCCAGGCACGAAGACAGGGTCCCCCGTTTCCTGCCCACTGCAGAGTCACAAGGCCAGCGCCCCCTCCATTGTCCACGTCCCTAGACCCCTGAAGAGAGAATACCCAGATTGGCCCAGGGGGGAGAGGGGAGAAAGCCCCAAGCACAGTCCGGGGCCTCTCAATCTCAGCTGCGCTCTGCCCAGCCCCCCCAGAGAGACAGGGGGAAGGATGGAGATCCAGATCCCGCTGGCACTTCTCCAAGACTGGATAAAAGGAGGCCTGCTATGTGGGCCTGCTGGTTCACGGCCTGGGGCTCCATCCCTGCAGGGTCCAACACCACCAGAGCCAAGGGAGAGGACACAGACCAGAACCGACATCTCCCTCACCATGGCGAACCATGCTGACCAGGTCTTCCACAGCCCTCACAGAGACCAGGATAGGAGCTCTGGGTACCTGAGGGAGAGGAGTCTGGAGAGGTACAGGAACCTGCCTAGCCACACCACCACCTCCCCTACTTCCAGTCACCGCCAACCCATGGCGCCATACCAGATCTCCAGCTACAAGGCTCAGCTATCAGGGAACACCCTACGTAACCCGGCCAGCAGGGACTTGTACCCCTGGGAGAAACAGGAGAACACCAGGAGGCCCTACCACCCAAGTCCCATGCACCCCCATGATCTACGGGACAGAGCCCAGCCAATCCCCTTGAAGATCCACCCCAGCAGTCAGTCTCTGGAGCAGGATGATGTAGGCCCCACATCCCTAGCCTGTAGTACAGACACATCCCAGGGAATGGTGGAAAACTCTAGGAAGGCTTTGATGGTGGACCCCTCATCTTCCTCTCTAATACCACTGACAACTGAGGAGTTCATGAAGTTAAAGAGGCTCATCTCAAGCTCCTCGTGAACAGAATGCAACAAGCCAACACTATTACATTAAATTACAGAAAACAAGATGCACTCTGGGAAAAAGATGTAACATGTCAATGTTGACATTGGACGCTTGGAAAAGCACGCATTACTGTACATACAATATTGCATAGAGAAATGCACTGACACAACAAATATACATGTATATAGAGTACTGTTTCAGTTATAAGACACAGTTCAAAGGGCATTGTAGCACTTTTGAAATACTACAGAACATGAATTGTCTTTTACTATTCTGTGTTTTTACCCTTTGAAGCTTGCTAACAATTTATTATGCACTGGAGTGAAGTTATTATCCAAAATGAATTATTTTTGTGCCTTCATCTCTGGGATTTGTTTTGAACATGAAGTAGCATTTTGAAATAAATATTTTTTAAAGTTTAATAACAGTCACGAAACTACAGGTTTACCACGTAGACAGCAAAGGTACATTTTGTGGGTGTTGAGAATTGTGAGCCATACTGTTTTGAGGAGGAACAATTACAGTATATACAAATAAAATGTCAAAGAAAAGTTTTGTTATGAAAATGTGAATGTTTTTATATACACTGAGTGTACAAAACAAATTACTGACCAGGTGAATTCAGGTGAAAGCTATGGTCCCTTTTTGATGTCACTTGTTAAATCAGTGTAGATGAAGAGGAGACAGTTAAAGGAATTTTAAGCCTTGAGACATCGATTGTGTGCCATTCAGAGGGTGAATGGGCATGACTATATATGTATATTTGTAAAACATTTTTTTCCTATTCTTATTTTACGACAAGTAATGTTGGCAAATATTTCACACAATAAATATTCTGATCGTTTTTTTCCTTATTTCCTTCTAATCTTGTCAAACCCATAACCAAGGTGGAACTTTGAAACGGTCACAACAGCGAGAATGTGTTATTTGTGGCTGTAACATAAATGAGATGCCAGGCAGTGTCAGTGTGAAACCCCACGCTAACTACAGTATATTCCTCAGAAACATGTCTGTACAGCAGCACCTGTCTGTTGACTTTGGACCGGAGCTTGTTTTGCCAGATGCGTAATTCCACAGGGTTTATTTTACATGAAATGTATAATTGCGTGTTTAACAGGACATAGACTTAAACACAGGTTCCCCTGAATGAAAAGGGAGAGAATAAATAATAATTATATTCCTAAAAAAAATATGTGTCAACTGACACATAACTGCACCAATTTAAAAGGTTTTGCTGAGTTACAGGTAAGGAAATCAGTCAATTGAAATAAATTCATTAGGCCCTAGACTATGGATGTCACATGACTGGGCAGGGGCGCAGCCATGGGTCCACCCACCTGGCAGCCAGGCCCAGACAATCAGAATTTGTTTTTCCCAACAAGAGCTTTAGAGACAGAAATTACCCTCAGAAAAAAATATTTTTGTACAGATGGAACATTTGAGATCTTTTATTTCAGCTCATGAAACATGGTACCGACACTTTACATGTTGTGTTTATATTTTTGTTCAATATATTAACCCTCATACTACAAACATATTTTACATACACGGATTACCAACTGGGGTCATTATGACCCTGATAAGAAACTATTGGAAAAAGCAACAATCACAGCAAAAGAGAAACTTCGTTTTTTTTAAACATTGGACATGTAAATAATGTTATCTGAAATAGAAAAATAACCAAAACAGACTTATTTTATAGTTAAATTATAATTATTTAGCATATATTGTTCAATAAAAATATGTATTTTTCCCTTAAATGTGCAGCCCACATTAGTACTAAAGATGATTTACCATCAGGATTGTATATACAGTAGTATCAGTTAGTTTAGAATCTTGAAGTAAATATTGTTTTCATATTTGTGGTAAAAACAGCTGCAATTTAAAGGGGCTGTACACCAAAATGTGAAACATACTGTACTTAATTTAATTGATAAAGTGTTTCACCCACTGATCTGAGAAACCAAAAACATGGCTTAGTTCTCCTTACTTACATACCCCACAGCCAGCATTGGCATCACTGCTAGTGAATCAATGGGATTGGTATATAGAGCCTATGGAAGGATGTTTCAAAAAGCAAAGTCACTTCAAATTAAATGTTATAGCAACATAAATACCAAAACAAGTTGAAAACATAGGAATTATGGTCTTTATCTAACAGTTTTTATACCAAGTAGTTACACGACTGACAGACTTATGACCAGTTTTGACTGCAACTAAGCATACATCTAAGTTTGTTTTGAACACAGTCATACATAGTTATAAGCAGCTAACCAGAGTACATAAGGTGCTCCGTCTATCAGGCAGCGGCGACCCGTCATTCAGGGCAGGTGTTTTGGGACGCACCGATAGAGATATATAAAAACAGTTGAAGTCGGAAGTTTACATACACTTAGGTTGGAGTCATTAAAACTCATTTCTTGTAAACAAACTATAGTTCTGGCAAGTCGGTTGGGACATCTACTTTGTGCCTGACACAAGTCATTTTCCCAATGATTATTTCACTATCACAATTCCAGTGGGTCAGAAGTTTACATACACTAAGTTGACTGTGCCTTTAAACAGCTTGGAGAATTCCAGAAAATGATGTCACGAACCGGCTCAAAGTGCATAACAACAAGGAAACAATGTGGAGATGAGGAATAACAAAATCTATTTATTTAACTAAATGCACTGCTCAAAAAAAATAACGGGAACACTTAAACAACACAATGTAACTCCAAGTCAATCACACTTCTGTGAAATCAAACTGCCCACTTAGGAAGCAACACTGATTGACAATAAATTTCACATGCCGTTGTGCAAATGGAATAGACAACAGGTGGAAATTATAGGCAAAGGAGTGTTTCTACAGGTGGTGACCACAGACCACTTCTCAGTTCCCATGCTTCCTGGCTGATGTTTTGGTCACTTTTGAATGCTGGCGGTGCTTTCACTCTAGTGGTAGCATGAGATGATGTCTACAACCCACACAAGTGGCTCAGGGAGTGCAGCTCATCCAGGATGGAACATCAATGCGAGCTGTGGCAAGAAGGTTTGCTGTATCTGTCAGTGTAGTGTCCAGAGCATGGAGGCGCTACCAGGAGACAGGCCAGTACATCAGGAGACGTGGAGGAGGCCGTAGGAGGGCAACAACCCAGCAGCAGGACCGCTACCTCCGCCTTTGTACAAGGAGGAGCACTGCCAGAGCCCTGCAAAATGACCTCCAGCAGGCGACAAATGTGCATGTGTCATGCTCAAACGGTCAGAAACAGACTCCATGAGGGTGGTATGAGGGCCCAACTTCCACAGGTGGGGGTTGTGCTTACAGCCCAACACCGTGCAGGACGTTTGGCATTTGCCAGAGAACACCAAGATTGGCAAATTCGCCACTGTCGCCCTGTGGTCTTCACAGATGAAAGCAGGTTCACACTGAGCACATGTGACAGAGTCTGGAGACGCCGTGGAGAACGTTGTGCTGCCTGCAACATCCTCCAGCATGACCGGTTTGGCGATGGGTCAGTCATGGTGTGGGGTGGCATTTCTTTGGGGGGCCGCACAGCCCTCCATGTGGTCGCCAGAGGTAGCCTGACTGTCATTAGGTACCGAGATGAGATCCTCAGACCCCCTGTGAGACCATATGCTGGTGCGGTTGGCCCTGGGTTCCTCCTAATGCAATACAATGCTAGACCTCATGTGGCTGGAGTGTGTCAGCGGTTCCTGCAAGAGGAAGGCATTGATGCTATGGACTGGCCCGCTCGTTCCCCAGACCTGAATCCAATTGAGCACATCTGGGACATCATGTCTCGCTCCATCCACCAACGCCACGTTGCACCACAGACTGTCCAGGAGTTGGCGGATGCTTTAGTCCAGGTCTGGGAGGAGATCCCTCAGGAGACCATCCGCCACCTCATCAGGAGCATGCCCAGGCGTTGTAGGGAGGTCATACAGGCACGTGGAGGCCACACACACTACTGAGCCTCATTTTGACTTGTTTTAAGGACATTACATCAAAGTTGGATCAGCCTGTAGTGTGGTTTTCCACTTTAATTTTGAGTGTGACTCCAAATCCAGACCTACATGGGTTGATAAATTCGATTTCCATTGATAATTTGTGTGATTTTGTTGTCAGCAAATTCAACTATGTAAAGAAAAAAGTATTTAATAAGAATATTTAATTCTTTCAGATCTAGGATGTTTTATTTTAGTGTTCCCTTAATTTTTTTGAGCAGTGTACAATTAACAATGGTGTGTGTAGTCAGTAACCAGTTGTGTAAGTGAGTGGTTGCGTGCATAAATGTGATAAATGAGGGGTGTTGAAATGTGCAAACGCAAACAACCAAAAACAGCCCCAACCAAAATCTGTGTCTGCATGGAGAGAGTCTCTTCAATGAATGGGAAAGAGGTGCATTTATTCTGGGACACAGCCGAGCCCAGGTGTCCCATTTCGCTGACGACCTTCCCGGTTCCGCCCACCAACATCCTATTAAGGAAAACAAGAGCAAAGAGAAAGAATTCGGCAGACAGAGTGGGAGGGCTCTTCCCCTCTGAGCACACCAGATCACAACCAGAGAAATGACAATCCCACTGGGCACCACAGAAGAGAGATGAGATATATATGGAGCTTCCCCAAAACCTACAATAACTCAACCCTAGTCTTTATGCGGATTTGAGGTGGGTAATTACACACTAGCCCACTGGCAAGGAAATAAACCACCCAGCACGCTAGCAGATTCCCCCAAGTCACGGATGTGCCCCCGAGACAACTGCTCAGTCCACAGACAACACACAAAAAATAAACAAAATAACCATGCCCAACATATTCCAAAGTGAAACATGTCACTAAGCCTAACAGAGGAAATCTCTCACTGAGGTACACAGCCAATTGTACTCACCTCCTCAAACCAATGTCCCAACAGCGAGTAGAGCAAGAGTCTCCAGCCTGGGCATGGGCCTGGAAACTAACCAATGTACTTTCTCCAACGCAGCACACAACGAACTATCCACTGCAGTTGCAAGTTTCCCAAACAAACAAAGGCAACTAGTACTGGGCACCAAACATTACATCTCAAACAAGCTGTAACAAAAGATGCAAACAACGCACGTACAGAGTTTAACATTAACTCCAAGTTCTCTCCCAAACACATCACACATACTAGTAAGCCAAATGACACGAGTAGTAGTCCTTCATAATGCAACAAAGTGCTATACGCCAAAATGTCTAGGAACCAAGCTTACCCCACTTGTCACGAACCGGATCAAAGTGCGTAACAAAAAAAGGAAACGTGGAGATATAGAATAACAAAATATATTTTAACTAAAGTAACCAAAATATAGTTAACAATGGTGTGAGCAGTCAGTAATATAAGGGAGAGGTTGCGTGCATAAATGTGATAATGAGGGGTGTTGAACGGTGCAGACGCAAACAACCGAAAACAGCCACAACCGAAATCTGTGTCTGCACGGAGAGCATCTCCTTAATGAATGGGGAAGAGGTGCATTTATCCTGGGAGACACCCGAGCCCAGGTGTGCCCCATTTCGCTGACGACCCTCCCGGCTCCGCCCACCGACATCCTATTAAGGAAAACAAGAGCAAAGAGAAAGAATTCGGCAGACAGAGTGGAAGGGTTGTCATAATGTCATGACTTTAGAAGCTTCTGATGGGCTAATTGACATCATGTGAGTCAATTTGAGATGTACCTGTGGATGTATTTCAAGGCATACCTTCAAACTCAGTGCCTCTTTGCTTGACATCATGGGAAAATCAAAAGAAATCAGCCAAGACTTCAGAAAAAATATTGTAGACCTACACAAGTCTGGTTCATCCTTGGGAGCAATTTCCAAATGCCTGAAGGTACCACGTTCATCTGTACAAACAACAGTACGCAAGTATAAACACCATGGGACCATGCAGCCGTCATAACGCTCAGGGAGGAGACGCATTCTGTCTCCTAGAGATTAATGTACTTTGGTGCAAAAAGTGCAAATCAATCCCAGAACAACAGCAAGGACCTTGTGAAGATGCTGGAGGAAACAGGTACAAAAGTACCACAGTAAAACGAGTCCTATATCGACATAACCTGAAAGGCCGCTCAGCAATGATGAAGCCACTGTTCCAAAACCGCAAATAAAAAAAGCCAGACTACGGTTTGCAACTGCACATGGGGACAAAGATTGTACTTTTTGGATAAATGTCCTCTGGTCAGATGAAACAAAAATAGAACTGTTTGGCTATAATGACCATTGTTATGTTTGGAGGAAAAAGGGGGAGGCTTGCAAGCCGAAGAACACCATCCCAACCGTGAAGCCCGGGTGTGGCAGCATCATGATGTGGGGGTGCTTTGCTGCAGCAGGGACTGGTGCACTTCACAAAATAGATGGCATCATGATAAGGAAAAGTATGTGGATATATTGAAGCAACATGTCAAGACATCAGTCAGGAAGTTAAAGCTTGGTCGCAAATGGGTCTTCCAAATGGACAATGACCCCAAGCATACGTCCAAAGTTGTGGCAAAATGGCTTAAGGACAACAAATTCAAGGTATTGGAGTGGCCATCACAAAGCCCTGACCTCAATCCTATAGAAAATTAGTAGGCAGAACTAAAAAAGTGTGTGTGAGCAAGGAGGCCTACAAACCTGACTCAGTTACACCAGCTCTGTCAGGAGGAATGGGCCAAAATTCACCCAACTTATTCTGGGAAGCTTGTGGATTGCTACCCAAAATGTTTGACCCAAGTTAAACCATTTAAAGGCAATGCTACCAAATACTAATTGAGTGTATGTAAACTTCTGACCCACTGGGAATGTGATGAAAGAAATAAAAGCTGAAATAAATCATTCTCTCTACTATTATTCTGACATTTCACATTCTTAAAATAAAGCGGTCCTAATCTGAATTTTTAATAGGATTAAATGTCAGGAATTGTGAAAAACTGAGTTTAAATGTATTTGGCTGAGGTGTATGTAAACTTCTGACTTCAACTGTATTTATTTACACACTTAGTTTTAAAGAAAATCTCATTTGTCTATTAAAATAACATCAAATTGATCAGAAATACAGTGTAGACAATGTTAATGTTGAAAATTACTTTTGTTGCTGGAAACGGCTGATTTTAAATGGAATATCTACATAGATGTACAGAAGCCCATTATCAGCAACCATCACTGCTGTGTTCCAATGGCACGTTGTGTTAGCTAATCCAAGTTTATCATTTTAAAAGGCCAATTGATCATTAGAAAACCCTTTTGCAATTATGTTAGCAAAGCTGAAAACTGGTGTTCTAATTAAAGAAGCAATAAAACTGTCCTTCTTTAGACAAGTTGATTATCTGGAGCATCAGCATTTGTGGGTTCGATTACAGGGTCACAATGGCCAGAAACCAAGAACTTTCTTCTGAAATTCGTCAGCCTGTTATTGTTCTGAGAAATGAAGGCAATTCCATGCGAGAAATTGCTAAGAAACTGAAGATCTCGGACAACACTGTGTACTACTCCCTTCACAGAACAGCTCAAACTGTCTCTAACCAGAATAGAAAGAGGAGTGGGAAGCCTCAGTGCACAACTGAGCAAGAGGACAAGTACATGAGAGTGTCTAGTTTGAAAAACAGACACCTCACAAGTCCTCAACTGGCATCTTCACTAAATAGTACCTGCAAAACACCAGTCTCAATGTCAATAGTGAAGAGGCAACTCCGGGATGATGGCCATCTAGGCAGAGTTGCAAAGAAAAAGCCATCTCAGACTGGCCAATAAAAATAAAAAATTAAGATGGGCAAAAGAACACAGACATTGGACAGATGAAGATTGGAAAAAAGTGTTATGGACAGACAAATCTAAGTTAGAGGTGTTCCGATCACAAAGAAGAACATTCGTGAGACCCAGAAAAAATGAAAAGATGCTGGAGGAGTGCTTGATGCCATCTGTCAAGCATGGTGGAGGCAATGTGATGGTCTGGGGGTGCTTTGGTGTTGGTAAAGTGGGAGATTTGTACAGGGTAAAAGGGATCTTGAAGAAGGAAGGCTATCACTACATTTTGCACCGCCATGCCATACCCTGTGGACGACACTTAATTTGAGCCAATTTCCTCCTACAACAGGACAGTGACACAAAGCACAGTTCTAAACTATGCAATAACTATTTAGGGAAGAATCAGCCACAGTCATCTGGTATTCTGTCTGTAATGGAGTGGCCAGCACAGTCACCGGATCTCAACTCTATTGAGCTGTTGTGGGAGCAGATCCAAGCCAATCCAACTTGTGAGAGATGCTTCAGATTACCTCAACAAATTGACAACTAGAATGCCAAAGGTCTGCAAGGCTGCAATTGCAGCAAATAGAAGATTATTTGACAAAAGCAAAGTTTGAAGGACACAATTGTTATTTCAATAAAAAATTGTCAACGTCTTGACTATATTTCCTATTCATTTTAAAAGTCATTTAATGTATGTTTTCATGGAAAACAAGGACATTTCTAAGTGACCCCAAACTTTTGAACAGTAGTGAGTATATACATAAAATATAGAAAAAAGTACAATATTGGACGGGTACATGTGGATCTATCTATCTCGTCAAAATCACTGATAAAGGTCCCCCTCATCCCTCTGGTGGCATGGATAACGTATTGTTATGTCTCCAGAGAAACCGAAATTAAAATAAACTAACTTTCTATCAAATTACTATTAGCAGAATGTGTTTTTGGTTGGAGTCCAAATAACCCCAAAGGACTTTAATTTTAAAAAAAGTTCATATTGATACAGAAACACTAAACAATGATTTTGCTTTGTTAAGAACAAGTTGATTGACAAAGTCATGAACAATTTGAAGAATTTAATTAAACCACCTTTGGGCTATGATCAAAAATGTGTCTCTGGGGTCAAAATGTCCACAGTCAGTAGAAACCATCAAGCTTGTAAATAATCCAACTTTCTGCTGTTTGTTGTGTTTTGTCTGACATAGCATCTTTTGTTTACCACAGGGTCATTGTCCATGGTGAGAGGAATGCAATGGGGGTATGGTGGTGTCCTTACCATGCTAAGAGATAGCGATTAGATGTTCTTTCCTGGTTAGATAGCCACTGTGACATCAGCATTGATGATTGACCAATGAAATGATGTGACTAACATGATATAGTCCTTGTCGCACACAAAGGTTGGAACCGGATCAGGGAAAACAACTGAAAAGAGGAAAAATAACTCAATTATTTGAGGAACAGAATCCAGAACCAGAACCAACACCATAGTACCCTCCAAGCTCATCACTAAGCTCGGGGGCTTGGGTCTGAACCCCGCCCTGTGCAACTGGATCCTGGACTACCTGACGGGCCGCCCCCAGGTGATGAAGGTAGGAAACAACACTTCCACTTTGCTGATCCTCAACACTGGGGCCCCACAAGGGTGAGTACTTAGCCCCCTCCTGCACGCCTTCAACTCAATCATTACGTTTGCAGAAAACATAACAGTAGTAGGCCTGATTACCAACAATGACAAGACAGCCTACAGGGAGAAGGTGAGGGCCCTGGGAGTGTGGTGCCAGGAAAATAACCTCTCACTCAAAGTCAACAAAATAAAGGAGCTGATCGTGGACTTCAGGAAACAGCAGACGGAGCGCCCAGTTTGCCAGTTTGTCATGCATAACTAGCTAGCTACCAAAAATAGCCACTGCGGAGCTACTGCTAATCAATTAGAAAGCTAAACAAACCCCATGTTACGTTATAGGGACACATGCTAAATTGGCTAGCTAGCTAGACACTATGAAATAATAGCTAATTAGCTAGCTAGCTATTGGATTATAGATTTCAAGATTAGATGAATAATACCATTTACAGAACCAGTCAAAAGTTTGGACACAACTCACAGGGTTATTCTTACATTTTTACTATTGTTTACATTATATAATAATAGTGAAGACATCAAAACTATGAAATAACACATATGGAATCATGTAGTAACCAAAAAAGTGTTAAACAAATCTAAATATATTTTATATTTGAGAGACTTCAAGTAGCCACCCGTTGCATTGATGACAACTTGGCATTCTCTCAACCCGCTTCATGAGGTAGTCACCTGGAATGCATTTCAATTAACAGGTGTGCTTTGTTAAAAGTTCATTTGTTTGCGTTTGAGCCAATCAGTTGTGTTGTGACAAGGTAGGGGTGGTATACAGAAGATAGTCCTATTTGGTAAAAGACCAAGTCCATATTATGGCAAGAACAGCTAAAATAAGCAAAGAGAAATGACAGTCCATCATTACTTTAACTTCTTCGATATAGGGGGCGCTCTTTTAATATTTGGATGAAAAACGTTCCCGTTTTAAACAAGATATTTTGTCACGAAAAGATGCTCGACTATGCATACAATTGACAGCTTTGGAAAGAAAACACTCTGACGTTTCCAAAACTGCAAAGATATTGTCTGTGAGTGCCACAGAACTGATGTTACAGGCGAAACCCAGATAAAAATCCAATCAGGAAGTGCCAAATTTTTTGAAAACCGCCTCATTCCAATGACTCCTTATATGGCTGTGGAGGAGCTAGGAGTCAGCTTACATTTTCCACGTTTTCCCCAAGGTGTCTGCAGCATTGTGACGTATTTGGAGGCATATCATTGGAAGATTGACCATAAGAGACTACATCTACCAGGTGGTCACTTGGTGTCCTCCGTCACAATTATTGCGTAATCTCCAGCTGCAGTATTTTTCCGTTTGCCTTTGATGAAAAACCGACTGCCAGGAATGATTTTTCGTCGAATAGAATTGTGAAAAACACCTTGAGGTTTGATTCTAAACAACGTTTGCCATGTTTCTGTCGATATTATGGAGCTAATTTGGAAAAAAGTTAGGCGTTATGTTGACTGCATTTTCATTTTTTTTTCTTAGCCAAACGTGAAGAACAAAACGGAACTATTTCTCTTACACAAATAATATTTTTGGAAAAAATTAACATTTGCTATCTAACTGACAGTCTCGTCATTGAAAACATCCGAAGTTCTTCAAAGGTAAATTATTTTATTTGAATGCTTTTCTTGTTTTTGTGAAAATGTTGCCTGCTGAATAGTAGGCTTAATGCTATGCTAGGCTATCAATACTCTGACACAAATGCTTGTGTAGCTTTGGTTAAAGCATATTTTGAAAATCTGAGATGACAGTGTTGTTAACAAAAGGCTAAGCTTGTGTTTCAATATATTTATTTCATTTCATTTGCGATTTTCATGAATAGGAAACGTTGCGTTATGGTAATGAGCTTGAGGCTATGATTACACTCCCGGATAAGGGATTGCTCGACGCTAGAGGTTAAGACATGAAGGTTAGTCAATCCGGAAAATTTCAAGAACTTTTAAAGTTTCTTCAAGTGCAGTCGCAAAAACCATCAAGCACTATGATGAAACTGCCTCCAATGAGGACCGCCAATGGAAAGGAAGATCCAGAGTTACCTCTGCTGCAGAGGATAAATTCATTAGTTACTTGCACCTCAGATTGAAGCCCAAATAAATGCTTCACAGAGTTCAAGTAACAGACACATCTCAACATCAACTGTTCAGAGGAGACAGCGTGAATCAGGCCTTCATGGTCAAATTGCTGCAAATAAACAATTACTAAAGGAGATCAATGGGAAGAATAGACATGCTTGGGCCAAGAAACAGAAGCATTGGACATTAGACCGGTGGAAATCTGTCCTTTGGTCTGATGAGTCCAAATTTGAGATTTCTGGTTCCAACCGCTGCGTCTTTGTGAAATGCAGAGTAGGTGAACGGAGGATCTCCACATGTGTGGTTCCCACCGCAAAGCATGAAGGAGGAGGTGTGATGGTGACATGGTCTTTGCTGGTGACACTGTCTGTGATTTATTCCGAATTCAAGGCACACAGCATTCTGCAGCGACACACCATCCCATCTGGTTTGCGCTTAGTGGGACTATCATTTGTTTTTCAACAGGACAATGACCCAAACCACACCTCCAGGCTGTGTAAGGACTATTTGATCAAGGAAAGTGATGGAGTGCTGTATCAGATGAACTGGCCTCCACAATCACCTGACCTCAACCCACCTGAGATGGTTTGGGATGAGTTGGACCGCGGTCATCAAAGCTGTCATCAAGGCAAAGGGTGGCTACTTTGAAGAATGATTGCAAATGTGTTATGATTCCATATGTGTTATTTCATAGTTTTATAATGTAAAACATTTTTTAAATAAACAAGTTGTGTCCAAACTTTTGACCGCTACCGTACATCTAGCCAGCTGGTAATTATGCAGCTAAATCTACGTAGTTATTTTGCATCTGCATTACCGCTACAGAGGGTAGTGCGTATGGCCCAGTACCTCACTGGGGCCAAGCTTTTTAATTTGTTTTATTTGACCTTTATTTAACCAGGTAGGCCAGTTGAGAACAGGTTCTCATTTACAACTGAGACCTGGCGAAGATAAAGCAAAGCAGTGCGACACAAACGACAACACAGAGTTACACATGGAATAAACAAACATACAGTCAATAACACAACATAAAAGTCTATATACAGTGTGTGCAAATGAGGTAAGATAAGGGAGGTAAGGCAATAAATAGGCCATAGTGGCAAAATAATTACAATATAGCAATTAAACACTGGAGTGATAAATGTGCAGAAGATAAATGTGCATCCTGCCATCCAGAACCTATAAACTAGGCGGTGTTGGAGGAAAGTCCAAAAAATTGTCATAGACTCTAGTCACCCAAGTCATAGACTGTTCTCTCTGCTACCGTACGGCAAGCAGTACCAGAGTGCCAAGTCTAGGACCAAAAGGCTCCTCAACATCTTCTACCCCCAAGCCATAAGACTGCTGAACAATTAATCAAAAGGCCACCGGACTATTTACATTGACACCCCTCCCCCTTCATTTTTTTTTACACTGGAATTTGTCTTTCAGCATAAACCTTCTCTCCGCAACCAGTACAAGATGATTGAGCAGGGTTGCCAGGTTAAGCAAAAATTTCTAGACCAATGACCTCTCAAAACCAGCCCACAATGCCAGAAAACCTAGCCCCATTTTATTGGGGCTCAGCAAGAGAACAGTTGTTACATTTATCCAATAAACCCTTTTTCCAAAATGTTATTGAGTGAATTAAGAAGGAATATCGGCGTAATTTCTAACAACGTAGGCTAAGAAGCTAAATTAGGTTTCTAATCAAAATAAAAATTATTGTGAGTTTAAGAATGTCACAAGAGAAAAGATATTTAGCCCTTAAACTCGGCAGATAATTTTCCATCAATGGGATGTCGATTTAACTTGTTTTGACTGCTATGATTATGAAATAAGACCCAAGGAAATGTGTTATATGGCCAATCGACCATGACTAAGGACTGTTCTTAGGACACAACCCTCAGCCATGGCCAAATACAACAAACCTTCTTAGGTGCCTTATTGCTATTATAAACTGGTTACCAATGCAATTAAAACAGCAAAAGAAAAAGGTTTTGTCATACCCCTGGTACACGGTCTGATATACCATAGGTTTCAACCAATCAGCATTCAGGGCTCCAACCACTCAGTTTATAATTGTAAATAAATCTATTTTTTCTGGCAATTGTATCGTTATTATGTGCCAGATGTTAAGACTACAAACCGTTATAAAGTGCCTTCGGAAAGTATTCAGACCCTTTGACTTTTTCCACATTTTGTTATGTTACAGCCATATTCAAACATGGATTCAATTGTATTTTTTCCTCATCAATCTACACACCCCTTAATGACAAAGCAAAAACGGGTTTATTTTATTTGACCGTTTACACAGTACTTTGTTGAAACACTTTTGGCAGCGATTACAGCCTCGAGTCTTCTTGAGTATGACGCGACAAGCTTGGCACAGCTGTATTTGGGGAGTTTCTCCCATTCTTCTCTGCAGATCCTCTCAAGCACTGTCAGGTTAGATGAGGAGCGTTGCTGTACAGCTATTTTCAGGTCTCTCCAGAGATGTTAGATTGGGTTCAAGTCCAGGCTCTGGCTGGGCCACTCAAGAACATTCAGGGACTTGTCCTGAAGCCAATCCTGCGTTGTCTTGGTTGTGTGCTTAGGGATGTTGTCCTGTTGGAAGGTGAACCTTTACCCCAGTCTGGTCCTGAGTGCTCTGGAGCAGGTTTTCATCAAGGATCTCTCTGTACTTTGCTCTGTTCATCTTTGCTTCAATCCTGACTAGTCTCGCAGTCCCTGCCGCTGAAAAACATCACCACAGCATGATGCTGCCACCACCATGCATCACCGTAGGAATTGTGCCAGGTTTCCTCCAGATGTGACACTTGCCATTCAGGCCAAAGAGGTCAATCTTGGTTTCATCAGACCAGAGAATCTTGTTTCTCATGGTCTGAGAGTCTTTACGTGCCTTTTGGCAAATCATAGCGGGCTGTCATGTGCATGTTACTGAGGAGTGGATTCTGTCTTGCCACTCTACCATAAAGGTCTAATTGGTGGAGTGCTGCAGAGATGGTTGTCCTTCTGGAAGTTTTTCCCATCTACACAGAAGAATTCTGGAGCTCTGTCAGAGTGACCATCTGGTTCTTGGTCACCTCACCGTTCAGCTCTAGGAAGAGTCTTAGTGGTTCCAAACTTCTTCCATTTAAGAATGATGGAGGCCACTGTGTTCTTGGGGACCTTCAATGCTGCAGAAATGTTTTGGTACCCTTTCCCAGATCTGTGCCTCGTCACAATTCTGTCTCGGAGTTCTACATACAATTCCTTCGACCTCGTGGCTTTGTTTTTGCTATGACATGCACTGTCAACTGTGGGATCTTATATAGACAGGTGTGTGCCTTTCCAATTCATGTCCAATCAATTGAATTTACCACAGATGGACTCCAATCAATTTGTAGATCAGCTTAAGGATGATCAATGGAAACAGGATGTACCTGAGCTCAGTTTTGAGTCTCATAGCAAAGAGTCTGGAATACTTATGTAAATAGGGTATCTTTTTTGTTTTTATTAAATTTGCAAAAATTTACATTTTTTTCCCCGCTGTGTCATTATGGAGTATTGTGTGTAGATTGCTGAGGAAATTGTTTTACCTAACATAACAAAATGTGGAAAAAGTCAAGGTGTCTGAATATTTTACGAAGGCACTGTAAATGACTGACTTATTTGTGAGATTTACTGGTAATTTCAATAGGAATAGGCGACTGACTAAAGTCTTGGTTAAGAATTGCAATTCAACTTTGCCATGGTTTGCTGAGATAGATGCAGGTTGCATATAGCCCCTGATAGGCCATCTCATTTCAGGGAAAAGTCCACAATGTAACTGACATTAGATGTGGAGAATGATACCTTTGTGGTAGAGCTGTGACCATGATCACAATTGATAACCTCCAATTTAATAATAATTGCATAATAACACAAGGCTACAACAACAAACTGAAGTTATAGGCTAGTTATTAACACAAGTAACACAAATTGATTTGCAATGACTCCAGTGATACCACCATTTCAACATATTTATTGTATCAAATGGTCGACTACAATAGCCTACAATGGCATTGAAATGAATCCTACTGGCCAACAGATGCAAATGTATCATTCTCCACATTTAATGTCAGTATCATTGTGAACCATTTCCCATAACAGAAGCACCCAAGGGAGTTCCATAACTTCCATTTCAAATTTCCACTCTTGCAGCGCTCGAGACCCAAGAACTGAGCATGTGTGAAACCCTTTGCTTGATACAGGTTTCAAAAGTCAACATTGGAATGCAGTATTTTCTTAAAACTGCATTGTTGATTTAGGGCTTGTAAGTGAGCATGTGATAAATCAAATTTGATTTGAATCCACCTCTGAGCGAATTTATCTAAAGCGTTCTAGTGTGCCTAAAGTTGTTTTCCAGTGCTTTGTCGCCATTATATCAGTTCTAGCATGTTAATATATTTTAAGGAAAAAGGGTTGGAAATAGGTGTCTCCATAATGACAATCTAAATAGCCTACCTACAACTGGTAAAAAGTTGTCAGATGTACGCGCATGCTGCTGTCTCCATGACTCAGCTGCTCTCTTATCCAGTGCTCTCAACACACACAGCACCCACCCACCCACCCACCCACTCACTCACTCACTCACTCACCCACTCACTCAAACAGCCTGTTCACTGTCTAGAAATCAACAGCACCAGGACAAGGTGAAATAGAATTTAGAACATTTTCACCAGCAACATTATTTTCAAAGTAGCCTTATTAGTTGACAAATAATAGACATGGCAACCCTGTGATCAAGGGTGAAAAAGCAACACTTCAGATATTTTGTCTTTGTACTTTGAGCTTATTTCTTTGACTTGGGGGTCAATGAATGTTATTGCTGGTATGCAAGGTTTTAATGTCTTGTTTATTTTTGTCTGCTTTCCTCCTCTACAGCTTTTATTTTCTGGAGCCTGTTGTTGTGGTCAATGAGCTTTCACTCAGATGGAACCAGGTTTCAGGTGCTGTGCAGTCCTTCCTCCCAGAGATGTGAAACCATCCCCCAGACTGGACACAACCCAGAAAACATATTTTTGAGAAGATCAGGACTTTTGCAATGAAAAGGCCATGGACATCGCATGTCCTGCTCTAAAGGGCTGGACATAAATATGCTCTCAGGCTAGATCTCTTTGTTTACAGTGGCTTGCAAAAGTATTCACCCCCTTTGGCATTTTTCCTATTTTGTTGCCTTACTATCATTTGATTTACCAAACATGCCTACCACTTTGAAGATGTAAAAAATGTTTAATTGTGAAACATGCAAGAAATTAAAAAAAAAATAATAACTTGAGCATGCATTGAGCCACCTTTTGCAGCAATTACAGCTGCAAGTCTCTTGGGGTATGTCTCTATAAGTGTAAGGGATTTCTTCCATTGACGGAGAGGCGGACCAAAGCGCAGCGTGGTTATTTTGACTCATGTTTTAATAAATCACTTCACATTAACAAACTAACAAAACAAGAAATGTGAAAACCCAAAACAGCCCTATCTGGTGCAAAACACAGAGACAGGAACAATCACCCACAAACACACAGTGAAACCCAGGCTACCTAAGTATGATTCTCAATCAGAGACAACTAATGACACCTGCCTCTGATTGAGAACCATTCTAGGCCGAAACATAGAAATACCCAAATCATAGAAAAACAAACATAGACTGCCCACCCCAACTCACGCCCTGACCATACTAAATAATGACAAAACAAAAGGAAATAAAGGTCAGAACGTGACAATAAGCTTGGCACATCTAGCCACTGGGATTTTTTCCCATTCAAGGCAAAACGTCTACAGCTCCTTCAAGTTGGATGGGTTACGTGGTGTACAGCAATCTTTAAGTCATACCACAGATTCTCAATTGGATTGAGGTCTGGGCTTTGACTAGGCCATTCCAAGACATTTAAATGTTTCCCCTTAAACCACACGAGTGTTGCTTTAGCAGTATGCTTAAGGTCATTGTCCTGCTGGAAAGTAAACCTCTGTCCCATTCTCAAATCTCTGGAAGACTGAAACAGGTCTCCCTCAAGAATTTCTCTGTATTTAGCAGCATCCATCATTCCTTCCATTCTGCCGTTTCCCATCCCCACAGCATGATGCTAGTTCTCGGGGTGATGAGAGGTGTTGGATTTGCGGCAGACATAGCATTTTCCATGATGGCCAAAAAGCTTGATTTTAGTCTCATCTGACCAGAGTACCTTCTTCAATATGTTTGGGGAGTCTCCCAAACATGTTTGCTTATTTTTTTCTATAATCAACGGCTTTTGTCTGGCCACTCTTCCGTAAAGCACAGCTCTGTGGAGTACGACTTAAAGTGGTCCTATGGACAGATACTCCCATCTCCGTTGTGGAGCTTTGCAGCTCCTTCAGGGTTATCTTTGGTCTCTTTGTTGCCTCTCTGATTAATGCCCTCCTTGCCTGGTCCGTGAGTTTTGGTGGGCGGCCCTCTCTTGGAAGGTATGTTCTGGTGCCATATTCTTTCAGTTTTTTAAAATGGATTTAATGGTGCTTCGTGAGGATGTTCAAAAGTTTCAGATATTTTTTTATAACTCAACCCTGATCTGTACTTCTCCACAACTCTGTCCCTGACCTGTCCCTGTCCTTTGTCTTCATGGTGCCGCTTGCTTGGTGTTGCCGTTTGCTTAGTGGTGTTGCAGACTCTGGGGCCTTTCAGAACAGGCGTATACAGTGCCTTGCGAAAGTATTCGGCCCCCTTGAACTTTGCGACCTTTTGCCACATTTCAGGCTTCAAACATAAAGATATAAAACTGTATTTTTTTGTGAAGAATCAACAACAAGTGGGACACAATCATGAAGTGGAACAACATTTATTGGATATTTCAAACTTTTTTAACAAATCAAAAACTGAAAAATTGGGCGTGCAAAATTATTCAGCCCCCTTAAGTTAATACTTTGTAGCGCCACCTTTTGCTGCGATTACAGCTGTAAGTCGCTTGGGGTATGTCTCTATCAGTTTTGCACATCGAGAGATTGACATTTTTTCCCATTCCTCCTTGCAAAACAGCTCGAGCTCAGTGAGGTTGGATGGAGAGCATTTGTGAACAGCAGTTTTCAGTTCTTTCCACAGATTCTCGATTGGATTCAGGTCTGGACTTTGACTTGGCCATTCTAACACATTCTATTTTTTAACCATTCCATTGTAGATTTTGCTTTATGTTTTGGATCATTGTCTTGTTGGAAGACAAATCTCCGTCCCAGTCTCAGGTCTTTTGCAGACTCCATCAGGTTTTCTTCCAGAATGGTCCTGTATTTGGCTCCATCCATCTTCCCATCAATTTTAACCATCTTCCCTGTCCCTGCTGAAGAAAAGCAGGCCCAAACCATGATGCTGCCACCACCATGTTTGACAGTGGGGATGGTGTGTTCAGCTGTGTTGCTTTTACGCCAAACATAACGTTTTGCATTGTTGCCAAAAAGTTAAATGTTGGTTTCATCTGACCAAAGCACCTTCTTCCACATGTTTGGTGTGTCTCCCAGGTGGCTTGTGGCAAACTTTAAACGACACTTTTTATGGATATCTTCACGAAATGGCTTTCTTCTTGCCACTCTTCCATAAAGGCCAGATTTGTGCAATATACGACTGATTGTTGTCCTATGGACAGAGTCTCCCACCTCAGCTGTAGATCTCTGCAGTTCATCCAGAGTGATCATGGGCCTCTTGGCTGCATCTCTGATCAGTCTTCTCCTTGTATGAGCTGAAAGTTTAGAGGGACGGCCAGGTCTTGGTAGATTTGCAGTGGTCTGATACTCCTTCCATTTCAATATTATCGCTTGCACAGTGCTCCTTGGGATGTTTAAAGCTTGGGAAATATTTTTGTATCCAAATCCGGCTTTAAACGTCTTCACAACAGTATCTCGGACCTGCCTGGTGTGTTCCTTGTTCTTCATGATGCTCTCTGCACTTTTAACGGACCTCTGAGACTATCACAGTGCAGGTGCATTTATACGGAGACTTGATTACACACAGGTGGATTGTATTTATCATCATTAGTCATTTAGGTCAACATTGGATCATTCAGAGATCCTCACTGAACTTCTGGAGAGAGTTTGCTGCACTGAAAGTAAAGGGGCTGAATAATTTTGCACGCCCAATTTTTCAGATTTTGATTTGTTAAAAAAGTTTGAAATATCCAATAAATGTCGTTCCACTTCATGATTGTGTCTCACTTGTTGTTGATTATTCACAAAAAATACAGTTTTATATCTTTATGTTTGAAGCCTGAAATGTGGCAAAAGGTCGCAAAGTTCAAGGGGGCCGAATACTTTCGCAAGGCACTGTATATACTTAGATAATGTGACAGATCATGTGACACATAGATTGCACACAGGTGGACTTTATTTAACTCATTATGTGACTTCTGAAGGTAATTGGTTGCACCAGATCTTATTTTGGGATTCAGAGCATAGGCATAGAGCATAGTGAATACATAGGCACGCACCACTTTTCCGTTTTTACATTTTTTGAAACAAGTTATATTTTTAATTTCACTTGACCAATTTTGACTATTTTGTGTATGTCCATTACATGCAATCCAAATAAAAATCCATTTAAATTACAGGTTGTAATGCAACACAATAGGACAAACGCCAAGGGGGATGAATACTTTTTCAAGGCACTGTATATCATAACATGACCGGAACCAAAGTTACTCAAAGGAACTCATGATATAGGCCTAGATATTATTTTTACTTTGTGATTTTTAAAAGTTTTTCCTAATTATAGGCTACTACCTTTAGCACTTGAAGTAAATAAAGTATTTTATTGCTTTAATATTTTCTTTAATATTGGTCAGATGTGTTCAAATGTGAATTCTTTAAGTGATGGGTGGGTCTAAGGCATTAGACGGTGTAAAACGATGATTAATGGGCTTAAACAAAGAACAGCACTGTAACTGTGAAAGGTTATCTTTATTATACAACAATAGGCCATTTCATATTTTTCATGGTTTGCCTAATGAGGTAACTTTGTGAAATAATGTTCAGAGAATCCATTGTGGAAATTTGGTGAAAGCATTCCTTTTCTAAATATGTTTCTCAAGGATACATGTAGAGCAATTGTGAAAATCACAGCAAATGTTTGAATTCCTTTTTCTCTTAAATTGGATTATACATTTATCAACTTATAAAGCCGCATTACTTCCCCATTTTTTTCTCTCCAACTACATGCCATTTTGAAGCTCTGATTCTGTACTTTTACCCAACGTAAAACATCTAGGAACATAAGACTGAAAAGAGACGGTGGGTCACATACATCACAACACACAGTACATGTACACTGAGTGTACAAACTATTAGAAACATCTTCCTAATATTGAGTTGCACTCTCTTTTCCCCTCAGAACAGCCTCAATTCATCAGGGCATGGATTCTACAAGGTGTCGAAACCATTCCACAGGGATGCTGGCCCATGTTGACTCCAATGCTTCCCACAGTTGTGTCAAGTTGGCTGAATGTCCATTGGGTGGTGGACCATTCTTGATACACACGGGAAACTGTTGAGCATGAAAAAACCAGCAGCATTACAATTCTTGACACACTCAAATCGGTGCGACTGGCACCTACCTCCATACCCCGTTCAAAGGCACTCAAATCTTTTGTCTTGCCCATTCACCCTCTGAATGGCACACATACACAATCCATCGTGCTACTAGGTGACCTAAACTGGGACATGCTTAACACCCCGGCCATCCTACAAACTAAGCTTGATGCCCTCAATCTCACACAAATTATCAATGAACCTACCAGGTACAACCCCAAATCAGTAAACACGGGCACCCTCATAGATGTCATCCTAACTAATTCACCCTCCAAATACACCTCTGCTGTTTTCAATCAAGAACTCAGCGATCACTGCCTCATTGCCTGCATCCGTAATGGGTCTGCGACCAAACGACCACCCCTCATCACTGTCAAAAGCTCCCTGAAACACTTCTGCGAGCAGGCCTTTCTAATCGACCTGGCCGGGGTATCCTGGAATGACATTGACCTCATCCCGTCAGTAGATGATGCCTTGTTATTCTTTAAAAGTGCCTTCCTCACCATCTTAAATAAGCTTGCCCCTCTCAAAAAATGTTGAACTAGGAACAGATATAGTCCTTGGTTCACGCCAGACCTGTCTGCCCCTGACCAGCACAAAAACATCCTGTGGCGTTCTGCATTAGCATCGAATAGCCCCCGTGATATGCACATTTTCAGGGAAGTTAGGAACAAATATACACAGGCAGGTAGAAAAGCTAAGGCAAACTTTTTCAAAACGAAATTTGCATCCTGTAGTACTAACTCAAAAAAGTTCTGGGATACTGTAAAGTCCATGGAGAATAAGAACACCTCCTCCCAGCTGCCCACTGCTCTGAGGCTAGGAAACATTGTCACCACCGATAAATCCACTATAATTGAGAACTGCTACAGACCAATATCTATCCTACCCTGTCTTTCTAAGGTCTTCGAAAGCCAAGTTAACAAACAAATTACCGACCATTTCGAATCCCACCGTACCTTCTCCTCTATGCAATCTGGTTTCAGAGCTGGTCATGGGTGCACCTCAGCCACGCTCAAGGTTCTAAACGACATCATAACTGCCATCGATAAGAGACAGTACTGTGCAGCCTTATTCATCAACCTGGCTAAGGCTTTCGACTCTGTCAATCACAACATTCTTATTGGCAGACATGACAGCCTTGGTTTCTCAAATGATTGCCTCGCCTGGTTCACCAACTACTTCTCTGATAGAGTTCAGTGTGTCAAAACGGAGGGCCTGTTGTCTGGACCTCTGACAGTCTCTATGGGTGTGCCACAGGGTTCAATTCTCGGGCCGACTCTCTTTACTGTATACATCAATGATGTTGCTCTTTCTGCTGGTGATTCTCTGATCCACCTCTACGCAGACGACACCATTCTGTATACTTCTGTCCCCTCCTTGGACACTGTGTTAACTAACCTCCAGACGAGCTTCAATGCCATACAACTCTCCTTCCGTGGCCTCCAACTGCTCTTAAACGTAAGTAAAACTAAATGCATGCTTTTCAATCGATCGCTGCCCGCACCTGCTCGCCTGTCCAGCACTACTCTGGACGGCTCTGACTTAGAACACGTGGACAACTACAAATACCTGGGTGTCTAGTTAGACTGTAAACTCTCCTTCCAGACTCACATTAAGCATGTCCAATCCAAAATTAAATCTAGAATCGGCTTCCTATATTGCAACAAAGCATCCTTCACTCATGCTGCCAAACATACCCTCGTAAAACGGACCATCCTACCGATCCTCGACTTCGGTGATGTCATCTATAAAATAGCCTCCAACACTCTACTCAACAAACTGGATGCAGTCTATCACAGTGCCATCCGTTTTGTCACCAAAGCACCATACACTACCCACTTTTGCGACCTGTACGCTCTCGTTGGTTGGCCCTCGCTTCATACTCGTCGCCAAAAACCCACTGGCTACAGGTTATCTAAGTCTCTGCTAGGTATAGCCCCGCCTTATCTCAGCTCACTGGTCACCATAGCAGCACCCACTCGTAGCACGCGCTCCAGCAGGTATATCTCACTGGTCACCCCCAAAGCCAATTCCTCCTTTGGTCGTCTTTCCTTCCAGTTCTCTGCTGCCCATGACTGGAACGAATTGCAAAAATCCCTGAAGCTGGAGACTCACATCTCCCTCACTAGCTTTAAGCACCAGCTGTCAGAGCAGTTTACAGATCACTGCACCTGTACTTAGTCTATCTGTAAACAGCCCATCTATCTACCTACCTCATCCTCATACTGATATTTATGTATTTATTTTGCTCCTTTGCACCCCAGTATCTCTACCTGCACATTCATCTTCTGCCGATCTGCCATTCCAGTGTTTAATTGCTATATTGTAATTACTTCGCCACCATGGCCTATTTATTTCCTTAACTTACCTCATTTGCACTCACTGTATATAGACTTTTTGTTTTCTTTTGTTCTACTGTATTATTGACTGTATGTTTTGTTTATTCCATGTGTAACTCTGTGTTGTTGTATGTGTCGAATTGCTACGCTTTATCTTGGCCAGGTCGCAGTTGCAAATGAGAACTTGTTCTCAACTAGCCTACCTGGTTAAATAAAGGTGAAATAAAAAATAAAATAAATAAATAAAATAAATGTCTCAAATGTCTCAAGGCTTAAAAATCCTTCTTTAACCTGTCTCCTCCCCTTCATCCACACGGTTTGAAGTGGATTTAACAGGTGACATCAATAAAGGATCGTACTGTGACTTTCACCTGGTTAGTCTATAGCCCTATTCGCACGGGACAAGTTTTACCCAGAGAACGTTGGTTATGTATTTATTACCCCAGAATGTCCGTTAGTCCAGAGGACGATTTGGACAGGATTTGTTTTTTACCCAAACTTCGCCCGGTAACTCTCTTTTATATACACTGCTCAAAAAAATAAAGGGAACACTTAAACAACACAATGTAACTCCAAGTCAATCACACTTCTGTGAAATCAAACTGTCCACTTAGGAAGCAACACTGATTGACAATAAATTTCACATGCTGTTGTGCAAATGGAACAGACAACAGGTGGAAATTATAGGCAATTAGCAAGACCCACAATAAAGGAGTGGTTCTGCAGGTGGTGACCACAGACCACTTCTCAGTTCCTATGCTTCCTGGCTGATGTTTTGGTCACTTTTGAATGCCGGCAGTGCTTTCACTCTAGTGGTAGCATGAGACTGAGTCTACAACCCACACAAGTGGCTCAGGTAGTGCAGCTCATCCAGGATCGCACATCAATGCGAGCTGTAGCAAGAAGGTTTGCTGTGTCTGTCAGTGTAGTGTCCAGAGCATGGAGGCGCTACCAGGAGACAGACCAGAACATCAGGGGACGTGGAGGAGGCCGTAGGCGGGCAACAACCCAGCAGCAGGACCGCTACCTCCGCTTTTGTGCAAGGAGGAGCAGGAGGAGCACTGCCAGAGCCCTGCAAAATGACCTACAGCAGGCCACAAATGTGCATGTGTCATGGTCAAATGGTCAGAAACAGACTCCATGAGGGTTGTATGAGGGCCCGGCGTCCACAGGTGGGGGTTGTGCTTACAGCCCAACACCGTGCAGGACGTTTGACATTTGCCAGAGAACACCAAGATTGGCAAATTCGCCACTGGCGCCCTGTGCTCTTAAAAGATGAAAGCAGGTTCACAGAGCACATGTGACAGACGTGACATATTCTGGAGACGTCGTGGAGAACGTTCTGCTGCCTGCAACATCCTCCAGCATGACCGGTTTGGCGGTAGGTCAGTCATGGTGTGGGGTGGCATTTCTTTGGGGGACCGCACAGCCCTCCATGTGCTCGCCAGAGGTAGCCTGACTGCCATTAGGTACCGAGATGAGATCCTCAGACCCCTTGTGAGACCATATGCTGGTGCGGTTGGCCCTGGGTTCCTCCTAATGCAAGACAATGCTAGACCTCATGTGGCTGGAGTGTGTCAGCAGTTCCTGCAAGAGGAAGGCATTGATGCTATGGACTGGCCCGCCCGTTCCCCAGACCTGAATCCAATTGAGCACATCTGGGACATCATGTCTCGCTCCATACACCAACGCCACGTTGCACCACAGACTGTCCAGGAGTTGGCGGATGCTTTAGTCCAGGTCTGGGAGGAGATCCCTCAGGAGACCATCCGCCACCTCATCAGGAGCATGCCCAGGCATTGTAGGGAGGTCATACAGGCACGTGGAGGCCACACACACTACTGAGCCTCATTTTGACTTGTTTTAAGGACATTACATCAAGGTTGGTCCAGCCTGTAGTGTGGTTTTCCACTTTAATTTTGAGTGTGACTCCAAATCCAGACCTCCATGGGTTGATAAATTTGATTTCCATTGATCATTTTTGTGTAATTTTGTTGTCAGCACATTCAACTATGTAAAGAAAAAAGCATTTAATAAGAATATTTAATTCATTCAGATCTAGGATGTGTTATTTTAGTGTTCCCTTTATTTTTTTGAGCAGTGTATATATATTTATATAAGGCTATTGAACTTGACATTGGTGTCTGTCTTTATTCCTTTATCCAACATATCATACTGAAACATGGTATCAGAAGTGGCTCGGAAAACACCCGTTTGTTATTTTTGTAGCTAAGTACAGTATAGGCGCAGTTACGTTCCATATGCGAACACCCGCCGTTTCCTACTCACAACACTGATCACCTCGTTGTTGGCTGGCTAGCTAGCATCACTACCTACTTCGATGACTGAAGGCAAATAAATCTCATATTCCATTGCTATGGCAGCGAACATTCCGCCACCAAATCCCATGGTTCTCACAGGGGACTGGAATACTAATTGGGACAACTTCAGGGATGAATTCGAGGACTATGCGCTGGCGACCAGTCTACATGAGAAACCCAACAAGGTACAAGCTGAGGAGTTTAATGGGCAGCGAATGCAGGCATATCTACTGGCACAATCTCACCCTCACAGCACGACAATAGTGTGATGCAAAGGCTATATTGGATGCATTGGAGAATTACTTCAAACCCGCCAGAAACTTCATTTACGAGCGGTTCATTTTCGGAAGCTGCAAACAGGAAGAGTGTGAGTCAGTACACAACTTTGTAACCTGTTTGAGAGAGAAAACCGCCACTTGTGAATACGGGGGATTGAAAGATGAATTGATTTGTGACAAAATAGTACTGGGAATTGCAAATGAGGATACACGCCGGCGTCTACTGAGAGAGAGAGGCTTAACATTAGTAACTGCCATCGAAATGTGCCGCACTGCTGAAGTCACTGACATGAGAATGAGAGCAATGGAAATCGAAACCCCACGCTCCGACGTTGATACTCTTCATGCTGTTGCTAGGCAGACATTCAGACTAAACCAATCGTGGCAGAGCAATTCACCACGAACGGTGAACACAGAGAGCCCCGTAGCATGTAAATACTGTGGGAATACACACACACGTGGCAAAGAGCACTGCCCTGCCTACGGAAAAGGCAGGGCAGTGGAACTAATAATCATTTTGCAAAAGTGTGTCTCAAAAGCAAAAGAAGGGTGAGTGAGGGCAAGATTCACTGTGTTGATGATGTCACTCAATGTTCAGAGCTGAACAGTGAAAGTGATATTTACATGCATGAATCCATTGGGGCTGTACACTCAAGAGGGAAGAAATGGTTTGTGACACTACGATTACACAACAAGCAACAATAATGTCAACTGGATTCCGGTGCTACATGCAACGTAATGAGCTACAAAGACAAAATCAATCTGGCACCTGACACACATCTATTGCCCAGCGATACTAGACTAAAGCTGTACTCAGGAGAGCTAATGAGCTCTATGGGCACCTTTGAGACCGAATGTGTTATTCGGGGATGCAAACACAAGCTGGAGTTTGAGATTGTAAAAACCAGTCAACATCCTCTCCTCTCAGGCTCTACATGCGAACGCCTGGGACTAATGCAGTTCACTGTACCAAATGACCTGCACATTGTGGATCATGTCCAGCATGGACCCCTATCCAAAGAACAACTACTCAGCAGATATGACGATGTATTCAACATGCCCGTTGAATCTGTGCCTGGGGAGGTACACTTTGAAGTGGATGAGAGCATCACTCCAGTCCAGTGTGCTCCTCGCAATGAAAGTGGCTGTGAAGGCCCAGCTGGGCAAGTATGAGGCCGATGGCCACATGACATCTGTGACTGAACCAACTGACTGGATCAGCAATATGGTCATAGTGAAAAAAACAGAGAAGCTGAGGGTCTGCATCGACCCAAAGCATCTGAACCAAGCACTGAAACGATCCCACTACATCATGCCGACACTAGAGGATGTCCTCTATAAGCTTCCCAAGGCCAGGATTTTCACCTTGGTGGATGCCCGAGATGCATTCCTTCAATGCAAGCTGGACGAAGAAAGCAGCTTCATGACTACCTTCTGAACCCCCTGGGGTCGGAAACGCTGGCTCAAGCTCCCGTTTGGTGTCTCAGTGGCGCCTGAGATATACCAACGCAAGCAGCACAAGTTACTGGCTGGGCTCAAGGGCATTGAACCCATCGCCGATGATGTCCTGATTGTAGGCTGTAGTGACACAGACGAAGAAGCAGAATGCGACCACGATGTGAAGCTCCTGGCACTGATGGAGCGAGGCAGCGCAATCAGTTAAGCTTCGCCTTGGCCTGAAGAAGCTGCAGTTCAAGGTGAAAGACGTCCACTTCCATGGCCACATTCTCTCGGCAAAAGGCCTGAAGCCGGACCCAGACAAGGTCAGAGCGATCCTCGACATGCCAAACCCGTCTGATGCAAAAGGAGTACAGCTTCTCATCGGCTTTGCAAACTATCTTGCAAAGTTCATGCCACACCTATCAGCAGTCTGTGAGCCTCTGAGCCGGTTGCTGGACAAAGACACACCATGGCACTGGCTACCCAAGCACGAGGTCGCAGTGCAGGAGATTAAATCTCTGGCTTCATCCATGCCAGTGTTGCGCTACTATGACGTCATGAAGCCTGTCACAATCCAGAGCGACTCCAGCCAAAGGGGACTTGGATGCTGCCTTATGCAGGAAGGCCAGCCCGTTGCGTTTGCCTCGAGAGCGCTCACCCCACCGAACAAAGCTATGCACAAATTGAGAAAGAGTGCCTCAGCATCGTCTTCTCCTGCCAGCGATTCCATCACTACTTATATGGGCGAGAGCTGGTCACCGCTGAAACTGACCACTCATTGCCATATTCAGTAAACCTCTCCTCAACGCGCCCAATAGGCTTCAAAGCATGCTCCTGACTCTGCAAAACTACAGCCTGAAGGTCATTTACAAGCCAGGACCAGAGATGTACATCAGCGACACACTGAGCAGGGCAACAACACAATGTACAGGCAGAGGCACTGTCTATCAGCGGCAGGCCATCTGTTCGCTACAGCAGGAACAACAAGATGTTCAACAGATCAATCAGGCAGACTACTTAAACGTCACAGATCACCGCCTAGCCCAGATAAGGCAACACACTGACAAGGACGAACACCTACAGTCACTGAAGTCCATGGCTCTCGCAGGTTGGCAATACCTGAAAGAGGAGACAACTTTCACAGTGAGAGAATACTGGACCTTTCGAGATGAGATCAGCGTGCAAAATGGCGTCTTGTTCAGAGGTCAGAAGGTCATTATTCCCAAATCACTACGTCCAGAGATGCTTACCCGCATACACTCCAGTCACGTTGTAGGTGACACATGCTACCGCCAGGCTCGTGAAACATTATACTGGCCAAACATGCAAGCAGAAATTAAAGACTTTGTCAGCAACTGTACCACATGCAACGAGTACGCTCATGAACAGCAAAAGGAAACCATGATGTCACATGAACTGCCCACAAGGGTCTGGCAAATCGTCAGCATGGACTTATTCAGCCACAGACAAAAAGGACTATCTTCTCATCGTTGATCACTACTCTGACTTTTGGGAAATTGAACTGCTCCCTGACTTGTCTGCAGAGACGGTCATAAAGCACTGCAAGGCGCAGTTTGCAAGGCAAGGTCAGCCTGACAAGGTAATCACGGACAATGGCCCACAATTCACTGCACAGTTCAAGCGTTTCGCCTCAGAATGGGAGTTTGACCACGTGACCTCCTCTCCAAGACACCCAAAAGCAAATGACAAGGCAGAATCAGCTGTCAAGATTGCAAAAAACCTGCGTGACAACAACGACCCATGGAAAGCGATCTTACAGTGGAGGAACACACCCACCGAAAACATGGACAGCAGCCCAGCACAACGCCTTCTGTCCAGACGTCTGAAGACTACCATCCCCGTAGCTAACAAGCTACTTGAGCCCTGCGTCATGGTTGGCGTTATGGACAAACTGCGTCACAGAAAGCAGCTCGCTAAGTGCTTCTATGACCGGACTGCTCGAGACCTACCAGAGCTGGAGGTGAAACGATAAGGATGAAACCGCTGCCGGGAGACCACACAGGACTTTGGAGGCTGGGCACATGCCTGCAGAGAGTTGCACCACGTTCTTACCTGGTGGATGTTGGTGGCTCCCTCTATCGTCGCAATCGGGTGGATCTGCGTGTAGCAGAGCAGACAAACCAGAACACGCCATACACTCACCTAGATGAGCTGGATCACAGTCCAGGCCTAAGGGTAAGGGGCGCAGAATTGAGACATGGGCCAACTGAAGGTGAGGCTTCTACCCCACCAAGATCTTCAGCTCGTGCCCCTAATCCTCCTCCTGTCAGAGCCAATACTTACTCACGGGTGGGTCGGCTGTGCAAGCCACCGGACAGGCTTACTCTGTAAGCAAGGGACTGTTAACTTGCCCTCATTTAATTAAAATATATATATTTTCTTAAATAATTAAATTCAATTAAAAAGGAAGATGACAACTGAAGTAAAAAGAAAATGTCATGCTTTTTCTATTGTCATGACCTGACTGTTAAGAACTTAATGTTATGCCTTTATGTTTGCACTTTCTATTGAAAAGGATGATGTTACGGAGTCTAGTTGATAGGCATTCGACTAGCCGGACTGTTCCCCGGGACTCCAGTTGAAGGGATTTGTACAATGCACAAACAAGGCTATTGAACCTGACATTGGTGTCTGTCTTTAATCCTTTATCCAACATATCATACTGAAACAATAACGGGCTACACTGATAACTCGAGCTTGATTCCCAAGTTTCTAAACCATCTTTGGTATAGTGTCGCCATAATATTTGAATTGAGGAAGTGGGATCATAATCATTCGATTTTCGCGATCCGCAGAAGAAGAAGTCCAGAATTACCCCCCATCCATCAGATGTGAGTTAACAGCGCACTTGCACCTGATATGCATTTTTAGGCTACGAATGATTAAGTGAACTTGTCATTTCCGAAAGTTTAGCTCCGTTGTATGCTGCTTTCCAATGTATTTGCATTGAAGGTTTGCATTAAATATTTGTTTTATGATGCATTTGGCAATGTTCAATTCATTCCCACTGTTGGATTCTAGCTTGAAATATTCTTATTTGTGTTACCATACAATAAGTTATTGATTACATGTACAGATTTCTGTTCCATTTTCCTAAAAAGAGGGATGCGAAGGGCGATAGCTAGTCTCTGATAAGCCAGCGAGTAATGCGTCTCGAGGTCAAGTCAACAGAAGAAGTGAGAAGAAACCTCTGGAAACCTTTGGTAGGGGGGCCAGAGGGGCCCACCACAACTACTCTCCCACTACAGTCCTATCTCACACATACGTGTATCAGGCAGGGCTATGACTACACCAGTGAGAGAAACCGATTACGTTCCTGCCTAGCAAGATATGTACAGTATTGGCTATGTAAATGTGTAAGGAGTTGACCACCCTATTAGAATGTTATAAATATATGTGCTTGTGTAATCATACCTCGTGTTCGCAGCTGTATGAATATACTTGGTTTCAGCTTTTTCTAGTCATCCATTTCTAGACGTCTCTTCCTGGTTTATTTTCATATGACAATGACTAAAAAGATTGTCGACTTGATTCATGATGATGACTGCTAGCTAAGCTTTTGAAAGTATGATGTTGACATGATCAGTCCAATCAAAGCTACTGTAGATATAACATGATTTGACGTCCTTTTATCTGTGGCCAATGACCTTAAACCTTCTTGGATGGGCACTTCTAATGTAACTATACGGCAGCAAGCAAAAATGCGGCTTTATTAACTCAATTACTCTTCTTCTTTTTTTTTAACATGGTTTGCAAACTGATATGTGACACATATTAATAATGACTGAAATGGCGGATGGGACTAAAATGACAGATGTGGTGTTTTGTGCTTGTGCACATAATTACATTACCTGACTTCCCCCAGTAAAACTAATCCTATCCGAATGTAGGTGTAAGTATACCTATCATTCTATATAAATTTGCCCATGATCACAGATTTGACATCTGTGGTCATAAATCCTGCCTCCTGAGACGGGCGCACAATTGACTGAGTGTCGTCCGGTTTATGGGAGGGTTTGGCTGGCCGGGATGTCCTTGTCACATTGCTCTCTAGCGAATCCTTGTGGCAGGCCGGGCGCATGCACGCTAACTCGTGACGCCAGTTGTACAGTGTTTCCTCTGACATATTGGTGCGGCTTGGCAGGGTCGTGTTTCGGAGGATGCATAGCTCTCGACCGTCGCCTCTCTCTAGTCTGTATGGGAGTTGCAGCGATGGGACAAGAACAACCAATTGGATATCATGAAATTGGGGAGAAAAAGGGGTACAAAAAAACAACATTACAACTTAACATGTGTAAATACTTCTATGAACATAAGACTCAACAACTGAGACATAAACTGAACAAGTTCCACAGACATGTGACTAACAGAAATTGAATAATGTGTCCCTGAACAAAGGAGTCATCATCATCAAAAGTAGTCCGTATCTGGTGTGGCCACCAGCTGCATTAAGTACTGCAGTGCATCTCCTCCTCATGGACTGCACCAGATTTGCCAGTTCTTGCTGTGAGATGTTACCCCACTCTTCCACCAAGGCACCTGCACATTCCCGGACATATCTGGGGGGAATGGCCCTAGCCCTCATGTTCCGATCCAACAGGTCCCAGATGTGCTCAATGGGATTGAGATCCGGGCTCTTCGCTGGCCATGGCAGAACACTGACATTCCTCTTGCAGGAAATCACGCACAGAACGAGCAATATGGCTGGTGGTATTGTCATGCTGGAGAGTCATGTCAGGATGAGCCTGCAGGAAGGGTAACACATGAGGGAGGATGTCGTCTTCCCTGTAATGCACAGTGTTGAGATTGCCTGCAATGACAACATGCTCAGTCCGATGATGCTGTGACACACTGCCCCAGACCATGACGGATTCGCCACCTCCAAATCGATCAAGCTCCAGAGTACAGGCCTCGGTGTAACGCTCATTCATTCGACGATAAACATGAATCCGACCATCACCCCTGGTGAGACAAAACCGTGACTCGTCTGTGATGAGCACTTTTTACCAGTCCTGTCTGGTCCAGCGATGGTGGGTTTGTGCCCATAGGCAACGTTGTTGCCGGTGATGTCTGATGAGGACCTGCCTTACAACAGGCCTACAAGCCCTCAGTCCATCCTCTCTCAGCCTATTGCGGACAGTCTGAGCACTGATGGAGGGATTGTGCATTCCTGGTGTGAATCGGGTAGTTGTTGCCATCCTGATCCTGTGCAGGTGTTGTTACACTCGGTCTGCCACTGCAAGGTCGATCAGCTGTCCGTCCTGTCTCCCTGTAGCGCTGTCTTAGGCGTCTCACAGTACAGACATTGCAATTTATTACCCAGTGAATTGTAAGTGAAATAATCTGTATGTAAACAATTGTTGGAAAAATGACTTGTGTCATGCAAAGTAGATGTCCTAAACAACTTGCAAAAACTTGTTAACAAGAAATTTGTGAGGTGGTTGAAAAATTAGTTTTAATGACTCCAACCTAAGTGTATGTAAAGTTCTGACTTCAACTGTACATGTGTAGTTGTGCATGCACACACAAACAAGTGAGTAGCCTTATTACTGGAAGTAAGGTCTAGGCACATAACATCATCATTGCCAGTAAGTCTTACTGAGCAAAACCACCAAACAGCATCACAGATCTACACACAGTCCTCTGACTGCAAGAAGACAGACCGGTTTATAGTCAATCCCATGTCTATCCATATTAACCATGCGGTCATATTAAGGTACACCAGTTTCAGATACCAAACATTGTGAAAATTCCAGCCCATGTCACCCAGCTCCTCCGCCCACTCCACTGGCTTCCAGTCGAAGCTCGCAGTCACTGCAAGACCATGGTACTTGCCTACAGAGCAGCAAGAGGAACTGCCCCTCCCTACCTTCTGGCTTTGCTCACACAATACACCCCAAGCCGAGCACTCTGTTCTGTCACCTCTGGTTTCTTGGCACCTGCTCAGCGCAGTCCAAGCTCTTCGCTACCCTAGCACCCCAATGGTGGAACGAGCTTCCCCCTGAAGCTAGGACAGTAGAGTCCCCGCCCAGCTTAAGAAAACATCTGAAACCTTAACTATTCAAAGAGTATTTTAAATAATCCCCCCCCCCCCCCCCCCCCCCCCTCAGGACTTTACAGTTTTAGCAGGAATGACTGGTTAACCTGCCTCCTAGAACACTTATGCCAATCATATGAACACAAACAACTGACATACACGCAATGTTAGACTATAGACATTCTTGAAAGCCGGGACAAAAACCACATTTCATTTATTAACAAAATGTGAAATATTTGCATTTTATTTGATATTTTTATTGACCAAAGTATCAGCTACCACATCATGTAAAGGAGCAACAAGTTAATTAAAAAAAAAAGCTTTATATTAAAATGCACTTAACTGGAAATATGTCAACTCTGTAAGACTCGATAAAAGGGATTTTGATATATTGTCCAACCAGTGTTTAAAGGCCTTGATTGTTTAATTCCAACACAAAGTTCAAATATGTAAAGCAAATCTCAAAATGTATTTGTTTAAAAAAAACAAAATATAATGCTCCAGCGCTAATTTGGTATCCACTACGATACCACTAACAACAGGTTTGGGAAAGTACTCAGACCCTTTCAATTGTTCCACATTTTGTTATGTTATAGCCTTCTTCTAAAATGGACAAAAAAAATAATACATCGACACACAATAATACCCCATAATGACAAAGCAAAAACAGGTTTTTAGAAATGTTTGCATATATTCAGACCCTTTACTAAGTACTTTGTTGAAGCACCTTTGGCCGCAATTACAGCCTTAATTCTTCTTGGGTATGACATTACAAGCTTGGCACACCTGTTTTTGGGGAGTTTCTCCCATTCTTCTCTGCAGATCCTCTCAAGCTGTCAGGTTACATTGGGAGTGTCTCCCCAGAGATGTTCGATTGGGTTCAAGTTCGGGCTCTGGCCGGACCACTCAAGGACATTCAGAGACTTGTCCCAAAGCCACTCTTGCATTGTATTGGCTGTGTGCTTAGGGTCCTTGTCCTGTTGGAAAGTGAATCTTAGTCCCAGTCTGAGGTCCTGAGCAGGTTTTCATCAAGGATCTGTGTACTTTGCTCCATTCATCTTTCCCTCGATCCTGAAAAACATCCCCACAACATAATGCTGCCATTACCATGTTTCACCGTAGTGATGGTATTGGCCAGGTGGTGCCTGGTTTCCTCCAGACGTGACACTTGGCATTCAGGCCGAAGAGTTCAATCATGTTTCTCATGTTCAGAGTCCTTTAGGTGCCTTTTGGCAAACTCCAAGCAGGCTGCCTCGTGCCTTTTACTGAGGAGTGGCTTCTATCTGGCCACACTACTATAAAGGCCTGATTGGTGGAGCACTGCAGAGATGGTTGTCCTTCTGGAAGGCTCCCCCACCTGGAAGGCTCTGTCAGAGTGACCATCGGGTTCTTGGTCACCTCCTTGACCAAGACCCTTTTCCCCCGATTGCTCAATTTGGCCGGGCGGCCAGCTCTAGGAAGTCTCTTGGTGGCTCCAAACTTCTTACAATTAAGAATGATACAAGGCAATGTGTTCTTGGGGACCTTCCATGCGGCAGACATTTTTTGGTACCACCCCCCAGATCTGTGCCTCGACACAATCATGTCTCTGAGCTGTACGGAAAAAGTGAAGGGGTCTGAATACTTTCCGATTGCACTGTATATAGCAAAGAGTATCCCTAGGTCAAACACAGTAAATACTTTTAAGATCCAATGCAGCTTTTTTATCCTCAGTATCAAATCATTTCCAGGTAATAATGAAATACATTAGTGATTGTTTTCAATTCAAATGGTCAAAAATAAACACATTTATTTTCTCCGGCAAGAATTTTGGCAGGACCGTCTGGGAGTGTTCTGAGTGAGTAGGAGAAAATGTAATATTTGCCGTTATTGGCAGAGAGGTTTGGAACTCTTTCTTATTGGTCTATTAAAGTTACCATGCAGGCCAAAACTCCATCGCACCAAAACAGGTTGAAATGTCTGTCTTTTCAGACAGCTCTTACCCTAAAAGGGCATTATCATTTTCACAATTCCACAGTATGATTCCAACCTCATAGTTATGAATTACAGTACCAGTCAAGTTTGGACACACCTACTCATTCCAGGGTATTTCTTTATTTTTTTTTATTATTTTCTACATTGTAGAATAAGAGTGAAGACATCAAAACCATGAAATAACACATATGGAATCATGTTGTAACCCAAAAAAAGTGTAAAGCATTTCTAAATATATTTTATATTTGAGATTCTTCAAAGTAGTCACCCTTTGCTTTGATGACAGCTTTGCACACTCTCTGTGAAAGTCACGTTATGACTGCACTGGTCCTTAATTAGTTTATGCATGAACTGCAGAACAGTGAATATTGACAACAATTTGGGTAGCCATCAATGACAGCGTTGACATGCCACTGAAGGAGATGACAGTTCATGACAACAATCATGACCGGAAGACATACAAATAAAGGTTTTTAGGTTTTTATTGCCATCCTCAAGTTTGAGTTACATGCTCCGCATTGCAATCATATTGATTATCTTGTCCTGAATTTTTGTGTCCGAAACAAAACGGTCTCATTTAAATAGGAAGAGAGAAGGCTAAAGAATAAAAGTACGACTAAGTACCAAAATCATACCAACATATTTTTAAACTTTAAAATCAATTAACTGCAGTTAAAAGCCAATTGGGTTTGGACATGGACAAGTAAAGAGAAGAGCCAAATGTCCTATAAAACATTGAGCCTGGACTAGAAAAGTTCAAGGCTGCATTACCAGAATAACTCAAGAGTGTGGAATGCTACAATTAGCAAAAGTGTGTGATTGAAGCCCCCAATTTGTGGCGTTCCTGTATGTGTTCCTGGAGGGGAATGGCTAGCTCTTGTGGCTGTTTCGTGCAATTACAGGACAGGGATAGGTACAGTACAGAGACACTGTGTCATGGGAGAGGTGGGTGTCACTGCACGTCACTCCCAAGAGCAGGAGTACAATTGGGTGGTGGGGGGGTGCTGGAGTTTGGTAAGAGGTGGATCCTGTCTTGGATGATGCAGTTTCCTGATGTTGGTCCCCTTGACCTGGACAACCTGGCAATCATGGAGGGTCCTTCAACTATACCGAATTAATATATATAGATAGAGAGAGAGACAAAGAGAAAGACATCCGTTATACCAACAAAAAGATCAAAATCCTATTATTCTACTCCATTTAATGTGTAACAGTATAGTTATACCATCGAGAAGAACTATTGGCTGGCCAACTGATTCATCTAGCTTCACGTGCCAAGGGGGACCTGTGAAGGGTCTTCACAGAGAGTCAGGGCTGGTGCCAGAACAAATCAGTTGCACGGGCATTTGACATCGATAGGGGTGACAATTTATTTTCACGGGTCCGCCTGTGTGTGCACATTGCCATACTTTTTTGGGCCAGACAGAATCAGATACATGGGCACTGTTTTGTTCGCTCAGATGCTTTATCAGAGATTGATGCGTCTTTCTGCCGGTGCGCATCTCGGACAAATAAATTATCAATATTAAAATATTTTATTTGGACAGGCAGGAGGTACGGTAGGACGGGCCAGTACCCCCAAGTCCCACCCATAACGCCAGCCCTGTGGAGAGTACAGGTTCATGCTTTATCACAATAGCAGGTGCAGCTCTGAGGGTGGCTGCACGCCAATATTCAATTACATGTAAGAAAGAATAACACAAACAGAAGGCTAAACATCTCTGTCTGACGTTAAACTCTTGAACGTTACTTCAAAATTGAGATTTTTGCCTAAGTAGACTAGTAAAGCTGCATAGTTCTATACAGTTTTGGAACTCCCCTTTCTGGTAAAAATAGTTATACATTGCTGAGGTGTACTTCACATTTGAGGACACAAGCTCAAATACATAGTACAAATATTATGAAAACATATATATATTTTATTAAACATACAGTCCCTTCAGAAACTATACCTACCCCTTGACGTGTTCCACATTTCGTTGTGTTAGAGGCCTGAATTCAAAATGGATCAAATAGATTTTTTTTCTCACCCAAATGTAATAAAAATTAAATACAGAAATATCTCATTTCCATAAGTATTCACACCCCTAGGTCAATACTTTGTAGAAGCAACTTTGGCAGCGATTACAGCTGTGAGTCTTTCTGGGTAAGTCTCAAAGAGCATTCTACACTTGGATTGTGCAACAAAAATTATTTCTAAATATAGTAACAATCAAATGATAAACAGCTTTCTATTAGATGTCACCTGTCTTATAACTGTTACATAAATATTATCATATTTCGTGATGGTACAAATTTAGCTCCCATTTCATATAACCTCCTCTGAGTGATGCAGAAAGATAATTTGAATGTCTGCTGACTCGTTAAAAATTCAACTTCAGAAAGTGGTGGTGTTTCAATTCCACAAAATTATTTAGTATTTCTTCATGTTGAGAGCTCTAAATCCAGCTGAGAATATCACAATCTCAAAAATCCCCCAACTCCAAAAACACTCCATACACCCACAAGCACGCCCTCGCCCAACTCCCCACTCTGCCCAACGCATACCTCGCCAAACGGCTTCATGGGAACGTTGCGCAACACAACTGCTACCACACACAGTGGAGTACTTGTGTAAGATTTCAGACCAGCAGCATTCTTTTGACTCTCCCAGTTACAGTGATTACTGATGTTGAGAAACAGCCAACATGCCAAGCAATCTGCCAGATAGGCAGAGTAGATGGCACATCTCAGGGGTAATGTGTGGGACAAGGTAGTACATAAATAATTAGATGACAGACAAGTAAAACAAAGCTCAGAACTATAGTTAATGTGATTCGATCAAGATTAAGGAATTAAGAAGTGTATTGAATCCAATATTTGTATATGTTAACTTTAATCCATCATAACAATAAAGGCACCATTTGACACTATTGAACTCCATGATGCAATATAAAGAACGCACAGCCTACACACAGCCACTCGTATGCACTACATCAACTCCTGTACAACACACCAATGCAACAGACGCTATGAACTATGACATAATTAAGACTTGGTAATAGAGGTTGACCGATTATGATTTTTCAACGCCGATACAGATTATTGGAGGACCTAAAAAAGCCGATACCGATTAAAATCGGCAGATTTTTTTAAATGTATTTGTAATAATGACAATTACAACAATACTGAATGAACACTTATTTTAACTTAATATAATACATCAATAAAATCAATTAAGCCTCAAATAAATAATGAAACATGTTCAATTTGGTTTAAATACTGCAAAAACAAAGTGTGGGAGAAGAAAGTAAAAGTGCAATATGTGCCATGTAAGAAAGCTAAAGTTTAAGTTCCTTGCTCAGAACATGTGAAAATATGAAAGCTGGTGGTTCCTTTTAACATGAGTCTTCAATATTCCCAGGTAAGAAGTTTTAGGTTGTAGTTATTGTAGAAATTATAGGACTATTTCTCTCTATACCATTTGTATTTCATTAACCTTTGACTATTGGATGTTCTTATAGGCACTTTAGTATTGCCAGTGTAACAGTATAGCTTCCGTCCCTCTCCTCGCTCCTCCCTGGGCTCGAAACAGGAACACAACGACAACAGCCACCCTCGAAGCAGCGTTTTACCCATGCAGAGTAAGGGGAATAACTACTCCAAGTCTCAGAATGAGTGACGTTTGAAACGCTATTAGCGCACACCCCGCTAACTAGCTAGCCATTTCACATCGGTTACACGAGCCTAATCTCAGGAGTTGATAGGCTTGAAGTCATAAACAGCGCAATGCTTGACGTACAGCAAAGAGCTGTTGGCAAAACGCACGAAAGTGCTGTTTGAATGAATGCTTACGAGCCTGCTGCTGCCTACCACCGCTCAGTCAGACTGCTCTATCAAATCCTAGACTTAATTCTAACATAACACACATAAATACAAGCCTTAGGTCATTAATATGGTCGAATCCGGAAACAATACATTTATTATTTCAGTGAAATACGTAACCGTTCCGTATTTTATCTAAGGGGTGGCATCCATTAGTCTAAATATTCCTGTTACATTACACAACCTTCAATGTTATGTCATAATTACGTAAAATTCTGGCAAATTATGCGGCCCAAACTGTTGCATATACACTATGCAATGAACGCAAGAGAAGTGACACAATTTCACCTGGTTAATATTGCCTGCTAATCTGGATTTCTTTTAGCTAAATAAGTAGGTTTAAAAATATATACTTCTGTGTATTGATTTTAAGAAAGGCATTGATGTTCATGGTTAGGTACACATTGGAGCAACGATACGCACCGCATCGATTATATGCAACGCAGGACACGCTAGATAAACTAGTAATATCATCAACCATGTGTAGTTATAACTAGTGATTATGATTGATTGATTGATTTTTATAAGATACGTTTAATGCTAGCTAGCAACTTACCTTGGCTTACTGCATTCGCATAACAGGCAGTGCAATGAGAGGCAGGTGGTTTGAGCGTTGGACTAGTTAACTGTAAGGTTGCAAGATTGAATCCCTCTAGCTGACAAGGTGAAAATCTGCCCCTGAACGAGGAAGTTAACCCACCGTTCCTAGGCCGTCATTGAAAATAAGAATGTGTTCTTAACTGACTTGCCTAGTTAAATAAAGATTAAATAAAGGTGTAAATTTAAAAAAAATTATCTGCCAAATCGGTGTCCAAAAATACTGATTTCCTATTGTTATGAAAACTTGAAATCGGCCCTAATTAAATCGGCCATTCCGATTAATCGGTCGACCTTTACTTGGTAAACATTTTGACCCAACCCTGGCTTTTCTCTATAAACATCCATCAGCTATTCATCAGTGAGATATTTTGAGAGTTTGGCACATTGACTTGGATTATACCCTGGCTTAATTAGTGTTTACCATGACTGAGTCAGTCAAACACTCTGCCAACAGAACAGTTGACATTTGATGTTGTACAGTCTCCCAGGGACAGTGTGTCAGGGGTTTGTTGACCGTAGAGCTATTTGTTAAGGCTCCTGTCAGATGAATGTAGGAAACCACAGCTGCTACTGACCTGACCTGTTTCAATGCGGGTCAAAAGTGTACGCCAGTTTACAGGTCAATATTCTACACTAACTGATTCAGCTGATCACCAATACTTTGATTAGCTGAATCAGGGGTATTACCGCTGGGCTGAAATAAAAGCTCTCCAGGACTAGCAGGTCAGAACACAAGCCTACAGTAGAACTCCAACTGAACTATGAACCTACCCAGTGCAGTAGCTGTCTCACAAAGCGGTAGTAATATTCTAGAGATTAGTGTCAATCTGCTAGGCTGACAGATCAGACAGTTGAAGAAACATTTATGATCATATCAATATGATTTGAGTGTCAATGGAGTGTTCTAATGAGGCCTGGCTTTGGCAGGTTCCCTTACCTTACATATTCCACATGGGCACAAGTCCCAACTATAATCACCCCATTAGTCCTTTGTGGTTTGATTCTAGTATGTCTGTGGTTGCCATGCCAAGACTGGTTGGCATGGCAGGTGAAAATGGTGTATTGTTCCGGGGACATCATTTACACTACCACTGTGACTCATGTTGTGAAGTTGAAGTGCCGGTTTCCTCTGTCTGTGTGTGTGTGTGTGTGTGTGTGGGGGGGGGGGGGGGGGGGGGGGGGGGGGGGGCTGTTACAGTTGGTGGTACTCTACCTGTGGTTACAGTAAGAGGAGATCAGGCCCACACTTCAGCAGACACAGAGTTATCCTGGATTACCACACTCTCACCTGGGGAAGATGGAGTGACTGGGGAAAAGGAGGAGAGGAAGGAAGAAGGGGATGATGAGTAGAGTGGGAGTGTGTGATGAGGTATAGTAGAGTTGTATAAAAAAAGGGATAGATGGATTATTGTGAAAGAAAGGAGAGAAGAAGTAAAATAGCCCCAAACTTATTATCACTTTCTTCTGGTTCGACGCAGGCATGCGTAAGGAACAAAGAAATTCTGATCCATTTTCCCCCTCGACCATTTCCTTGCAATAACTCCTCTTTCCTGCATTCTTCTCTACCCATCATCTTTCACATCTGGTTCCTCTCCTCGTTTTTTTCTTATCTCTATTTCCGTCTCGCTCTCAAATTCCTGAATAGTGCCTTGATCCATCTGAGTCATTGTGGTATACATAACAGGTGTTGGTGATAATGCCACCATTGTGCTTCTATGTATGCTGTCTGTGTGTGTGTGTGTGTGTCAGAGCAGGTTTTGTTCAGTCCATCTTCCTTAAAGGGTAGACAGAGGAGATATGGAGACTTTCATCTGTTTTTATGATTATTCTATCCCTTTATCTTAAAGCCCGAAATTTGTGGTAATGGTGATCAATGCTATTTTCACTTATTTAGAGTGTGTGGGGAAAGTTAGTTTAGATGAGTCGCAAAATATCTATTTACTAAGAGGTCGCACTGCTGCGCTGTTGCAGAAGGACTACTTACAGTATTGATGACAACAATATAATCCTTTGAGAGCAATCTTATTTCCCGACAGTTGCGAAAGCATCCAATTTGTCTAATAATTTAGAGAGAATTCTAGCAGGTCTGCAAACTAATATTAGAATCATTCAAACTGTGTAAGTGTAGGTGAGCGTATAGACCTATGTGATGGTGGTGTGTGTTATTGAATAGTTACCTATTTCGTGGTAAAGCGACCCCTGCTTCGCTGTGACCAAATGGGATTTCCTGGGAGAGGGTACCTCGATCTTCATCAGGTCATTACAACACTGTTTCCACTGACCTGTAGAGTGAAAAGTCGACATGTCTTTGTAAAAATAGATTTATTGAAATGTTACTATTATTATGTTCAGCTTCTTGGTGAAATGTAACCCTAACCCACGTCAATTTAAATATAGTTAATTTGCGTGTTCTTTACTTGTTCTTTACCCCACACAATCCATCCCTTTGTCCAAGAAGGTAGAAAAAAGTGAGTAGTATGGCAAGATTATTTAATTTCAGTATAATGCCAAATCAAGCCACATTCTCCAGCCAGGTTTTTCTAATTAATATGCATCGGCATGGCCTTGTGCATGCATTGCCCTGTATTCCAGAAGTCAGGCCTCTCTCAGCATGTTAAAAAAAGATACATTCGCTGTTTGTAAGAGATCGCATAACTGGGCGTGTAGAACATGACTATATTTAAGTATTTATGCTACTATAACCTAGGCCGACAACAAATATTATCATTCATCCATCCCTTATTCAAGCATGTTCAAAATTAAATAGACCGGTAGACTATTTTAAATATTTGACAACAATACAAGGCTACAGCATGGTGTTGCTGTGTGATAGAAGCACAACATAATTTCCTATTTAATTTCACAGCCTATACCAAGGCAGGAGATAGATCACAATCGTCGATTGATAAACAAAATATTGAACAGTTCCTCTGGCATAGAAATGTAGGCTGTAATACTTACTTTTAAATTGCTTGAATTAGCAATCAATCTTACAGAATGTGCGGCCAGTGTTGGGCACTCGCTATAAGCAGCATGTTTATTTTTTATTTTACCTTTATTTAACTAGGCAAGTCAGGAACGGTGGGTTAACTGCCTTGTTCAGGGGCAGAATGACAGATTTTTATCTTGTCAGATTGGGAATATGATCTTGTAACCTTTCGGTTACTAGTCCAACGCTCTAACCACTAGGCTACCTGCCGCACAGGGCTGGGCGATATGGCCAATATCTCATATCCCGATTTAGGTCATTTCATATCCCGATAAAAATACATATCACGATACAGCACATTTTCTGTAAATTCAATGAATAAATAGTTTACATTTTGAATTAAACTCAACAAATAAAAAGGTACTTACTCATATTTGATTATTTCTCCTTTTATATTGAACCTCTGTATAAATTTAAAAATAAGCATGTAACAAAATATAAAATAACGTATGAAATCTAAAAAGGTAAATAGAAAACACTTCAACTTTAGTTGCAAACAAACTAAATATAGGCCGAAAATAAATAAATATTTATTTTTGGGGGCTTGCCTGTTTTGCATGTTATTTTGGCATTAATACGTGTCACATATTAATTTGCATATGGTACCTAGGGTCAAGTGTTAGCACCAACTCACGAAACCCCCGTTTCTCCACCGTGTAAATTGGGGCCATGTCTTTGCAGATGTTGTAACGGCAGTTGTTATCTCTTCCATCTTTGTGATTCTTTGCCATATAGTGTGCCGCGGGCAAAAGCCTCTTGCAACGTCTGAGTCTTTTTTGAGCACTCGACTGTACTTTTTTGGGTCTCATCCGTAGACTCTCTACTTACTGTTTCACATGATTCTTGCGTAGGTGGTAAAAGAGGTTATTGGTGTTTGAGCCCGTCATATTTTGCAGAGGACGATTTTCTGGTCCGCGTCAAACTTTTCATATCCGAACCACGTCCATGTTACCGAAGTAGCCCCTCTTTTAGGTACGAGCTCTGTGTCTCTGTGCTCTGTGTCTCCGTGCTCTGTGTCACGTTCACTCTCCATGTTTGTTTGTGTTGCAAATTCCCTTCCACACGGCAATACCTTGACTTTGTTGTCCTTAAGCCATTTTGCCACAACTTAGGAAGTATGCTTGGGGTCATAGTCCATTTGGAAGACCCATTTGCAACCAATCTTTAACTTCCTGACTGATGTCTTGAGATGTTGTTTCAATATATACACATCATTTCCCCTCCTCACCATGCCATCTATTTTGTGAAGTGCACCAGTCCCTACTGCAACAAAGCACCCCCACAACATGATGCTGCCATCCCTGTGCTTCACAGTTGGGATGGTGTTCTTTGGGGGTTTTCAAGCCTCCCCCTTTTTCCCTCAAACATATCGATGGTCATTATGGCCAAACAGTTCTATTTTTGTTTCATCAGACCAGAGGACATTTCTCCAAAAAGTACAATCTTTGTCCCCTTGTGCAGTTGCAAACCGTAGTCTGGCTTTTTTATGGCGGTTTGGAGCTGTGGCTTCTTCCTTGCGGAGCGGCCTTTCAGGTTATGTCGATATAGGATTCATTTTAATGTGGATATTGATACTTTTGTACCTGTTTCCTCCAGCATCTTCACAAGGTCCTTTGAAGTTGTTCTGGGATTGATTTAAACTTTCGCACCAAAGTACATTAATCTCTAGGAGACAGAACGCCTCTCCTTCCTGAGTGGTATGACGGCTGCGTGGTCCCATGGTGTTTATACTTGCGTACTATTGTTTGTACAGATGAACGTGGTACCTTCAGGCGTCTGGAAATTGCTCCCAAGGATGAGCCAGACTTGTGGAGGTCTACAATATTTTTTCTGAGGTCTTGGCTGATTTCTTTTGATTTTCCCATGATTTCAAGCAAAGAGGCACTGCGTTTGAAGGTAAGCCTTGAAATACATCCACAGTTAGACTACCAGAAGCTTCTAAAGCCATGTCATTATTTTCTGGACTTTTCCAAACTGACTAAAGGCACAGTCAACTTGAGTTTGAGTTTATTTTTTATTTTTACAGGGACAGTGCACATTAATCAACGTTTCAGTAAAAGTGCCGGTTTTAGCCAGCCGGCTAATTTTCAACCGCAGTCCCTGGGCAGGTTATTAAAAACAATTACAATATAGACAATAGCAACATAGAACAAACAAGACATAGCAACATAGGACAAGCAAGACATAGCATACAGACAGAGCAACATAGGACAAGCAAGACGTAGCATACAGACAGAGCAACATAAAACAAAAAGCAGCAAGACAAAATTCATAAAAGCAACAGTGTTTCCACACCTCACAAGCTACAGACAACAGACAACATGGAAAGCGGCAACACCCAGCTAGGGACCATGTTCACAAATCTGATTGACCTTTAGCCATGTCTTCAAGCATTTTGTGAAAGTGTGATATGTGGTGCAGTTATGTGTGTCTGATGGCAGTGTATTCCAGACATGGGAAGCTCTCACAGAGAATGCAGATTTACTAAAGGTGCTTTTCCTTAGGGGAACTATACAGTCACCTCTCATGGCAGACCTTGTGGATCTGCTGCCATATGTCTGGGTTTTCTGTTTAACAAAAATATTGAGTGGAGGGGGAGCCAGGCCATTATATTGCACAAGATTTTCCCAACTCAAGAGCTCATGCTTTCTAAGGATGTGACAATGATGATGGCTATTGGGCTTCCTATCAAGCACTTTGAGAGCCTGTTTGTAGACAGACTGAATAGGTTTTAATGTTGTACAGCAAGCTTGGGCCCAACTAGTCAAGCAGTATGTTAAGTGGGGGAGTATCATAGATTTGAAGTACAGTTTTGCTACCTCTGTAGTCAAACAATTTCGTATAAATCGGAAATTAGCGTAACTTAGTGTATGTAGTAAACTTCTGACCAACTGGAATTGTGATACAGTGAATTATAAGTTAAATAATTTGTCTATAAACAATTGTTGGAAAAATTACTTGTCATGCACAAAGTAGATGTCCTAACCGACTTCCCATAACTATAGTTTATTAACAAGAAATTTGTGGAGTGGTTGAAAAACAAGTTTTAATGACTCCATTTACTCCAATAACTGACTTGAGTCTTCTTGGGTATGACGCTTCAAGCTTGGCACACCTATACTTGGGGAATTTCTCCCATTCTCGTCTGCAGATCCTCTCAAGCTCTGTCTGGTTGGATGGGGAGCATCGCTGCATAGGGTTGTTGTCGTGAACCTTCATCCCAGTCCGAGGTCCTGAGCGCTCTGGAGCATGTTTTCATCAAGTATCTCTCTGTACTTTGCTCCGTTCATCTTTCCCTCGATCCGGACTAGTCTCCCAGTCCCTGCTGCTGAAAAACATCCCCACAGCATGCTGCTGCCACCACCACGCTTCACTGTAGGGATGGTGCCAGGTTTTCTCCAGACGTGACACTTAGCATTCAGGCCAAATAGTTCAATCTTGGTTATATCAGACCAGACAGTCAATCTTGTTTCTCATGGTCTGAGTTCTTTAGGTGCCTTTTGGAAAACTTCAAGAAGGCTGTCATGTGCATTTTACTGAGGAGTGGTTTCCGTCTGGCCACTCTACCACAAAGGCCAGATTTGTGGAGTGCTTCAGAGATGGTTGTCCTTCTGGAAGGTCCTCCCATCTCCACAGAGGAACTCCGGAGCTCTGTCAGAGTAACCATCGGGTTCTTGGTCACCTCCCTTACCAAGGCCCTTCTCCCCCAATTGCTCAGTTTGGCTGTGCGGCCAGCTCTAGGAAGAGTTGGTGGTTCCAAACTTCTTCCATTTAAGAATGATGGAGGCTACTGTGTCCTTGGGGATCTTTAATGCTGCAGAAATATTTTGGTACTCTTCCCCAGATCTGTGCCATGACACAGTCCTATCTCGGAACTCTACAGACAATTCCTTCGACCTAATGACTTTGAGTTTTTGCTCTGACGTGCACTGTCAGTTGTGGGACCTTATATAGACAGATGTGTGCCTTTCCAAATCATGTCCAATCAATTGCATGTACAATAGGTGGGCTCCAATCAAGTTGTAGAAACATCAAGGATGATCAATGGAAACAGGATGTACAGGAGCTCAATTTCGAGTCTCATAGCAAAGGGTCTGAATGCTTATATAAATAAGGTATCTGTTTTTTTGTCATTATGGGGTATAGTTTGTAGATTGATGAGGGCAAAAAAGTATGTAATACATTTTAGAATAAGGCTGTAATGTAACAAAATGTGGAAAACAGGAAGGGGTCTGAATACTTTAAGAATGCACTTTATCTACCTAAATCGAAAAACATTTTACTGTACATATTTAGTAAAGACCAGCTTAAATTGAGAATAGTCTGATGTGTGAAAATATGATCACCTGATGAGAACAGCGTGTGTAGCCTGAGGAACGGAACAGAGCGCAAGCTTTTTTGTTTGATCATCAATAGTCTATAAATCGGATCATGTGGCCCATATATCTTTTTTTATTTTTTATTTATATATTTTTTATTTTATACAGCAATAGGACAAAGTGACAGTAGCAGACGAGCATAAAAATAAAATGATTATATATACAAACATACAATAAGTCATAATAAAGAGTAAAATAAAAAATAATAATAACCTGCCGTAAGCTACATATTATACATTACGTGTTAAACATTATATACAGTGGGGCAAAAAAAGTATTTAGTCAGCAACCAATTGTGCAAGTTCTCCCACTTAAAAAGATGAGGCCTGTAATTTTCATCATAGGTACACTTCAACTATGACAGACAAAATGAGAAAATAAAATCCAGAAAATCACATTGTAGGATTTTTAATAAATGTATTTGCAAATTATGGTGGAAAAATAAGTATTTGGTCACCTACAAACAAGCAAGATTTCTGGCTCTCGCAGACCTGTAACTTCTTGAGGCTCCTCTGTCCTCCACTCGTTACCTGTATGAATGGTACCTGTTTGAACTTGTTATCAGTATAAAAGACACCTGTCCACAACCTCAAACAGTCACACTCCAAACTCCACTATGGCCAAGACCAAAGAGCTGTCAAAGGACACCAGAAACAAAATTGTAGACCTGCACCAGGCTGGGAAGACTGAATCTGCAATAGGTAAGCAGCTTGGTTTGAAGAAATCAACTATGGGAGCAATTATTAGGAAATGGAAGACATACAAGACCACTGATAATCTCCCTCGATCTGGGGCTCCACGCAAGATCTCACCCCGTGGGGTCAAAATGATCACAAGAACGGTGACCAAAAATCTCAGAACCACACGGGGGGACCTAGTGAATGACCTGCAGAGAGCTGGGACCAGAGTAACAAAGCCTACCATCAGTAACACACTACGCTGCCAGGGACTCAAATCCTACAGTGCCAGACGTGTCCCCCTGCTTAAGTCAGTACATGTCCAGGCCCCTCTGAAGTTTGCTAGAGAGCATTTGGATGATCCAGAAGAAGATTGGGAGAATGTCATATGGTCAGATGAAACCAAAATATAACTTTGTGGTAAAAACTCAACTCGCCGTGTTTGGAGGAAAAAGAATGCTGAGTTGCATCCAAAGAACACCATACCTACTGTGAAGCATGGGGGTGGAAACATCATGCTTTGGGGCTGTTTTTCTGCAAAGGGACCAGGACGACTGATCCGTGTAAAGGAAAGAATGAATGGGGCCATGTATTGTGAGATTTGGAGTGAAAACGTCCTTCCATCAGTAAGGGCATTGAATATGAAACGTGGCTGAGTCTTTCAGCATGACAATGATCCCAAACACACCGCCTGGGCAACGAAGGAGTGGCTTCGTAAGAAGCATTTCAAGGTCCTGGAGTGGCCTAGCCAGTCTCCAGATCTCAACCCCATAGAAAATCTTTGGGGGGAGTTGAAAGTCCGTGTTGCCCAGCAACAGCCCCAAAACATCACTGCTCTAGAGGAGATCTGCATGGAGGAATGGGCCACCATAATTTGCAAATAAATTCATTAAAAATCCTACAATGTGATTTTCTGGATTTTTTTCCCTCATTTTGTGTAACTATGATGAAAATTACAGGCCTCTCATCTTTTTAAGTGGGAGAACTTGCACAATTGGTGGCTGACTAAATAGATAGAGGTTCTTCAGGTTACTATCCACCATTATGCCAAAATATGTGAAGCCCATAAGCAACCATCTAAAAGAAAACTTGTGCTTGATGGTATGTTGGTCAAAGACAGACGACAGATCACAGACAACAATGAAACAGCCTATAGGGAGGTCAGTGACCTGGCAGTGTGCCAGGAGAACAACATTTCCATCAACATCAGCAAGACAAAGGCGCTGATCGTGCACTACAGGAACGGAGGGCAGAGCACGCACCCACACACATCGACAGGGCTGCAGTGGAGCAGGTCGAGAGTTTTAAGTTCCTAGGTGTCCAAATCACTAAGGAATTGTTAGGGTTCACACATACCAACACAGTCGTGAAGAAGGCATGACAACGCCTCTACCCCCTAAGGAGTCTGAAAAGATTTGGCATGGGGCCTCAGATACTCAAAAGGTTCTATAGCTGCACCATTTAGAGCATCTTGACTTGCTGCATCCCCGCTTGGTATGGCAACTGCTTGCCACCCGACCGCAAGACGCTACAGAGGGTAGTTCGTACGGCCCTGTACATCATACTAGGCAGTGTCAGAGGAAGGCCCTAAAAATTGTCAAAGACCGATGCAACAGGTCTGGAACCAACAGGACCCTCAACAGCTTGTATCCCAAAGCCCTAAGACTGCTAAATAGTTAGTTAAATAGTTAGTTAAATAAATAACCTCTTTTGACTCATCACATACGCTGCTGCTGCTACTGTTAATTATCTATCCTGTTGCCTAGTCACTTTATCACAGCCTACAGTATGTACATACAATGTCAACCTCAATTACCTTGTAGCTCTGCACATCCACTCGGTACTAGCACCCCTTGTATATAGCCACGTTATCATTACTCATTGTGTATTTTTTGCTAGTTATTATTTTTCAATTATACTGCCTCTTTTTTTATGTCTCTGCATTTTTGGGATGTGCCCGTAAGCATTTCACCGTTACTTCGTAAACGGGTGTAGACTATGTGACAAATAAAATTGGATTGGATTTTCCACAATCTTACTGCACAATAAACAACAGTATTACAGTATTAGGGCCCATATTTGATCGATGGGCCCTAATACTGTATTCTCTGATAAAATACCTAAAGGTGTGTTTACTAGGCATAGGTGTGTACTGTATACTATGACTTACAGACATGGCTAGCATGTTGGCATTTATTGTCATGAGTCTTGCCCTGGAGGCAGCACTGCAGAGTGGTTACTAGCTGGCACAGACCCAAAGTAATCAAATCTGAATTTAAACCTAACTCCACTGCTAACCTTCATGCTTAACCCAAAAGCTACATTTTTGTTTTCATATTTCATTTTTAGATATAGACCATTTTGACTTTGCAGCTGACACCGCTCAGTTCTGCCTCCAGGGCAGACTCGTGACAATAAACATCAACCTGCAGACGGCTACAGGCCATCTGGCCACAATTTTAGAAAATTGTGTGTAGGATAGACATGGAATTTAGGTTAATTACCCAACCTCACCCTCTCAGCAGAACAGTGTGTGTGTGTTGTGTTTGGTGACTCATCTTTATAAATTTGACTGAGGCTCAACAATAGCATTTCTCAATCGTTACAAATACACACACACACAGTTCACACAAAAGGGACAAATCACAACGACAGGTTTTCTATTCTCCCAGTGTCGTCCACACAGACATTCTTCTAGAATCGGAGGAAGTGAAAGAAATGAAACGCTTGGTGCAGTGTCTGGGATTGTATATCGTGTTAATTATGTGAGTGAGTAACTGGATTGTGTGTACTACAAGGAGTGGGATCCTGAGATAATTTGGTTGCTTGATGTTGAGGGAAATCATTGGGAATGAATCGCTCGGTGTACAGTAAAAACTGACATGTTATGCTCAATTGATTGTTAAAAATATATGATATAATAAAATGATTGCTCGGAGAAAGAGATTGCTTAGCAATTCGTATATTTTCAAGAAAATGAATGAAGGTTAAAAAGAATATTGCCACCCCTGTTTTCCACCCTCCCGTTGCAAGGGTAATGGCACGGAGACTTTTTCTAAAATGTTTAATGAGATTGGGAAACACATTCGGAGTGATCTTAGATCCTTCCTCCATACAAAATCCTTACAGATTCTTAATACCCTTTGTCTGCGCTTTTGGACGGCCCTCTTCAATTCAAACCACAGGTTTTAAATGGGGTTCAAGTCCGGAGCCTGAGATGGTCATTGCAATGTTGATTTTGGGGTCAAGTAATCATTTCTTTGTGGATTTTGATGTCTGCTTAGGTTTATTGTTTTGCTGGAAGATCTACTTGTGGCCAAGTTTCAGCCTCCTGGCAGAGGCAACCAGGTTGTTGGCAAAAAATGTCCTGGTACTGGTGCCGTGTGCAAGCAAAATAGCCTAATAACATCAAAGATCCACCACCATATTTTACAGTAGGTACAGGGTTCACTTCTGTATGTACATGCTTCTTTCGCCAAACCTACCACTGGTGTGCGTGGCCACTTGGATTCAAACCAGTGCTATGGTCAGATGACATGAAAATAACACTCTTGGTCACGCACACCAGTGGTGGGTTCGGCACAGCAGGAGATGTGTGTGTGTGTGTGTGTGTGTGTGTGTAGCAGGAGATTAAAGCAAAACAGGTCTCATCTCCGTCTCCTCACAGACTGACAAGATAAAGCAGGTATTATAGAGACAAAGGAATTGGGTAGAGCCAGACATGAGCTTAGTTTCACTGTCGGCTTAAACGGATCAGTCTCTCCCTGCAACTGGTGCATAACTGTGGTGACATGAGTAACAAATTAGAGCTGCCAATCAAAGCGTTGCTAGATGGATTTTCAAATTGATCCTAATTGGTTCCAATGGCTTGATTGATAAGCAAATCATTGAATGTTATTCTCCATGAGGAATAATGGCCTCCCACAGATTCCCACGCCAGTACCTGTCTACACTGTATTTCTGATGAATTTGACATAATTTCAAATGGTCAAAAAAAAAATGTTCTTTCAATAACAAGGGCATTTCTAAATGACCCCAAACTTTTGAACAACTTTTGAACAGTAGTGTATATACAGTTGAAGTCGGAAGATTACATACACCTCAGCCAAATACATTTAAACTTAGTTTTTCCACAATTCCTGACATTTAATCCTAGTAAAAATTCCCTATCTTAGGTCAGTTAGGATCACCACTTTATGTTTAGAATGTGAAATGTCAGAATAACAGTAGAGAGAATTATTTATTTAAGGTATTATTTCTTTCATCACATTCCCAGTGGGTCAGAAGTTTCCATACACTCAATTAGTATTTGGTAGCATTGCTTGTAAATTGTTTAATTTCGGTCAAACGTTTCGGGTAGCCTTCCACAATAAGTTGGGTGGATTTTGGCCCATACCTCCTGACAGATCTGGTGTAACTGAGTCAGGTTTGTAGGCCTCCATGCTCGCACACAATTTTTCAGTTCTGCCCACACATTTTCTATAGGATTGAGGTCAGGGCTTTGTGATGGCCACTCCAAAACCTTAACCTTGTTGTCCTTAAGCCATTTTGCCACAACTTTGGAAGTACGCTTGGGGTCATTGTCCATTTGGAAGACCCATTTGCGACCAAGCTTTAACTTCCTGACTGATGTCTTGAGATATTGCTTTAATATATCCACATCATTTTCCTCCCTCATGATGCCATCTATTTTGTGAAGTGCACCAGTCCCTCCTGCAGCAAAGCACCCACACAACATGATGCTGCCACCCCTGTGCTTCATGGTTGGGATGGTGTTATTTGGCTTGCAAGCCTCCCCCTTTTTCCTGCAAACATAACGATGGTCATTATGGCCAAACAGTTCGATTTTTGTTTCATCAGACCAGAGGACATTTCTCCAAAAAGTACGATCTTTATCCCCATGTGCAGTTGCAAACCGTAGTCTGGCTATTTTTATGGCGGTTTTGGAGCAGTGGTTTCTTCCTTGGTGATGGTTATGTGGTTATGTGGATATAGGACTCGTTTTACTGTGGATATAGATACTTTTGTACCTGTTTCCTCCAGCATCTTCACAAGGTCCTTTGCCGTTGTTCTGTGATTGATTTGCACTTTTCGGCACCAAAGTACGTTCACCTCTAGGAAACAGAACACATCTCCTTCCTGAGCAGTGTGACGGCTGCATGGTCCCATGGTGTTTATACTTGCATACTATTGTTTGTACAGATGAATGTGGTACCTTCAGGCATTTGGAAATTGCTCCCAAGGATGAACCAGACTTGTGGAGGTCTACAATATTTTTTCTGAGGTCTTTTGATTTTCCCATGATGTCAAGCAAAGTCACTGAGTTTGAAGGTAGGCCTTGAAATAAATCCACATGTACACCTCCAATTGACTAAAATTATGTCAATTAGCCTATCAGTAGCTTCTAAAGCCATGACATAATTTTCTGGAATTTTCCAAGCTGTTTAAAGGCACAGTCAACTTAGTGTATGTAAACATCTGACCCACTGGAATTGTGATTGAGTGAATTATTAGTTAAATAATCGGTCTGTAAACAATTGTTGGAAAAATTACTTGTGTCAGGCACAAAGTAGATGTCCTAACCGACTTGCTAAAACTATAGTTTGTTAACAATAAATTTGTGTAGTGGTTGAAAAACTAGTTTTAATGACTCTAACCTAAGTGTATGTAAACTTATGACTTCAACTGTGTATGTATATGTGTAGACCTCCTTATGAAGACAAGAATGATAAAACCTAACATTACAATTCAACAGTAATGATCATCATTTAACTGGAAATGTCACTTCTATCTGTCCCTGTCGGATTAAAGAAGGGTGGGCTAGTAGCGTGTAATGGGTCAAAACAAAAACCTGCACAGCCTGTGAGTATGCAGGACCAGGGATTGTGTCCACTAGTATACAGCAAATCGATAAGTATTTCAATTAAATCAAATAAATAACCAAGTAGAATTTAATCAAACTTAATCAAATCCAATCAAATGTTACTAAATGTATCAGTATGACTCACTCATGTCATAGAAGTGCTGCCAGAAGGCCTCCATCCAGCGCTGTGTGTCCTGGGGTGTGTGTGTGACCAGAGTGTGTGTGACCGCTTCGTCACCTCGGGTGTGTGTACTGATGGATATACTCTGGGTATGGTGCAGAGGCCCTCTCTCGGACACATGGATGCGGGTCTCCTGAGAAGGAGAGAAACACACACAATCCACACTGACATCTTAACAGAAGCATGTTCAAATCAAATAGTATTTGTCACATGTGTGAAATGCTTACTTACAAGCCCTTTAACCAACAATGCAGCTCAAGAAATAGAGTTAAGTAAATATTTACTAAATAAAGTTTTTTTTAAATACTTCAAAAGTTACACAATAAAGAGTCTATATACGGGAGGAACCGGTGCCAAGTCAATGTGTGGGGTACAGGTTAGTCAAGGTCATTTATAGGTTGGGTCATTTTCACAGCTTTCTATTTTCTCACAACCGGTCAAACCGATGTCAGTTGGACATTTTGCACAGGCATGTTGTTGTTGCATTTGATCCCTGTTCCCTAAATGTCTTTGCTTCGTGAATAAGCAAATATGACATTTAAAACTTTACCGATGTCAACTAACCTATCTGGACAAGAGGAATACCTATGTAAGAATGCTGTTAATCAATTACAGCTCAGCATTTACCACCTTAGCACCCTCCAAACTCGTCATTAAGCTTGAGACTCTGGGTCTCGATCCCGCCCTGTGCAACTGGGTACTGGACTTCCTGACGGGACGCCCCCAGGTGGTGAGGGTAGGAAACAACATCTCCACCCCACTGATTCTTAACACTGGGGCCCCACAAGGGTGCGTTCTCAGCCCTCTCCTGTACTCCCTGTTCACCCATTACTGCGTGGCCATGCACGCCTCTAACTCAATCATCAAGTTTGCAGACGACACTAGTGGTAGGCTTGATTACCAACAACGATGAGACGGCCTACAAGGAGGTGGTCAGGGCCCTTGGAGTGTGGCGTCAGGAAAACAACCTCACACTCAACGTCAACAAAACAAAAGGAGATGATAGTGGACTTCAGGAAACAGCAGTGCGAGCACCCCCTATCCACAGGACAGTAGTGGAGGTGAAAAGTTAAGTTCCTCGGCATACACATCACGGACAAACTGAAATGTTCCATCCACACAGACTGCGTGGTGAAGAAGGCGCAACAGCGCTTCTTCAATCTCAAGAAGTTGAAGAAATTTGGCTTTTACAGATGCACAACCTGGTACGGCAACTGCTCCGCCCACAACCATAAGGCTCTTCAGAGGGGAGCGAGGTCTGCACAACGCATCACCGGGGCCAAACTACCTGCCCTCCAGGACACCTACAGCACCCGATGTCACAGGAAGGCCAAAAAGATCATCAAGGACAACAACCACCCGAGCCACTGCCTGTTCACCCCGCTATCATCCAGAAGGCGAGGTCAGTACAGTACAAAGCTGGGACCGAGAGACTGAAAAACAGCTTCTATCTCAAGGTCATCAGACTGTTAAACAGCCATCACTAACATTGAGTGGCTGCTGCCAACATACGGACTCAAATCTCTAGCCACTTGGATGTAATAAATGTATCACTAATCACTTTAAACAATGCCACTTAATAAAATGTTTACATACCCTACATTACTCATCTCATATGTATATACTGTACTCTATACCATCTACTGCATCTTGCCGTTCGGCCATCGCTCATCCATATATTTATATGTACATATTCTTAAATCATTCCTTTACACTTGTGTGTATTAGGTAGTTGTTGTGAAATAGGTAGATATTACTGCATGGTCGGGACTAGAAACACAAGCATTTCGCTACACTCACATTAACATCTGCTAACCATGAGTGTGTGTGAGACCAATACAATTTGATTGAAGCATTCATTCTATCAATTTTTGCCATTCTGGTGAGCAAGGTTTTATTTAGTCTTCTTGGGCAACATATAGGCTAATGACAGAAGAGAAGCTGCATGTATCTAATTATAGACAAGTTGACAAAAGAAATTGCATAACCAAATAACAAAGAAATCCTTCCGCGTGTCTGACTGTAGCCTACAGCCCATTTTCTATATTAGCGGGTAAGGGCCTTAGATTTTCACTTTCTTACATCTAGTCAGGCGGTTGTGGATGGGTTATTAGCAAACGCGGGCAGGTGCGGGTGAACAAACAGCTGACCCGCGCACCACTAGTGCACATAGCTGCTGTGATGTGCACATGGCTGATGTGCATGTACTGTAGCTGCTGTCAGGCTGATTAGCAACCACATTGCATGAAATAGTTGGCTTCATTGTGAGAGAATGAACGTGAAGGGGTTAAACAGCAAGCAAACAGAATTCAGTTCCTGTAATGCTCAAAGCAAGATCTGACTTTAAACTTGCTTGTTTACCCAACCGTGGGGCAGACTGTGTTTGTTCCCACATTCAGGACTCTGACTCTCTATTGGTTACACGGTCTTTTGGCCTCCCATCCCATTCTAACCAACTCTCGCCAGCTTTGTATTCATGTTACCTGATGAAATTGCTATACAATATTATCTTTTTGTCATCTGATGCACATTCAAATGTTAGAAATCAACACTGCAGAGCTCTCCCTGTCCTCTGCCGTGTCCTGATTATATTACTACTGATTATATCTGGAAACGTGCATGTACACCCTGGACCTTCTACTGTTGCTAGCCCCATTACTGATTTGTGCTCTGATATCTGCTTCACTGATTTCTCCTCTTGTAAAAGCCAGGGTTTTCTGCACGTTAGCACTAGAAGCTTATTACCTAAAATGTATCAATTGAAAGTGTGGGTTCACAGCTCCAATCCAGATGTGTTGGTCGTTACTGAGACGTGGTTAAGAAAGAGTGTTTGAAACACTGAGGTTATCCTTTCTAGTTATAACCTTTTTCTGCAAGACAAATCTTCCAAAGGTAGGGGAGTAGCAATCTTTACAAAGGAACACCTTCAGTGCTCAGTTGTCTCCATCAAGTCTGTCCCCAAACAATTTGATTTGCTGGTTTTACACATTAAACTTCCATCTAACTCTTTGTTGACTGTTGCTGGGTGTTGTCGGCCACCATCAGCACCGGCCTGAACCCCAAATGCCCTAAGCGCTCTCCTGGCCCCTTCCACTAAGTCTGAATTTGTCCTGCTAGGTGACCTAAAGTGGGACATGCTAAACCACCTGACCAAGTCCTAAAGCAATGGGACTTACCAATCCCACAAGGTTAGACTCCAAACACCCAGAAAAGGCTACTCTCCTTGATGTTATCCTCACAAATAATACTGATAGGTCCTTACAGAAAACACCAGTGATCACTGTTTTACAGCCTGTGTTCGTAATGGCTGCTCAGTGAAACGACCTGTCCCGATTTGTTATAGACACGTGCTCATTAAAGTTCTTTAGCAAGCCTTCCTTCATGATCTGGCCTCTGTAAATTGGTATAGAATCAGCTTGATCCCCTCTGTTGAAGACACTTGGACCTTCTTTTTTGATATTTTCAGGTGGTATCGTTAACAAATACGCGCCCATAATGAAAATTAAAAAACAGGTTCAGCCCCTGGTTCGACTGATCTGGCAGAGTTTAAAATCACCACTTCATTAAGTCAGTATTCCTATTTGACTCAGCCATGCCTTATTACCCACCCAACATTTCCTCAAATCCCACCCCTTCTAATGCGACTATCCCCGATGCTCCTCCCTCTTTTTCCACTGCCACATTACAAAGTCTCTCCTGCAGGCGGTCAGAGTCCAAGGTGCTAAAGGAGCTCCTTAAACTTGACCCCAAAAAACAGAATGTTGTGATGCTACCATGTTGTTGTCATTTGTTGCTGCCATGCTGAGTTATCTTAGGTCTCTATGTAGTGTTGGTGTTTTGTCCTATATTTATTTTAGTTTTAATCCCAGGCCCCTCTCCCTTGCAGAAGGCCTTTTGCCTACTGGTAGGCTGTCATTCTAAATAAGAATTTGTTTTTTAACTGACATGTCTAGTTAAATAAAAGTGATATAAAATAAAAAAATCTCCAGGCAAGGGGTGTCTTTGGGTTATACCTCAACAGTGCTCTCTAGTGGACTGATCATGCAGCAGACTTCAAAGAAATCAAATTCAATGTCACATGCACCAAATAGAACTTACCGTGAAATGCTTACTTACGAGCTCTTAACCAATAATGCAAGAAAAAATGTGATCAATAAACCAAAAATAGCAAAAATAGAAACACAAAATAACAACGAGGCTATATACAAGGTGTACTGTTTCAGCATGACAATGCACAAAGCGAGGTCCATGCAGAAATGGATTGTTGAGATCAGTGTGGTAGAACTTGACTGGCCTGCACAGAGCCCTGACTTCAAACCCACCTTTGGGATGAATTGGAACACCGACTGCAAGCCAGGCCTAATCGTCCAACATCAGTGCCTAATTAATGTTCTTGTGGCTGAATGGAATCAAATCCCAGCAGCAATGTTCCAACATCTAGTGGAAAGCCGTCCCAGAAGAGTGGAAGCTGTTATATCAGCAAAGGGTGGACCAACTCCATATTAATGTCCATGATTTTGGAATGAGATGTTTTTTATGTATGCGTAGTCACTTTAACCCTACCTACATGTACACATACCTCAATTATCTTGACTAACCCATACCCCTGCACATTGACTCGGTACCAACAGGAAAGGGCCTTCCCCAAACTGTTGCCACAAAGTTGAAAGAACAGAATCATCTAGAATAGCATTGTATGCTGTAGCATTAAAATGTCCCTTCACTGGAACTAAGGGACCTAGCCCGAACCATGAATAACAGCCCCAGACCATTATTCTTTCTCCGCCAAACTTTACAGTTGGCACTATGCAGTCGGGCAGATAGCATTCTTCTGGTATCCGCCAAACCCAGATTTGTCCGTTGGACTGCCAGATGACAAAGCATGATTCATCACTCCAGAGAACGCGTTTCCACTGCTCCCTAGTCCAATGGCGGCGAGCTTTACACCATCCAAACGCTTGGTATTGCGCATGGTGATCCTAGGCTTGTGTGCGTCTGCTTGCCCATGGAAACCCATTTCATGAAGCTCCCGACGAACAGTTATTGCGCTGCCGTTTTTTCCAGAGGAAGTTTGGAACTCGGTAATGAGTGTTGTAACCGGGGGCAGGTGATTTTTACAGGCTACGCGTTTAAGAACTCGGCGGTCCAGTTCTGTGAGCTTGTGTGGCTGAGCCGTTGTTGCGCCAAGGCGTTTCCACTTCACAATAACAGGACTTACAGTTGACTAGGGCAGATCTAGCAGGAAAAGAAATCTGACGAACTGACTTGTTGGAAAAGTGGCATCCTATGACGGTCCCATGTTGAAAGTCACTGAGCTCTTCAGTGTGGCCATTCTACTGCCAATGTATGTCTATGGAGATTTCATGGCTGTGTGCTCGATTTTATACACCTGTCAGCAACGGCTCGGTCTGAAATAGCTAAATCCACTAATTTGAAGGTCTCCACATATTATGTGTGTGTGGCGTCCATATGCATGTGTGTGTGTGTATGGTTAGAGTCCAGTGAGTGTACATCGAGCCTGTGCAAGGGGGTCAATGCAAATAGTCCAGTGGCCATTTGATTAACTGTTCAGCAGTCTTATGGCTTGGGGGTAGAAGCGTTAAGGAGCCATTTGGTCTCAGACTTGGCGCTCCGGTACCGCTTGCCGTGCGGTAGCAGAGAAAACAGTCTATGACTTGCGTGGCTGGAGTCTTTTACCATTTTTAGGGACTTCCTCTTACACCACCTGGAATAGCCCCAGTGATGTACTGGACTGTATACAGAGTGGTGTTGTGCTGTTATAGCTTGCCACAAGGGGTGTAGACCTCTAATAAAAACAATATTGTCCTTTTGTGGGTGCTAAATGGGATTATAGTTCAGTATTTATGCAAATGTGTCTCAGTCTCTGCATTTTGGCCATGTGTATGGATGACAGTGTGAACATGTCTTGTGTGTTTACAAGAGTAACAAACCTTGTTGATGTCGATGGTGAATAACGGCTCCTCTTGGGCAACCATGCCCTCTTGACTGTGGTAACAGATAAGACTTGTCCCTTTGAGGACACCGTAGATGTCAGTCCAGCACTCAGGCTCCTTCTCAAGCTGATCATGAGAATGGTAGGAATGAATATAACGATGCTTTTGACTAAACTAGTGTGCATTCGGAAAGTATTCAGACCCTTTGACTTTTTCACATTTTGTTACGTACAGCCTTATTCTAAAATGTATTACATTAATTGTTTTCCTCATCAATCTACACACAATAGCCCATAATGACAAAAAAGCCAGGTTTTTAGACGTTTTTGCAAATGTCTAAAAATTTAAAAACAGATACCTTATTTACATAAGTATTCAGACCCATTGCTATGAGACTCGATATTGAGCTCAGTTGCATCCTGTTTCCATTGCTCATCCTTGAGATGTTTCTACAACTTGATTGGTGTCCATCTGTGGTAAATTCAATTGATTGGACATTATTTGGAAAGGCACACACCTGTCTATGTAAGGTCCCACAGTTCACAGTGTATGTCAGAGCAAAAACCAAGCCATGAGGTCGACGGAATTGTCCGTAAAGCTCCAAGACAGGATTGTGTGGAGGCACAGATCTGGGGGAGGGTACCAAAACATTTCTGTAGCACTGAAGGTCCCCAAGAACACAGTGGCCTCCATCACTCTTAAATGGAAGAAGTCTGGAACCACCAAGACTCTTCCGAGAGTCTCTGTGGAGATGGTAGAACCTTCCAGAAGGACAACCATCTCTGCAGCACTCCAGCAATCAGGCCTTTATGGCCAGATGGAAGCCAATCTTCAGTAAAAAGGCACATGACAGCCCGCTTGGAGTTTGCGAAAAGGCACCTAAAGGACTCAGACCATGAGAACCAAAAAAAATGCTCTGGTCTGTTTAAACCAAGATTGAACTCTTTGGTCTGAATGCCAAGCGTCACGTCTAGAGGAAACCATGGTGGCAGCATCATGCTGTGGGGATGCTTTTCAGCTTCAACAAAGTACTGAGTAAAGAGTCTGAATACTTATGTGAATGTGATATTTCAGTTTTTATATGCATTTACCAAAAAATCTAAAAAACTATTTTTATTTTGTAATTACGGCGTATTCTGCATAGATTGAGAGAAAAACATTTATTGAATCCATTTTAGAAATAAGGCTGTAACGTAAACAAAACGTGGAAAAAGTCAAGGTGACTGAATACTTTCCGAAGGCACTGTAATTACGACTCTAATGATCATACTAAAACTGAGAATGATTAAACAAATGATGCGAATGATGATGGTGGGTGTGATACTAAGGGCGATGACAAAGAGTGAACTCACCTTGATCCTGCCGCTGATAACCTGCTGGGTCATACAGAGAGGCTGGGCGGCCAGACGGCAACACACACTGCCATAGAGAGGCAGCCAGAATGCACTGTCCTCTGGAACAATGTTGGTTGATGAGTTTGTTGCTTTTGCTATTCAAGGACAGTAAACAGCCAAAGGAGAGGAGTCGCCACTCACCTGTGGCTGATATGGACAGGTCGTGTGTTCTGAAGCTGTCCTGAACATGTGCTATTGTCAGTGTGGTGTGGGCCAGAAGGTGATACTTTGGCCCCCTGCAAACAGAAACCACACACAATCAACAGTTAGTCGGAATGTACTGCATGTGAGTATTTGACGACTTGTGTGGCCAGTTTGAGTTGACATTATGTGCATCGCCGTTGCATTTGATTCCAGTTGTGTGTGTGTCATGCGTGTGCAAGCTGTTACATCAACACTCACTCTGTACAGAGAGCAGGCAGCAGAGGTGGTGGAGACCCTCCTCCTCCATCACCTCCCTCTACGTTGGGTATGGTACCACAGGCTGCAGACTCTAGAGCTGCCCTGATCCTCCTCCCAGAGGTGCAGCCCAGGGAGCTGCTGAGGCGGTTATGTCTCCTGGGTCCTAGTGCCCCTGGGCCCGGAGAGAAGTCCTCCACCACACAGGTACTGTACAGCTCCACACGGAGCTCAAAGCACGGGCTCGCCTCCTTACTGGATCATATACAAGAACCAACACACGCACACAGATGAATATAGCAACAAATATTAACAAAGAAACATGGACATAATGAAATACAGAATTACACACAAACATAATTAAACTGAAGAGGACAGAAGCTCTCTATACGTTTCTAAGCAAATATTAAAACCACAGACAAAATGCTACATCACCTGCACTAATAGTGTCATATAAATTACGGAGACAAAATGAGAGCAACTCGAGCAGTCACTTGCAATATGATGGTGTCCTCGAAGCAGATGTCAGTCAAAGTCCTGTCCGCCATCACCAGGTCTGTGTCATAGATCTCTCTGCCACACTGGAGCAGACAGAACACAGCACAGCGATGAAGCTCTGAAAGAGAGCGAGAGCAAGAGAGAGAGAAGAGCAAGATAGAATAGAATAGAGTGGGAGATGGAGAGGATGGAGTTTTAGAGAAAAGAAGATGGGCAGAGAGCAGAAAGAGAACAGGACAGAGTTGGCAGAAAAATAGTGAGAATGTAGTAGGTTAAATAAGAGTCTAATAACTACACCTTTACAGGATTAACCGGTGTGACCTCTAAATCTGACCTGATTTCAGATGTAGCTCTGAGAGGAGCCACGATAATAAAAGTGTTTTTAGAAACAAACAGGAGGCGGTTAATTGAATGTGCTTACCCCACATGCACGAGTCATAATCTGCATGGATTAGCCACGTAACTGGTTTAGACAAGATTATAGATTGAGACCTTAGATTTACTGCATCAGTGGAATGTATGAACTCAGGCCACTCTGGTAGTGGTGGGAGAGATATGGCTCAAACTAAACTCTGATGAACTGATGACGTACCGGCCGGGTAGGCTGTTCCATTCAATTCAAACATTATTGTTAGGAGCTAGATGCTATCAAGTGCTATTACTGCCCAATGTTGTTACTGGATGCGAGATGTTCAGGGCCGATGTTCAGGAGCGCCGATTTAATCCCCCAAAAATGGTGCGTTTCCAGGCATTGCCACATGATGCGTCGTCATGACAGGGTTAGTGGCAGCGCCATTTAAGGTTATATGGGACTCACCTCCTTTGCTCTTGAAGTACTCAGAGTCTTTCCACATGAGTGGGATACGCAGGTCTGGAGTGGAAGAGGAGGAGCAGAATGGGTGGATTGAGGGTCAGCGAGAGAGAGAGAATGAGACATTTCTGTAAGATATAGGACTCCGACCCGTATCTGTTGGTCAAATCAAATGTTATTGTCACATACACATGCTTAGCAGATGTTATTGCGAGAGTAGCGAAATGCTTATGCTTCTACTGTAGATCTGACAATGCAGCAGTATCTAACAGGTAATATCTAACAATTCCACAACAAACCCTAATACACACCATCTAGTAAAGGAATGGGATGAGAATATATAAGTATAAAATATATGGATGAGCAGTGACAGAGCGGCTAAGATGCAATAGACAGTAAAGAATAGATAGTGAAGGATACAGTATACAGTATATACATATGAGATGAGTAATGTGAGATATGTAAACATTCTTAAAGAGGCATTATTAAAGTGACTAGTGTTCCATTTATTAAAGTGGCCAATGATATCAAGTCAGAAGGTTGACAGCCGCCTCTCTGTGCTTGTGGTGGCTGTTAAACAATCTGATGAGAAACAGTTTTTCAATCTCTATGTCCCAGCTTTGAAGCACCTGTACTGTTCTAGATGGAATCGGCGTGAACAGGCAGTGGCTCAGGTGGTTGTTGTCCTTGATTATCTTTTTTGCCTTCCTATGACATCGGGTGTTGCAGGTGTCCTGGAGGGTAGGTAGTTTGCCCCCGGTGATGTGTTATGCAGACCGCACCACCCTCTGGAGTGCCCTGCGGTCGTGGGCGGGGCAGTTGCCGTACCAGATGATGATACAGCCCGACAGGGTGCTCTCAATTGTGCACCTGCAAAAGTTAGTGGGACTTTTCGGTGACAGGCCACATTTTTTCAGCTTCCTGAGGTTAAAGAGGCACTGTTGCGCCTTCACCACACTGTCTGTGCGAGTGGAGCATTTCAGTTTGTCGGTGATTTGTACAACGAGGAACTTACCACCTTCTCCACTGCTGTCCCGTTGATGTGGATAGGGGGGTGCTCCCACTGCTGTTTCCACGATCATCTCCTTTGTTTTGCTGACATTGAATGTGAGGTTATTTTCCTGGCACACACTGAGGGCCCTCACTTCCTCCTTGTAGGCCGTCTCGTCATAGTTGGTAATCGAGCCTACCACTGTAGTGTCGTCAGCAAACTTGATGATTGAGTTGGAGGCGTGCATGGCCACCCAGTCGTGGGTAAACAGGGAGTACAGGAGAGGGCTGAGAATGCACCCTTGTGGAACCCCAGTGTTGAGGATCAGCGGGGTGGAGATGTTGTTACCTACCCTCACCACCTGGGGGCGGCCCATCAGGAAGTCCAGTACCCAGTTGCACAGGGCCAGGGTCTCGAGCTTGATAACAAGTTTGGACGGTACTATGGTGTTAAATGCTGAGCTGTAGTCAGTGAACAGCATTCTCACGTAGGTATTCCTCTTGTCCAGATGGGTTAGGGCAGTGTGCAGTGAGGTTGAGATTGCATCGTCTGTGGACCTAACAGATGGAGTCATGGTCAGATTTGCCAAAAGGAGGGCGGGGGAGGGCCTTGTATGCATTGCGGAAGTTAGAGTAACAGTGGTCACGTGTGTTCCTCGCTCGTGTACTGCAATTGATATGCTGATAGCCTTGTTCTCAGATTAGCTTTGTTAAAATCCCCAGCTACAATAAATGCAGCCTCAGGATATATGGTTTCCAGTTTGCATAAAGTCCAGTGAAGTTCCTTGATGGCCGTATTGGTATCTGCTTGCGGGGGGACAAGGCTGTGACAATAACCGAGAAGAGTTATCTTGGGAGATAACACAGTCAGCATTTGATTGTGAGGAATTCTATGTCAGGTGAAGAAAAGGACGTGAGTTCTTGTATGTTGTAACAATTACACCCACACTTCTTACCAGAGAGATGTTTGTTCCTGTTGGCGCAATGCACTGAAAATCCTGTTGGCTGTAAGGACTCAGAGCATGTCCCCAGCTAGCCATGTCTCCGTGAAACAGAGTATGTTACAATCCCGGATATCTCTTTGGAAAGCAACTCTTTCCCTAATTCCGTCGACTTTGTTAACTAGGGACTGGACATTAGCGAATAATATACTCGGAAGCCGTGGGTGGTGTACGCGCATCCGAAGCCCCACTAGAAGACCGCTCCGGCACCCTCTCCTCCGACGGCTTTATTTTGGGTCGGCCTCTGGAATTAGTTCAAATGCCCTGGAAGGTGCAGACAAAGGATCCGCTTCGGGAAAGTCATATTCCTGGTCGTAGTGTTGGTTGTGCTGGTAAGTTGACATCTCTGATATCCAATAGTTCTTCCTGGCTATATGTAATAACACTTAAGGTTTTCTGGGCTAACAATGTAAGAATAATACATACAACAAAAAATACTGCACAGTTTCCTAAGGACTTGAAGCGAAGCTGCCATCTATCGGCGCCATCTTACAATGGTGTCTGTGTGCGCATGTGTACACGCTCACCTGAGATGGCCACATGACCCATGCAGGGCAGCCTCTCATCCAGTGACCCACCAATACAGGACCTGCAGCGGAGAACACAGTGGTTTTATTTATTTACTAAATTGTTATGACAGCAAACTGCTCCCACCCACCCCCTCTCTCTCCTACCTGTGGCCTACTCTCTGCAGGACCTGGGCCTCCCTCATCCTCTGCAGCTGGCTGAGCAGGGCCAGGATGCGGGTGTTGCAGGTGAGCAGGCTCTTGGAGGCCTCCAGGGCCTGGTCTCTCTGGGAGCACGCAGCCAGCAGCTTACTGGCCCCCTCACGCATCCGCACCTCGCGGTCTATCTGACGCTGCACCTCACCATCCTGAGTGGTTGAGTGACAGAGGAGAGCAAGAGCAATAGGGAGAGAAAGATTACAGAAAACTTAGGAGAGGCTCTACTTTACTCATTAGTTTGTGTATAGCTAGGTGACCCTTCCTCCACATTCAACAATGCCATATCTAACAACAGCTCCCAACACTACCCGACTCAACAGAAGTCAGAGGTCTTGGACCAGGCCGAGTCAGAAGGATGAAGGCAGTAAGGATATATTCTGTCCTGCTTACCAGAAACCCTAGACAAACAAGCAGCTTGGGCTTTCCACTTCAAACAGCACAAGAAAGAGGGTTGACACCCACCATCTCAGTTTGTTCTGAAATTGTGTCTGTAGTTAGAAACAGATAAAATAAGCATTCCTGCAACATTTTGATGGAATATAATCTGATCTCTTGAGAATTTAAGATTATTGATTGGGCCCAAATTGGCCATTTAAAATGTATAGGATTCATATAGTATTCAATAAATATAGTACCTGACATCCAATGTGGTCCAAACTTTTTCCCTTACAATTAATAAGATTTGAGGAATCCCCCCCAAAATTTAAAATCCTCCCACAGACCTCCCACACCCCCACCAATCCCACCCCAACAACAAGTATACATTATTAGTTCTCTGTGTATGACAAGTAGTATGGAGCTGCAGCTCCGAGTATAGTTTCTTCAAATTATACAATATATTCTCAGTGAATTAGGTGATGGTTCTTTCCCAACTGTTCAGAGAAATTTGTCTGAAGTTGTTAGATTTTATGTCCCAGACATCCTGACATTACCAGGTTCTGACCACTAGGTGATGCCATTCCTGCTATTAGGTAAAATGTGAGAAAAATGTCATTTAAGTCATAGGAGTGATCTTGTCCCAGCTTGCTGCATCAGTGCCATCCTGCAGCCCACTAAGAGCTGGATTGTAATATCATTTTCAGCAGTTTCCCCCTTAAACATTTAGCATAATTTGTTGTCAGGAAAAGGTTTGGTCCAACTAGGAGGTTTGGTACTATATTTATTAGCCGTGACCCCCACTCCCTGAGATGCAAAAAACAAATGCAAAAAACAGATGCAAAAAACAAATGTTCAATTCACACGTGTATAATACACACTTGTACTTGTGTGAAATAGGACAAATAGGCACCCACCAAATAATAATAATCATTATTATTATTACACTGAACAACAATATAAACACAACATGTAAAGTGTTGGTCCCATGTTACATGAGCTGAAATAAAAGATCCCAGAAATGCACCAAAAGCTTATTTCTCTTAAATTTTGTGCTATTCATTTACATCCACGTCAATGAGCATTTCTCCTTTTCCAAGATAATCCATCCACCTGACAGGTGTGGCACACCAAGAAGCTTATTAAACAGCATGATCGTTACACAGGTGTACCTTGTGCTGGGGACAATAAAAGGCCAATTTAAAAAATGTGCCGTTTTGTCACACAACACAATGCTACAGATGTCTCAAGCTGAGGGAGCATGCAAATGGCATGCTGACTGCAGGAATGTCCACTCTGATAGACCCGGTCAAAATAGCATCTTGGGTTAAACAGACTGTGATGTGAGATTACACATACATTTTTTGGACTTTTAATTTAATTATACACGGAGAGTACAAAACATTAGAAACACCTGCTCTTTCCATGACAGACTGACCAGGTGAATCCAGGTGAAAGCTATGATACCTTATTGATGTAACCTGTTAAACCCACTTCAAAATCAGTGTATATGCAGGGGAGGAGACCGGTTAAAGAATGGTTTTTAAGCCTTGAGACATGGATTGTGTGTGTTCCATTCAGAGAGTGAATGGGAAAGACAAAAGATGTAAGTGCCTTTGACCGGGCTATGGTAGTAGGTGCCAGGAGCACCGGTATGAGTGTGTCAAGAACTCCAACGCTGCTGGGTTTCTCATGCTCAACAGTTTGCTGTGTATATCAAGAATGGTCCACCACCCAAAGCCCATTCAGCCAACTTGACAACTGTGTGAAGCACGGGAGTCAACATGGGTCAGCATCTCTGAGGAACTAAATATTAATGTTTGGTACAATCAGTGTACATAAACCTCGTACCCATTGTTTCTTGAAGAATATTACTTAGAAATGCCTCATGAGCCCCTTTCCTCAGCGGTTTACCAAAACAGTGGCGAGGTGCTGGCTTTGTTGTTGTTTGGCACTTAAGACTCAAGTCAAGAAGAACGCTGTCTGTTCGGTCATGATGTAGTCTCTGAGCTCTCCTCACAGTCTTCTATAACCTGTCCACTCAGATAATAAACACCATGTCCAAAAAAAACACTTCAGTGTCAGACAACGAGGAGGAACACCAGAGGACAGTCAGACATCCGAAAGAGACACACCCACCCACTTAAAATTCCTATCCTACCCTACCACTCAGTGGCCTTGTGATTTGAGTAACCGCCCTGAGATTGAATGGTTGGGAGTTCGATCCCTGGCCGAGTCATACCATAGACTGTAAAAATGGGACCCGGTGCGTCACTGTTTGCACTCCGCATTAAGGGGATAGAGTCGAGGTAAGGCCCTTCTAAAGACTAGCTTCCTGTCCAGGGGGTGTAGTTGTTCATCAAGCTGCCTCACGCTACAGAAATAGGAGACACAATCCTGGGGCCTCATTTTCTTTTTAAAAAGCTGAGTACATTTCATTATATAAATCAAATTGCAGGACCTCTCTCCTTTTCTGACATGACTTACAGTATTTCCGCTACTATAGCCTAGGCCGACAACAAATATTATCATTCATCCATCCCTTATTCAAGCATGTTCAAAATTAAATAGACCGGTAGACTATTTTAAATATTTGACAACAATACAAGGCTACAGCATGGTGTTGCTGTGTGATAGAAGCACAACATAATTTCCTATTTAATTTCACAGCCTATACCAAGGCAGGAGATAGATCACAATCATCGATTGATAAACACAATATTGAACAGTTCCTCTGGCATAGAAATGTAGGCTGTAATACTTACTTTTAAATTGCTTTAATAAGCTATCAATCCTTCAGAATGCGCGGCCAGTTGTTGGCGCTCGCTATAGGCGGCATGCATGTTTAATTTGAAAAAGTCACTGCAAGATAATCCATCCACCTAACAGGTGTGGCATATCAAGAGGCTGATTAAAAAGCATGATCATTACACAGGTGCACCTTGGGCTTCTTCACCTGCGCGTGTGAGACCAGCCACCCAGACAGCTGATGAAACTGTGGGTTTGCACAACCTAAGAATTTCTGCACACACTGTCAGAAAGTTCATCTGCGTGCTTTTCATCCTCACCAGGGTCTTGCAGACTGCAGTTCAGCGTCGTAACCGACTTCAGTGGGAAAATGCTCAAAATCGATGGCCACTGGCACACTGGAAAAATGTGCTCTTCACAGATGGCAGACAGACAGTGTGTATGGTGTCATGTGGACGAGCGGTTTGCTGATGTCAACCTTATGAACAGAGTGCGTCATGGTGGCGGTGAGGTTATGGTATGGGCATAAGCTACAGACAATGAACACAATTGCATTTTATCGATGGCAATTTGAATGCACAGAGATACCGTGACGAGATTCTGAGGCCCATGGTCATGCCATTCATCCACTGCCATCATCTCATGTTTCAGCATGATAATGCACGGCTCCATGTCGCAAGGATCTGGAAACGATTCCAAATAGATTAGGGCCTAATTTATTTATTTCAATTGACTGATTTCCTTATATGAACTGTGACTCAGTAAAATCTCTGAAATTGTTGCATCTTGCATCTAGATTTTTGTTTAGTGCATTATATTTACTGAATATTATACGAACCCTATAAATAAATAAAAATGGCCAATTTGGGTGCAATCAATTAGTTTAATTATATTTCAACAAAATAATGTTGCAGGAATGCTAATCTTATTACATTTTAACCACCAAAACCATTTCAGAAGAATCTGAGATGGTGGGTGTCATTGGAGGATTGGAAGAGATCAATGATCATGCTTTGTGCTGCTGCTACATGATTTAATTATAGTATTTTGACCATTACCCTCAATGGTATGTTGTGTTTCTATAAGTATGGATAGATCCGATTTTTTATTTTATTTTTTTAAACTAAACAAGTTAGTTATGAACAAATTCTTATTTTACATTGACGACCTACCCCGGCCAAACCCTAACCAGCACGATGCTGGGCCAATTGTGCACCGTCCTATGGGACAACCCACTGGTTGCAATACATCCCGGGATCGAACCAGGGTTGGTAGTGACACCTCTAGCACTTAGATGCAGTGCCTTAGACCGCTGCGCCACTCGGGAGCCCCATTAACCTTTAGTTCAGTGTACTTAACTCTGAACAACCAAATCCCCATGTGACAGTCATTTTTATTTAACTAGGCAAGTCAGTTAATATAGTAAATATAATACACTGGGCCAATTGTGCGCCGCCCTATAGTACTCCCAATCACAGCCGGTTGTGATAAAGCCTGGATTCGAACCAAGGTGTCTGTAGTGACACCTCTAGCACGGAGATGCAGTGCCTTAGACCGCTGCTCCACTCAGGAGCCAAAAAGGTTTCAAAATAATAATAATAATTGTCCAAGCATGTCCAAATGAACTGTGTTATGTCTGATGTATCTTCCCTCGAACATCTACCAGTTACCTACCAGGATATAGCACACCTGACATGAGGTCCCTGATTACCATATCTGTGCAGAAACATAAGAATTCCTATCCAGGCCCAACTTGAAACAGATGTCTACACAGCCCAAATTCCGACTAGAGTCCATATTCCTTCCAATACATCAATCAGATTCTTCACTAGCCATCTTGTACACACATAAATACATGATCCTAAATACGTGATCATGGGCACTCCTGAGAAAGATTTTCTGAATATATTCACACATGTACACCATATATTACAAGCATCCCTACGCAACGACCAAGCTATAGTAAAAAGGTCTGGTACTGCCTCTGTACCAACACTGTTCTGTACACTCACCTGGTTATTTTCAAAGATGTCCATGTTCCTCGATCCTTCAAAGAGCTCCACCATCTACTTTGTGAATGACTCCACCAGTTTTAGAATACAGAATATACAGTCCAGTCTAGTTTGAGTTAAAGCTACAGTCAGCCAGAGAGACAAGAGAAGGTCCAGTCAACAGGGAGTGGAGGCGGGGATTTTACATGGATTAGTATGCCTTGTTATTTCAAGTCCCAGACTAGTCCCACATCTGGGGAGACTAACCTAATACCTGGATGTCCTTTACCTGACAACATGTAATATACAGGCCATAGTCATATGTCATATAAACAGATATCTTACCCCAATCTTCAGCTCTGACCTATTGTTAGCATGCTGTTTTCATCATGGTTCAGACAAAGTATTAAACTATTTGCATGTACTATACTGTAATATAACTGAGTTGATTTTAGGTAACAGTGCCCTCTCCTGGACTGTTCTGTACTACATCCAATGGCCAATCTATTCGTCGTTCATAGAGCACATGCTTACAGACATCAGGCATTGACAATGCAGTGAGACAGCATTGTCAAATCCATTCAACTCCAGAGGGGGAGGGTTGTAGCCAATAATGTATAAAAGGATTTGGACTGCCTAGTGGGTTACTGGCCAGTAAAAACACAATGAAATGCTGTCCAATCTGATATTGGAACCTGCCACAGTATTATCAAGGCTCTCTACACTGCAGCACTATGCAGAGATGTTAATAGGTGGTAAAGATAGCTCACTCTGGCCTACTGATCTAAGGTCAGTCAACTGCAGAGGAGGACAGGACATGGATTATTTTAGCCCTTGATCATGACTCCGTTCCATTACATTACACATAAGAGTCATAGGACGAAGGCGTCTTCTGTATGGGGGAGTTTTGTTAAGAGCCGTAATGTTCGGTCTGAACATTAACACGCATTGCGTGTGGTACGGTTTTGGATGCATAAGGACCATATATTTAATATCAGCAAGAAATAATAAATAAAAAAACTAAAGGTTAAATTGATACACACGTTAATAGGTGTTACAGCATTTGTTTATGGAAAACAGATGGAAGACAGAGTGGACTACCTGTGCTAATTAGCTAGCTTAAAGCTAGATTTGAACTCAACCAATGTTTTTAACCTAGACCCATGTCTTAACCAACTTGTGGACATCACACATGGACGGTCATGATTAGGTCAATATTAGGCTTACTACACAGGAGGACACCGGATGGTTTCCCCAATGGCAGCATCATATACTGCAGGCTAAAACCCCAAGCTGCTCTCTGACAGTCATTGTGGGAGACTGACCGCATAGTTAGAGAGGTAACAGAAGTTATGGATCAATCATTCACTGTGACAAATGGAGCTGTCTGGTCTTCCGGTACTTGAGCAATGATATGAGTCACAGTCTGGTCTGCTCTCCTCCCACTCCCTGGCGTTAGGTCAGGTGTGTGGGTGTTTGTGTGTTGGGATTTCAGCTCTTCATCTCCCATCTTCTCTCTATATCTCCTTCTCCCCTCCGTCTATTCTTCAATTCACCTGAAGATGCACCTTGGTCTAAGTCTTGGTTGTTGACTTTATTATGTAATCAGTTGATTCTGTGAGTCTGAAAAAACATTCCATGTTTTTATGCAGCTGATAAAAGTGTTAAATGAGTCTGATAAGAAATCTGGCTGTGCCAAGGTATAAAGAGTAGAGGGCAAAGATCTTGGGGGGGGGGGGGGGGGGGGGAATGACATAACGTCGGAATAAAAGCGTCTCATTTCCCATGGGAGGGAGGAATGGAGAGCGAGAGAATGAATGTGTATATGAACTATAAATTATTTCAAGCATCGTATCGCCTCTTATTAGTGACTTAAAGAGTTACTGTTACTCAAGACAAACAATATCATTTCAAGACCAGGAAGCAATATGTACCTTCCAACTAGATTACTCAGGTATGAGTCATTTCACAAGTTCTGAGAACCATTTAGGATTTTGTCATTTCCAGTATGTGATGTCATTGTATCAATCACCAAAAGCCACAATAATTTTTTTCTCAGGGGGAAAAGAAATCTAAGCAATATTGTTAAAGGGGCAATCTGCTTTTGCTACGTACATTTTTTTGCAGGACTTATACATGATATACACTCATTGACTCTTGAAGAATATAACTTCTAAATGACTCATGAGCTTAGTTCAACTGACCTAGCCCATTAGAACTATAACTTTGATATATTGGATGATCAGTCCTTTCATCAATAGCTCTGTCTATGAATTTAAGACTAACATTTCTCCAGGCTTATCCCTTCCTTTTTTTAAATCCAAACAGGGGTCGGCGGTGCCCTTTGTTATTGTTTCAAATGCGAGTTGCCCCTTTACATTATAGTTGTTATGAGCAGAGCACATTACTTATTTCAAATAGCCTGATATATTGTGATCCAATTGATCATAGAGAACTCAAATACACCGCTTCAACAGCAGAAAACAGGAAAATATGGTATAACGCATTAATAACACAGGCCGGGATGATCACTTTGTGGAGCGAAACGTTAGCTCTCCACTCACCTGTGCCGTGTCCGTAAGAGTGTTGAAATGCCCCCGTCGTCGTATTTCCAGATCCAATGCTGACCCCCTTGCTACCGTGGTTCTCGACACCTGATTTCGGCAAAACATTCTAATAACCTACCATGTAAGTCAAAAGGATTCTTGAAAATCTATGACAAATGGTAGCCTAAAAATGAGAAGACCCGCACTATGACTACTGTTTTATAATAGAAGCTATCGAGAAATGAATAAGTTATTCAAGAAGTTATAGTAAGGTCCGTGGGTCATCGCCGTGTTGGTAACGTTACTACTATCCAAGGAGCCAGGGGTTGGGTTGGGGGCGTGGAGGAGAATAATTCTTCTTCGGTATCAGGGCGTTCGCACATTTGTTTGTGCATGCCGCCACCTATTGATCAAGTTACACTTTGTGAAATGAAAATGAACTACCAACCAATCCTACACCTATAATAGCACTATTTAAAAATATATATAATAATTACAAATAAAATACAATAAATAAAAAAAACACCCCATTCCACTACTTTGACCCTAACTGATCCTACACCAGGCCGACGGCCTGGGACAATGGGACACTTTTGTTTAACACACCTTGTAACTCTGCAGTAAAACCTCTACACCCAAGTACTTCTCTGCAGCTGCCACCACCACATCTATTCTCTGTGATTTACGTTCCATTGCTGTGGTACAGTTGATAACCATGACAATGAATGCTAAGAAGCCAACATTACTGAAGCACACATTTTTATCACTCTGTATTGGCCTAGGACTACTACTCACCCTTGACCCATCCTCCTCTACTCTCTTCAGAATACGACACCTTCTGTTCTACTCTGACCCTGGCAACCTGTCTCTCTCAAACCGGGAACTTCTGATCTCCAGCAACATGAGTACCCACACAATTGACACACAGTTTTTTCCACCAATACTAGACATTCCATTTTTCCATGCCCTCATGCACACTTCTGCGTCGTGCTTCTACACCTGCATTGCTTGCTGTTTGGGGTTTTAGGCTGGGTTTCTGTACAGCACTTTGAGATATCAGCTGATGTAAGAAGGGCTATATAAATACATTTGATTTGATTCGCACATCTCGGAATCTCCTTCCTACACACTGCTGCAACATGACCATAAGCTTAGCATCCAAAACACCTTAACTGACTTATCCTTCCAAAGAGACATCAGTGACTGTAACATACTCTGTTTTACGGACTCATGGCGCTCTCCAGATATACTGTCCCCCTCCATACAGCCAGCTGGGTTCTCAGTACATTGCGCAGACAGGAATAAAGAATTCTCCGGGAAGAAGAAAGGTGTATGTTTCATGATTAACTACTCATGGTGTGATTGTGTCCTTTTGTTCACCGGATCTAGAATACCTCACAATCAATGTATAGTCTGCTGTCCCACTTGCTTCAAGATATACACCATTGTTCCTGTACCCAAGAAAGCAAAGCTATCTGAACTAAATGACTATCATCAGGGAGCACTCACTTCTGTCATCTTGAAGACTTTTGAGGGGCTAGTTAAGGATCATATCACCTCCACCTTACCTGACACCTTAGGCCCACTTCAATTTGCATACCGCTCAAATAGATCCACAGACGACGCAATCGCCATCGCACTGCAGACTGCCCTATCCCATTTAGACAAGAGGAATACCTATGTAAGAATGCTGTTCATTGACTACAGCTCAGCCTTCAACACCATAGTAACTTCCATGGATTGTGTATGTGTGCCATTTTGAAGGTGAAGGGCAAGACAAAAAAACTAAGTGTGTTTGAATGCGGTATGGTAGTAGGTGCAAGCACAGCGGTTTGTGTCAAGAATCAGTACCCTACTGGGTATTTCACGATCAACAGTTTCACCATGTGTATCAAGAATGTAAGATTGCGCCGGAGAAGAAGGCAGACGTTTTACAACCCCCAACCGATTGTGTTTTCTTTATTCGATTATTTGCCTTGTTTGTAACTTATTTTTTAAACTTATTTTGTACATAATGTTGCCGCTACCGTCTCTTATGACCGAAAATAACTTCTGGACATCAGGACTGTGATTACTCTCCACGGACAGGTATAATCCTTTTTTCCTTTAACGAGTCTGATGAGGCCGACGCAAACAATATATTGCTTTATTGGGAATAGACCTAGATCCCTGTGATTTGCGTGAAGAGGAAGTGGAGGAAAAGGGTCCAGAGGGCGAATTTGAAGGCGATCGAATAAACCCCTACTTCCTTCCATTCTGCTAGCAAACCTGCAATCTTTGGACAATAAAATAGAAGACTTACGCGGAAGATTAAACTACAAACGAGACATTCAAACCTGTAATATCTTATGCTTCACGGAGACGTGGCTGAACAACGACACTATCAACATACAGCTGAATGGTTATACGCTGCATCGGCAGGATAGAACAGCGGTGTCTGGTAAGACAAGGGGTGGTGGACTATGTATTTTTGTAAATAACAGCTGGTGAACAATATCTAAGGAAGTCATGACAAACTGTAGACCACACTACCTACCTAGTGACTTTTCATCTGTATTCTTCCTAGCTGTTTACATACCACCACAGTCATAGGCTGGCACGAAGAGAGCATTGAATGAGCTGTATTCCGCCATAAGCAAACAACAAAACGTTAACCCAGAGGCGGCACTCCTATTAGCCGGGGACTTCAATGCAGGGAAACTTAAATCTGTTTTACCAAATTTCTATCCTCAACAGAGGGGCCCCTCAGGGGTGCAAGCTCAGTCCCCTCCTGTACTCCCTGTTCACTCATGACTGCACGACCAGGCATGACTCCAACACCATAAATAAGTTTGCCGTTGACACAACAGTGGTAGGCCTGATCACAGACAACGACGAGACAGCCTATAGGGAGGAGGTCAGAGACCTGGCCGTGTGGTGCTAGGACAACAACCTCTCCCTCAACGTGATCAAGACAAAGGAGATGATTGTGGACTACAGTAAAAAGAGGACCGAGCACTCTCCCATTCTCATCGACGGGGCTGCAGTGGAGCAGGTTGAGAGCTTCAAGTTCCTTGGTGTCCACATCACCAACAAACTAACATGGTCCAAGCACACCAAGACAATTGTGAAGAGGGCACAACAAAACCTACTCCCCCTCAGGAGACTGAAAAGATTTGGCATGGGTCCTCAGATCCTCAACAGCTGCAACATCGGGAGCATCCTGACTGGTTACACCGCTGCCTGGTATGGCAGGGCACTACAGAGGATAGTGCGAATGACCCAGTACATCACTAGGGCCAAGCATCCTGCCATCCAGGACCTCTATACCAGGTGGTGTCAGAGGAAGGCCCTAAAAATGGTCAAAGACTCCAGCCAACCTAGTCATAGACTGTTCTCCCTGCTACCGCACGGCAAGCGGTACGGGAGCACCAAGTCTATGTCCAAGAGGCTTCCAAACAGCTTCTACCCCAGTAGTCATAAGACTACTGAACACCTAATCAAATGCCTCCCCCCCACACACACCACCCCACCTATTTTACACCTCTGCTACATTCTGTTGTTATCATCTATGCATACTCACTTTAATAACTCTACCTACATGTACATATTACCTCAACTGACCGGTGCCCCCGCACATTGACTCTGTACCGGTCCCCCCCTGTATATAGTCTCGCTATTGTTATTTTACTGCTGCTCTTTAATTACTTGTTACTTTTATTTGTAATTCTTATCTGTATTTTTTTTTTTTATATATTAAACTGCATTGTTAGTTATGGGCTCGTAAGTAAGCATTTCACTGTAAGGTCTGCAACTGTTGTATTCGGCGCATGTGACTAATACAATTTAATTTGAATGGTCCACCACCTGTCCAGTATTTATGCTGTAATAGTTTATGTGTAGGGGGGCTAGGGTCAGTCTTTAATATCTGGAGTATTTCTCCTGTCTTATCCAGTGTCCTGTGTGAATTTAAGTATGCTCTCTCTCTAATTCTCTTTCTTTCTTTCGGAGGACCTGATCCCTAGGACCATGCCTCAGGACTACCTGGGCTGATGACTCCTTGCTGTCCCCAGTCCACCTAGTCATGCTGCTGCTCCAGTTTCAACTGCTCTGCCTGCGGAACCCTTACCGGATGTGTTCACCGGACATGCTACCTTGTCCTAGACCTGCTGTTTTCAACTCTCTAGAGACAGCAGGAGCGGTAGAGATACACTGAATGATCGGCTATGAAAAGCCAACAGACATTTACTCCTGAGATGCTGACCTGTTGCACCCTCTACAATCAGTGTGATTATTTTTATTTGACCCTGCTGGTCATTTAAGAACATTTGAACATCTTGGCCATGTTTTGTTATAATCTCCCCCCGGCACAGCCAGAAGAGGACTGGCCACCCCTCATAGCCTGGTTCCTCTCTAGATTTCTTACTAGGTTCTGTCTTTTCTAGGGAGTTTTTCCCTAGCCACCGTGCTTCTACACTTGCATTGTTTGCTGTTTGGGGTTTTAGGCTGGGTTTCTGTACAGAACTTTGTGACATCGGCTGATGTAAGAAGGGCTTCATAAATACATTTGATTTATTGATTGATTGATTGGTTGATTTACCAGTCACCAGCCAATAATAGACATCCAGCCAACTTGATACAACTGTAGGAAGCATTGGAGTCAACATTGTCCAGCATCCCTGTGGACCGCTTTCAAAACCTTGTAGAGTCCATGCCCCAACTAATTGATGATGTTTTGATGGCAAGAGGGGGGAGTGCAACTCAATATTAGGAAGGTGTTCCTAATGTTTGGTATACTCAGTGTACATTCTATTTCTGCAGTCAGTTGAAAACAATGGCAATGAATGCTAAGAAGCAAACCTTACTGAAGCACAAATTCATATTACTCTTTACTGGCCTAGGCCTAGTACTCACCTACATAAGGGACTCAAGTGGCATTTCCCGTATGGTTGATGAGGATCTCTATATTGCAAATGTACGGTCCCTTACTTGACGTCCGCGAGTGTTATTAAAATAGGCAGACGGCCTCAGGTCGTGCCCCAGGGCCCGGGAAGTCATCAAATAAAGTCTCCTGGACATTTGGTTTCCGCGTTATAAAACGTGACATTTTTTATCATTTTTCCGCTGTACTGGAAAATTCCAACAGATGGCGACTGGCTGCTTATTGCAAATGGACAAAACATCCCCAAATGGACTTCGAAGATGAAATTCAGTGAGCACAGGTTTGGCCAAATGGGCTTTTAGCCCAGAAACAAGATGGCGTCGAGGCCTCAATGCTTTTTGAGTTAAGGCCCATTTTCTGGTATTAAAGGTTGAAAACAGTAATACAGCGCTAATTTGACTGCTTCACGTCAAAGTACATAAACCTACGGTGTAAGGAAAAAAGAAACAGCCGTTTATCTATTGTAAATTATGAGAAATTGTACACAATGTCCGTTTGCTGATGGTTAAAGAAATGTGTGTGGTTTTTAAAAAAGTTTTAGATCCAGTTGCGGCATGTTCAGGCAAATCCGTTAAGGTGGGTTTCGAAGCTCTAAGTGATTTTCTGAACCCACACACACACAGACACACACACACACAGACACACACACACACACACACACACACACACACACACACACACACACACACACACTGTCAATGGGGAATGACACAGTTTGAGGCTTACAGACACACAGAGCCTACAATAGTCACCTGCGTTTGAACTACAGCTCTGAAGGTTAGAGCTTAAGTCGATAGTGCACGGTGAGTTATGTGGCTCTAGAAGGTTTTCAGGCCAAGAAACAGCCTCGTACATTTGCAATGACTACAATTAATTTTGAACGTCGCGAAAATGCCAACATTTAAAAAAGTCCCAGAATCACAAGTCTAGGTGCGTTGAAACCGCCTCAGCCCATAGAGACCCTAAAGTTTATTTACTATATCTCTTTCAGGGACCGCGTAGCAACGCCCGGAAAAAGTGAATTTTCAGCACTTATTAAGGTCGCTGCTCGGTCTCCGAATGACCTATCGACCCGAAACTTGGGATTCGGTGTTGCCTCAGCTAGGCCTACACATAATGTCAGAACCCGCAGCTTGAATGTAATTACTTGTTTAAGTTTTTATTATGATTTTAAAAGAAGGCGCTGTGAATTTTGGGCCTGCTCTGAAATATGTGATAGTTGGCTTCTAAACATGTTGGACAAAGTGGGTTTGGTGTCAGTATCTATAAGTTTGGTGTCAGTATGATATCTTATTGACTGATGGCTGACTCCATGGCAGTATAATATATTGGCATTGTACATTTCATATTGCAAATGGACAGTGTACATTTCGAATGTATTTAATGAGGGATTTACCATTACCAGATGGACATGCTGAAATCCAACAAGCGATGGAGAGGAACTACTATCACTGCTCGACCATCCTGAGTTCAACGAGCCAGTCAATTGGGCATTTCTGCAGTATATTAGACCATATCCAATTTGTGATGGTAAATGCCCATTGTAAGACATTGCAAATAGACAGCCGTGCACTGGTAACCTGAACGGTTTACCAGGAGCGTATTTTTTATTATGGCTCTAAATGTCTTCAGGGAGGTGCTAGGGGTCCATGGCCAGGCAGGGAGCACCTCCCACCGGGTCCTGCCAATGGGGGTCGCCCCTGGTAATTTTGGACATTTAAAAAAATACATTTTTAAAAAACGACAGTCCCATTTCTCTCTCATCGCACCAACGAGTGATGGAGAGTAACCACTATCACTGCTTGTCCGTTCAACGAGCCAGTCAGTTGGGCATTTCTACAGTATATTAGACCATGTCCAATTCACGATGGTAAATGCCCATTGTAAGACATTGCAAATGGACAGTTTACATTTGTCCATTTCCAATGTATTTAATTAGGGATTTTCCATCACTAAATGGACAGGCTGAAATCAAAACCAATGAGAAAGTCTTACTTCCTATGATCAAACATGACAAATAGACCTTCTAGGTTGATTCAGGGCTTAACATAATGATATATCATTTGGTCAGTATAAATGCCATTTGGACTTTGCTTATGCCATTTGTGTAACGGATCTCGTCCTCCTCTTCAGAGGAGGAGTAGCAGCGAGAAGGATCAGAGGACCAATTTTTAGCGTGGTAAGCGTTCATGATGTAATATTTAATGAATCAAACTGAACACTGAAATACAAAAAAACAATAAAGTGAACGACCAAAAAGTGAAACAGTCCCGTCTGGCGACATACACGAAGACAGAAAATAAACACCCACCAAACACAGGTGGAAAAAGGCTACCTAAGTATGATTCTCAATCAGAGACAACTAACGACACCTGCCTCTGATTGAGAACCATACTGGGCCGAACACAGAAACCAACATAGAAAAACAAACATAGACTGCCCACCCCAACTCATGCCCTGACCATACTAAAACAAAGACAAAACAAAGGAACTAAGGTCAGAATGTGACAATTTGGACATGGTTCACTGACTTTTGGGTTTGGAAGCCAACTTCCTATGATCACATATGGCAAATGGACATAACATCCTGATTTGGTACTTTCAATACTTATATATGCCATTTGGACATTTCTTATGCCATTTGGACATGGTTCACTGACTTTTGGGTTTGGAAGCCAACTTCCTATGATCATATATGGCAAATGGACATAACATCCTGATTTGGTACTTTCAATACCTATGTATGGCATTTGGACATAGTTCACTGACTTTTGGGTTTGGAAGCCAACTTCTTATGATCACATATGGCAAATGGACATAACATCCTGATTTGGTACTTTCAATACTTATATATGCCATTTGGAAATTTCTTATTCCATTTGGACATGGTTCGCTGACTTTTGGGTTTGGAAGTCAACTTCCTATGATCATATATGGCAAATGGACATAACATCCTGATTTGGTACTTTCAATACCTATGTATGGCATTGGACATTTCTTATGCCATTTGGACATGGTTCGCTGACTTTTGGGTTCGGAAGCCAACTTCCTATGATCACATATGGCAAATGGACCTTATGGACCTGATGGACCTTAGGTTTTAAAAAATGTATTTTTATTTTTAGATTTTCAAAATGTCACCCTTGGGACATGACTTTATGACCATTTGCCATATGAAAATCTACGGTGGAGCATGCTCGCCATCTTTGGGATTTCCGCTTGCAATATGGTTTTGATGAACTGCCGTCCATTTGAGTGGTGTTTGCGATTGTGTATATGGTTCGCCCAATGCCAATAAGTTGCCATTCATTTTTGTCCATTTCATGGGGGTCTTCCCTTACCCTTGACCCATCATCCTCTACTCTCTTCACTGCCTCAGCATACAACACCTTCTGTTCTACTCTAACCCTGGCAACCTCAACCTGTCTCTCTCGCACCAGGCTCTTCTGATTCTCAGCAACATGGGCACCCCCACAATTGACACACACAGTTTTGCCCTCCTGCAGACCCACATCTCGAAATCTCCCTCCTACACACTGCTGCAACATGACCATAAGCTTGGCATCCTAAACATCGTAGTGGGTTTGGCACAAAAGCTCTGACAGGATACCTGACATATCCTACCATTACTTTGTCAGGTAAAGACTGCTTCAAAACTCAAAAAGGACAGACAGTGTCTTCTTAGTTTCACCACACTCGCACATCGGGCATCACAGACACAGGGAATCTTCCATTTCAGATGCTCCATGTTAACGCTGTCCTCAACGCCATCCTGCTCCGGAGAGCACAGGTCTTGTCCCTAGGCCGTGACATGAGCGCCCTCTTTTTCTGGACAGAAGAAACACAGAAAATCATCACAAGTCCACTTCGAGCTACCTTCACCGATTATCTCTGGGGTGGCGCATGAAGTAGATGCAAATTATATACCTTTAGTTTTTGATAGTACCTGGAGTGGTACTTCATCCATACTATTGTTCTTTGATGAAGAGTCTTTCCCTTCTCACATAGAGTTAGACTTTGTGAGATACCCTGTAAGAACTTTTGTACCCAAGCACCTCCAGTGTCATAAATGCAAAAGATTTGGTCATGTGTCAAGTGTATGCATACAGGAAGAGTATCATATGCCAGCTGAGGTAAAATGCTGCAAATGTGGTGGTGAATATGCACCCCAAATTCCTGAAGCAACCTGTTAGGGTGAAGGAGACAGAGTTAGCAAGAATAAGGGCTGTTCAACGTTTGTCCTATCAGGAGCCCGGAGTTGGTTAGAAGAGTTGAAGGGGCAAGTGGCATTGAAAAACAATGGTAGTAGAGCCACCAGTGAATACTTCTCGTCAAGTAAGGGATCCTGACATATTGCATATGAAAAAGTATAATTTGTATAATTTACTGCAGCGGTCATAAACTGTACAGCACAAGCGGAGAAGAAATCAGAGAAAATCAGCATCATTGTGAGTGTGGCTGAAAGCTTTTTGGGTCTCCTTGATTTTACAGCTGAGGCCTTGCAAGGAATCCTGTTAACAACTTTTCTGCCCTCACAGGTCTCTGAGCCTGTGTAGGAATGAGATCTCGATAGGACTATGACTGAAGGAGTGGGATGGGTTTGGATTTGTCTCTTTTTTTCTTTTTTTTCTGCAATGGACTTAAAGCTGCAATATGTAACTTATTGGGGAACCCGACAAAATTCACATAGAAATGTGAATTCTAATGCATTGGCTCGGGTGGTTGATGTCCTTGATGATCTTTTGGCCTTCCTATGACATCAGGTGCTGTAGGTGTCATGGAGGGCAGGTAGTTTGCCCCCAGTGATGTGTTGTGCAGACCGCACCACCCTCTGGAGAGTCTTGCGGTTGAGGGCGGTGCAGTTGCCGTACCAGGCTGTGATACAGCCCGACAGGATGGTTTCGATTGTGCATCTGTAAAGGTTTGTTAGGGTTTTGGGTGACAAGCCAAATTTCTTCAGCCTCCTGAGGATGAAGAACACTGTCTATGTGAGTGGACCATTTCAGTTTGTCTGTGACGTGTACACCGAGGAACTTAAAACTTTCCACCTTCTCCACTGCTGTCCCTTCAATGTGGATAGGGGGATGGTCCCTCTGCTGTTTCCTGAAGTCCGCGATCATCTCATTTGTATTGTTGACATTGATTGAGAGGTTGTTTTTCTGACACCACACTCCGAGTGCCCTCACCTCCTCCCTGTAGGCTGTCTCATCGTTTTTGGTAATCAAGCCCACTACTGTTGTGTAGTTTGCAAAATTGATGATTGAGTTGGAGGCGTGCATGGCCACGCAGTCTTGGGTGAGCAGGGAGTACAGGAGGGGGCTGAGAAAGCACCCTTGTGGGGCCCCAGTGTTGAGGTTCATCGAAGTGGAGATGTTTTTTCCTTCCTTCCCCACCTGGGGGCGACCAGTCAGAAAGTCCAGGAACCAATTGTACAGGGCGGGGTTGAGACCCAGGGCCTCTAGCTTGATAATGAGCTTGGAGGGTACTATGATGTTGAATGCTGAGCTGTAGTCAATGAACAGCATTCTTACATAGGTATTCCTTTTGTCCAGATGGGATAGGGTAGTGTGCAGTGTGATGGCGATTGCGTTGTCTGTGGACCTGTTGGGGGGGTATGTAAACTGAAGTGGGTCTAGGGTGGCAGGTAAGGTGGAAGTGACATGATCCTTGACTAGTCTCTCAAAGCACTTCATGATGACAGAAGTGAGTGCTACGGGGCGGTAGTCATTTAGTTCAGTTATCTTTGCCTTCTTGGGGACAGGAACAATGGTAGCCATCTTGAAGCATGTGGGGACAACAGACTGGGATAGGGAGCGATTGAATATGTCCGTAAACACACAAAAGTATTTGGTTTTAAATATATCAAAAGTAAATGTAATCGCTAAATATTCTTAAGTATCAAAAGTAAAAGTACAAAAAAAGCACACTTCAACAGTCAGACATCATTTACAAATGAAGCATTTGTGTTTAGTGAGTCTGCCAGATCAGATGCAGTTGGGATGACAAGGGATATTCTCTTGATAAGTGTGTGATTTAGAAAATGTTCCTGTCCTGCTAGGCTTTGAAAATGTAACGAGTGCTTTTGGGTGTCAGGGAAAATGTAAGGAGTAAAAAGTACATTATTTTCCTTAGGAATGTAGTGGAATAAAAGTTAAAGTTGTCAACAATATAAATAATAAAGTACATATACCCCCAAAAAACTACTTAAGTAGTACTTTAAAGTATTTTTACATCACTGGGAAAAATTGATCTGCTTGACACGCCCGATATTCATTCTGCAAAATTCATGCACTTTGGTTGGAGTGAGCCAACGGCAGTCCCTTCCCTTATGTCCTCAGAGCCACCACTTTGTGATATACAACAAGGTGTACTCCAAGCTTTATGTGTCATTTTAAAACGCCGGAGGGAGATAGAGAGCTACAACAGAATCGTGGTGAGTCTCAAAGTGGAGGATTTCTCTCTGTGTCTTTGCCTATATCTAGTAAATTTAGCTGATGTCGATATTCGTTTGACATTCTTTTCAAAACATTATTTTTTACAAACACCAAAAAGTACAAATCACTTGTGAGGCAAGTAATGTGTGGACTAAGAATCCGTATTTTGGATATCTGCTAAAAAAAGTAGGCTTCTTCTATAGGTGCTTTGTGAGAGAACCCCCTTTTCTATTGTGTAATTGTGAGATCACGTTAGCCTGCAACATAATGTACAGTGCCAAATGTCCTGGGACGAGTTTCCTATCGTCAGTCATTATTATCTGATTATGCCCAAGAGCTACACTATCCACATAAATTGGGCAGTGTGACACATCAGCATGGCCACAAACTCAAAGATTCACCCCTTCTGTCCTGGCCCGACAGTAGTCTGTGTCATTATAAGTCCTTGTCAGTGTCAAGAAATACTGCCAGTCTTGAACTGAGTATGTTCTGTGAAATCACCACTAGGTGGAATCATGGTGCAGGTTTTGACTGTCACATCTCCCTCACTGCAAACCCAATACTTTGTAAAAACACTACATGACCAAAAGTATGTGGAATCCAGCTCATCGAACATCTCATTTCAAAATCATGGGCCTTCATTTGGAGTTGGTCCCCCCTTTGCTGCTATAACAGCCTCCACTCTTCTGGGAAGGCTTTCCACTAGATGTTGTAACATTGCTTCTGGGACTTGCTTCCATTCAGCCACAAGAGCATTAGTGAGGTCGGGCACTGATGTTGGACGATTAGGCCTGGCTCACAGTCGGCGTTCCAATTCATCCCAAAGGTGTTTGATGGGGTTGAGGTCAGGGCTCTGTGCAGGCCATTCATGTTCTTCCACATCGATCTCGACAAACCATTCCCATTCTGTGAGCTTGTGTGGCCTACCACTTCACGGCTGAGACGTTGTTGCTCCTAGACTTTTCCACTTCACAATAACAGCACTTACAGTTGACTGTGGCAGCTCTAGCAGGCCAGAAATTTGACTTGTTGGAAACTAATTTGAAGGGGTGTCCACATACTTTTGTATATATATTGTTTTGAATATATTCTATTTTAATATATTCAACTAATCATATCAATGATGGGACTGGGGTCGAGGGCATAGGTCTCGAAGGGGTCAACACTGAATAAAAATATAAACACAACATGCAACAATTTCAAAGATTTTACTGAGTTACAGTTCATGTGAGGAATCTATGGATTTCACATGACTGGGAATACAGATATGCATTTCTTGGTCACAAGGTATTTTTGTGCATTCAAATTGCCTATAGATAAAATGCAAATTGGGTTCGTTGTCCGTAGTTTATGCCTGCCCACACCATAACCCCGCCACCACCATGGTGTACTCTGTTCACAACGTTGACATCAGCCATCCACTCGCCCACACGATGCCATACACATGGTATGCGGTTGTGAGGCCGTTTGGACGTACTGCCAAATTCTGTAAAACAATGTTGTGGTAGAGAAATTAACATTCAATTATCTGGCAACAGCTCTGGTTGACATTCCTGCAGTCAGCATGCCAATTGCATGCTCCCTCAAAACTTAAAGTATGTTTTTTGTAATTCTACTCATTTTGCCATGGGGCAGAGAGACATTTTTGCAGTTTTAAATCTGATTTCCTGCAATTCTACCCATTTTTCCATGGGATGGAGATCATTTTTGTGCAGTTTTAAAGCATATTTTCTACAAATCTACGTCTTTTGCCAGTCAGGGCCCGTGGGCACATGCCCTGTGTGCCCGGTCAGTATTCAGCCATGATTACCTCAAGTTTAGATAACTAACTTACCAATCTAAAAATTGTTAGCTGACATGGCTAATTGAGTGACTGTCAGTGACTGACAAACAAGAGAAAAACTGGTAATGCACAACCACTTTAGACCCTGGTTCAATTCCAGGCTGTATCACCACCGGCCGTGATAGGGAGCCCCATAGGGCGGCGCACAACTGGCCCAGTGTCGTCCGGGTTTGGTCGTGGTAGGCCACCATTGTGAATAAGAAGTTGTTCTTAACTGACTTGCCTAGTTGAATAAAGGTTAAATAAATGAAATATTTTACAAATATGCCTGGAGCCGGCCCTGTATCCCCTTCATAATCGTCTTTGGTCCGCAAGTCATACGCTGTCTGTTTGGTGTTATAGGACACTTTCTGATCAGGATCATAGGAATAGTTCAAGGAAATAGGTCTAGCAACTACTCAGAAGGAGAAAGGGTGAGTGCATGAAGTGATGAAGTGAGTTGTGACATTTCCCATCCTTCATGCCTTGGTGTGACTGACAGCAGCCGCCTTCCTTTGTTATACTGTATTGTCAATGGCATGGTGCATGGCCTAAAGATTGTGGCCAGTAGCCATGATGATAATGGCAGCAACAGGGTAAAGTGCGAGAGTAGCGAGTAGCCAGCCCATAGAGATATCACCTCCGGCTCACAGTCTCACTGTTTACTGCAGCTTTAATTTTCCTCTGTTGCCTTGTAGAAATGGCTGATTCCGAATCTGTTATCAGCTGCTCTGTGTCTGCTTGCATACTTTTTCTCCTTTGCACCCCAGTTTCTCTACTTGCACATTCATCTTCTGCACATCTATCACTCCAGTGGTTAATTGCTAAACTGTAATTATTCCGCCACTATGGCTTGTTCATTGCCTTACCTCCCTTATCTTTCCTCATTTGCATACACTGTATATAGACTTTTTCTATTGTGTTATTGACTGTATGTTTGTTTATTCCATGTGTAACTCTGTTGTTGTTTGTTTAACACTGCTTTGCTTTATCTTGGCCTGGTTGTAGTTGTAAATGATAACTTGTTCTCAATTAGCCTACCTGGTTAAATAAAGGTGAAATAAAATATAAAATACTTGCCAAGGGATGGAGGGAGAGTCAGACAGAGATAGTGTGTGTGTGTGTGAGAGAGAGAGAGAGAGAGAGAGAGAGAGAGAGAGAGGCTTTGCCTTTGAGTTGTTATTGGATCCAAGAGACCATAGTTTCTTACCTTCGTAGTATTTTCTGGTTGAACAATACAATGAAGATAGATGAGATCCTTCACCTTTTTGATTTCACAATTTAATGCACCTCTAGAAATAGCGCACGTAATTGCCTTGATACATTTCTGATGACATTGATAAACAAATAGTGATTATTTTTGTATTTTTACTGCACAAATGACATTTCATCGTCTTTGATGATGTTGATTTTTTTTTAAAAAGCAGTTCAATACGACTTTTCTATAATCCCATTTTGCAAGTGGAAATGCGAACTCTCGCTCATACTATACAGTGCACACATAGGATGCAATGCCCAGAACGGATATGTAGCCTGCTTGAGTAAAATGTAAGCGTCACTTAATACCGATTATATTGAATTCAATTATAGCAGACCGCTATTGAGCACGCCAAAGAAATTAATGTGATGACGCAATGAGTTAAGTGGGCGGAGACTGGTCAGGCAAAAGGAACCATGGCTTCCGTGCAAGCCGAGGTAAGCAAGAGGGGCATATTTACATCAAGATTGGTTTCCTGCAGCTGTGTGTTTTTGTATGACTGTGGGCTTGCCCGTTTCAACAAATGTTGTAGTTTTAGGTCAAAAAACTTAAACGAGGATAAATGTTGTGAGACCTCTGCTTTCAGTATATTTCAAACTGCCCGCCCGGTACTGTCAATTCTGAAACCCTGCTTTTGTGTCGGTAGGGCAATTGAATGTGCTTGTATCGCTAGGAGGATGCGCTGCCCCGGAATCTGAATTGTGCATGTTGATGCATTCAGCTTTGTTCAGTCATACAAGTTCCAGGGCCTTGTCGCCATCCGGCTCTTCAGCTAGCTAGTGTTTTACCTGTGCAAACCACAAACTCACATTATTGCAATTGATTTAACTCTTGCATAACTATTGACATTTTTCTACACCCTTTTTAGGGCATTTTCTATTGCGAGAGTAATCTGTCCCCCCCCCTACTGTTTCCCACAATATACAGGGAGCTGCTAGCTAGCTGCTTAGCTTAACGTTAGCTAACAAGTTAGCTTTTTGTAATATTAACGCGCTGCCTAACGTTATTTATGAATCGAACTTGGATACATGTATTGGGGTCCAAACAGGGCTCTGGTCCAAGGATGTAGCTATCGTTGATAAACGTGAAAAACAATAACGTATATTATCGAAGTAACTAGCGTTATTCCGGTTAGTGTATAATTTCAAATTCCCTCTCAAATCAAGCGACTAGCATAGCTGGTGTTGGCTGCACGATACAAAAGTTGACTACAGCTCGACAATGGAGCTCGCTAGCTTGGAACTCCTGCTAATCCCCAGTTAACCAGCTAGTACATGTGAGATCCAACACAACTATGAAAGGAATCTAGTTGATTTTAAAAGGATAGCTAAGGTAACGCCACAGAAGAGCAACGCTTGTAGTATGCACAGGGAAGTATACGGGTTTGTTAGCTAGCTATGTACAGTGTAGCCAAATAAACTTGAGTACAGTAACAAGTTGCTTAGTCCAGCAGACAGTGGCTCGTTGCGGGACGAAACAAAGTAACAAGCATAAGCATACGGATTTGTTCAAATGAAGCCAGAAGTGACTGCAGCTGGTAACATTGTTGCACGCACTTCCCAACACCCTCAGTGTTGACTCAACAAACAAGGTCGCATGATTAGCTCACGGGTCGTAGAAATGTAATTTGATCAATATGTAAATAGACTTCGGTAATATCAAGTGGTCCCTGGAGAAGTGGGTACATTCAACACCCAATGGCACGCCCAGCGAAGGAAAGATGCACTGTGTGAAAAAGTCAGTGACACACACTGACTGACCTAAAATGATATATCCCATATTGGTCTTAGTCAGGCCAACCCAAGATGTACTGTGCAGTAGGCTAATAGTAGTACCTATTATTGAGACAGATAAACTGAGTCCAGAAATCCACAGGTTTCAGATTTCCCTCCCAAATTCAGGCTTTTGTTCTTAGTCACACTGTTTATTTATAGAAAAACAAAATGTTATGTTCTAAGTCCATAGCAATGCTTAAACCAGATCAGGAGACCGCTTTTAGGGAAAAATCTAAGAAATTTTGATTTTTAGTAAAGTTACCCTTTAATTCAAGTGTGAGGCATCTAGCACGGTTTGGCTAGCAGTGTTTTTGTAGCACATGAGTGAGTTTGCAAAAAAATGTCCACTGGATTAATGTAAATAATTATATAATTCTGACAGATAGGTGTGTTCTATTGGTTTACTTTCAACTTTCTTTCATTGTGTAGCAGCCAAAGGAATTATCCATATCATATTAGCAACCCATGATAGTTATTGCATCTTTAAATCCCCCCTCTTTCTATTGGACATTTCCATCTCTGCATGAAACCCCTTGCATGTGTGGTGCGCATTAGCGTAGGTCTACTGCCACGTGTACATTGCTGCGCCTAATTATGTGAATAAATAAAATTTGATCAACTTTTTAAGCTAAACTGTCCAATCAGTTCCATCAGCCCTATACATTGATAGTGTTTATCGCCACTACACTAATTTGATACATATCAGTGGGGATTAAGAAGTGAGTATACGTAATGCCCACTGAATAAGTGGGTATACGGCCTGTACCTGCGTATACCCTCCACTAGACCACTGGTAATATCTACTCAAGAACTCTCATGTACATTTAATTTGCAATTTTGTGACAATCCGCTCTTATCCGACAGGGAGTTCGAATTATGTTTCACTTAAGGACAGTCTCCTTCAACACTCCCTGGCAGGTTCCTTCTATTGAGAGGTACCACTCCTCAGTCCTCTCGATCTGTTTGAAGATGCCGATGTCACTTCTGTGAGGGACAACATGCATCTGGCTTGTTGACAGGGAGGAATCTTCTAATCTGAGGTTGTTGCCTTCTGCACCCAAAGATCCATTCATTATAGCTCCAGAGCCACATAGCCAACATATGTTTTTTTTCTTGCAGACAATAGCCTACACATGCCAGTAATAACCACACACATCATGCCCATTGCATTTGCTTTGGCAGGGAACACAGAGGAATGGATGTTGTTAATGTTTGTTTATACTGGCCCCTGAATCAAATAGATAGTTCATGGTTTACTGACGTGTTGCCTTATTTTTGACTGCTTTGAATATTAATATTGTGAGTGTGTAGACCTAAATTGTGATTAAAGTCCCTAGTGATGGCACTCTAAGAAGAGTCCCAGAGCCTGCTTTGTTGTTTGAGCCAGATAAAGGGGGGGGGGGCTGACCTAATTTATCCCAAATTGACTTTATTTTGACCCTGTGGTAGTTGTTGCAGCCATTAGCAGCCATTTTGGAGGAGAGCATTGGGAAACATTAGTGGAGAGAGTTATAAAACAAATTATTCTTCAACCCAAATGTTCTTTACAGAAGTCAAAAATGTTGGAAGGAGAAGCGGATTGATGATACAAGAATGTCGAACTGTTGACTTGCGGTGGTCTGGGTAAACGTGAATGCCTCTGGACTGGCAAATTCCACTTCTTGCTCATCGTTAGCCACGGAAGCTAGTTCTTCCCTGCAGTCTTCCCTCCCTCTGTCAGTTGTTGGGCATCAGTGAGCATGCTCAGCACTGAGCTGAGCTCTGCTGCTCCTGTTGGATAGACAGGGTACTGGGCAGAGCTGACAACTAGGCCTCTGGCCTTAACAGGAACGACCGGCTCTTTATGGCGTCAGCTCGGCTCCTTGAAGGCACGGCATCTCTGTTGCTGACAAAGGTATGGTGCACTGTGGTAAGGGGGGAGTAACAAGGTGGGGGCCACATTACTGCAACCTTACACTGATCCTCTGACTCTGTTTTAGTGGAATAGGGGAATCATTGCTCTTTATTTCTCTATGCATCACTCATGTTGTAGTTATCACAGTATTTCTTTCATCTCTATTTTTAATTTGTTAGGCAACTGGTAAATCATTTAATAGCTACCTGGCCTCAAGCTGTATGTATGTAGCCTATTGTTTGCGATGTGCAGGTAGGATATGTGTAGATATGGGTTTAGCTAGTTCCAGTGTGAGGTGGCTGAAGTGCATTCGACTTATCTCTCAAATGGTGAAGGAGTGGGTGAACTGGCCGATTTGGGATGCATCTTGTGCTCTCTCTCATTGGATAGAAGACTGTGAAGGGAAAAACCCTGATCTTCCTTGTTTTTGGGTCATGATGGAGCATGCAGCTTATCATCTACAAAGATCCCACTCTGGTTGGGAAAACATGTGATGCTTCTTTTCGGTGGAACACTTATTTGATGGGTAGGCCTCTTTAGTTCAGGCTATTCTGATTAAGTCCAGCAGCAGTGCAATACTTGAATGGAAAGTGAATACTGCTGTGTTCTACAGATGATTTGCATTGCAATGCAAACAATTTCATCAATGTCATTTGAGTTAGATGCAGTCGGAACAGATCATAATGCTGTTGCCAACACCATTCAGGTTGTTGGTGGGCGATAAATCCACTTAGTGTTAAACTGTACAAAACAACAGACAATGACCCATATGGACTCCTTAGTGTTAGGCCTACCTCAGAACAGCTTATCCAGTGTTTAATTCTTTTTTTTTTAATGACGAATTGGGAACTTCTTGGCCCCTGGTGGGTGAGGAGTTCAAGTTTGTGACTGGAAAGTGGTTCTTGCATTAAGATTGACGTAGGGTGGTATAATTTAGTATTTTTGTGCTTTGTTAAAGGGAAATCATTGTTCCTAAGAAGGTAATAGCTTACTGTTTTAGTACGGTGCAGCACCAAAATAATCTGTTCTTGTTAGGTACGTGATTAATATTTATGCTACCTGCAAATGTACGCAAGGCCGAGTATCAGAGACTTGGCCAGAGAAACTGTTTCCCTAATTTTCGACAAAGAAAATATTGTACATCTTGTTGATGTGATTAGGCCTTTGCAGTAAATCATATTTTGGACTGTGTCACCGGTTGATGCCAGTGATTGAAATCATCCAGTAAATGTTGATGATTTTATAACTAGACGTTCACATTCTGAAATGTGGTAAACCCCTTGACAGTTTTCCCATTGCCCATTGTTGTCTCTTGATATCGTTTCACGAAATGGCTGCAATGTTTTTTTCCCTCTTCCTTCTCCATGAAAAAAAGCAGGGCTCCATCTGAGCATGCCCAGTAAAGGCCATGTCAGAGCTTTCTACAGAGAGTTGGTCATGTGACCTGAGCTGGGACAGTGCATGTGTGGGAAGCTAGATGTTGAGTGTGGAGCTCTACTTTCGCCCTTTCCCTTTTCCTCCTCCCCCATCAATGGTGATTCACTGCTTTATCCATGTACTTCAATGGTTGCCTGGGGGCGAACTTGAAAGAAAAGGATGGGATTATTACAATCTCCATTTTTTTATGTCTCGACTCTCTTCTAATGGGGCTTGCTCAGATGGATCTCAGTTGTCTTTTTAAATAGTTTGGGAATTGACAGCCTCCTTAATTTCTGTCTTTTTTTTTGGAAGCTAAACCCCATGATTGATTGGTTAATTAATTAAGCTAATCGATTGAATTGTGTCAAGGTTCCACAGACTTGGCCATGTCTTTTACCTGTAGACCAGAAACGCTCAGGTTTATCAATCAAGAGAACGAGATGCCCAGCAAGACTTGATCAGCTGGCGATAGCCTAGTATGTGTCTGGCTAAACCATATTCCTGTGAATGACTGAGGGACTATCCTCTGAACGCTCCATGTACATGTAGAGGGGCCTCAAATCCATATCCACCCCAGGAGCTCAGCTCAGCAGGGACGGGGAAGCGGAAGCCCTGTGTTCCCCTCTGACTCTTTGGATTAGTTAATGAGGACATCAGGCATTCTGACTTTTTTATTAGTCGGGTTGATTTGGGAAAGGCCTTAGTTCCGAATGAACAGCATTGATGTTGTTTACAAATCTAGTCTACGCTGTCCACAAATAAAGTCTGTTGAACATTGTAATCCTGAGAATCAACCAATTGTGAGGTATTCTGTTGGAGTTGAGGGGTTAACTAACCTGGGTGGTGGCAGACTAGAGTGGGATGGAAACTGTCAGAATGTAGAAGTCTTTGTCAAGCCCTTTTCTTGAAGGCTGTTAGCATGACACCAGTTTTTGGAGAATTTATTGTGGAGTACTAGTGACTTCTGGTAGCCTCTCGTCGTGTGTGTGTGCATAGGTTGTACTAATTTTAGTGGCCATAGTCAGAAGAGATGAGGACTAAATGTCTCACTGGCAGTGGGCCCCGGCTTTCCGTGGGCGTGTGGTAGCATACACTGCTGCGAGTAGACTAACAGAACTCCTATTATGGCCTCAGTTTCTGTTTAGTGCTGAATTCTTTCTCTTTCTTTCTTGCTCTCGTTTTCTTCCTGCGTCGGCTCTATCGTGGCATAAGAAAATACATTGATTCCTGTCCAACAGAAAACATGAAACAGATTTTTCTTTGTGGGATGTAAGATTTCGAAATATGGTGTGGGTTTAAGATCGTTGTTTGATTTTTTTTTGTGGAAAGGGACTGCTGAGATCTTACTCCATTGCCTGCAACTTAGCTAGTTCATATAGCTTCAAAATGGCTGAGATGCCTACTGAGCATGCTCGGTAGACTGCCTCACTGCCTTGTGGTGCCATGTTTTGGGCCTGACAATAGGGCAGTGTGAACACAGGGCTGTAGAAGCAATGAGCACGATTGAGTTCCCATCCTATGTAGCTAATAAACCTAACATTTTCTGGAGAGCGGTTTGTCATTAATAAAATGTGTAGGGAAATTCAAGCCTCCATTTGTAACAGGGAATCTCAGAATAGCTCTGACATTCTGAAAGGATTATGTGCCAGATCTGGTGTGTCCTTATCAAACTCTCTGATAAATTGATAGCCTATTTTCATATCCTCCCTTGACACCCTTGCCACTTCAGCTTGGCGTTAAACAATTCATATTTGTGTTTTCATTTACCACAACAAATTAAAATGCATCACTCTGGAGAGGAGGGGAAAACAATAGTGGATGTGTGCATATCAAATCAGAGAAGGACCCTGGCCTGTATGATTGGGATATGTGTGCTAGTTTCCCCGACTCAGTGACACAGTGACTAGAGTCTGGTTTCAATGATTGACTCTTTTGGCCTAAAAGAACTACGTCACTGCCTATGTCGATAAGAGAAAAAAAAACTATCCTGGGGACTCTCCCAACAAATCAGAAGGCAGACATGCCAGAGCGTTGTGATTAAAAACCAAAGTTTGCTATCAATCTTGCTTGCTGCTATTTCGTATTTTATTCAAGCGGATAAAGTAGTGACGTAGGCATTGACGTAGTTCTATGCCAAAAGATTCCACCACTGAAACAAGATCCGAGTCACTGTTGCCTGAGTGTTTAACAAGCTATTGAAGCAATGGGATTGGATTAGATCCTTTTTTTCTGTTATGAATTACAACCAAACAGAAAAATGATTGCGCCAAAAGGTAGCGACATCATCGGCAGTCCACATACTTCGACGTCTTTTTGATTTGGTTATAGTCTAGCTTCTCCCAAGCTTTCTCCTATGGCTCGTTCGTCATTTTATTTTATTTAGAATTCACTTGAGATTGTCTGCTTCAAGGGTCGTGTCATAGAACAGTTCGCTAGATGCCTTTTCTGACCTCTCCTTGCCGATACAGTGAAGTTGGCATCCATCATTTCCACAGGTACATTACAGTAGGCCTATCTGTTGAAGAGTTGGCTTGGCCTGATGGCCAATTGTGGCTCAGTTCATAGGTCATGGTGCTTGCAACGCCAGGGTTGTGGGTTCAAATCCCACGGGAGACCAGTATGAACATGTAATACATGTAGGCACTTACTACTGTAAATCTCTCTGGATAACAGCGTCTGCTAAAAGATTAGAATGTAAATGTAGAGGTGAGATGGCTGAGAATCGCTCCCATGCTAGTTCCATTTTTGCCTCTCGCGGGCTCTGTTTTAAAGGAGAACAGTGTTGATTGCGCGCGCACACACACCTCTTTTGGCCCCTTGCTTAGCGACCGTTTCTCACTTTTGGTTGTCGCTGTTCCTGAAATGGCTGTCCACATTCATCCGCGCACAGGTCGCGAGAGAGAAAAAAAGAGGAGCCACTGATTCGAACTGACTGCGCATGCTCTGTGGAAGACCTCTGAAGAGAGGGACCGAGGGAGCTGCTGGGTCACATGACCAACGAGTTGAATGTCTGCATGCCAGGAGGAAAAGGAGAAGAGGAACAATCTGTTGGAGACTCCCGCTCCTCTCAAGCACCCACACTCTCTCTCCCTCTCCACCACTCTCCTCAATGGAGGCCATCAGGAGAAAGCAGGTATGATGCCTACTGCAAGTACATATTTACCACAGGGAAGGGGACAGTAGCCTATTCTGGGCTGTGAAGCCAGTCTTCAGAGTCCATGACAGCAGGCTCGAACAGAGAGTTTGATCAGTAATCAAGGCTTTTTCAGCCTGATGTGATCTGTGACTGCAGCATTTCATATGGCAGCAAGCTGCTACTCCCCTATGGTGAAGTGGTTAGTAATGCACTGTGTTCACCTGGGTCAGGTGTTAGAAGAATGGCTATTTGAATCTCGCCAAGGTGTTTTGTGGGTCCTGCTGTCTGGGGAAATGTCCATTGTTGATAGCTGTGTTTGGAGCATTGGCATAAGGGAAAGGAGCATGCTACAGTAGGCTGGAGATGAATGCACTCGGCAGTGGTCCGACTTCTTGGAATTCTCAAATGGTGTTCCTCCCTTACAGGCACTTCAGGACTCAGACCCATCTTCGTTTCACTCCTGTCTCTCCTTCCTTCCTCTTTCTCTTTGCAGCCCTACCCTCTCCTCCAGGAAAGGGCCAAGGAGGTACTGCAGTGAAAATGTCCCATATGGTAAAATACACACTGGAGAGAAACAGAAGAAGGATGAATGACTGCAGGATAATCCTGTGCGATAGTCAGACTCAGGTCTTACAATACCGTAGCCTCAGTGCTGTTCTGCACCATCTTCAGTATCCAGTGTGATGGTACCTGCATTTTGCACTCCGTAATGGCTTTGCAACAGTAGTTTATTTTTCCCCCACATTGTTACAAGTCCAAATTCCTCACTTTTTGTTTACGCTGCCATCTTGTGAATTTAATGATACAAATCATCCATCTTTGAGGAAAGAGGAGGTGATCTTCAAAGCGTCGATGGTCATTGCTCAATAGCTGTTTTTTTACCCTTTTGTCAATGCGTCTTTTGTTTAGGGTGTTGCTTTCTTGGGCGCTGGGCAGTCTTAACACCTGTGATAGGAGGAAGCTAGATTGTTGTTTACATTTTCCAGGCTATGTTAGTAGATGTTTTCTAATCGTTCACAGCCTTTCAATAGCTAGACAAGCCTTATTCAGGGGGCTGGCGTCAGAACCCACAACCCAAGATAGACTTTAGTCATGTAGCTAGCTGTGTTCTAAAAGCTATAGGGTGCACTGACCTCACTGCCATTACATTTATTTTAGAAAGAAATGGTGGGCAGATGCAGTCATTTTTAAATGACAGTGTCTGATATTAACATTTAGAAGTCGGTTTTGTTTTTTTACGTCCTTTTTTGTTGTCGTTACAGGCTTTCATTGCCTACATTTTGTAATGATTCTGATATATTTGTCTTTTCTCATGTTGGCTAATTATTTATTAGAACCCATAGGTGGATCTGCCTTGGAGCTCCCATCCCCCATCCACGTAAATCCTGGCCACATGTCCCCCACCTAGTGGAAAAATGCAGCGTTGGCCACGTTGTGTCAGTAAACAATCTGGTTACGAAATGGCGGAGATCTGCAGACGGCTCTCTCTCTCTTCCCTCCCCCTCCTTCTCTCTCCAATGAGCAACTTCCACTTTCACCCACTAGGGGCAGAACTGAGGACATAGAGAAGCACGATTAGAGAAGGTTTCTTGAATCTATGAAGGGATATGAAAGGGTTTCTCCCCTCTCATACCTGTGTTGACCACACACCTTGGAATCTGTCTCTGGAACCCCTTCTCTTCTACCTGGTCTCATGTGAGAATGCCTCAGAGATCCTTTTTCTTTGGGAGCCTCAGCCTCTGACAGTTATCAGCTTGCTCTTGGGTGCGAGTGTTTCAGACGAGCATGACCAATTTTTCCCGTAACTGTTGAAAAAGCTCAATTGTTTTCTGTTTGATTGATGTTGGAAGACTTTAGTCTATGTGATTGCACATTTTTTTTTTTCATTAATAAATCGAAGTATCTCTAAATCGAAGACATTTCTCTCATAACCGAGAGGAGAGAGCAGGATAAGGCAGAGTGCTCAGAATACCAATGGATTTGTCTGTGGATCCACTGAGCTATGTGTGGCAAGAGCTACAGAGAGGCCACTACATTGTCAAGACATGCATGCATCTGCCTGACAGAGGACACCGGTGTCTTTGTCCACTGGGGTGTCAGTGGTTTTAGACAATTCACACATCCCTTTGCTTAGACTTAAAACAAATAATCCCATTGTTTGGGTTACTTTTCAAGTTTATTTTACTTGATTTCCACTGTGAATTATCAGCCTTCGCTCAATGTTCTGTCAGGTGGAGCTCTAGAGCAGGGTTTCATGTCAAAAGCTCTCCTGAGTTTGTCGGTCAGACTCTGCTCTTCCCTCAAATCTAGCAGCTAGGCTGAGGTGCCTTTTAATCTGACAGGCATTGGCCAGGCTAATCCTGAAGGACACATTGAAACAAGAGGCCTCCATCTAACCAATCTAATAGGTCCTCTTCAGCTCCTGATGGTGGCAGGGTGCCAAGAGGTGGGAGCCATCCTCTGGCCGAGGGGACTGTAGGGGAGGTGGCCGTGGACAGCTGATGGAGTCTGATGCTAGGCTATATCCTCCAATACCAAAGCACTGCACAACCTTCCCACTCTTAGCCCACATAAGACTGTCTGTGTAATGGCTCCCCTGGTGGAGAGAAGGGCATATTTTGTTGTTAGAGCCACATTAGGCAGACATTTTGTGGTGGCTTTAGAGGCAGGTGTCTGATGGGGCTTCCAATTGGTAGGGAGAGCTTTTGCGACGGGCCTGGGTCGTCAGCGGGGAAGGGGAAGATGGTGAATTTCCTCCCATTGCGGATCCCTCTTACCTGCTTCCTCTTCTGAGCTTTTCAGACGTTCTGTAACAGAAACAGAAACACAGGAAAACCTGTCGGTTTGAAAAGGTGGATCCACTGGTATAACTGCATGTGTCCTCTTCTTTATCTTCTGTCTGATGTATCTGTTCTGTTTTTGGTTTTCCTGGTCTGGTTCATGGTGTCTGCTGTCTTTATCCTTTGTTTGTTTTTGTCTCGTGCTGCTGAAGGAAGATTGCATTAGCAGCTAGTATTGAAAGAGATGGGCCGGGTACATGAGTGAAGATGAGACAGAATAAGGCAAGGCAAACAATAACATGTTATGGGTTGTTTCTTGTCCCTGCATAGGTCTTCACCATAATCATCATAGTTGACTTGTGATCTTGGTGCTAATCTGAGTAATTTGGCCTTGTTTGGCCTATTTGACTCTTTGAAGTATGCTGACAGTTGGTTGAGCACGAGATGCTTTCTCTGGAGGTTTGAGATGTTGGAGCCTTTCAGTAGGCAGCTCTCTGGAGGAGGAGAGGAGACACCGTTTAATTCCATTCCTATTCCAGTGCTCCTTACTGAGCAGCGGCCAGAACTGGGCCTTCAGCTTAGCATGTCAGCAGAGCGTAGTCGGTGAGGGCCTGAAGACAGAGGGCCAGAGAGAGGGATCAGAGCACCTGGCCTTTCTTCCTGTAGTGTGGCGGTCCTGGATCCCACATGGGGAATTTCCCATAGTGAAGGTGTCTTTTGTACCGTGTCTGTCCAACCAGTGTCTGTCATTGGGGTTGTTCCATGTCATTTCAGCAAGCCAGGACACCCATCATCTCAGATTGTTCTGAAATTCTTTCAATTTGAAGCTAATGCAATCACACCCAAATTGGCCATTTCAATTCATAGAATGAATATAATATTCAATAAATATAGTACCCAACATCCGATTTGGACCAAACCTTTTCTTAACAATGATTTAAGATGTGAGGAATCCAAATAAATGGTGAAAAGCCCATGGACCTCCCTACATCAAGGCCACCCCAACGGCCAGAATACAATATCAGTTCTCTGTTTGACAAGTAGTATGAAGCTGCTGCTTGGAGTTTATTCATACTGTGTAATGTACTCTCTGTGCATTTGGCGATGTCCTCCCCGGTTCGATTATTTAAAAATGTTTAAAAAAAATCAAATTAACATTAAATGTGCTATGCATTATGTGGGTTGAATGCTGTAACACAGCATAAATCAAGTAATAAAAGTCCCATTTAATCCCATTACTGTACTTCAATAGAATAGTTTTGTATATTACGTTTGTTTTATTTTATTATTTCTTTCCAAGTCATCTCATCTCTATAGAGCTCCTGCCTATCCTGTCAAACAAAATCACTATTTTAGTAGGCACACTTTTGTGACTGCTGAATACCAAGTATCAATCACTTAGATAATGTGTTTTCAGGTATTTGTTTATTTGGATCCCCAATGCTGAAGCAGCAGCTACTCTTCCTGGGGTCCACAATTAAACACACAATATGACAAGTAACGAAACACTGATACACTGATAGACAAGGACAGTCACATTTTAAAATACCATGATACACAAACAATGCAACAACAAAAAATAATACAAACAATAGACAAAACAATGTATGTCTGTGTCTGTGTGTCCCCTCGCGAAGAAGCTGCTCTCTATCCCCCTCCATCACATGTCTTCCGTCTCTTCTCTCCGTGTCTGCTCCACACACGGGACAAGTAGGCGCGCAATGGATTATGGTCATTGTTGTTAATTACAATGTGTTCTGTGCTAAACTATGTAGAATATTGGCCTGTTGGACACTACAACTACCTACTACATCCCACAGTTTGTGCTTGATCTGATTTGTCTCTAGAGAAACTGCGCGTTGTGCTTACAGAACTAAATGGAATTCAAATAATTGAACCGACATCAGTCAATTAGTAAAAATAAATAAATAAATACGGACATTTCTGTTAATTGCAATCTTTTGGGATTGAAAAATTTACTAGGGACTAAAATGTGAGAACCCTAATAAAATAATACAATTATAAACCATTGCATGGTAGTTGTGTTTTTCAATAAAAATTATTAGCAAACATCTCTGTCATGTGATTGGTGACATTTACCATTAAATCCAACCCATTGCAAAACACTATACAGTGTGTGTGTATTTGGGACATTTACCATTTGAAGAACATTGAAACCATTAGAACTGCTGAAGCCTAATGGTTTGCTTGTGCACCAGGTATGGTCTAACTAATCCAGACTTTTATTGAAGGGAATAACCCACACACATGGGCTATTTCCTGGACACAGATTAAGCCTAAGAAAAGGACAAACTGAATTGCTTTCGTGGAGGACTGGCTTGACTTGTGAGGATGACCATAATATTTATTTTCATCATGAACAAAAGCTATTGGTTTTCTACCCAAAGTGGCAGAGAAAATGTTGTTATCCATTTATTAATAAACGCAAGACACCAGAAAATGTGATAAAAGAATGTGGCAGGAACAGTGACATCTGGTGGGCAAAACATGGTACTTACACACTTATGGGGAAAATGCAAGCTGGGCTAATTTCTCTGAACAAGGGGGTCATCACCATATTCACTAAGAATACATTACATAGTATGAATAAACAATACACCAAGCCACAGCTTCATACTACTACTACTGGTCATTGGTGGGCTTGGTGTAGGGTCCGTGGGTGGCTTTTGGCCATGTTTTTTTTTATTTTATTTATTCCTCATGTCTTATTCATTGTTCAGAATAAGTTTTGTCCAAATCAGATGTTAGGTACTATATTTATTTAATATTATATGAGTCCTATAAATGAAAATGGCCAATTTGGGTCAGTCAATTAGCTTAATTTCTCAGAGAAAATTATATTTCAACAAAATAATGCTTGTACTTTTCTCAGGTGGAACAACCCATTAGGCTTTGTAGTGTTGTTCATAAGAGTTCTGTTCTGTGTCTGTTATAGCCACACAGAAATGCAGGCTATTTCAGCCATAACAGACACAGAACATAAATTTCACATACTTCAAGCTTAAAAATCTAGTGAAATTGTGGACATACTTAGGTTTATGAGTGCCTTCTGCTGGTCTGTAACCTCTCTAAACAGAGTAGGCTTGTATTTGGCGTAGCAAGGCTGTTAATTGTCCAGCACGCTTTTGTAGGCTATATGAAATTCTCTGACCATATAGCTGTGTTCTTGACACTGGGCATGGAGTTAGCAGTTTGTGTGTGCTGTCAGCCCACAGGTCTGGCCGAAGGCAGATTGTGTAAAGGGGAGTCCATGGAGGAGAGGATGGAATCACCTGGGGACCGAGAGGAGGAAGGAGGTGAGCTCATCTTTAAAGCCATTACAGCTAAACATGGTAAGGTTTACTCCTAGTCTTCGTCTCTTGAGCTAACCTAACATAAGACCATACTGTGAGACTGACTGATATCTACCTTTCCAGACACATTGAGAAACGAGGAGGTAGCTTCCAGACTGGTATCCTCCCCCGGAGCAGAGGCGGAGCTAAACGGAACCTATGAGATTGCAGAGGTGGGGAACGGACACCAGTGCCCCACCCCCCTGGTCTCCCTGGGCAACAAGTCTCAGGTGGTCACAGAGAATGGGATGTTGGAGACCGACCCACCTCACGGTTCCGTCACTGGGAGTAATGGATACATCCTCAGCAAGCAGCAGCAGCAGGATGGGGGGTCTACAACGGGGACAGGCTTGGTGGCTGCCCCACACAGGACTAGCTGGTTGCCCTCCGGCACCACAATGGTGGGACACACCACCACAACCTTCCTGTCCTCCGCAGCAGGGCATGCCCACAGTCCTGGTGCACTAAGAACTGACAACCACCAGGCCGGCTCCCCGTCGGGACAGGGGGACTCAGACACAGAGACTAAAAATGGCACGTCCCCTAGCGACTCCCCCGCCCCCTCTCCGCTGTCCATCGCCATACACCGAGCACGCAAGACCATGTCCAGGCCAGCGTCCAACCAGACACTAAAGGTAGCTAGTATTAGCCTAGTAAAGAGAGAGTCGATGAATGGTTCAGGTATTTCCGTGAGACACATGAGTGAAATTCTATTAAAATATGAAGCATAGCCGCCTTTTGATTCACTAATATTTTCTTTATCGCCGTAGCTTCTAAACAGGGCATTAACAGAACCAAACGGTGCAGACGAGGAGAGTCTGAATGGACCAGAGGAGGAGAAGACATCCACCTCCCAGAACCAGCTACCTCAGAGCCAAAACGACTTGCCGGCTGCAGCCACAGCCAAGTCCCAGACAGGTCAGTGAGACAGCACTGGGGCCTACAGTACATGGGAGAGGGTACAAGGTGAACATCACACACAACAACAATGTAATGGCAGTACTTTGCTTACTGGAGGCTATCTACTTATTTCAAGGCTGCAAACGCCAGAGGAGTATGAATAAAATCTGTGTGTACTGCGACGTAGCTTAAGAGGTTCATGGCTTCTTGAGGCTCAGTTGGTTGCTCTTTTCCAGCAGCATCGGCATCGAGGAAGAAGAAAAGGAAGATGGGAACGTACAGTCTGGTCCCCAAGAAGAAAACCAAAGTGCTGAGGCAGCTGACAGTGGTGGAGATGTTTAGTCAACTTCACCAATCAACTCAAAGCACACAGGTTTCATCTCTCCTCCATAGACTATCTTAACTGTTTTAGAATTTAATGGAAATTGGGAGAAAATGTATTAGAATTTGGATATTTGGCTGTCAGCATCATGTTGTAATATTTCTCTGCTCCCCCTCCCAGCCCAAAGAGGTAGCACACGTCAACGGGGAAAGGATGGAGAATGAGTCAGAGGAGGAAGATTTGGAAGATGGAGAGGAATGGGAGGAGGAGGAGGAGCAGGGTGGAGAGGAAGGTGTCCCCACGGGCCAGGAGAAGAGTCGAACATCATGCCTTGCCCTTCAGGTTGAAATCTTAGTTGGTCTGTCTGCACCCCAGTTGAGAACCTTGATAAAATGATGCTTCTATTACATTCATAGATATCACAGGTTTAGAACCACACGTTAAGGTAGGAAATGCAATGAATTTTTTTTGCAAATGGACAAACCTCTTTGACATTGTGTGATACTTGTCGGTTCAGGGAGAGGAGCCGGACTCTGAGGAATCAGCTGAAGAGGAAGAAGAGGAGAACGAGTCTGACTTGGTAAGATTACACAACTCTTTTCCCTTCTTTGAGTCCTTTGATTAGAACAACATAAGTGAGTGTTTTTGTGAACCCAAACGTTATCAAAGCACAGTCTTGTCCTCAGTCATGTTGTTCCACCATCAGACTGAGGAGGGGTACATTGATTGACATTGGAGAGAATACATCTCTCAAATGATCTGCTTTACACACAGAGCTCGGAATCCAGCGTGAAGAAGAGATTGAAAAAGAAAGTAAAGGGAGACAGCGCCTGGCTCCGGCCATCCAGGAAACGGAAAAGGAAGCCTAAGCCCAAGATTGAGGGACTCCCTGGTACAGTAACCCACCGCTCTGCCTTATGAGGAACATTATGGAAACATCTGAAGAGATCTCCTACCTTTTGACATTCTGCTCCCTGTGCTAGCTAACTCTACATCCCTTTCCAGGCACAGGACCCCAGCCCCAGGACCAGGCAGGCCTCAATAAGGAGTACACAGAGGTTCCCCTCCACTTACTCAACCTCAAAGCCCAGGAGAAGCTGCACTCCTCACTGCACACAGGTGAGTGAGGCCACAGAGGAGTAGGTGATGTGGAAATAAGAAGAAATGGGGGTAGTTGTGTACTGAACTGCCTGTTGGTAAGATAATTCCTCTCAGAGATTTTCCCATCCATAGACTACCTTTTAATTTTTCTGAAGACTCTGAAATGGTCTTGGTTTTATGAGGCAAGGCCTCTGTCCTCCCTGACAGGTTCAGATGAGAGCAGCACTGAGCGCCCCCTGGTGGTCTGTCATAGAAAAATAAAATCTGATAATCAAGAGTCTAGAACTATACCACTATTGTAGCTCTGGCAGTCTGTATCTTTATAAATTAATCTCTATAAACTCTTGGAAAACGCATTAAACCCGTGTCTAGTAAGGGTCATATTGACATCTGTCAGATGAGCTGAGTGGATGGTCCTCTGTGCAGGAGTTTCTGGGGCTATGGGAAGTGTGGAGCCAGATATGGTGCAGGAGCTGCCCCTCTGCAGCTGTCGCATGGAGACGCCCAAGAGTCGGGAGATCCTCACGCTGGCCGACAGGAAGTGCATGGCCACGGAGAGCGTCGACCGACAGGTGAGCCTTGATGCTAGGCCTCATCATATTTTTGCACGTATCCCATTCCCTATGTCCACTTATCATATTCTCTCCCTATGTCTTTGGCTTCGTCCTGATTATCCACCCCTTTCTCCCTTTTCAACCTTTGTTTCTCACTCATACGTACCTCTTGCCTTCTCCTCACAGCTGAGCCGGTGTCAGAGTGCGGTTCTAAAGCATGAGATGATGCGCCCCTCAAATTCTGTGCAGCTGCTGGTGCTGTGTGAGGACCACCGGGCCGGCATGGTCAAGCACCAGTGCTGCCCCGGCTGTGGCTTCTTCTGCAGAGCCGTGAGTACTGGGACCTCCCTGGAGTGGGAATGGGCAAACACTGCATCTATTTCTGAGTGGAAAGGGTCTTCTAGTAAGCCAGGAAAAGCTCTTGGTCCTAATTATTAGCGGTTAGGGGTAAAAAAAACCTGGCCCTACTTATAACACTGAACTAGCCAAGGCCTTTATATATTCTGTGATTATGGCCTTCGAAAACATTAAAACAGTGGGATTCTTCAATGGCGGACACACTGACCTGGCTGTGTATGTTTGGGTTGTAGGGTACGTTCATGGAGTGCCAACCGGACATCAACATCTCCCACCGTTTCCACCAGGCCTGTGCCTCAGTACTGAAGGGCCAGACCTTCTGTCCACACTGTGGAGAGGAGGCCAGCAAGGCCAAGGAGGTAACCATCGCCAAGGCCGACACAACCTCCACCGTGCCTGCCACACGTGCGGCACATGACCCTGCCACGCCCAGGACCGCGGAGGGCAGGGCAGACACCACTACTGGAGGGTAGGTTCACAGCACTGGTGGGAATAATGGGTTGGGGGGGGCTTCCATTACATTCAATAGCAGGTAAAGAAAGGAGCCGAATCTCACGTTTTTATCAATACATCGTTTTGTATTCCTGTATTCCTTTCAGTCTGGAAAGATGACACTGGTATTTTCAACAGTATCACTCTTCTGTTGTAGTAATCAGGCATTCGTCACCCTTCTGTGTGTGTTCCAGTCCATTCTGTCTCTCTGTGGGAGGTGATCTGGGTGGCCAAGCAGACAGCTCTCTCTCCATCCCACCCGAGCACACACTGGACACCTCCTCCTTCCCTGGGGGCTCCAGAACCGGAGTTCTGCCTCCTGCTTTGGGCATGGGGATCAGCATAGGAGTGGGCGCTGCCCCTAAAGAGACCTTAGAGAGCATCCTACTGGCACTGGACACAGAGAAGTAAGACATTCTACCAAGACTCAGAGTTTGAGAGGTTAAAAAGTGCTGCTCTACTATGCAACTGTTTGATTGTCCTGATTAGTATTTCACTCTCTCACTACCACCCCGTCACCAGTCTCCTCTCACACTCTTAACCACTTTAAGTGTTACTAACAAGGTTTTCATCCAACCTTTTTATGCGAGTAGTCGATGCCAGATAAAAAATGGCACGACCCACCTGATGGAAAGGCACATTTGTCAGTGAACTTCCCAAATGTCGACAAAACAAATGACGCTAGACAAGGTGGGAACGTTTTGTCTTAGAAAAAATAATTATGCGAAAAATAGTGGGGGAAGACTTCAAGCTTGTTGAGAGAATGCCAAGCTGTCATGAAGGCAAATGGTGGCCACTTTGTAGAATCTCAAATGTAACATATATTTTGATTTGTTTAACACTTTTTTGGTTACTACATGATTCCACATCTGCTATTTCATAGTTTTGATGTCTTCACTATTATTCTACAATGTAGAAAATAGTAAAAAGAAAGAAAAAACCAGAAGTCCAAACTTTTTGCTGGTACTGTTAGTATTCAAATCCATTGCTATGAGACTCGAAATTGAGGTCCGATGCATCCTGTTTCCATTGATCATCCTTGAGTCCGCCTGTGGTAAATTCAATTGATTGGACATGATTTGGAAAGGCACACACCTGTCTATATAAGGTCCCACAGTTGACAGTGCATGTCAGAGGAGCAAAAACCAAGCCGTGAGGTTGAAGGAATTGTCCGTAGAGCTCCAGGATTGTGTCGAGGCACAGATCCGGGGAAGAGTACCAAAAACATTTCTGCAGCATTGAAGGTCCCCAAGAACACAGTGGCTTCCATCAATCTTAAATGGAAGAAGTTTGGAACCACCAAGACTCTTCCTAGAGCTGGCCGCCCGGGCAAACTGAGCAATCGACTCTGTCACACTGACAGAGCTCCAGAGTTTCTCTGCGGAGATGGGAGAACCTTCCAGAAGGATAACCATCTCTGCAGCACTCCACCAATCAGGCTTTTATGGTAGAGTGGCCAGATGGAAGCCACTCCTAAGTAAAATCCACATGACAGCCTGCTTGCAGTTTGCCAAATGGCACCTAAAGGACACAGCATGAGAAACAAGGTTCTCTGGCCTAATGAAAACAATTATTTGGCCTGAATGCTAAATGTCACATCTGGAGTAAACCTGGCACCATCCCTATGGTGAAGCAGAGTGGTGGCAGCATCATGCTGTGGGGATGTTTGTCAGCGGCAAGGACTGGGAGACTAGTCGGGATCGAGGGAAAGATGAACGGAGCAAAGTACAGAGAGATCCTTGATGGAAAGCTGCTCCACCGCGCTCATGACCTCAGACTGGGGCGAAGATTCACCTTCCAACAGGACAAAGAGCCCAGACTTGAACCCGATTTAACATCTCTGGAGAGACCTAAAAACAACTGTGCAGTGACGCTCCCCATCCAACCTGACAGAGCTTGAGAGGATCTGCAGAGAAGAATTGGATAAACTCTCAAATACAGGTGTGCCAAGCTTGTAGCTTCATACCCAAGAAGACTCGAGGCTGTAATCGCTGCCAAAGGTGCTTCAACAAAGTACACACTCAACAAAATACTTATGTAAATGTAATATTTCAGTTTTTCATTATGGGGTATTGTGTCTTTGTGTAGATTGATGAGGAGGGGGAAAAAACTAAGCAAGGCTGTAAAGTGGAAAAAGTCAAGGGGTCTGAATACTTTCTGACGGCACTGTAAGAGAACGTTGAGGGTTCCTCAGCTACCTTCCTGTGTGACATGTTCATGCACATGTTCAATTATTTCTGTTTTCTATCAATATTTTCCTGTTGTTATTGTGAAGGTGTATTCCTGTGGACTGACTTCTTCCATGTGTCCTGCATCAGGCCCAAGAAGCTGCGGTTTCACCCCAAGCAGCTGTTTATCTCTGCTAAACAGGGGGAAATACAGAAGGTCTTGCTCATGTTGGGTGAGGGAGATGTGTTTTTTTTAAACTAAGATATTAAACAATGAACAAACGTCATTATCTGGTCAGGTTTCTGTGAATAACAAATGTCCCTCTGTATCCCTGTCCACCAGTGGATGGGGTAGACCCTAACTTTAAGATGGAGAGCCAGAGCAGACGCACCCCCCTCCATGTAGCATCTGAGGCAGGCCACCAGGAGATCTGTCACCTGCTGGTTCAGGTGAGGCTTGGCTATGGTTCCCACTGGGAGTGGATGAGGGAAGGGGTAGACGCTGCATTACACGGACATGCATCGAGACCAAGCTTTCCAGCATGGGTTCCACGGCAACGGTTGACTCGCCAGGTTATTACGTTGCACACGTGTTGACGTCTTTATAGTGGATCATTTTAATCGGACAGTCCTCAACATCTTATCATGGATCAATTTCGACAGCATTGAGTGGATCAGAGTAGATTGATCTCGTTGTTTTGGTCTGTCCCTCCCTCCCTACCAGTCTGGTGCTAACCTGGACATCTGCGATGAGGACCAGCGCACGCCCCTGATGGAGGCCTGTGAGAACAACCACCTGGAGGCGGTCTGCTACCTACTGAGGGCAGGAGCCATCGCCAGCCACAAGGTGGGTTCACACACCCTCTCTAACACCACAACGACACGCATACCTCATTCTCCCAGGAGACTTCATTAGTCTATATTTCCATGGGGGCAGTGGCTGTCATGGTGCTGTATGTAACTCAAGTGCCATTCTTGTCTTAGGCTTTGGTAATAGTGTTTTGATAGCATGCAAGCCCTGTTAGTAGGCTATGCTGAGGGTTGTGTTGTATTACAGTGGTATGAATCTTATGACGGCAGCAATGTGTGTTGGACTCCCTTCTGTTCTCCAGGATGTGGAGGGGTTCACTTGTCTCCACCTAGCTGCTAAGATTGGCCATTATAACATCGTGGAGCATCTCCTCTCCACAGGACTCATAGACATCAACTGTCAGGTGAGTTCTGCTTTTTTCAGTCATAAACCAGTGAAACACAAACTTGGTGAGCATAGCTGTAATTCTGCACAATGTTTAGTCCCTCAAGATGATTATAGCTTAGCATGGCTTGTGTTGGTTGTACCACTGAAGTCAATCAGAACCAGGAGTGCTTTCATATTAATTCAGTTCTTGTTTTGCTCTGGCCCGTGTTTGTGTTGTGCTCTCACTAGTAGCCTTTCCGTAGGGGCCTGACTCTCCTCTCGGTGGGCGTGCTGCTCCCATCCGCTCCACATGGGCTCCTAATGGTTTCCTCTTACATTGCAGCTGCTGTGGAAGGATCCGTTCTTTCTCAGCATGCATTAGTTAGGATTACAACCCCATTGGCTACCCTGCCGACGTGAAAGCCAATTTGTTTGTGTAAAGCTACTGAGCCAGTTGTCGTTGACCTCCTATTCTGGCCATCTCTGAAACAGACGTTTCTCTGCCTCAAAAATGTATCTGATCTCGGGGATGTGTGGCAGGGATGCTCCAGCATTTCAAAAGGAGAGGTCCTTTTGTGTGCCACCATCAAGGGCACTCTGAGGCCATATGATTGTGGTACTACAGAGTTTAAAAACCTGAGTATGGTATTTGATGTCTCTATTTGAAGTGCTTGACCTTGCTGCAGGTATTGATCCATTATGGCAGGAACGATGTCATGGCAGTCTTTGTCCTTGTGGTAATACATCCTCCTCAACCTCTTATAATATCTCTTGGAGAAGGTTAGTGACACCGCTCGTTGTTATATCCAGGACATTGAAGCAATCACATGCTGTAAGGGCCCGTTGTTAAAGCTGTGATGTGTTACTCTCTCTAGGACGATGGCGGTTGGACGGCTATGATTTGGGCAACAGAGTATAAGCACCTAGAGCAGGTGAAGATGCTGCTCAATAAAGGGGCTGACATCAACATTAGGGACAAGGTCAGTAACTAGGGTTAACTTCATGACCTCCCACAAGCCAAATTATTTTTGTTTAATTTACTTTGCTCTATCTTGATTATTATTTTTTTGTATGACTTTGTCGTGAATTTGCTAACTGTTGTCTGTTTGTAGGAGGAGAACATCTGTCTCCACTGGGCGGCCTTCTCTGGCAGTGTGGAGATTGCTGAGCTCCTCCTAGAGTCCAAGTGTGACCTCCATGCTGTCAACATCCACGGAGACTCCCCCCTGCACATCGCTGCACGGGAGAACAGGCTCGAATGTGTCACGTGAGTGGAGGTTGAGGGGAAATGACTGGTGATTCGGCAATAAGTAATAGAATCTCCATCTACAGCACTGCTGTGGCTGTAGCCTCCACTATTATAACCGAGGCTGTAGCCACATCAGGACTATTCCATCTAGTGCAGTTAAGTGATGGTGTTGAAGGCTATGATCTGTGGCCCCTCAGGCTCTTTCTGTCTCGCGGGGCTGATGTCAACCTGAAGAACCGTGAGGGGGAGACGCCGCCAGACTGCTGCAGCCACAGTTCCAGGGTGTGGCTCACCCTGCAGACTAACAGGAGGGTGAAGGAGGCCAGGAGCAGCACCCAGGGGGAGAAGGTCCTTAACAGGTAGAATTCCTCGATCGCCGTCTCTCAAACGTTCATGCATTTCTTTCACACGTTTACCTTTCTGATGCTCTGTCTCTGATCCACGCATGGTACCCTTTTCTACCCTTTCCTCTACTTGTGGCTACCTCTTTTTGACCGATTGTCAAGTATAATATAATATCCACTGGGACCTTTTTGCTGACCAGTACATCTTTCACCACAGAGACATAGCCCGGGGGTATGAGGGAGTTCCAGTCCCCTGTGTCAACTCAGTGGACAGTGAGCCCTGTCCGGATAACTACAAATATGTCCCAGACAACTGTGTCACCTCCCCCATGAACATAGACAAGAACATCACACACTTACAGGTGGGTCATGTGACTGGGTAGACCAGGGGTCTCCAGCAACTCGCAGCCCACATATGAGTAGCTCACCAAACAATTCTGAAAGTACATGCAATTTTCCACGGTTTCCACAGCAAACTGTCATAAACAAATATCAACACCACAAGCTCCCAGCTACTATGATATGCAACGCAACATTGACATTATCCCATCCCTAGTTAGGTTTGGCTTTTTAAGCCAATAGTGGCTAACACAATGTCTGCCTATTTAATTTCCAGCACTATTGCCTGTCTGTCTGTGATGCACGTGTTTGTCTATCACTCTGTGTGTAGCAAGTTGATGTGTTAACCGTCTTGTGGGTCGACAGAAATACTTTCCACAAAACCTTCTCAATTAAATGTTAACTGCAAAGTAGGCTTACCTGTCAAACGTATATCATTTGTAAACTTTGCCATGAAATGAGTACAGCACCATCGCTAGATCGGCACATTCCTCACTAGGGCCAAATGCACAATTAAAGGGGAATTGCACTCAATGTGTTTTCATCTAAAATAAATGACCTTCTGATGTGATTTAAGCATTGACATGAACTCAACATCCAATTTTGTTGTTTCTCTATGAACAATTGTAATTTTAAGAATGGAAAAACTAAAGCATTAAACCAGAAAAAATACATTATAAATATAAAACAATTTAGGGGAACACAATCTGATTTTAACCATTATTTTACCAGGTATATTGACAGAACTCTTGTACACTAAGGCCCTGGTGAAGAGTTGCAGAGGAGAAGAGAAGAATGTGCATGTTTGAAAGCTAGGGGAAAAATCGTAGCGCTCGACATGCTTCATTTTTTAAAAAGTAGCTCTCATTCTAGAAATGGTTGGCGACTCCTAGAATAGACCATCCTAGAGTTGATCATACTTGATGACCTGAAAGATGAAGTTACCATCTTTCTATCTGCGATCCACAGTACTGTGTGTGTAAAGACGACTGCTCCTCAAGCAGCTGCATGTGTGGCCAGCTTAGCCTGCGCTGTTGGTATGACAAGGTAAGACCCAACACTTCAGTATCACTATTGTTGACAAAGTGCTGGTCTCCTATGATCGTCATGTCTGTTCCATGACCTTTCTCAGGATGGTCGTCTGCTCCCGGAGTTCTGTCGTGAGGAACCGCCCCTCATCTTCGAGTGTAACCACGCCTGCTCCTGCTGGAGAACCTGCAAGAACCGCGTGGTGCAGAACGGACTGAGGTACCTCCAATTTCCTGTCTCTACATTCAACCATATTTTTACAACCAAGCCAACACTCCTATTGATGATAACATCTAGATCAGGAAAAATGTTTTTCAGTCAAACCGCAACCACTCATTTGGAAGTTGTAATGCATCTGACATCCCAAAATGCATGTCGGGATAATGTGTTTATCGAGTTGAATGTGCTGTTAGTACATCCATACTGATAGAGTTTTTATTTTCAGGGTCCGGCTCCAGCTGTTCCGGACCAGTCGTATGGGCTGGGGGGTGCGGACACTGCAGGAAATTCCCCAGGGAACCTTTGTGTGCGAGTGAGTCCTAGACATACCCCCTTTCACAATGCGTAGTTTTACCGCACCTTCAAGCTCTTAGATGATTTCCCATTCAATGTCATCTGTGCGTGGTGCTGAATTGCTATTTGTGGGGTTGATGGGTCCCTGACCTCACTTCCTGTCCACAGGTATGTGGGGGAGATCATCTCTGACGCAGAGGCAGATGTCAGGGAAAACGACTCCTACCTGTTCAACCTAGACAGCAAGGTAGGGATCAGTGCTCATGAATGTCATTAAATCTTGCTGGCTAACTTTAGGACAAATCCAAAATGTAACTAGGTATCTCAACTTGGACCACTGTAATTGCAGATTTCAATCTGTTACCCAGTGATAAATTAATTGTATTCTTGTCTCTTGAGGCCTTTCCTGGACTTGTTTCTAAAACACTCTGCTATTCTACGATTATTGTCTTACTTTGTGCTATTCGAATCTAATTTTATTAGTCACACGTGCCAAATACAACAGATGTAGACCTTACAGTGAAATGCCCTAACCAACAGTGCAGTTTTAAAAACAATATGGATAAGAATAAGAGCTAAAAGTAACAAGTAATTTAAGAGCAGCAGTAAAAAATAACGTATACAGGGGGGTGCAAGTACAGAGTCCATGTACACCGGTTAGTTGAGGTAGTATGTTCATGTACAGTGCCTTGCGAAAGTATTTGGCCCCCTTGAACTTTGCGACCTTTTGCCACATTTCAGGCTTCAAACATAAAGATATAAAACTATTTTTTTGTGAAGAATCAACAACGAGTGGGACACAATCATGAAGTGGAACGACATTTTATTGGATATTTCAAACTTTTTTAACAAATCAAAAACTGAAAAATTGGGCGTGCAAAATTATTCAGCCCCTTTACTTTCAGTGCAGCAAACTCTCTCCAGAAGTTCAGTGAGGATCTCTGAATGATCCAATGTTGACCTAAATGACTAATGATGATAAATACAATCCACCTGTGTGTAATCAAGTCTCCGTATAAATGCACCTGCACTGTGATAGTCTCAGAGGTCCGTTAAAAGCGCAGAGAGCATCATGAAGAACAAGGAACACACCAGGCAGGTCCTTTTTGGCAACAATGCAAAACGTTATGTTTGGCGTAAAAGCAACACAGCTCATTACCCTGAACACACCATCCCCACTGTCAAACATGGTGGTGGCAGCATCATGGTTTGGGCCTGCTTTTCTTCAGCAGGGACAGGGAAGATGGTTAAAATTGATGGGAAGATGGATGGAGCCAAATACAGGACCATTCTGGAAGAAAACCTGATGGAGTCTGCAAAAGACCTGAGACTGGGACGGAGATTTGTCTTCCAACAAGACAATGATCCAAAACATAAAGCAAAATCTACAATGGAATGGTTCAAAAATAAACATATCCAGGTGTTAGAATGGCCAAGTCAAAGTCCAGACCTGAATCCAATCGAGAATCTGTGGAAAGAACTGAAAACTGCTGTTCACAAATGCTCTCCTTCCAACCTCACTGAGCTCGAGCTGTTTTGCAAGGAGGAATGGGAAAAAATTTCAGTCTCTCGATGTGCAAAACTGATAGAGACATACCCCAAGCGACTTACAGCTGTAATCACAGCAAAAGGTGGCGCTACAAAGTATTAACTTAAGGGGGCTGAATAATTTTGCACGCCCAATTTTTCAGTTTTTGATTTGTTAAAAAAGTTTGAAATATCCAATAAATGTCCTTCCACTTCATGATTGTGTCCCACTTGTTGTTGATTCTTCACAAAAAAATACAGTTTTATATCTTTATGTTTGAAGCCTGAAATGTGGCAAAAGGTCGCAAAGTTCAAGGGGGCCGAATACTTTCGCAAGGCACTGTAGGTAGAGTTAATTAAAAGTGACTAGGCATAGATGACAACAGAGAGTGGCAGTGGTGTGGAGCGGGGAATGCAAAATGTTTGGGTAGCCATTTGACTAGATGTTCATGAGTCTTATGGCTTGGGGGTAGAAGCTGTTTAGAAGCCTCTTGGACCTAGATTTGGCCCTCCGGTACCGCTTGCCGTGTGGTAGCAGAGAGAACAGTCTGAGTAGGGTGGCTGGAGTCTTTGACAATTTTTAGGGCCTTCCTCTGACACCGCCTGCTATAGAGGTCCTGGATGGCAGAAAGCTTGGCCCCAGTTATGTACTGGGCAGTTCGCACTACCCTCTGTAGTGCCTTGCGGTCGGAGGCCGAGCAGTTGCCATACCAGGCAGTGATGCAACCATGCTCTTGATGTTGCAGCTGTATAACATTTTGAGGATCTGAGGACCCATGCCAAATCCTTTCATTCTCCTGAGGAATCTGTTTTGTCGTGCCCGCTTCACGACTGTCATGGTGTGCTTGACCATGTTAGTTTGTTGGTGATGTGGACCTGCTCCACTGCAGCCCCGTCGATGAGAATGGGGGCGTGCTTGATCCTCTTTTTCCTGTAGTCCACAATCATCTCCTTTGTCTTGATCTGTTTGATATCTTTTCCCGTGAAGAATTACCACTGCAGATTATGCCGAACCTGCTTTTTTCATTATGATCCATTTATGTGTGTTCTTTGGTCGCAGGAGGGTGACGTGTACTGTATTGACGCCCGTTTCTATGGCAACATCAGCCGGTTCATTAACCACATGTGCGAGCCGAACCTGTTCCCCTGCCGGGTTTTCACGGCACACCAGGACTTGCGCTTCCCCCATATCGCGTTCTTCGCCTGCGAGACCATCAAGGCTGGGGAAGAGCTAGGGTAAGGGTCATATTATATGCTTTACTTGACAAAAGGTGATGTTATTACCAGTCTTTGGAAGTTATTACCCTGTATGTATATTTAAGTTTGTCATTCTATGTTTAAGCCTTTCATCAATTTTTAGACAATGCCTTTGTTCTCCCTAAAATCAAGATTAGGTAGCTTGATTCTAGATTCATCTAACTCGCTCTTTTTGACCCAACCCTCCTCTCTCAGGTTTGACTACGGCGACCATTTCTGGGACATCAAGGGGAAGCACTTTAGCTGTGAGTGCGGCTCTCCCAAGTGCAAGTACTCAGCGGCGGTCATTGCCCTGCGCCAGGCAGACAGCTCGCCCCAGGAAGAGCAGCACAGCACCCTCCCTGATACCAGCTCCTACACCCCCTCCTGAGCCCACTCTCCCAGCCCCACAAATAGGACTTCCAGGCCAGCAGAGACGCGTCTCCAATCCCCCCCAGGCCATGAGCCGTACATCCCCAGACTTCCCACCTCCACCCCCAGGTGGAACCATCACCACAATGAACCTTCAGGCCCATCACTGAGATCAACAATCAACCCCACAGAAACCCATCTGCTTAATGTCTCATCCAGCTCTTACATCACATCCTTACCAGCACAAACTCTGAACTTCCACTGAAACTGCCCCTCAGTGCAGGACACATTGGACAGGAAACAATTCTGTATGTTTGATGTGTGTCTGAAGTGCTACAAATAAAAATGTTGGAGAAAAATGGCCTTGCTATGAGCCTGGCTCTTGTTTTGTTGGTTCCAATTGGAATTCTCAAACCTGCTTTGTGCTCCATCCTGGGCAGTTGCCATCTGGGTAATGGTGTTTCCTAACCAGTGGTTTGAATCAAGTTTGTACTAAGCAACAATGTATTCATGAGAAACATTTTCAGTGCGAAAGAAATTTGTAGCATGAGCGCCCATACCCCTCAAATCATACCATAGAAATGAGCAATGTTCATGCACAATTTATAACAGTTGACGTATTTACCTCATATGCTATATTTTGATTGCGAACGGGACCGAGGACTTAAGTCACAAGTGTAGGTTTTTACTGGACTTCTTCTCTTGAGCATTTCTACAGGAAAATAATGGTCAGTGCTAGATATCAATATCAACAATAAATACTTTTTAATTATCACCTTTATATTTAAATAATAGTTTTAAATCGAATTTTCTATACAGAATAACATCAAGCGAGGTGTATTGTATGCAGAACATCAGATATCAGGTTAAGGAAAGAGGAACTATCGATTTAAAAGTCAATGAGGACACTGGCCAATCATCTCACTGTTCTGTTCAGAGGGGGCAGAGTGAAGTTGACAATTGTCCAGGAAAGACTCTTGCAATCTGTTTTGACCACACAAGGAGTGGCAGATTATTTTCTCAGTTATTTGGCATGAATTCTTTTACAATACAATGGCCCCTTTCTATTAACTATTTGTCTGCTGGAAAGGGTGTATATGAAGGATGGTGTGACATTCAATGGCCCAACTAAGGGTGTCATGATTGAGGATTCTGGTGCACAAGTGTTTAGGTGGGAGTTGTCTAAACTGTACAGTTTGCCATACTGTACCTGCTAAAATTAAAGCAGATGGATTTTTTTTGTTAAATCTGCAAGATTTTTAAGCATGTTTGAGGCTGACTCACTCTTTTGAACATTGAGTCAAAAATATTAATTTGCCACTTCTGGCGCCATTAAATGGGATTTGAATGTTAATGGGGTGAGACTCAAGCAAATGGTGCTGACGAGGTTTTTCCTTTTATTCATTTTGAATTACTCACCAAGTGAATACGAGTTGTAAAATAAGATAAAGAAGCAAGGTTTTCTTTCTTTCTTTTTTACATTTAAATGTACCTCCAGTTTTCTAACTGTAGTTACTGTAGTTATCCTGTTAATGTTGTTCCATGATTTCATGTTGATGGAAACCTACACATTATTCCCATGTCTTTAAATGTGGTTAGTATGGTTAGTGAATATTGTGCACATTTTCAAATGTATGAAAATAAAAAGGTTATAAAACATGAAAAATGATTTGCTTTCTGTTACATTTCTGGACTGAAACATCTGTCTAATTGGTTGTATATTTTTTCCAATAAATGTACTACTAATGGATATGGCTGGGAGGTTTTATTTACAGAGCAAAATGAGGAAGCGCACCAGACAGGTTCCAGTGGATGAGGGGATCTGGAGGAGAAGAGGGGGATAGATCATCCACATCCTCCAAAAGCCCCCCTCCCAACATCACCAGGCTAACACTATCCTGGAATGCACAAGGGAAAAGGGGGCGCCTGAGAAACACCTGGAGGCGGGAGCTTGAGGCAGACCAATTTGTAATGGCCTATGCTCCCAGAGGAGCGATGGGCTTATGTAAAATAGGTGTTTTGTATTTAGTGAGTTTTCATAAGAATTTCAGTGGTTCCTTATGTCACAGTGGACGTCATAAAACCTAGTGGTCATTTTATTCACCATTCATTTTTACCATAGAGGATTTTAGAACTTCTTCAAACAAGGTCTGTAGGATTTCCCTAGTGTGACGTTTCGATAACCGTGTACATCTTTTGGAAAAGGTGACTTTTATCAATATATTTGGCTCAATAATCTCTGATTTGAAAATGCTAATTAGCATCAAAATTAGCGTCATGCAAGACTACAAATCCTTGCAAGCTCCTGCACGTCATCACTAGCACACCTTTGCTATCAGCTAGCTAGCTACTAGCTACCTTGATCCAAAACTAAATATATTGTTTTTTATATATTGTTCCTTAGTTAAATAAAATAATATTTGTTGTCTTATGCATTTGGTCTTGTCTCGTACAGAATACTATCCTAGTAGCAGTCAGATATGTACAAGGTGCCATGACCACTAGACTAGATGATTATTAGCAAAATACCCTCATTCGGTGTGTAAAATCGGGGGGCCTGTTGTCCGGACCTCTGGCAGTCTATGGGGGTACCACAGGGTTCAATTCTCGGGCCGACTCTTTTCTCTGTATATATCAACGATGTCGCTCCTGCTGCGGGTGATTCCCTGATCCACCTCTACGCAAACGACACCATTCTGTATACATCTGGCCCTTCTTTGGACACTGTGTTAACTAACCTCCAAATGAGCTTCAATGCCATACAACACTCCTTACGTGGCCTCCAACTGCTCTTAAACACAAGCAATACCAAATGCATGCTTTTCAATTGTTCACTGCCCATACCCGCCCACCCGACTAGCATCACTACTCTGGACGGTTCTGACCTAGAATACGTGGACAACTACAAATACCTAGGTGTCTGGCTAGACTGTAAACTCTTCTTCCAGACTCACATCAAACATCTCCAATCCAAAATCAAATCTAGAATCGGCTGTGTATTTCGCAACAAAGCCTCCTTCACTCACGCCGCCAAACTTACCCTAGTAAAACTGACTATCCTACCGATCCTCGACTTCGGCGACGTCATCTACAAAATAGCTTCCAATACTCTACTCAACAAATTGGATGCAGTCTATCACAGTGCCATCCATTTTGTTACCAAACCGCCTTATACCACCCACCACTGCGACCTGTATGCTCTAGTCGGCTGGCACTCGCTACATATTCGTTTCCAGACCCACTGGCTCCAGGTCATCTACAAGTCTATGCTAAGTAAAGCTCCTCCTTATCTCAGCTCACTGGTCACGATAACAACACCCACCCTTACCATGCACTCCAGCAGGTATATCTCACTGGTCATCCCCAAAGCCAACACCTCCTTTGGCCGCCTTTCCTCCCAGTTCTCTGCTGCTAGTGATTGGAACGAATTGCAAAAATCGCTGAAGCTGGAAACTTACATTTCCCTCAATAACTTTAAACATCAGCTATTTGAGCAGCTAACCGATCGCTGCAGCTGTACATAGTCCATCTGTAAATAGCCACCCAATCTACCTACCTCATCCCCAAATAGTTTTTATTTACTTTGCTGCTCTTTTTTTTTTTTTTTTTGCACACGCTGTATAAACTTTTTTTTTTTTCTATTGTGTTGACTGTACGCTTGTTTATTCCATGTCACACTGTGTTGTTGTTTCTGTCGCACTGCTTTGCTTTATCTTGGCCAGGTCGCAGTTGTAAATGAGAACTTGTTCTCAACTAGCTTACCTGGTTAAATAAATAAATATAAATCAAATAAAAATAAAAAAAATATGCGAACTGTGGACCCAACTGGGAAATAAATACAAATAAAACTATTTTTTTTTACAAGATCCTCTTCTCCTTCAGCCGGTGGGGGACCATATTTCATCCTTCATCATTTCTGTAACTGCACTACATGCAAAAGTATGTGACACCTGCTCGTCAAACATTTAATTCCAAAATCATGAGCATTAATATGGAATTGGTTCCCTCTTTGCTGCTATAACAGCCTCCACTCTTCTGGGAAGGCTTTTCACTAGATGTTGGAACATTGTTGCGGGGACTTGCTTCCATTCAGCGATGAGCATTAGTGAGGTCGGGCACTGATGTTGGGCGATTAGGCCTGGCTTGCAGTCGGTGTTCCAATTCATCCCAAGGGTGTTCGATGGGGTTGAGGTTGGACTCTGTGCAGGCTAGTCAAGTTCTTCCACAAGATCTCGACAAACAATTCTTTATGCATCTCACTTTGTGCACGGAGGCATTGTCATGCTGAAACAGGAAAGGGCCTTTGTCTAGAATGTCATTATATACTGCAGCATTAAGATTTCCCTTCAGGGGAACTAAGGGGCCTAGCTCAAACCATGGAAAAAAAGCCTAACTTTACAGTTGGCACTATGCACTCGAGCAGGTAGCGTTCTCCTGGCATCCGCCAAACCCAGATTCGTCCTTCGGACTGCCAGATGGTGAAGCGTGATTCATCACTCCATAGAATGCGTTTCCACTGCTCCAGAGTCCAATGTTGGCGAGCTTTACACCACTCCAGCCGACATTTGGCATTGCGCATGGTGATCTCGTGTGCGGCTGCTCGGCCATGGAAACCCATTTCATGAATCTCCCGACGTTGCTTCCAGAGGTAGTTTGGAACTCGGTAGTGAGTGTTGCAACTGAGGACGGCGGTCCTGTTTTGTGAGCTTATGTTGCCTATCACTTCATGTTGTTGCTCCTTGACGTTTCCACTTCACAATAACAGCACATACAATTGACCGGAGCAGCTCTAGCAGGGCAGAAATTTGACGAACTGACATGTTGGAAAGGTGGCATCCTATGACGGTACAACGTTGAAAGTCACTGAGCTCTTCAGTAAGGCCATTCTACTGCCATGCCAATGTTTGTCTATGGAGATTGCATGGCGGTGTTCCTCGATTTTATACACCTGTCAGCAACGGGTGTGGCTGAAATAGCCGAATCCACTGATTTGAAGGGTTGTCCACATACTTTTGTATATATAGTGTATATGAACGAAGTAAAATCATTTTCAATTAATGGTGTCAGCATGCACTGCTGTATTAAAGCAATTCAGAGCTAACTTGTTGACATGTTCTGTTGCAGATTCAAAGCCAGATGAACTTATTGCAGAACGCAGGGTAGCCTAGTGGTTAGAGTGTTGGACTAGTAACCGAAAGGTTGCAAGTTCAAATCCCCGAGCTGACAAGGTATAAATCTGTGGTTCTGCCCCTGAACAGGCAGTTAACCCAGTGTTTCTAGGCTGTCTCACTTGCCTAGTAAAATAAATAAAAAATGCATAATCATGAATGAATAAGTGTATATAATTGACAAGAATGCACCCATCAATCACGTAAAACACCTGAACTCCCACAATTACATTGTTTTAAAGAGATCAAAATAGTCAGCAATGCATCCATATTTTTATACTTAACATATAAACATCTGACTTTTAAGTGAAGATCAGAGAAAACAACGGGATGTGTAAAGTAGGTTTAATATAAAATACTAGGTCAACAGACTCAAAACAAGGAAGCCATGCTAAAAAGCAGCTATATCAACACCCTTCTTGTCAATTTAGGTCCATGTTGAGGCTGTTAACTGCGAGCAGCACATTTACCCCTGCATTCAGTCACCAGAATGAGCAAGAGGACAGCATTACACAGGTGAAAAACACGTATCAAAAACAGTACACAACAGTTTTAAATGTGCTACTGAGACTCGATGTTTATCCAATCAGGAGAAGAACAAGTGAAGGAAGCGGTATATGGAAAATGGGTATAGGTAGGGTGGGTTTATAAGATAGAGAATTCCAAAATGTCAGAAGTTGACGTCATTCTGTCTCAGCTGCGGCATTCAAATCGTAGTCATCATGTGTGGTGAATCACATTACAGACGATGACAGCGTTTCCACAGATTGAGCCAAACATAATACAATTTAAGAATTGAGAACAGCATTTTGTTGACAGCATGGTGGTTTACACGGTCTACTGTGTGTGAATGATGGAAGATTCTTACCTCAGCTGTAGGTCCATCTGAGTTTGTGTGGTCACTTAGGCCTGAAGTTAACAATCTGTGGCTTCGATTGAATTGAAAGTTGACACATGATAAACTAAGAAACAAAGTACTACACATCAAAGACCACCACTCAGGCTAGTACAATAGCCTACATATGAATAGGAACCTAAAGGCACATACAGTACCAAACAATACAGGGCAGGTGTGGGAACAGTGTGCTGCCTTGGCTTCAGTCTTCTGGAATAGACCATCTGCAATTAAGGGTAAATACAGGCAAATATATTGCTAAAAGTCACCTTGTCAGAGAGAGATTTACACGGGTATCAAAAAGTCACGCCAGAGTAAGTCTACACGAAACACAGCCCTTATTTTAAGTTTTTCTTAAAATCCCCAATGTGAAAAATGAACTGGTGGAACAGTGATTGGAACCATTTCCCTGTTTGACCGCTAGGTTTTATGGGAAGTTATGACTCATACCGTGGTACTCTATTAACCTCTCTTAAGCTTGGGATGAGTTAGTTTAGCTGGAGGTGTTGGAATCATGCCCTAATATATGGGTGCATTGCCATGTGCTGCTCTTCCAACGCCTCTGGACTATTATAGCTGAGGACTGAATAAACATTTTTGTTTATGCATTTTTTTATGCCTTAACATCACCCATTTCCCTATGAATCTCCTTACTTCAGATCTCAGCTGTCACTGATTTCCTACCCGTATGAGAGGAAGTAGACAGTTTCCTGAATGATTGATGTGAATGTCATTGCTGTATTTGAATGAAAACCCCATAACCCCATTCTGGTTTATTATTGTTCTTCTACGGCGATTTATTGAGTCCAGAGAGAAATGTTTTTTCCCACTCCTTATCTCACCTACCACCAGCGCTTAGCTAAAGCAACTTCAAACCCAGCGTGCCCTCCATGAACCGAGCAGCAGGGTAGTTTGACTGACAGGCTCTGGGCCAAGCTGCTGAGATATTTCAGCGGCTGTGTAGTGGCATAACTATGGCTGACACCTCCCACACTCCACTCTCCCATAATGAATGCAACCCTTCAGTTTTTTTTACTGACAGGTGGTGGTGCAACATTGAGAGCTGAAAAATGCACATTAGAATGGTTGATCCCATGGAACTCAGTTGTTTATCTCCCCGATATCCCTGTATTCAGAGATTCGGAGATAGGCCTTGTTAGCTGGCTTAGAAAGGCTCTGATGCTTGAACTAAACATTTCCCCCAGAAGAAACCCACCAACGAGAACATGTCAGGAAGTGACTCTGATTGTGCACCAGCAGGCCTTTTAGGTCCTTGAAACGAGACGATGATTGCTCCCTTCCTGATTACCGAGAAAGAGGGAGAGAAGGCAGAGTTGGTAATTGAATCAGAGGATCATTTTCTCCATCTAAACTGAAGACGTTTGGGCTGATAACAAAGCTCTTAATTAGCAGAACAGGAAACAGCCTTTCCGCTTTCCGTGGGGGCAAAACCTTTTGGTGCCCCCAGTCCTTGTGCCACATAGAGAAGCCCCTGTAAGCAGTAGAAGTGAAAATGTGCAATAGTTAGCTGGCTTGCTTTTGTAGCCATTTCATATTTGTTGCCTTAGATACAGACACTGCGGTTAGTGAGGGAGCGTTCATGGACAGGAGGGTTAGGGGAACTCCTTCATATGGGCGGAGAGGCGATCCACTGTGGTTTATGGTAGGTGATCAGGATTCTTGAGTTGCAAAGATTCACTTGAAGTCGCATCAATGATGTGACTTGTTTTATAGTGCTGCCTCCTTTTCTGGCTGTCTTCCTCACACCTTAACACGGCTCTCCTCCACTTGCTTTTGTGTCACACAATGATTCACTTTTTTTTCCTTCTGTGATGGGAAGTGGTAGGCTATGAATCTTGGTGACAAACACTGCTCCTTCAAATCATGATTTGGACACTAGGCCTACATCATCTACTAGCACATCACATTCAGCTATTACATTGTGTGCGTTCTCAATGAACCACTCAGTTGACCAATACTAGGCTAGCAATAGATCCAATTGAATGTGGTAGACAAGTGGGCATAGTGGATGAGCGTTGCCTTTTATGAGCAGGTCTCGGGCGAGTTTGCTTGGGACTGACTCAAACTAGGAATAGGACAGGCCCAGAAAAAAATGGCAACAAGACAAGATGATGCAACAAATATCTGCAGGCCCTATCTAATGAAAGAGAGGAACAAAATCATGTACTTTGTCATTTTAGAGTTAGCTAGGCTGTAAGAGATATGATAATGTTATATTTGCATAAAACCATAAGGTGACATTATGTTTTCATTGACTTTGTGAACCCCACAAGCCATGCACCTTGCCACATTCGGCACGTGGAGGATGTCGACTTTAGGCGCGGAATATAGCTTGTCTCCCGAAAGCATTCGTCGACGACTGGCAGTGATAAGCGGGAACTCTGAAGAAACGGACAGCATCGACATTGACCCGTCATGGAGAGTGCAGCAGATGAACGGTAGGCCCGACTCAACAGTATGATGCCGTCCTGCAACTTGACGAGAGAGCAGCTTCAGGAGGGAGTTGTGGCATGCATAGCGTCATTCGTACACACGCAGCCCTCAATTGCACGCCATGGTCCAAGTCTAAGAGGTCAAGTTGATAGTATTGGTCACCTCAGACTAGGCTCGGTCTGACCTGAGGAAGGTAGCCTTTAATTCAAAGTTTTGTCAAGAACAACAACAACAAATCACCGTGCGCGGGGCGGGATATGTTGTTTTTAATATCACGGAAAAGGTTACTCATTCCATTTTCGCTGTTGCAATACATAAATACAACCACCAGAGGGATCAGAACCTCACTCAACTCCTGATGTACAGAGAGCTACAACTCATACACAGAGCGGGAGTTATTACACACTATTACCCACTGGCATTTTGACAATGCTATTCATATTTAGACGTTTCTTTCCATCAACCTAAGAGCGTCTGTTCTATTTGATTCATTGCAACATTGAGCTTATGCCATATCCAGGCGGCAGGTAGCCTAGCAGTTAGTGTTGGCCCCTTAACCCGAAAGGTCGCTCGTTTGAATCTAAGAGCACACAAGGTGACGAATTATGTCTGTGCCCTTGTGCAAGGCACTTACAGTACATTCAGAAAGTATCCCCCTTTCCACATTTTGATACATTGCAGCCTTATTCTAAAAATGTATTAAATATTTTTTTTTCCTCATCAAGCTACACACAAATACCCCATGGCAAAGCAAAAACAGGTTTTTAGAAATGTTTGCAAATGTATTAAAAATAAAAAACAGAAATACCTTATTTATTCAGGCCCTTTGGTATGAGACTCGAAATTGAGCTCAGGTGCATCTTGTTTCCATTGATCATCCTTGAGATGTTTCTACAACTTGATTGGTGTACACATGTGGTAAAAAAAACATTAAATGGACACGATTTAGAAAGGCACACACCTGTCTATATAAGGTCCCACAGTTGACAGTGCATGCCAGAGCAAAAACCAAGCCATGAGGTCGAAGGAATTGTCCATAGAGCTCCGAGACAGGATTGTGTCGAGGCACAGATCTTGGGAAGGGTACCAAAAAATGTCTGCAGCATTGAAGGTCCCCAAGAACACCTCCATCATTCTTAAATGGAAGAAGTTTGGAACCACCAAGACTCTTCCTAAACTGGCCGCCTGGCCACACTGAGCAATTGGGGAAGAAGGGCCTTGGTCGGGGAGGTGACTAAGTACCAGATGGTCACTCTGACAGAGCTCCAGAGTTCCTCTGTGGAGATGGGAGAACCTTCCAGAAGGACAACCATCTCTGCAGCACTCTACCAATCAGGCCAGATGGAAGCCACTCCTAAGTAAAAGGTACATGACAGCCCACTTGGAGTTTGTCAAAAGGCACCTAAAGAACTCTCAGACCATGAGAAACAAGATTCTCTGGTCTGATGAAACCAAGATTGGTTTGAATGCCAAGCGACCCTAAGCACACAGCCAAGACAACTCAAGACAACTCAAGAGTGGCTTCAGGACAAGTCTCTGAATGTCCTTGAATGGCCCAGCCAGAGCCCGGACTTGAACCTGTTCAAACATCTCTGGAGAGACCTGAAAATAGCTCTGCAGCGACACTCCCCATCCTACCTGACAGAGCTTGAGAGGATCTGCAGAGATTGAGAGAAACCAAGAAGCCTTGAGGCTGTAATCTCTGCCAAATGTGCTTCAACAAAGTACTGAGTAAAGGGTCTGAATACTTATGTAAATGTGACATTTCTGTTTTTTATTTTTAAGTAATTTGCAAGCCTGTGGAAAATGTCAAGGGGTCTGAATACTTTCAGAAGGCACTGTAACCCTAATTTCTCCATGGTCACTGTTGATAAAGTCAGACCTTGGCCATGACCACACTCTCCGAGGGTGTCTAACGGAGAGGGGGATATGCAAAAAACATATTTCTAATTCAAATATGTGTATTAATACACACTTGTACATGTGTGAAATAGGACAAGTATAAGCACCCACCAAATTATTATCCTTATAGTTATCTTATAACAGGCCAATTAAACACAAAAGATTTATAGGCTATGAAAACCTGAATTCCAGAGGTCTTTGAGGATGGTAAATCAGGGTGATACCAAGCCTGCACACAGTCACTGCAAAGCCACTCAGAGAGAGATAATCTCCTTAACCAGGGGGCATCCAAGCAGCTCAAACAGTCTTTTGCTCAGGGGGACAGACCGACCATGGCTGCACAGAAAGACCCTCCAGGCCACTGCCATCCCACCCACAGTCCCTAGTTGGGAAACACAGGATGACTTCCCAGGGAATATATTCATTAGCCGGCTGGTGGGGGAGGCTCATAATTCAGTTTGATGTGAGTCAGTGATAAATAGTGAATATATATAGATGCTCTCTGCTCTGACGTGAGCATTTACCATAATTGACACAGAGCCTCTTTGACACTATTTGCGCTGTAGCCTATCAGAGGTGCATGCCCTCTTGTCTATAGGCAGTATGGTTTCATATATTTTACATAGATATTTTTTTTTACCAGAATAAATTCAAATACATTGCATTCGTTTGTTTAAAAAATGATGTACATGATGCAACCAATCTCTCAAAGCATGTGATCTTGGTTAACCACAGACTCATGCCTACTCATGATTTCAATCAAATCCATTGGATACCGAAGTATCCCTATAGATAATGCGATTTGATGAACAGCTGCCTATAGAATGTGGAGTATTTTAGTACAAGCTCTAGAACAGTATTCTCTCCCATCTACCAGTGCTAGGAGTTTTGAACTACATCTAGTTCAACTAATTTAACTACATTTTGATGTAGCTTGGTGGTAGTTATTTTTCGGTATCAGACGTGCCTGCCTAATTCTCACTTGAAACACCGTTTTGTGTTTGATAGGTTAAATTACACATCATGTTAATGTATGACCCCAGAGTAATCTATTATTTCAATTTGTAGTGTATGCCATTTTATATTTACATATGAACATTTTTCACGAAGTACGTTGGATGTAGTGAAGGATAGCTTGGGTGCAGTTTAACTTCCAGTGTTAAGTAATTGGTAGCTTTGTGCGCTATGTTTTCAAGGTAACGTTAGCTTCCCCAACACTGCCATCTACATAACCCAATAATGGAACAAACATATCTATGACTTTAGTAGTTTAGCGCGTTTAGCCTTACCACCTCTTAACGTATTATACGTGTTTAATGTCATGTTTAATCGAATACATTACAATATGGCTATTGCTCGGTGCGTCCATAATTATTAGAAAATGTATCTTATCTGTCACTCGTATCTATCCAGCTCAATCCGAGAAGCGCTCCTGAGCAGGTTGAGTTGCCGATAGGCTCATTTTGGGCACATGCGCTGATCGTTAGGGACCAGTGCCTACTGAATTTGTTACATTTTACACAGCGAGCTATCAGGTGGGAATCGGGAGGACACAATCCCGGATTGGTTTATTGTTTTGTTATTTGAATCGATCATTTACACTGGCAGACGAAACAGAACGATTTTCTGTATTTTCATTTTGGAGACAAACACTACATTTTCTGCGGGTTCTTCAACTGGTGTTTGATTCAACATTGAGAAAATGTTGCCAATACACAAAAAAGACGCGCGTGTTTCATTTAGATATTTTTCCTGTCGTGGCTGCATGATCTATTTACGCGGTGCCGGCAGATATGGATGTAAAATGTGGAATTAATCAGATAATTGGAATTAATTGGATCATTTTTTATTCGATAGGTTGATGTGCTTCGTGTACACATTGCGCTTGAATCCAAACTTTGTTTTTTAATTGTCGAATTTCTTTGAGTATTGAGTGAATGGAAAGGACAAAAAGGAAAGGATTTACCCAAAGAAAATAGATTTATTTTCTCAAAACACAACCCACCATATACACAAATGCAAAGCTGTGGTCTGGCTAAGTGTGTTTGTTGTGATGGTTCTCCTCTCCATTTCCACTGACAACAGTTTGGATTTTCATTGTTGGATCTGTGGGTTTCCAGAATGGCTCGCTTCGCAGAAGATCTACCCACCCGCTATGGAGCTGGAGGAGGAGGCAGAGGTGCGCCGGGCGCAGGCAGAGGGGGCGCCCGACCAGGTGGTCCTCCAGGCGGCCAAAGGATGTACAAGCAGTCGATGGCTCAGAGAGCCAGGACAATGGCCATATACAACCCTAACCCAGTCAAACAGAACTGCTTCACTGTCAACCGATCCTTGTTCATCTTTCGAGAGGACAATCTCATTAGGAAATATGCTAAGCGAATAACCGAATGGCCATATCCTTTCCAAGCCCCCCATAGGTAAAACAGCTGTCATCACATTGCATTGATGTTTGTATAACATATCTGTCCTTATTTGACAATCACACGGGTATATTTTTTATTCAAGAAACATGACAAAGGGACTAGAGCATGCCTTGTATTTAAAGATTTGACTGAAAATGATCCCCCCAAAAAATAAATGGCCTTTGTCACCATTTCAAAGTGCACCTGTCAGTGAACTCAAAAAGTCGATTATTCCATAGGAAGTAGGCCGATGCCTATTCTGGTGGAGATTATTAGCTCATTAACCTTGTGTAACTCCTCGTCCACCTGTCGCTTAGTGTTCCTACTAGTTGGACACGATAAAGGCTTTTCCTCTAATGATAGTGTTTGGATACAGTTCAAATACTTAATGGAAATATGTCTTTAGATACCATATAGGCTAAACATTCACTAATTGTGCACGACGGCTTGTCACCTCCAAAAAGGTTTGCTTGTGATCAGCAATTGCCAACGTGTCAACAATCATACTCGCTACATTTAGTTTTCCGTGTCTAAGTGCGAGATTAACGTCTACAATTTGTAGATTTTTTCGTTCTTTCTGCGCTTGCTTGCTAGAGTTCGTTTCTAATCCCCCTTCTCTCTCTTTTATGTCTATATAGTCTCGTTTGCACATTGCCTATTTGTGTGTTATAGCAGTGTCGTTTCAACTGTTGCTGTTCAGATGTGTCCGTTTCCATGGTAAGGTGAGTGCTCAGTGAGTTGGAAAGGAGACCGCTGGCTCTGAGGTTGTAAAACGCCTCGTGTTGATTCGGAGCTGCTCGGGCCCTCTCCATGGTCCTGAACTTGCCCACGCGCACCCCGCCACATCACCCTCAACCACAAACCGCGAGGGCTGAAGAGAGCCGGAGGGCGCATGACAAACGCAAACAGACAGCTGGATCTGTTGTGTAGGCGTCAGTGAGAACAGCACTCTCCGAAATGCAATCTAATAACAATGGTTGTCAGTGTATCTGTGCCCTCAATAAGTTGAAATAAACGCGAAGGCAATGAATAAAGGAATGAAATGAGTAAAGAGGGCAAAATCACTATAAGTCCTTGTGGTAAAACAAATTAGCTCAACTAAAGGGCAGATTCCCCCCTGAATTGTCCCTACTTGTCCACTCATAGGCGAGGTATTGGCAGTGCAATGCGTTTCTTGGGCTTTTGCGAGGGACAATGTGAGGTGTTCAGCCTTCTGGCACCCCTGAGCAAACAATTCTAAATGGATTGTTCGATGGGGTCAGTAAAACCTCCCCATTCGTCCACGACTGGCTATTCCACAAAGGCCTCCCCAGCCGGGAATGACACGAAAATGGATTGTAGAATGAATAAACCATAAAAAACAGATTGAAATGGTCATCCAACTGGAAAGATGTTGTAAACCAAGTATAGCTGTGGGATTTGCCTACCATCTTGAATTTCCAACCATGTCTAAGTCACACAGCATTCAGAAACATTTCTGTCTATTGGACTCCTGTTCAGGCAATGTCATTAATTGGTTAAATGAATTCAATCAGCCAGTAACTTCCTAAAAGCTGAATATCTCATGCTCTGTGGCACCTTAGCTGGGTGATGGCAGGTGGTGGCAGTGGCACAATTAATCCATGCTCATTCTGCACACCTAAACCCTACATTCTCACCAGCCTTTTACACAGTCTGGGTATGTGCATGTCTTTTTTCAATCTAAATTATTCTTCAATAATATATATATGTTTTACCACCAAGACTAAGATACTTACAAGTTGGAGTTAAGTGTTTTTTATTGTGCATGAAATGCTCTATCATGGCTTGTGTTCCTTAACCTGCACACTCCGTTTGAGTACTTAATCCTGGCCACCATCATCGCCAACTGCATCGTACTGGCCCTGGAGCAGCACCTACCAGCCAGCGACAAGACACCCATGTCAGAACGCCTGGTAAGAGTCTCAACACTCCTCCCTTTGGATGAGAACTAGGGCTACTTCCCAAATGGCACCCTATTGCAGTGGTCAAAAGTAGTGCACTAAATAGGGAAAAGGGTGCCATTTGGAACTTAACCTATTCCTTTCACACTTTCTCTTCCTTTACTTAGTTCTCCGATTAATATACTTATACAGTATTGCCTTCTGTTTGTTTGCTGTAAAAGTGTAGAATGTTACTTTGTAATTTAGGTCATTTTCAAGAGGGAAAGAGTTAGTCAGACAGAGTGAAACAGAGAATTCGCTCAGAGCCGTTGCTCATTTATAGTCTTCCACAAGTAGAGCTCAGTGATGAGGGAGCCCAGTCATCCCTAACCTCCTACTCTCAGTCAGAGGGCCCTGAGTACCAGACACACAGCCAGGCAGAGGGGCTACCCGCACCTCCAGTCCATGGGAGAGCAGCACCCCTCCTCATTAGTGCCTTGGATCATGGCGATGTGTGTCTCCCTCTCCTCTCCGCTCTCATTCTGTAAGTCAGCCGAGCCTCACACTGAGTGGCTTTGATACCCACTTTCCCTCCCCAGGCCCTCTGTTCCCCTGCCTGCTCACACACATATAGCTTAAGCCCCTGTTTGAACTCAGCCAGTCGAGTCGAGTCGTTTAACCATTGCTGTTCTCCCTTTAAGCTGCGAAGGATTGAAGCCGGGAGAGGCTGCCGCGCGGCCATGGGAGGATTGTGACACTGCTTCTCTAAAATAACATTATATCTTTCAGCATTTTGCACACACAGATGTGGTGTTGAAGATGTTGTGACTCCTGGGAGTCTGCTTTAGAATGGAGGAAAATGCATGAAAGGCACTGCCACAACAGCTTGCCGAAACAAGGTTAATGACCCTCAAGTGCAGCCACCTGCTCCGGTTATCTCCATAATTGTGATGCAACATCGGAATTTAAAAAAAGAAAGTTACTCGACACCTGAGAAAGTGATTAGTGTTAGTATAGAGAGAAAAATTGAGATAACATCTCCCCTCCTTCCACCCGCTTCCTCTCAAAGTAGGAGCATGTAATACAAGCATCCTTGTAATTACAAAAACAATCAGCTATTTATGGTCCAGGATGAATATAGTGATGAATAGACTGTGGTGTGTCAGTTAAGTGGAGATCCTGACAATAGAACATCGTCAACAGGCGTTGTTCTTCAGATCCATAGCGGAGCTTTACCCTTGTAGTCCCATGTGATTTCCCCTCTGCCCCTTCAGAGCCATGTACTGTAGATGGAGTGTTCATTATTCATGAATATTTTACATCTATACATTATAGATGTTAACACAGTCTACTGTAAAACATCATGCATTTATGGATGGACCCCTCCAGCCATCATGTAATGGCATTGTTTTGTCTGCTATCTTTTTTTATAACAGACAGAGATACCAAGATGTCAGTCTCAACGCTTGTCATTAGTGTCTTCCCTTACAGCTCTGAGAGCATCAGTACTCGGTGGTATTGATAGACAGTAGGAAGCCCAGACACGCTTCTCTGGCTGAACAACAAGCCAGTTATTTTAAAACACCATTTCCTGTACCATTTCCCATTACAGTGTCAAATCAAACAGGTATATTATTTTACTTGTTGTTCATTGTTGTTAGGTCTTAGTGAAAACGTCACATGCCCTTTAACGCTGTTCTCAAGCCTGTCAAACTCGTAAATATTTGCGTTGGGAATCCTGGGTTGGTGGTTGGGGTCGTGGAGCTGTGGAAAAAGAGAAAGGGAAAGAAAGAGAGAGAGGGAGGGTGGTTTGTGGAAGTCGTGAGATATCCTCTGCTAGTGCCTGTGTGTGTAGCAGCGCCTCAGGCCTCCACTGACATGTTATTAATGGAAGGGAATGAAAAAGTGTCAAGTCATACGTGCCTGATCCAGCACTGCTTTGAACAAGAGCAAGAGTCATCCTAGCTGCAAATCGTTTTTTTATGCCAGTGAAAATCGTACTTTTAGAAGTTCATATTCTGTTAACTCATATACAAATAATGTTGTTGACTCGTCCTTACTCGTATTTGTGACCAAGAATAAATTGGAGAAAAAACACTTTAAAAAAAAAACAGCTCAAACTTGTATCTCAAACAGATAATTTAAAAAATGCTTGCTATTTCCTCGTAGGAGGATGAGCTGGCCAATCAGCGGTCTACTTGCATTAATATTTTTAATGACCAGTATTCTATTCACACTATTCTGTTGATGGGGTACGCCCACACCATTTCAATACAGAAAATGTGCTTTTTATGTTACTTAATTCAATTTTTGGGGAAGGAAAACTATTTCACTCATATCGTGTAAGTAATTACAGGTTATAGGTTATAAATCTGGAAACACTGGGCAGTTACTTTAAAGATCTTCATACCATTAAAATGGTTTGTTCATGTTTTTAATGTTTCGTTAGATGCCTTTGAGACCAAAAAGCCTCATCAAATTATAATGTATTTGTTCATTTTAATCATACTTATTTGCTATCAATTAGTAAGAGTTGTTAAGAGTAAAATGTAAGCTATTATCTTACGTAAAAGATCATGTCTTATGATGAATGCGTAAATCACACTGATAAAAAATTATGTCCAAGATTACTGTTGATCTTCTTGTGTAGGCTGTTTCATCCCCCCCTTTTCATCCACCAAGAGAGGGTTCTATTCCTTGACCCATTCTCTGGATGCTGGATAGAAAAGTGAAGGAAACCATCCCCCTTTCTTCTCTTTCAATCTCTTCTCCCTCTCTTCTGCCGTGCTTCATTAACCTCTTTCTTACCTCTAACAAAAAGTTATCTCCCTTGTTCTCTCTCTCTCTCTCTCTCTCTCTCTCTCTCTCTCTCTCTCTCTCTCTCTGCAGGATGACACAGAGCCCTACTTTATTGGAATATTCTGTTTCGAGGGCGGCATTAAGATCATCGCCTTGGGCTTTGCATTCCACAAAGGCTCGTACCTCCGCAACGGCTGGAACGTAATGGACTTTGTGGTCGTCCTCACTGGGTGAGTTCTCGGCCGGCTGGGTGTGGGTGTGTGGGTGTGTGTAGATGGGATGGGATGGACGAAGGAAAGACATGTTTTGTTCCTGTGCATGCTTGTGTGTGTCCGTGTTATGGATGCGTATGGGGTGCGTTCCTTAATGCTCCAATTGGCCGGAATTGGCCGTCACAATCCTACAAAGGATAGCAAAGCAAACAAAGCGACTTTCAAATAAAAAAGAATAATTTTGTTGTACCAATGAATTGTCCAATATTGCTCATTAACTGTGCTTCCTAAATCAGGTATCACAGTCTTTTTTTTTTTATTTTTTTTTTTTTAACATTTTGAATATCTGTTGTGGTTCTCCTTTTTCTGTTGCTAAGGCTCCGTGGAGGTAATAGGCTAACTTGGCCAAAGGTGAAAATGAGTACAACTTCAGTGATACAGTACAATTTTTACTGGGTCATTGTTCCACCGTTTTGGATGGATGCTCTAAGTACCATAAGTTCAAAGTCTGGGGGCAGCTCTTAGTCTGGCTGGCCTGAGAGAGAGTACATGGCCTGAGAGAGAGTACCTGGCCTGAGAGAGACTACCTGGCCTGAGAGAGAGTAACTGGCTAGTATGGAGACTACCAGCCAGACAGAGGGCTCTGGAGAGCAGTAATGGCTTGATCTCTGATTGAGCCACCCCAGACAGGGGTGAGAGGGTAGGACTGGCTATGGGGAGCAGTGATGTAGTACCAACACCATGTAATCACCTAGAATCATTGTATCACACTCCACTGCTGTAGGGAGCCAGTGTTGCTCTTAACCAGTGGTAACTGTTCCTTTGCTTTGTAAGCTACAAGATATTGTGCCAGCTTGGTGTTACAAGGAGTCTGGATGGGATTTATGGTGTAAATAATGGCCAATCCGGAAAGTCACTAAACAAATCAATCAAGCTGGATACTGAAGCCGGGAAGGAATGGAGATTAAGATGGGGGAGTGTTGGAGGGAGGGAGGGAGGCTGTTGATGTGGTCTTCTGCGTGCACCCTCCCCTACACACGCACCTCTCCTAAGTTGTAACATCAGCTGTGTTATCAGTCGCACTATTTTATTTTATTGCAGTATGAAATGTCTTATCTGCGGTGGGCCCTCCAGCTCTGATCTTGCTTCAATTATGATTTATTCCCTTGTTGGTGTTCAGACACTGGCACAGACCAGAGAGGGGGATGGAGAATACTATTTTTATTTTTTATGTTTTTGTTTATTTCGACATGGAGTCATGCTGAGACCAATGTCTCTTTTACAGATGAGCCCTCTTAATACAAAAATATGTATATCAAATACAAATAAGAAATGCAAAACATAAATACAAAACAGTAGTAAGGTCCTAAATCAGCAGTCTGAATTGCCCTAGAGGCACCAAAATATCCCATTGAAGAGAATTTGGAAGATTATTCCACAAGAGGAAGATGAGAGTGGGGAGGAGAACAAAGGGATGAGTGGGATAGAGAGGAGAGGAAGATGTGAGTAAGATCGGAAGGATAGAAGAGGGGAGCGAAGAGGATAAGAGAGGAGATGAAGATATAAGTGGGATGAGGAGGAGAGGAGAAGAGGGGAGCGAAGAGGAGTTGATAAGAGAGGAGAGGAGGGTTGTGAGTTGGGGAGGAGAGGGGAGGACAGGAAGGTACAGTAAGAGTGGGCGAGAAGAGTTGATACGAGAGAAGTGGAGAGGGGAAGAGAGGAGAAGTGGAGAGAAGAAGAGAGGAGAGAGAAGGACCCCAGACAGAGAGGACAGAGAGGCCTGAGGCTCAGCCCTGAGGCAGAGTGGTTTTAACTTGGCTTGACACTCATAGTAGCTAAAAACACTCACATACATATTTACAAGCACTGATCACAGGCCAGTTTATACTTTTTCATCCTTTTGGTTAAATTTAGCATTTAAAGAGGGTAAGGGGGAGTAAGTGAGTGATCATAATGAGTGATGAAGAGGTGAAGCTGATGAAAGGATGTAATAGAGGAGGATTGACTACCCTCCCTCAGGTTAGATAGTACAGCTATTACAATCAGACAATTAGACCTCATTATTGTCATTAAAGCTGTGTTTTGCAAGATACATTTTTGTTCATATGGTCCTATGCAATTACTTAGCATTATTAATTATATTTTGTGTGCTGTATCTCCATATGCAGTTCCCATGGCTGTGCTGGTGTGCAAAATGAAATAGACTTTGTCTAGCAGTTATGTTTGTCCAGTAACGTGCGGTAAGGTCGGTGGCTGGGTAAGCACAGGCTATTATCAAAGCCAGATTTACTCACAAACAAACCTTGTAGAAGCCCAAGTTCACCATACAATAGATATCTTATGTCACTCTGGTTGTTGGAGCTACAACAAACAATTTTCACCAAATGACACTGCTCAACTAAGCTCAGCCATAGACTGATGTAGCATCCACAGTAACAACTGATAGGTGGCACTAAAATACCAATATATGGACACATTTCATCCAAATAATTCACAATACAAACGCCATAGCCTTTCACAATGGGTTTACAATTCTTACAATGATCATGGCTATTCAGAGCACTAGTGTCTAGTGTGACGTGAAGTAGCTGGCTAGCTAATCAGAAACATAACACAACATCAAGGATACATATAGTTATAGCTAGTGACAGCTTAGTAGTGAAGCAACGTTGTAACGAGGACGTTGGGATTTGGAAAGCAGGTGGTGAGTTTATTAATAGTACAAGAAACATGGACCGAAACAAACCAAGAGTAGCGCCTGGACATGAAACACATAACCAATACTGCCTGGGGAATTAAACTAAGGGAGTGACAGATATAGGGGAGGTAATTAGTGAAGTGATGGAGTCCAGGTGTGCCTCATAATGAGGCGCAGGTGCTTGTAACGGTGGTGCCAGGTGTGCGTAATGATGATTGCCAGGACTAGTGGTCAGTACACCTGCGATGTCGAACGACAGAGAGAGGGAGTGGGAGTAGACGTGACAGGTGCATTGATTTGTTTAATTTCAATATAAGACATGGCTAGCAACAATCAAAGCAAGTAATCCATTGTAGCTATAACACTTGCATACATGTTTACAACTAAATAGCAAACGCAACATAACACTTTATATCTAGCAACATAAACACTGAGTATACAAAACATTAGGGACGCCTTCCAAATATTGAGTTACTTTTGCCGTCAGAACCGCCTCAATTTGTCAAGGCATGGACACTACAAGGTGTTGAAAGCATTCCACAGGGATGCTGGCCCATGTTGATTCCAATGCTTCCCACAGTTCTGTCAAGTTGGCCGGATGTCCTTTAGATGGTGGACCATTCTTGAAATACACGGGAAACTGTGGAGTGTGTAAAACCCAGCAGCGATGCAATTCTTGACACAAATCTGTGCTTTTGGCACCTACTACCATACCCCGTTCAAAGGCACTTAAATCTTTTGTCTTGCCCATTCACCCTCTGAATGGCACACACACACAATCCATGTCTCAATTGTCTCAAAGGCTTAAAAATCCTTCTTTATCTGTCTCCTCCCCTTCATCTACACTGATTGAAGTGGATTTAACAAGTGGCATCGTTAAGGGATCATAGCTTCCACCTGGATTTCCCTGGTCGGTCTATGACATGGAATAATGTTTCTGTATATTAATTGGTAATGACGTTCCAGACAAGTGGACAATCCAGTACTCACTCGGTTCACCTGCCCGAGAGCTAGTAGTAAATGAGAGGGTACCATGGTGGTTGCCTGTACACAGCTTACCCCAACAATAGCCACACAACATGCTTAGGCAATATGCATGCGCAAAATATGAAATTGGCTCAAGAAAAAAAAGCTACTTCAAGCTAGGCAAAGCAGCTATGCATATGTTGATCGAGCACATTTAACAATGACTGGAGTCAGATAAGGCCTCTCACGTCCAGGATTTGAATGGCTTTTAATGGATGGAAAGATAGGAAAGGCGCCAGGGTACTCATGCCTAAGGTTTTGATGCAATTATTTGATTATCACAGGGTAAGCACTGCTTCCTTGCCTACGTCACATGCTAAGTTGGCGTCACAATAACATACATGCTCATTCTTCCATGTATATTTTAACCATTAAAACAGCATGGAGGAGGACAGAGATTTCAGAATTGTTCACAGTATATGCTGTGAACAATTCTGGAGTCTCTGTCCTCCTCCGTGCTAGCTTAGCCACCCACATGGCTGTAACCTTTGGGATAACTCTTGTCAATATAGTCTTCAGCTCCTAATTAAATAGCTAATTCCTAAATGATTGTGGTCCTTGGGGCAGTGGTAGACCTTTTAATCTGTCCTGATCAGGCATTAGCCCCTGCTAATAAGACAATAAATCTGCCCTGGGTGCCACAGGCCCAATCAATAGCTTACTGATCCCAGAAAAGAGAGAACTGAGAGAACTGACCTGAAGCCAAAGCAGACAACTTTCTCTGAGAGTGTCCATGACATGATGAAGAATAGCACGGGGCCTTTTCTTGCTTTAAACCACTGGTGGCAGCAGTGTGTTTACTCCTGTCAAATTCACAGGCTCCATTCAATTAAACTCTAACCACATTTTCAGAGAGGAGTACAAATCTTCTGGCGCTGCAAGACTGGATGTTTTGTTTCAGGTACCCGACTAAATAAATGACAGTGGATGTTTTTAGACCCACTGCACGGGAAAATCTAATAATTTACTTGATCTAGAAACCTGGTTCCCTGTTTTGATTGAAAAGGCTCCTTGGTCTATTGGACCTATAACAGAGTCATGAATCACTTATGTACTGAAGCTTGATGAAAAGCTCAATTAAAAGCCCATGCATTTGATTGATAGCTAGCTTTTAATCATCCCATTTGGCCATCCACAGGAGATGTTACGATGTAAGGCATGTGTACTGTATATTGTGTGTCGACCGTGGGATCTATAATGAGCTGTTTTGTTTCCTTCTAAGTGCTTGCCAGGTCTGTGCTCCACTGTGCTCCTGTGGTCAGAGCACCAGCTCCTCTACTTGTCCATGCTCTGAGACAGGCAGGCATCGCTTTTATTGGCCTTTTACAGCCCTTAGAAACCTGCATGGCAACCACAATCAAAGGCTCTCGCGGTGAGGTCAAAGCCTTCCCTCTCAACTAACTGTAAACTTAAAGTGACCTGCAGACAAAACATTGGTAGTAGTGTTGTTTGTTGTTATCTGCGTATGGGCTTGATGTTCCCTTGTCAGACCTCTGAATGTTATGAATATGAGATGGTCCTTGCTGACTTCAAAGAAGTGCCTTCTATCCTTTGCCCTTTCATTTGCCTTTTCATGTAATATAACAATCATGGGCTTCAGAGTGTCAGTAGAGAGAAGTGTGGTTGGGTCACTCCTGCCTGTTTCGGCCCCCTAACAGCATCAATGAACAGTCCCTTTGAACCTCTGCCAAACTACTGTTGCTGTCTGTCTGCTGAATGTGTCTGTCAGTTTCTCTCTCACAAAGATCTACAGGTGTGCATGAGATTATTTGGAGCTAGTTTTATGTGAGGGAGAAACAGTATACAAATACTTATGTATGGGGGATGCTCTGCTGAATAACATGCTGACCAAACCGCTTGCGTTGCGTGTGTGAGCGTTGCAACATAAATGTACACATACATGTTATTCAATCATTGCACCCACACTGCTCACGCGCCTCAGCGAGCATCTGCGTGGCCAGGCACTAAAATATAAATGGATTCTATTTGTGACGCTCAACGCTGCAAATCCTGCCTCTCCCATCTCCTCTTTGGTTTTTAGGAGCATATACCCACGTGGGTGATTGAAAGTTGAACAGGTCCACACTCAGGAAGGTTGTAGTAATGCAGTGAAGTTGGTTGCCAACCACCACATGAAGTCCAAAAAAGAAAAGGAAGCCTGAAGGAAGCAGGAGAGATGACGAGAAACAAACTCAGTTGGCCGTTTTATCTGTGATTAATTGTCGGAGTAGAGGACCTTGTGCATTTCAGTTAAAATAACGAGCCAATGTTTATATACCAGGACAAATTAGCTAGCAACAGCAAGCTAGCGAGCTAAATTGCCATAAATGTTTAATACTTTTTGACTTTGTCCCCAAATTAATATAATTGGTTCAGAGTTTGTCTTGATATTTCAACCTGCGTGTCCTGATCGCTTCTGGTGTGGGTGAACAAAATCAACGTGCACGCGGATACGCGGTTTGGTCAGCGTGTTAGACATGACTGTGTGAACGGACCATATGGTGTCCTTTAAAATGGCCGTGCTGCCCTGTCACTGCCTGATGGAAAGTGACGGTAAAACGATAGTCTCCGTGTCATCCGTCCTGGTAAGGGCATCAAAAGACGATTTGAAATGTACAGATAGGAGGCTTATTTCCGTAGAGTTAGGAGGCTTATTATGTACAGATAGGAAGGAGGCTTATTATGTACAGATAGGAGGCACATTTTTCTGGCTTTGATGAGTGGCTATGGACTCTGCACATGAGAGTTGTGTGAGTGTACCCTCGCTCCTCCTAGGCTTAGTCATATTCCCCCAGGCTGTGTGGCAACACGTCTCAATGGAAACACAATCTCTTTCTTTACATGGTGTTACATCTTCTTCCATCCTCTCTCACCCTACATCTATGGGCGCCGCCAGGGATTTTGGGCACCATGAAAAGATATCACATTGGGCCCCACCAACACAGGCCACACCAACCCTGCGCAATTGCTGTAACCACACACCTCCAGAACCCAATCGACCCATTCAAAGCTTTAAATAACTCTACCTTTGCAGGCTTGCAACTCTCTTATAGTCCAATATTTACTGTACGATATTTACTGACAGTGAGCTGTGAAAACATAGCACTGTGCAGACATGCATGCAACATTCTGCATACAGTAGAATTCACTATTTGATGCAAGACTGACACCCTGTATAAGAAATCTTTTACATTCTAAATGTAATTAATGGTAAAAATCTTGAATGGAAAATTCTCTTAACATAAATGAATAACTTTATATAAATATGACTTAAATATACAACTTCTTCAATTAAAATAAATTAACATTATCATCTATAGAATGACATTAAAAAAAAATCAGCAGCAGATTTTTGAACTAAGTATACATACCAACTAGAAAATAAGCAGCTGTAAAAGTGGAAATGGAAAGGCCTGATGGTGGCGCTAGAGGAAAGGTCAAGTGGTCACCAAGTCAATAGTTTCTTCCACTTGGGGTCTTGATTGTGCGCAACAAATGTTATGGCAATCCAGCCATTACTTTGAGATATATCTTGTTCTCTGTCACGTTCCTTGTATGGAGTAGACCAAGGCGCAGCGTAAGATGAACACATACTTTTTAATTACGACGAAGAACACTTAAACTATACAAAACAACAACCCGACCGTGACGCTATATAATACTAGTGCAGACACAGACAACTAGACATAGACAATAACCCACGAATTACACAAAGAATACGGCTGCCTAAATATGGTTCCCAATCAGAGACAACGATAAACAGCTGCCTCTGATTGAGAACCAATCTAGGCAACCATAGACATACAAAACACCTAGATAGTAAACAACCCCATAAACATGCAAAACCCCTAGACAGTACAAAAACACATGTCACCCGTCACACCCTGACCTAACCAAAATAATAAAGAAAACAAAGAATACTAAGGTCAGGGCATGACAGTACCCCCCCACAAAGGTGCTGACTCCCGGCCGCACACCTAAGCCTATATGGGAGGGTCTGGGTGGGCATAACTCTGCGGTGGCGGTTCTGGTGAGGGACGTGGACCCCGCTCCACTTCTGACTCGGCCCACTTACGTAATGTCTCTGGAGCGGGATCCCTCACCGCCAACCCCGGACTAGAGGACTGGAGGACTGGAGTGGCGAGGCGCACTGTAGGCCTGGTGCGTGGTGCCGGCACTGGTGGTACCGGGCTGGGGACACGCACCTCATGGCGAGTGCGGGGAGGAGGAACAGGGCGTACTGGACTGCCGAGGTGCACAATAGGCCTGGTGCGTGGTGCCAGCACTGGTGGTACCGGGCTGGGGACACGCACCTCAGGGCGAGTGCGAGGAGCAGGAACAGGGAGTACTGGACCCTGGAGACGCACTGGAGGCCTGGTGCGTGGTACCAGCACTGGTGGTACCGGGCTGGGGACACGCACCTCAGGGCGAGTGCGAGGAGCAGGAACAGGGAGTACTGGACCCTGGAGACGCACTGGAGGCCTGGTGCGTGGTACCAGCACTGGTGGTACCGGACTGAGGACATGCACCTCAGGGCGAGTGCGGGGAGGAGGAACAGGGCGTACTGGACTGCCGAGGTGCGCAATAGGCCTGGTGCGTGGTGCCAGCACTGGTGGTACCGGGCTGGGGACACGCACCTCAGGGCGAGTGCGGGGAGCAGGCACAGGACGTACTGGGCTGTGGAGGCGTACTGGAGGTCTGGAGTGTAGAGCTGACACAACCCGTCCTGGCTGGATGGTTATACCTGCCCTGCAAAAGTAGGGCGCTGGCACAGGACGCACAGGGCTGTGCAGACTCACAGTACGCAGAGCCGGTGCAGGATATCCTGGTCCATGGAGGTGTACTGGAGACCAGGAGCACTGAGCCGGCACCCTCCTTCCTGGCTGGGTGCCCATTCTAGCCCGGCCAATGCGAGGAGCTGGAATAGAGCGCACCAGGCTAGAAATGCGCACTGGAGACACCGTGTGTTCCACTGCATAACACAGTGCCTGACCAGTAACACGCTCCCCACGGTAAGCATGAGGAGTTGGCTTAGATCTCCTACCTGACTCAGCCAATCTCCTCGTATGCCCACCCCCAAAAAATCTTGGGGCTGCCTCTCGGGCTTCCGTGCTAGCCGTGTACCCTTACATCGTCGCCGTTCCTCCATTCTCCTGTATCCCTCCTCACACTGTTCCATAGAATCCCAAGCGGGCTCTGGTACTCTCCCTGGATCGATCACTAAATATGGTTCCCAATCAGAGACAACGATAAACAGCTGCCTCTGATTGAGAACCAATCTAGGCAACCATAGACATACAAAACACCTAGATAGTAAACAACCTCATAAACATACAAAACCCCTAGACAGTACAAAGTCACATATATCACCCATGTCACACCCTGGCCTAACCAAAATAATAAAGAAAACAAAGAATACTAAGGTCAGGGCGTGACATTCTCAGTCTGTTCTCAGTTTTGTTCTCAGACTGTGGGCATCATGTGTGTAGTGATCCAATATCCATTGCCATGCCATGTAACAGTTATCATTGGCCCTTGCTCAGCCTTAATCACCAAGAGCCCAGTGCCGAGCCTTCTTGCTAGAAAAGTCACTGAACAAGTCTTTGAAGTCCAGCTTTCTAGCTACCTGACTTTCAATGGACAGCATGGACTGCAAAGCCTGTCCTGGGACATAGTGGACCTCAAAAAGTTTTAGCTTACTGAAAGCTCTCTCGCCACCAGCAACAGTCACAGGCAGTGTGCAAAATATACGTAAAGCAATGCACACTTCTCCAAAAATGCATTGCAGCTGCATCTTACAAATTGCATTCAGGAGACCAAGAGGGGACAACTTAGGGGGCAAAGTGGCAGCATATACAGTCGTGGCCAAAAGTTTTGAGAATGACACAAATATACATTTTCACAAAGTTTGCTGCTTCAGTGTCTTGAGATATTTTTGTTAGATGTTACTATGGAATACTGAAGTATAATTACAAGCATTTTGTTTGTCCACACGCCTCTTGAGGATTGACCACAAGTTGGGGAGTTTCCTGGCCATGGACCCAAAATATCGATGTTTTGTTCCCCGAGCCACTAAGTTATCACTTTTGCCTTATGGCATGGTGCTCCATCATGCTGGAAAATGCATTGTTCGTCACCAAACTGTTCCTGGATGGTTGGGAGAAGTTGCTCTCGGAGGATGTGTTGGTACCATTCTTTATTCATGGCTGTGTTCTTAGGCAAAATTGTGAGTGAGCCCACTCCCTGGGCTGAGAAGCAACCCCACACATGAATGGTGTCAAGATGCTTTACTGTTGGCATGACACAGGACTGATGGTAGAGCTCACTTTGTCTTCTCCGGACAAGCTTTTTTCCGGATGCCCCAAACAATCGGAAAGGGGATTCATCAGAGGAAATGACTTTACCCCAGTCCTCAGCAGTCCAATCCCTGTACCTTCTGCAGAATATCAGTCTGTCCCTGATGTTTTTCCTGGAGAGAAGCTGCTTATTTGCTGCCCTTTTTGACACCAGGCCATCCTCCAAAATCTTTGCCTCACTGTGCATGCAGATACACTCACACCTGCCTGCTGCCATTCCTGAGCAACTCTGTACTGGTGGTGCCCCGATCCCGCAGCTGCATCAACTTTAGGAGACGGTCCTGGCGCTTGCGGGACTTTCTTGGGCGCCCTGAAGCCTTCTTCACAACAATTGAACTGCTCTCCTTGAAGTTCTTGATGATCCGATAAATGGTTGATTTAGGTGCGATCTTTTAAAATGTTGTTTTAAAAAATATATTTTACCCCTTTTCTCTCCCCAATTTCGTGGTATCCAATTAGTAGTAGTTACAGTCTTGTCTCATCTCTGCAACTCCCGTACGGACTCGGGATGTCCTTGTCCCATCGCGCTCTAGCGATTCCTGTGGCAGGCTGGGTGCAGTGCACGCTTACACGGTCGCCAGGTGTACGGTGTTTCCTCCAACACATTGTGTTAATAAGCAGTGCAGATTGGTTGGGTCTTGTTTCGGAGGACGCACGACTCTCGACCTTCGCTTCTCCCGAGTCTGTACAGGAGTAGCAGCGATGATACAAGATGAACTACCAATTGGATACCATGAAAATTGGGGAGAAAAAGGGGTAAAAGTAAAAAAAATAATAAAAACATTTTTAAAAAACTTGTGAACGTTAACTAGTCAAAAAACAGGAGATGTAGCCTACCAGCCACACCAGTCAGTTTTTCTCACGTTGATATTTATTCCTTCAAACTCACTCCCAAGAAACATTAATGTTAGCTTTTTCAGACAATTATTTTTACTTTTCTCAGCTTAGAGTGTGTTTGAAGTTACACATTGCAGAATTACAACAGTGTGACTGTTTTGGAATAACATTTTCATCATAAACTAGGTGGTTCGAACCCTGAATGTGGATTGGCTTAAAGCTTTGCGTTGTGCATAAAAACAGCCTTTTGCCATGGTATATTAGCCATATACAGTACCACAACCCCTCGTGCCTTATTGCTTAAATATACACTGATTAAACAAAACAGAACAGAATTCCTGTGGAACGCTTTTGACACCTTGTAGAGACCATGCCCTGAGGAATTTAGGCTTTTCTGAGGGCAAGAAAACATGTTATTAATGATCTTATAAATCATTATTACAACCTTTAAAAGTATTTTATATATGTGTGAATAACTAGCTCGCTAACATTTACAAATGTGGAAGTAATGACTAATAAATAATGAATAAAATATTTACTAAGCCATTACAAATGCTTTATTACAAGGTGTCATTATAAAGTGTGTCAGATATGCCACAGAGAGAGGGTACACAGAGGGGGCTCTGGGTGAAGAAACAGAGCGTTTATCCACTGAGGCGAGACGAGGCGAGGCGAGTGCTTCAGTACCGATGCAGCCTCCTGGTAGATGTAATGAGACAGAAGGGAAGGGAAACTGGAGGAGGAAGGGTTTTCTCTGAGCACACAAAGCAAACACTCTCCCCTCACTCACCCTCTGTTATGTGGAGCTGAAGGGAGGCAGACATGAAGCTTTCTCTGAAACCATCCTCTCCAATACACTGCTGTTTGGGAGTAGGGACAATCCGCAAAAAAAATAAAAAATAATTCTCTCCCCTTTACAGGCGTTCCATGGTGTTCTAGAGATCCATTAGCGCTAGTCAAACATCCCGTTACAACACAGCCATGTGATGTGGGTTGTGTTCTGTTGACCGCCACCTTCGAGAGGAGCACTCAGTGAGAATGAAGAGGAGGCTGGCGTACACTAACAGGAGTTCGCTACAGCGTTCATTATTCACAACGTTGGTGGTTTCACTTCCTCCACATGTGGCGTTTTTTTGAGGGACATGTTGTGAGAGAAATAAGTACCACACATAGAAGAGACGGGCCAGTCACATCGCAAGGCTTTTATTGTTTTGGTACCATTGATGTTCCGATGTCTTTGGACAACAGAAACAGCAGATGGGGTTTGAGGGAGACGTTTTACTGCCGACAATTTGTACACAAAGAAACAACAAAAATATATCTCCATCTTGAGAACAGATGGAGGAGTAAGTAACTGGAGCACTATGTGTCTGGACCTCAAAGCCAACATGATCATTTTGCAAGCCTTCCTTGATAGGCCTTTTTATGTATTTGTATTCATTTGCAGCTTGGAAGCAAAATGGTATGATCGGTGAAGAGAGGTTAGCAGTGGGAAGCCATGAATAATTAGCAGCATCTCCACTGAGGTCTCTGCCACAGAGCCTGATGAATCATCACAGCTCCCTAGTCAATGTAATCGGTTAGGAGCTCTGATTCAGCGATGAAACTTCCTGGCTCAGAGAGGTGCTCATCAAACACTTCCTCCTTACATACACGGCTTCCAACTGTTAGTCTGGGATTGACTGCTCAACGCTGCCACCCGGGGAAAGACGGGAGGACAGAGGACTCCATCTTGGCTCATTTGGCGGACTGATTGACATCTTGTTGTCCAATCATGAGTCGTTGATCTTTCCATCAGGTTGTTTGGCCTACAAGTAGGGCATTCTGAATAAATGAATTTTCCAATGCACATCAATACAGACAGATGTGGACAAGTTCAACCAATCAGACTTCAGAGGGGTATTTTTTTACCACTACAGTGAAACAGAGAGAGCCATGGCCATGTGAAGAGAGTGACCGAGCCCAAGGCTGACTCTGTCCTTGGGGGATGGCCACCCAGCAGGCCACTACAGAAAAGAGAGAATACCAATATCACCGCTTCTCTCTTTGTCTCTCCTCTCTCTCTTATCACAAACCTTCTGCTTCCACCTAAAATGACATAACACTCAGATACAGAAAATCTCAGGTTCTCAGATATGATGTGATTTTCAATAAATATGAGAGGCATCCTTACAACCATGGTAATCATTAAATTACATGTCTCATTTTAATTTGCTCAACCATGACAAAATGAAATGACATTTTGGGAAATGTGGTCATTATATGACTTGGTTAATTGCTGTGGGAAAAAAATGAAGCAATCACATTCATGATAATTAGCATTGAACGAGCCATGTGTGAAGAAAAACCTTCATGTCAAGCACTTCAACTGTGGCTTTCTCTCAAGGTGAAATCTCTGAAGAAGAGCACGTATTCCCAAGGAAGTAGAATCTGGGATTGTTACCAATACACTATTTACTTACTTACTGACTTTATTGTCCCCATGGGGAAATTTTGTTGCAGTGTCATGTACTCGTTTAAAGTGGCGTTTAAATACAAAACAAAAATTACAATACAACTTTCATAACAGTTACATACATACAATACAAATCAAAATAATTATAATTATAAAAAATAAAAATTATTATTATTTTTTTAATCAGACTAGCCTGCTGGCCTTACAGAGTCGATAGGAACATTATCCCGAGCTATTTAGGAGGGATATCACACCTGGAACAAATGATTGTCTAGTTGTGTTTTTCCTGCTGAGGGGTGCCCTATACCTGCGCCCAGAGGGGAGTAGTTCAAAGTCCAGGTACAGGGGGTGGCTTGGGTCTAAAATGATTTTGTGAGCTTTACGGAGGGCCCCGACCTTCAAGATCTCACCCAGACCTAACTGCTTGCTGTGGTAATAATCCTTCTCAACACATCTCTCTGGCTGACAGTGGCATTGCCAAACCAACAAACAATAAAAAACGTTAAAATACTCTTAATAAAAGATTTGTAAAACATATGCAACAGCATATGACAAAACTCTTGACCCCTTCAACTGGAAAGCGACATCCACTACATGGAGAAAGGTATGTGGAAACCCCTTCAAATTAGTGGATTCAGCTACTTCAGCCACACCCGTTGCTGACAGGTGTATAAAAGCGAGCACACAGCCATGCAATCTCCATAGACAAACGTTGGCAGTAGAATGGCCCCTACTGAAGAACTCAGTGACATTCAAAGTGGCACCATCATAGGATTACCCCTTTCCAACAAGTCAGTTCGTCAAATTTCTGTGCTAATAGAACTGCCCCGGTCAACTGTAAGTGCTGTTATTGTGAAGTGGATAATTCTAGGAGCAACAACGTATCAGCCACGATGTGGTAGGCCACACAAGCTCCCAGAACGGGACTGCAGAGTGCTGAAGCACGTAGGGCGTAAAAATCGTCTGTCCTCCTTTGCAACACTCACTACTGAGTTCCAAACTGCCTCTGGAAGCAACGGCAGCACAATGACTGTTCGTCGGGAGCTTCATGAAAGGGGTTACCATGGCCAAGCAGCCGCACACAAGCTTAAGATCACCATGCGCAATGCCAAGCGTCGGTTGGAGTGGTGTAAAGCTCGCCGCCATTGGACTCTGGAGCAGTGGAAATGCGTTCTCTGGAGTGATGAATCATGCTTCACCATCTGGCAGTCCGACGGATGAAAATTAGTTTGCCGGATGCCAGGAGAACGCTACATGCTCAAATGCATTGTGCCAACTATGGTGGAGGAGGAATAATGGTCTGGGACTGTTTTTCCATGTTTCCAGGCTAGGCCCCTTAGTTCCAGTGAAGGGAAATCTTAACTCTACAGCATACAATTACATTCTAGACGATTCTGTGCATCCAACTTTGTGGCAACAGTTTGGGGAAGGCCCTTTCCTGTTTCAGCATGACAATGCCCCTGTGCACAAAGCGAGGACCATACAAAATGGGTTAGTCGAGATCAGTGTGGTAGAACTTGACTGGCCTGCACAGAGCCCTGACTTCAACCCCATCGAACACCTTTGGGATGAATTAGACCGCCGACTGCGAGCCAGGCCTAATCGCCCAACATCAGTACCCGACCTCACTACTGCTCTTGTGGCTGAATAGAAGCAAGTCCCTGCAGCAATGTTCCAATATCTAGTAGAAAGCCTTCCCAAAAGAGTGAAGGCTGTTATAGCAGCAAAGCGGAGCCCGACTACATATTACTGCCCATGATTTTGGAATTAGGTGTTCGACCAGCAGGTGTCCACATACTATTGGCCATGTAATGTAAATCACATCACTTCTTTATTCTTGTGTGCATTTATTTTACAGGACTTGTTGTTGAGGAAGAGCTTGCAAGCATTTCACTGTACTGTTGTTTACACCTTCTGTATCCTGTGCACATGACAAATAAACTCTGATTTAATTTGATCATGATATTCTGGGGCCTCATTTATGTCCTGTGTGTACATTTCTCAAATAGTTCTTTCCATTTTCATGCACCACAAATTGAGATTTATACCACAGCATTGTTGAATACTAATTTCTGATTGGTTAGAAGGTAATTCTAGAATGGACATTAAAACCAGCTAACAGGACAGTTGGAAAATATATCGGGACACCTTGCAATCATGACACAAAATGCGCCTACACGTGTAGACCATACTTGCCACAAAGTTACAGAAAACTAAACCAACAACCCATAAACCGAAATTGGATACATTATAAACGCAGGTTCAACGAGGAAAAACTTAGCTAGCATTGATTTGTTTCTGCAGAGACATATATTTTTTTGAGCATCTGAGGACCTAACCCGGTGAATTTAGGTAATAGGGCATTTCTTTGGTCCCTATGTCGCAGTCATTATGCAAGTGGCAGAATGCTGTCGAATCGTCCCACGTTTCTAGTTTAACCAGCTGTTTTCAGCAACTGGAATTAACATATTGTCATATTGGCAGGTTTGCTTGCAATAAGGTTTTAACGTAACAAAATGTAGAAAAAGTCAATGGGTCTGAATACTTTCCAAAGGCATTGTATATAATAAAAGAAAAATAAACATTTTAGACGACATGCTGCTATGGGATCTCCTTACCAACGGCAAATGCATGTTTTATTAGCCTACCATTATTATAATTCCCATGCATCAAACACCTCCCATTCCCCCTAACCAAACATTAAGCCTATTTGCTTTCAATACACAGTGGAGTAAAGTACTTAAGTAAAAATACTTTAAAGTACTACTTAACTGACGTGCCTAGTTAAATAAAGGTTCAATAAAAAAATGTTTAAAAAAATTGGGTAATGAGATGGTCACTGAGAAGGTGTCCACATACTTTTGGTAATGTAGTGTACTTCTATCTCTCTCTCTCTTTCTTGCCTTGTTTCTCTTTCTCTGTTTGTTTTTCTTTCTTTCTCTCTCTCATCTCTCTCTTTTTTACTGGCTGTTGCGCACAACCACACACACACACATACAATTCAGTCCCATGAAAAATCCTGTTTTCTCTAACCCTTAACCTAACCCTTACCTCAACTCTAACCCTGACTTCAACCCAAAAACCTAAGCTTAACACTAAACCTAACCCTAGCTCATAACCCTAAACCTAATTCTAACTCTAACACTAATTCTAATTCTAACCTTAACCCTAAAAGCTCTAGAAATAGCATTTGACCTTGTGGGGACTAACAAAATGTCCCCAGTTGGTCAAATATTTGTTTGATTACTTTTCTTGTGGGTACTTCTGGTCCCCAAAAGTATAGTTAAACACGTCCACACATCACACACACTCACACAGATCTTAATTCTGTTTTTGCTCAATCGTCTTTTCTGCTCTCTATTTTATCTCGCTCATATCAATTTTAATTCATTTAATTCCATTTCAGTGTCACCTGAAGGTCCTTTATTGCGAGGATACATTTCTGTGAATATTGCTTTCAGAGTAGTGCCATGAGAGTTACAGGAGAGGAGCACTGCTCTCTGCACCTCTGCCCCTCAAATCTCTAAAAAGTCCAATAAAAAGCACAGGCTTGTTAATAGTGCTGCAAAATCAAATGGGTTTTTACATCATCAGAATGTTAAGCAGGTCAGATTTAGGTCCTTATTACGGTAATCAAGGTTGTGTTGGTTAATACATAATAAATTAAGCCAGGCACCTTATTTTATATCCAAAGTGACACCCTTACATTCTTCAATGGTAATTATGATCACGTCACAGCAGCCATGAACTGAACCCCTGGGACACTAAACAGTTATAATGCTTTACAAAATGCACTACTTAGTGTGGCAAGGCCACTGACTGTAGTAAGTGAGAGAGTTTGTTTTTTTACTCTCCATCTTCCAGCTGTATGGGGAGGTTTCACCACCTCAACCATGGTACATTCAAGGGACTCACATCAGAGTGGACAGATTGTATTAGGTTAGCTGGTCCTGTCTGTGTTCCTGTTCTATTTGCACCTCCCCAGGTGTGTTTGTTTCTACAGGTGTGAGTTCTCACTGAGATGTGTGTGTGTGTGTGTGTCCGACTTCCTGGCAGCAGTGATTCATCTGGGGCCCTCCAGTTTGTGGCCCAATTGTATTTGTTCACAATCTCATCCGGGAGTTGAGAACAAAGTAGAGCACACACACACACACACAAATGCACACACTCAATCTTAATGAACGACTGAACACATAACGTGCCAGAGTCTCTGTCCGCTACTGTGTAACCTAAAAGAAGAAGCCCTTTTATCTGATGAACTGTTCACCGTTCCCGTTCGCCTGCACAGCAACAAAACCTGCTGCCATACCAATCAACACCAGGTGCAAGTGGGTCTTTGTTCCTGCCCAAATCTCTCTCCCTTCTCACTGTGTGTACACACTTCTTTTGCACCTGTGTGAGTGCAGGCGTAGCACTGGGGAAACAATGGAAGAGGTGAAGCATGAGGTGCCACGTATGAGGTGTCACGTCCCACCACCCTCCAATGGTCTGGATGGTAGGAATGACTCACTGCATGAGAGTGGGCGTCAGCTATGATGACATCACTTCGTTAATGTACCATAAAGCATCCAAAATGGCTTCGGTTTAGTTTCAAGGGATTCTTCCATCCCCAGAGGCCTCATATATCAAAGGTGTATGCATACAAAAAAAGACTCTAAACCTTGCGTGGGCTAGTTTTCCTGCAAATATTGGTATTTATCAATTTTTAACTTGATGGGAAAGTATGTCTATCTTCAAACAAATCTCAAACCATGCCTGCACATAACTTCTAGAAGGTTGATCAACTGTACTTCCAGTGGTGGAAAAGGTACCCAATTGTCATACTTGAGTAAAAGTAATGATACCTTAATAGGAAATTGCTCAAGTAAAATTGAAAGTCACCCAATAAAATACTACTTGAGTAAAAGTATAAAAGTATTTGGTTTTAAATATACTTAAGTATCAAAAGTAATTGTAATTGCTAAAATATTTAAGTATCAAAAGTATAACTCACTTCAAATTCCTTTCACAAAGCAAACCAGATAGCACCATTTTCTTGTTTTTTAGCCAGAGGCACAGTCCAACACAACACATTTACAAACGAAGCATAGCATGTGTGTTTAGTGAGTCAGCCCGATTAGAGTCAGTAGGGATGACCAGGGATGTTCTCTTAAAGTACGTGAATTGGACCATTTTCCTGTCCTGTTAGGTATTCAAAATGTAAAGAGTACTGTCAGGGAAAATGTATGGAGTAAAAAGTACATTATTTTCGTTAGGAATGTAGTGAAGTAAAAGTTGTCACGTCTACTCCTGCTTCTCCTCCTGCTCCCCGTCCCGCTCCCTCCCTCCGGTGTTCGACGTCGCCAGTATACTAATCACCGATCCTGGGATCCATCATTACCACACACCTGGCATCAATCATTACGCGCACCTGCACGTCATCATGAGGCACACCTGGACTCCATTGCCTCACTTATTACCTCCCCTTTATCTGGCACTCCTTTAGGTTCTTTCCCCAGGCAGTATTGTTCCTGTGTTTAAGCGTAGATGCTACTGTTACGTTGTCTTGTTCCATGTTTGTTGTTTTATTAAACGTTTCACCTGCTTCTCGACTCTCAGCGTCTCTGTTAAGTAAAAAAAACAACTTAAGAACAAATTGTTATTTACAATCATGGTCATTAATATGGAGTTAGTCCCCTCTTTGCTACTACTCTCCTGGGAAGGCTTTCGACTAAATTTTGCTGCGTGGACTTGCTTCCATTCAGCCATACGAGCATTAGTGAGGTCGGTACTGATATTGGGTGATTAGGCCTGGCTCACAGTCGGTGGTTCAATTCATCCCAAAGGTGTTCGATGGGGTTGAGGTCAGGGCTTTGTGCGGGCCAGTCAAGTTCTACCACACCGATCTTGACAAACCCTTTCTGTATGGACCTCGCTTTGTGCACGGGAGCATTGTCATGCAGAAACAGGAAAGTGATCAAACTGATGCCACAAAGTTGAATGCACAGAATTGTCTAGGAAGCAAATCATTTTCTAGAATGTCTTTGTATGCTGTAACATTAAGATTTCCCTTCACTGGAGCTAATGGACCTACCCCGAACCATGAAAAACAGCCCCAGATCATTATCACTCCAACCACCAAACTTTACAGTTGGCACTATGCATTCGGGCAGATAGCGTTCTTGATTGATAGGTTATGCTTTGCGGCATTTTTGAATGGCAAATACAGGGCAACCAAAGTCCTAAATCCATAATATTATCTGTATAGGATAACCATAATGGACTAAGAGAAACAGGGAATCGAGACATGGGCTAGTTTTCTTAGCTACAGGTTACTGTAGCATTTGCATTACTGAGTGAGACCCTTATTAGCATTCTCTAAATAGCATTCTGAAATCACTTCAAAGAGACGTCAAACCTGGAGTGTTAGTTACATAATCCTTTAGAAGTTCAAGAAGCATAGAATATCAGAGAGGATAGTATTAGTTGTTCAGTTGTAGACTATTTTCTCAAGTGGTAAAAAAAACTCACAACTCCGGAAGGTTTTAGACACACAACACTGTATAAACTGATAGAGAAACCAATATCAGATACTTTATAAATAAGTGCTACACAAATAATAAACAACAGTAAGTAAAGTCATTTTGAGATGATTTAGGCTTGCTATTTAGGGAATGCTAACTGGGGTCCTTAGAATTGCAAAATTAATTGTAGGCATGAAAAAAAAAAGACAAATAGAAAGGGAGATGTAGGCAGGCGAGGGGGCCTTATGGGGGGAGGAAAATTAGGACGATTCTAAGGGCCTGTGACTGACAGGGGCCCTAAAAAAATATTAGAACATTAGCTACATTTTTTCCAATATTAAATTATGAACCTATCATCATTAACATAATATTTTATTTACAATGTACTAATACAACTAACTAACTCTTTTCTTTTCTTGTTTTTCGCAAAAAGTAAACATCCAGAGAGCCTCTGTATTGCCCAACCTCCCCCTCCACTATTTACATGAAATTGTTTGGTCCTGCCCCCAAACCAGGCGCGAACGGTACTTGCAATGAATTGCGAATGAGTTGTGCCGGTCGAGCATCATGTCTCAGCTTCCCAAAGAAAAACATGTCTTCCAAAAAACGGTTTGCTTAGTCCATAGTGAAATAAGCTACTTTTTCTCCCCTAACATTAGTTACTTAAATCTTTGGATTGTTAAATGTGATATGCCACTAACAGTGCGTGTTTTTATAGTTTACTCTGTTACTTGAGTCATCTCTCCATCTCCTGCATGGTGCTTCCACAGGCGCTTCCCACATCAAGCCCAGCCCTGTCACGAGAGCACTTGCAGTGCCATTCACTCTGTTTGCATGGTCAGATGCAACAAGATGTTGATGACAACAATTCTGATTTCCCCTTTGCTTCTTAATATGAATCAACACGTGTTCTATAATTACAATATTAGTTTGTGTATCTTAACTGTCTGCAAACAGCTAGTTTGTCATTTCTTAGCAATTTGTGGCTAAAATAAATTGTTAGCCGCAAATGCTAATTGCTAATCAACTGGCTAGCTAGCTATATGTACAAAGAGTCAGAGCAAACATAGTTAACTATCAGCATGTTGTTTGTGCAACAGTATCTTCTAAATCAGAGAGGAATAGACGAAGCATGAATACGTTAGCTAGCGCTAGCTAGCTACATTAAGTAAGATAAATCATACAATGTAACATCTAATGAGGGTCCACTGGGAAACACTGACCAACATTTTGGTTCTTACCCAGTCACAATAATTCCACCCTGACTTTTTATTTGTCATGTCAAACAACAATGTATTCTATATGCTGTCCATGATTCCAACAGTTCCCCAATGAATTAGGGCTAGATTATTTTGCAGCCCTACGTGGCACAGTGTAGAAATGACAGCACACGAGTAGAGGAAATTCAGAAATTTATTAAAATGCTGAAAATGATTTGGTGTTGAAGTTGGATTGAACATTATTAATAATCAGAATGGAGAATGCCCAATTGAAATCACTTATAATTTAATTGTTGCCACCCTAGGTTAATGAACTTCTCATAAAGCATATTTATAACTTTCATTTTATATTTTGGCCATATTTCCCAGCCCTAATTTGATGTTTCTGAATAATAAAAGTTCTAATTATACTTTAGGGGAAGTGCATGACCCTAGAATGTCAACACTTTCTCCATTCTGATTGCTTTATACTGTTCAACCAAACTTTAACCAAAAATAAAAGGAGGACAAATCTGACAGTGAAGTGAACATTGCATAGGTATATTTTGTAGACTCAAACCCTGGTACTGGCCAATAGTTACCATTTGCCTAGTTATTTGTTAAAATCAAGCATTCACTTTTCATACATTTCTTCATTCTCGGCACTAATTAGTTATCATTTCACACACTGTGTCACATATATTTTGTCTTAGAATGCCTCTATTTAGTCAAATAAAAAACTTGATCAGAATAATTATTCTCTTTGATGTAATAAAACGTTAACGGGCAGTTCCACCACCTCATTTTCATTATCTTCAGCACAATACCAGTGTCTACTGTACATACTGTGAAACATTTCTGTTTTGTAGAAAAAAACATACAGTATATCACAAAAGTGAGTACACCCCTCACATTTTTGTAAATATTTGAGTACATCTTTTCATGTGACAACACTGAAGAAATGACACAAGTAGTGAGTGTACAGTTTGTATAACAGTGTACATTTGCTGTCCCCTCAAAATAACTCAGCACACAGCCATTAATGTCTAAACCGCTGGCAACAAAAGTGAGTACACCCCTAAGTGAAAATGTCCAGATTGGGCCCAAAGTGTCAATATTTTGTGTGGCCACCATCATTTTCCAGCACTGCCTTAACCCTCTTGGGCATGGAGTTCACCAGAGCTTCACAGGTTGAGTCCTCTTCCACTCCTCCATGACGACATCACGGAGCTGGTGGATGTTAGAGACCTTGCACTCCTCCACCTTCCGTTTGAGGATGCCCCACAGATGCTCAATAAGGTTTAGGTCTGGAGACATGCTTGGCCAGTCCATCACCTTTACCCTCAGCTTCTTTAGCAAGGCAGTGGTCGTCTTGGAGGTGTGTTTGGGCCGTTATCATGTTGGAATACTGCCCTGCGGCCCAGTCTCCGAAGGGAGGGGATCATGCTCTGCTTCAGTATGTCACAGTACATGTTGGCATTCATGGTTCCCTCAATGAACTGTAGTTCCCCAGTGCCGGCAGAACTCATGCAACCCCAGACCATGACACTCCCACCACCATGCTTGACTGTAGGCAAGACACTTGTCTTTGTACTCCTCACCTGGTTGCCGCCACACACGCTTGACACCATCTGAACCAAAATTTATCTTGGTCTCATCAGACCACAGGACATGGTTCCAGTAATCCATGTCCTTAGTCTACTTGTCTTCAGCAAACTGTTTACGGGCTTTCTTGTGCATCATCTTTAGAAGAGGCTTCCTTCTGGGACGACAGCTATGCAGACCAATTTGATGCAGTGTACAGCGTATGGTCTGAGCACTGACAGTCTGACCCCCCAACCCTTCAACCTCTGCAGCAATGCTGGCAGCACTCATACGTCTATTTCCCAAAGACAACCTCTGGATATGACGCTGAGCACGTGCACTCAACTTCTTTGGTCGACCATGGCGAGGCCTGTTCTGAGTGGAACCTGTCCAGTTAAACCGCTGTATGGTCTTGGCCACCAGCTCAGTTTCAGGGTCTTGGTAATCTTCTTATAGCCCAGGCCATCTTTATGTAGAGCAACAATTCTTTTTTCCAGATCCTCAGAGAGTTCTTTGCCAGGAGGTGCCATGTTGAACTTCCAGTGACCAGTCAGTATGAGGGAGTGTGAGAGCGATGACACCAAATTTAAAACACCTGCTCCCCATTCACACCTGAGACCTTGTAACACTAACGAGTCACATGACACCGTGGAGGAAAAATGGCTAATTTGGACGTGCAAGGTCTCTAACATCCACCAGCTCCGTGATGTCGTCATGGAGGAGTGGAAGAGGACTCAACCTGTGAAGCTCTGGTGAACTCCATGCCCAAGAGGGTTAAGGCAGTGCTGGAAAATGATGGTGGCCACACAAAATATTGACACTTTGGGCCCAATCTGGACATTTTCACTTAGGGGTGTACTCACTTTTGTTGCCAGCGGTTTAGACATTAATGGCTATGTGTTGAGTTGTTTTGAGGGGACAGCAAATGTACACTGTTATACTACTTTACATTGTAGCAAAGTGTCATTTCTTCAGTGTTGTCACATGAAAAGATATACTCAAATATTTACAAAAATGTGAGGGGTGTACTCACTTTTCTGATATACTGTCGTTAAAGTTCTACCAGATGACATCAACAAAAGTTAAGAGATTTGCAATGTTTTTTGGATGATGGACCATTCTTGATGCACACAGGAAACTGTTGAGCGTGAAAAACCCTGCAGCGTTGTAGTTCTTGACACACTCAATCCGGTGCGCCTGGCACCTACCCTCTAAATGGCACACATACACATTCCATGCCTCAAGGCTTCAAAATCATTATTTAACCTGTCTCCTCCCCTTCATCTACACTGATTGAAGTGTATTTAACAGGTGAGATCAATAAGGGATCAGAGCTTTCAACTGGATTCACCTGGTAGGTCTATGTCATGGGAAGAGCAGGTGTTCCTAATGTTTTGTGCACTCAGTGTATGTAGACAATGATAGGGTGCTGGAGATAATGAATATGAGGTTGAACATTGGCGGAATTCCCCTTTAAAATACTTTTAGAGAAGGTACAGTACAATTCCACACCGGTGCGTGGGTCAATACAGGTAAATAGTAAAATACGATATACTGCTTAGCCCCAGCGCACTTAAACACATGCATGTATAGATGTTGATTTTACACATGTATGCACATTCATGGACAGGCAATCCACTTACATATAGAGTAATACACACACACACACCAGTTATTGTCTGAAACTGAACCACAGGCAGTCAGTGTCCAGTGCAGAACTGAGACAGGTGATGCGTCACAAATGTCACCCTATTAGCTATATAGTGAACTCCTTTTGACAAGGGCATGGGCCCTATGGTGCTATTTGGACACAGAAGAAAAAGACAGCCTTTATATGAACTGTCTGCCACTTACGCATCACAGAGGGCCAATCTAATCCATGGGTGTGAATAGGAACAGGATTGGAGTGGCTGACCCCCTCTAGAAGAGCCTCCCTCCACTGCCTGCCCTTCACTACCAGGCTCAAGGTCCTCTGTCCTCCATCTCTCTGTCAATAAGATAAACACAGCCCCTGTGCTTTGTCTGTGTGTGCGTGTGTGCGTGCGTACATACATGTGTGTGTGATGCTTAAGGAGCATTTAACTATCCTGGCATGTTTGAACTTGTGAAGATAGAGTCCTCTTATTTTATTATTATTATTAAAAAAAATTAAAAGACAATATGTCTTTCTTTGCATCCTTGTTGAAAGCCAAATAAATAAATAATTAAGTAAGAACACCCATCTATGTTCAATTCCCCGATGGTGAAGTTATTTGGGTTTTATGTTGAACCCTTCTCCCCTTTCTCTTTGGAACACTGAGGGGCCTTTTAGTAACCATGGCAATTGATTTACTACTGTATATCTGTGCTGCATAAAACATTTTTGGGAGAGAGAGGTAGAGTTGAAAAAGAGCAGGACTGAATAACATTTTGTTATGGTAATGAGTCCATCACCCGCGAAAGAGCAGGGAGAATTGGCTCCTTATGTGGGAGAGGTGGTTCTGCTGGGTTGCCAGATATTGAGGTGGTCTTGGTGGGCTGCCAGTTTCAGGAATATATTCAATGCTTTTAAATGGAACTTTCAGTCTTACAGTAGCTGCTTCTAGTCATTAAACCCTATAGGCTATACATTTGCTCATCGGCGTTCAGATCTATCCATGTGCAGTAGGCTGCATATGGCTTTTCATTACGAGGCTTCGCTTGAGGAAGTCGCTAGATTGGGTTAATCGCACTTGCGGGCTCACATCATAGTGCACTATCCTCCATGCAAGGATGATATAGTAAAGGAAAACTCAAACAAAAATAAAAACAAAAATTGGAAAAACAATTTCGTGAACAAAATAAAATACTTAAGAAAAACTAAAACTATACTGAAACGTATCATTGAAACGTATCATTGCAAAACTAACTAAAATAAAACAGCAACCATCATGAATTATGTATTTTGTTAATGTTTTAATTTTGGGGGGCAAAAGTCTAATGGGGTTTTGCAGTTTATTTTCCTAATGGGTATTTTGAGCTTCTGAATCTGGCGTTTTTTTTATTATTATTTAAAAAAAAATAATAAACTAAGAAAGTCAGTTAAGGACAAATTCTTATTTACTATGACGGCCTACCCAGGCCAAATGAGGACAACGCTGGGCCAATTGTGCGCCGCCCTATGGGACTCCCAATCACAGCTGGATGTAATTCAGCCTGGATTCAAACCAGGGACTGTAGTGTTGCACTGAGATGCAGTGCCTTAGACCGCTGCGCCACTCGAGAGCCAAAGTTAATGCTGCCAATATGGCGATGTTTCAAATGTGCATCACTATTCAAATGTGCATCACTATCACTAGCTACACAATGATGTGTAGAATTGCAGAAAATGTGCTTTTCCACATTTTTCTCCCTGCCAATAAGAAAGGTGTGAACAGTTTGGGGTTGCATGCGTGGTGGGGTTTGTTGCTACGCCGATAAATGAAAATATCCATCCCAACCTTTGCCACCGAGGAAATTTGTGTGACCAGCTCAAATAGTACTTGAGTACCCATGCTATAGGCCTACAATACATACAGTGCCTTCAAAAAGTATTCACAAAGTATTCAAGTATTTTCCACATTTTGTTGTGTTTCAAAGTGGGATTAAAATGGGTTTAATTATACTTTTTTTTTTGTCAAAGATCTACACAAAATACTTTGTCAAAGTTGAAGAAAAATTCAAGCATTTGTAAAACATTCCTGAAAATTAAAACACGAATATATATTGATTAGATAAGTATTCAACCCCTGAGTCAATACATGTTAGAATCACATTTGGCAGCAATAACAGCTGTGAGTCTTTCTGGGTAACTCTCTAAGAGTTTTCCACACCTGGATTGTGCAACCTTTTCCCATTTTTCATTTCAGAATTCTTCAAGCTCTGTCAAATTAGTTCTTGATCATTGCTAGACAGCCAACTCCAGTGTAGATTTGGCCTTGTGTTTTAGGTTATTGTCCTGCATAAAGGTGAATTAATCTCCCGGTGTCTGGTGGAAAGCATACTGAACCAGGTTGTCTTCTAGGATTTTTGCCTGTGCTCTGCTCCATTGCGTACATTTTTTATCCTGAAAAACTCCCCAGTCCTTAACGATTAAGAGCATACCCATAACATGATGAAGCTACCACTATGCTTGAAACTATGGAGAGTGGTACTCAGTAATCTTGTATTCGTTTTGCCCCCTAACATAACACTTTGCATTTAAGACAAAAAGTGAATTGCTTTGTCTAATTTTTTGCAGTTTTACTTTAGTGCCTTGTTGCAAACAGGATGCATGTTTTAGAATATGTTTATTCTGTTGGGCTTCCTTTTTTTCACTCTGTCATTAGGTTAGTATTGTGGAGTATCTACAATGTTGTTGATTCATCCTCAGTTTTCTTCTATCACAACCATTCAACTCTGTAACTGTTTTAAAGTCACCATTGGCCTCATGGTGAAATCCCTGAGCGGTTTCCTTCCTCTCTGGCAACTGAGTTAGGAAGGACGCCTGTATCTTTGCAGTGACTAGGTGTTTTGATACACCTTCAAAGTGTAATTAATAACTTCACCATGCTTAAAGGGATATTCAATGTCAGTTTTCTTTTTACCCATCTACCAATTGGTGCCCTTTTGCAGAGCATTGGAAAACCTCCCTGGCCTTTGTGGTTGAATCTGTGTTTGCTCCACTGAGTGGGATACAGAATGGGTTAGTCGTTCAAAAATATTTTTAAACATTGTTATTGCACACAGAGTGAGTCAATGCAAGTCATTATGTGACTTTTTAAGCACATGTTTACTGCTGATTTTATTTAGGCTTGCCATAAAAAGGGGTTGAATTCTTATTGACTGAAGACATTTCAGCTTTTAATTCATATGTAAAAAATGTCAAAAAACATAATTCTACTGACATGATGGGGTATTGTGTGTAGTCCAGTGACAAAACATGGCTGTAACACAACTAAATGTGGAAAATAATGTGTGAATACTTTCTGAAGGCACTGTAAATGGCTCCTCGTCTCCCATGCATAAGGCAACGTTCTGTCCTACAGGTCGAAGGTTTTAGAACCTTTAGGTTTAAGAACATCTACTCATTCAAGGGTTTTTCTTTATTTGTACTATTTTTTACATTGTAGAATAATAGTGAAGACATCAAAACTATGAAAAAAAAAACATGAAATAACACACTTTTTTATGTAGTAACCAAAAAAGTGCTAAACAAATCAAAATATATTTTATATTTGAGATTCTTCAAATAGCCAACCGTTGCCTCGATGACAGCTTTGCACACACTTCTTAAAAGATCATTTGTGGAATTTCTTTCCTTTCTAATGATTTTAACCAATCAGTTGTGTTGATGATAAGCCTATTTGGTAAAAGACCGAGTCCATATTATGGCAAGAACAGCTCAACTAATCAAAGAGAAACGACAGTCCATCATTACTTTAAGCCATGAAGGTCAGTCAATCTGGAAAATTTCAAGAACTTTGAAAGTTCCTTCAAGTGCAGTCTCAAAATCCATCAAGCGCTATGATGAAACTGGCTCTCATGAGGACCACCACAGGAATGGAAGACCCAGAGTTACCTCAGCTGCAGAGGATAACACCCGGCACAGCCAGAAGAAGACTGGCCACCACTCATAGCCTGGTTCCTCTCTAGGTTTCTTCCTAGGTTCTGGCCTTTCTAGGGAGTTTTTCCTAGCCACCGTGCTTCTACACCTGCATTGCTTGCTGTTTGGGGTTTTGGGCTCGGTTTCTGTACAGCACTTTGTGACATCAGTTGATGTGAGATGGGCTTTATAAATACATTTGATTGATTGAAATACATTTGATTGATAAGTTCATTAGAGTTACCAGCCTCAGAAATTGCAGCCCAAATAAATGCTTCACAGAGTTAAAGTAACAGACACATTTCAACATCAACGGTTCAAAGGAGACTGTGTGAATCAGGCCTTCATGGTTGAATTGCTGCAAAAAAACACTACTAAAGGACACCAATAAGAAAAAGAGACTTGTTTGTTCCAAGAAACACGAGCAATGGACATTAAACCGGTGGAAATTTGTCCTTTGGTCTGGAGTCCAAATTGGAGATTTTTGGTTCCAACCACTGTGTCTTTGTGAGACGCTGTGTGGGTGAACGAATGATCTCGCATGTGTATTTCCCATCGTAAAGCATGAAGGAGGAGGTGTTATAGTGTGGGGGTGCCTTGCTGGTGACACTGTCTGTGATATATTTAGAAATCATGGTACACTACCAACATGGCTACCACAGCATTCTGCAGCGATACGCCATCCTGTCTGGTTTGGGCTTAGTGGAGCTATCATTTGTTTTTCAACAGGACAATGACCCAACACACCCCAGGCTGTGTAAGGGCTATTTTACCAAGAAGGAGAGTGATGGAGTGCTGCATCAGATGACCTGGCCTCCACAATCCCGACCTAAACCAAATTGAGATGGTTTGGGATGAGTCGGACAATGGAGTGAAGGAAAAGCAGCCAACAAGTGCTCAGCATATGTGGGAACTCCTTCAAGAATGTTGGAAAAGCATTAAAGGTGAAGCTGGTTGAGAGAATGCCAAGAGTGTGCAAAACTGTCATCAAGGCAAAGAGTGGCTATTTGAAGAATCTTAAATATAAAATATATTTTGATTTGTTTAACACTTTTTCGGTTAATTTATGATGTTTAATGATGTGTTATTTCATAGTTTTGATGTCTTCAATATTATTCTACAATGTAGAAAATAGTAAAAATAAAGAAAAATCCTTGATGAGTAGCTGTTCTAAAACTTTTGACCGGTAGAGTAAAAACATTTTTTTTTTTTTAAACTGAAGCTGAATAAAAAAATGGTAAATAAAAATCTGAAAATGAACTGCAACTAAACTGAATTCCAAATAAAAATCCAAAAATTGAATAGAAATAAAAACCTTGCCTCCACGTTTGCTCATATGCTAATTAATACCTAGAGAACTTCAGCTACTTCCCTCTTTCTCTCTCTCTGCTACTACATTTCTTATCTCTCTCTCTCTCTCTCTCTCTCTCTCTCTCTCTCTCTCTCTCTCTCTCTCTCTCTCTCTCTCTCTCTGTTGATTCACCCCTAGGCCCTGCACTGCAAACAAGTGTTTCCATCCCCTCCACCTGAACCCTCAGATATCAGTAAACCCCATTGTCACTTTCCACCAACCCCTCTTGCTCTTCTCATGCACCGTGTTTATATGTCTTTGTCTTCAGTGTATCTGTCTCTGTCTCAGACAACCCTATGTGTTTGTGATCATCTCTGTATGTGCTTTGATGATGCCGCTCTTGTTTGTTATTAAGTTTGTCTGTGTATTGCAGACAGCCCAACGTTCATGTACTCTCCACCCCCCCCCCCCTCTGGTCTTTGGCTCTCTGTGCTTCTCCCTTTTGCTGCCCTCAACCTGAAGCAAGGCTGTGCTCCTCTGTCAGCACAGAATCATCTCCCACTATACATTCCCTTTTTCTCTCCACCTCTATCTACGCATCCATGGCTTTTACTTATCAAAGTGTGCATGTGTTTGTTTTGTGTGCACTCTGGCGTCACACTGACCACGCAACTAATCACAATAGCCATGAATCTTTATGGAGGATGTTTTAGTTGACACTATGGGGAAATCTGTCTATTACTGACATTAGTCTTTCTTGCCCACTTCCTTTTACAATCTCAAGGTGCACATGAAAGTAAATACAAACAGCGCCAATGGGGGACATCCATTTTTATACCTCGCCATTAAAGTTAATAAATGTGCCCGTGTTCCTGTGTGTGCCCTGTTGTAATGGGGCATCAGAAAACGAACACAAATATGTGATTCCTCTCTCTCTCTCTCGCATCCCAAATGGCACCCTACTTCCTACATAGTGCACTACCCTATGGGTCCTGATCAAAAGTAGTGGAATAGGGTGCAAATTTGTGACGAAGACTATCTCTAGTCTGTTTATCCTCTCTCTGTGTGTGGCATCTAGACTAAGATGACACTGGGAACTTCCCTCCTCGTCAGCATACTCTCTCTCTCTCTCTCTCTCTCTCTATCTCTCTCTCTCTCTCTACTGCTGAGCTGCTCACACAAATCCAATGGAGCCATTGTCATATCGCCTCCTGTTTCTATGGTGACGGGGTGCGATCTGTCGCCAGTTTGGCTCTCAGTATTCTACCACACACATGACCACTAACGCTTATGCACATCATGCAAGCACACATAACACACTAATGGACCCATTCAATCATGACCTTTCACATGCCCTCTGACATTCTTGCACATGCACACACACACACAGTCACACTCAGGCACTGAGTTCTTTCTCTCTCCATCTCTGTCCCTCTTCTTCTATCCCACAACGTGCACGCTCATACACACAAACGCACACACACACATAGACCTATATACTCCTTCTGGTCTTTCTCTTTATCTTGAGTTATCATCCACAAACACCTGCTTCACACACACTCCTCCCACTGATGGGAAAGATGAAATGATCCATCTCACCAGCTGGTACTGAACCCCAGGCAAGACCAACTCACATGATTGGCACCAACATCACATGTGTTGATCAGTGGAGGCTCCTCAGAGGAGGATGGGAAGGATCATCCTCCTCAGAGAATTTCATATATTTTTCAAATATTGAAACATTAAAAAAGTGATCCTTTTTAGATAAAACTTTATAATAATAATTTATTAAAACACAGTAGCCCAACAGCAACTCTCTGGGGTAGCACCATGGTGTAGCCGGAGGACAGCTAGTTTCAAAACGGAGGCTCATGGTTCTCATCCCATTCCATAGACTTAGACAGTATTTATGACAACTTACAGAGGACGTCCTACAACCAATCAGAGCTCTTGCAGCAAGAACTGGCATGGTGTCCACACAATCAAAAGATCAGAACATGAATGTTATTATTGAAAGCATAAGCTACAGCTAGCTAGCACTGCAGTGCATGAAATATGGTGAGAAGTTAGCTCAAAGAGAGGGAAAGACAATATTTGAACAGTTTTGAAAAAATGTATGAAATGTATAAAAATGTATAGCGAGAGAGAGCTATATTTAGTTGTATTTTTCTCACTTTCACTTACTGCAGCTAGCTAGTTTAGCCTACTCATACACCTGGCTCAAAAAGTGTGGGATGCTGTATTAGCTAGCTGGCTATGGCTATCCAACACTGGAACTCTTCCAAGTCAAGGTAAGCTTTTGGCTTTATTAATTTATTGTCACAGGGCCCGCCGGTGTAACTGCTAATGTACTTGCTGTACACTATACTACATGATTGTAGTGGGTTTACTAACTCGATAGTTCTAGTAGTTATGTTACTATGATGTTAGCTAATATGGTGACAACTACGTAGGCTGTGTGCAGCGGTTAGTGGTTATGGTATGAAGGTTTGGCTTGGAAAGTGTTTTTGGCACAGACACACTGAAGTCCAAAAGTGAAGGGAAAAGTTGAGAGGGGGATGGCGCGTAGATGCTAGAAGGAATTATACAATGAGCAAAGTAATCATGCTGTTTGTATGTGGCTGCTATAAAAGTGAACTGTGTTTGCGGGTGATCAGGGGTGTATTCATTCCTCCCATTCTGTTGAAAAACATTACTTAAACGGAAGCAAATGGAATGAAACAGGGATAAACATACCTGAATTTGTCGAATAGAAATTGTAGTTTGCAACTGTTTGGACTATGATTACACCCTAGATCAACTAGATGCAGGCGAGAGTGTGCAAGGCGGTATTGAATGTGTCTGTCACCTTGATTACTAAAATTGTTCTCTTGACCTGTGCACCTATATTGTAAACTTTCATTCGTAGGCTAGGTTGTAGGAACCTCATGATGGGTGTAGGTAACATTTGAGTATCATGCAGTAGTCTAAACCTATCGATGTTACATTAAGCTGGGTGAATGTAATATGAATGACGATCATCCATTATGCTGTAATAGAAATAAGGACATCCTCATAAAAAGTAAATTGTCCTCCCTAATCTTAAAAGGCACCGACCGCCACTGGTGTTTATCATATTATATACCATATAATAACACACTGATAGCAGGTGTAGGAGGATGATACTGTACCTTGCATGGCGATGAGAGAGTTGACAGCTACTGCTGACTCTGTAGTGTACTCTAGAGTGTACTGTCTCATTCTCATTCTCTCTCACTTTCTAATAGATTTATTTTTCTTCCATTCTCTCTTTCTCTCTCATTCTTACCCTCTGCTACACCGGAGTTGTGGCCCTTCTCTTATCCATCTCTTCTTCACCCCTTTGACTCGCTACAGGGCAATTCCATGGTGATGGAATTACGCTGAGACTCGCTTTAAATATACACAATCGTTCAAAAGTTTGGGGTCACTTAGAAATGTCCTTTTTTTTGAAAGAAAAGCACATTTTTTGTCCGTTAAAATAACATCAAATTGATCAGAAATACAGTGCAGACACTGTTAATGTTGCAAATGACTATTGTTGCTGGAAACGGCTGATTTTAAATGGAATATCTACATAGATGTACAGAGGCCCATTATCAGCAACCATCACTCCTGTGTTCCAGTGGCACCTTGTGTTAGCTAATCCAAGTTTATCATTTTAAAAGGCTAATTGAACATTAGAAAACCCTTTTGCAATTATTTTAGCAGAGCTGAAAACTGTTGTTCTGATTAAAGAAGCAATAAAACTGGCCTTCTTTAGACTAGTTGAGTATCTGGAGCATCAGCATTTGTGGGTTCGATTATAGGCTCAAAATGGGCAGAAACAAAGACCTTTCTTCTGAAACTCGTCAGTCTATTCTTGTTCTGTGAAATTAAGGCTTATTACATGCGAGAAATTGCCAAGGAACTGAAGATCTCGTAGAACGCTGTGTAATACTCCCATCACAGAACAGTGTGAACTGGCTCTAACCAGAATAGAAAGAGGAATGGGAGGCCCCAGTGCACAACTGAGCACAACTGAGGTATAAATACCAGACAAGCATAAAGACAGGTGAAAAAGATCAGGGTGTGACAATACCCACCCACCCCCACCCCCCCCGGGACGCCACCTGGTGTTCTACCTGGACGCATACCTGGTTGAGCGGGGTGTCAGCGCTGGAATTCAGAGATGAGGCCTGGGTCCATGGTGACCCTAGCGGAGACCCAGCACCTCTCCTCCTCCCTCACCAGTCAACCAGGTACTGGAATACCCTGCCCCGAGGTCGAACCTTGGAAGCAGGAGACAAAGGCCACGGGTTTACATCTAGACACATGACAAGGGGGAAGTATATGGAGGGTAAGGGGCCACAGAGGATGAACAGCAGAGGGGCTAATGACCTTGGAGCAGGGGGATAAGGTATTGGCTTCTGGTGGTGTAGTCACGGGGCTATATCGGTGTGCCAGCACACACGGCCTAACATCCTTGGGTACCGGTCGGTGTTGCGGAAGCGAAGTGGCCCGGGCCTTAATGAACCCCTCCCGGAGATCCTGGTACTCCGCGGGAATGGGGGAGAGGTTCGGGGCAATTTCCAAGCCCCCAGGAAGATGTCCCGGGGCAGGCAGTGCTGATTTCAGGCAATGGGCGTGGCAGATCTGGCTCCAGCCCACGATTGCACCAGTACACCAGTCAATCGAGATTGTGTCGCTGGAGCCAAGAGAATCCCAAAACCACAGGTACCTGCGGAGCTCAATTTGCAGGATTTGGATCATCTCGCTGTGGTTCCCCGACACACGGCCCTGCTGAGCTGCATCGGCTCGCGAAGAGGCAAATCGACAGTCTTCGTAGGCACATGGAGGAACTGGGTAATCCTCGGGGACTTCCGGAGTTCATCCTATGCAAGGTGGGATCCTTGAGTGAGCGATTGGCAATCAGACCTCTTCTACCTCCTACGTTCCCGACCATCGATTCGGATCGTTAAAGCAATGAGTGAGTCAAGATCCGTCGGTTGTTCCCGGGCTGCAAGCTCGTCCTTTACTTCCTCCAATAATCCATGCAGGAACGTGTCGAACAGCACTTCCGGGTTCCAGGCACCCTCCGCTGCTAGCATGCGGAAATCCACCGCATAGTCTGCCACACTGAGGGAGTCCTGCTGAAGCTGGAGAAACTTCCAGGCAGCCTCTCTCCCGAACACTGGAGCCTAGAAAACATTTCTCACCTCCACCACGAATATCTCCAGACTGAGGCAGACAGCGGATTTTTGCTCCCACACCGCCGTGGCCCAGGCAAGTGACCTCCCGGATCTCAGCGTAATAATGTACTTTATCTTTGAGCGGTCCGAGGGGAACAAAAAAGGCTGCAGCTTTAAAACAAGAGAGCACTGGGAGAGAAAGGCCCGGCAGGTTCTGGAATCTCCATCGTAGCGCTCCAGGGGAGGGAAGCGGGGTTCCTGGGAAACTGGGGTGACGGCGCTACTTTGGCTACTTTGAAGAATCTGAAATATAAAATATATTTTGATCTGTTTAACACTTTTTTGGTTACTACATGATTCCTATGTGTTATTTCATAGTTTTGATGACTTCACTATTAATCTACAATGTAGAAAATAGTACAAATAAAGAAAAACCCTGGAATGAGTAGATGTGTCCAAACCTTTGACTGGTACTGTACACACAGTAGAAAAGAGGAGAATATAATATTTCAAATGATGTCAATGTTATTTATAAAATTCTAATATTGATCAAATTACACTCATTAGAGTATATGACATAGGCTTTAAAAATCACCCTTGAGTAGTTTTCGCCAACACATGGCTAATCTTTGTTTAACCATCGTAATCAGCTGCTACTAGCGAAAATGCTAGTAGTCCATGATCATTCACCTAATGATAACTCAACTCTGGAATTTCACCCTGGGCAAGAAAAGTACCATGACCCCTGACCCAGAATGATTTGAAATGGCAGGGTGAATCAAAGCCATGTCCAGGTGGTTTCCATGCCAACAAATGTCTGAAAATCCCCAGTCATGACAGACAGAAGTTTCTCAGATTTGTCTGTCTGACTGTTGTTGTTTTGGTTTTTGGCATGTTTGTCCACTCGCAGCCGTTTCTCATCAGTGTTCTCGCTTGGACTTTTGAGTCACACAGGTGGAAGGAAGACAGACGTATAGGTCATAATCAGGTGACAGGACGGGTGAATAGGTCATCATTAGGTGACGGTCTTTGCTGTAAATGTCATCCCTAGATAACAGGCAGGTCATTAGTAGGTGAAAGGCTGTTTGTTGTCAGGGTTAATGGAAAGCAACACTACAAATTCTGTGTGCCGTCATGTGTAAACCTGAAAAAACAAAATAGCTTTTTTCTTCAGCCAATAGGATAACTTTCATACATGTTATTCATGCATGTAGGCCCTTAAACCTCCATTCTCTGCAGAGGTAGATATTTATTAGAAAATAAATAAAAAGCCATTACTGTATGTGGAGACCAAAGTGAATGACCCATGAGTTGCTGTTTTAATTTTCAACCTTATTCTTATTGGATTTTCCCAGTGTTGTTCTCTGTAGAGGTGGATTTTTCTCAGAAGGTAGTGGGTAATAGGGATTAACATTGGTAACCTGGATCCCTGGACTGTCCTGGGAACATTCTTCATATTTCCCAACATTATCTCAATGTTGGCACTAATGCAATTCCAAAGAATGCACAGCATCAGATTAGCAAAAATTATCCAAACAGGTTGTCACATGGTAGCGTTTAGCCTTGCGCCCCCATACTCAACTGGATCTGGATCCCGAACAAAGATATATATATATATATCGGCATACACATCACTGACGATCTGAAATGGTCCACCCACACAAAGTGTGGTGAAGAAGGTGCAACAGCACCTCATCAACCTCAGGAGGCTGAAGAAATTTGGCTTGGCCCCTAATCTATAAACTGCTCTGACAGCTGGTGCTTAAAGCTAGTGAGGGAGATGAGAGTCTCCAGCTTCAGAGATTTTTGCAATTCATTCCAGTCATGGGCAGCAGAGAACTGGAAGGAAAGATGACCAAATGAGGAATTGGCTTTGGGGATGACCAGTGAGATATACCTGCTGGAACGCGTGCTACGAGTGGGTGCTGCTATGGTGACCAGTGAGCTGAGATAAGGCGGGGCTTTACCTAGCAGAGACTTGTAACCTGTAGCCAGTGGGTTTGGCGACGAGTATGAAGCGAGGGCCAACCAACGAGAGCGTACAGGTCGCAATGGTGGGTAGTGTATGGGGCTTTGGTGACAAAACGGATGGCACTGTGATAGACTGCATCCAGTTTGTTGAGTAGAGAGTTTGAGGCTATTTTATAGATGACATCACCGAAGTCGAGGATCGGTAGGATGGTCAGTTTTACGAGGGTATGTTTGGCAGCATGAGTGAAGGATGCTTTGTTGCGATATAGGAAGCCGATTCTAGATTTAATTTTGGATTGGAGATGCTTAATGTGAGTCTGTAAGGAGACTTTACAGTCTAACCAGACACCCAGGTATTTGTAGTTGTCCACGTATTCTAAGTCAGAGCCGTCCAGAGTAGTGATGCTGGACGGGCGAGCAGGTGCGGGCAGCGATCGATTGAAAAGCATGCATTTAGTTTTACTTGCGTTTAAGAGCAGTTGGAGGCCATGGAAGGAGAGTTGTATGGCAATGAAGCTCGTCTGGAGGTTAGTTAACACAGTGTCCAAGGATGGGCCAGAAGTATACAGAATGGTGTCGTCTGCGTAGAGGTGGATCAGAGAATCACCAGCAGCAAGAGCGACATCATTGATGTATACAGAGAAGAGAGTCGGCCCGAGAATTGAACACTGTGGCACACCCATAGAGACTGTCAGAGGTCCAGACAACAGGCCCTCCGATTTGACACACTGAACTCTATCAGAGAAGTAGTTGGTGAACCAGGCGAGGCAATCATTTGAGAAACCAAGGCTATCGAGTCTGCCAATAAGAATGTTGTGATTGACAGAGTCGAAAGCCTTGGCCAGGTCGATGAATACGGCTGCACAGTACTGTCTCTTATCGATGGCGGTTATGATGTCGTTTAGAACCTTTAGCGTGGCTGGGTTGCACCCATGACCAGCTCTGAAATCAGATTGCATAGCGGAGAAGGTATGGTGGGATTCGAAATGGTCAGTAATCTGTTTGTTAACTTGGAAAGACAGGGTAGGATAGATATTGGTCTGTAGCAGTTTGGGTCTAGAGTGTCACCCCCTTTGAAGAGGGGGATGACCGCGGCAGCTTTCCAATCTTTGGGAATCTCAGACGATACGAAAGAGAGGTTGAACAGGCTGGTAATAGGGGTTGCAACAATTTTGGCAGATCATTTTAGAAAGAGAGGGTCTAGATTGTCTAGCCCAGCTGATTTGTAGGGGTCCAGATTTTGCAGCTCTTTCAGAACATTGGCTATCTGGATTTGGGTAAAGGAGAAATGGTGGGGGCTTTGGCGGGTTGCTGTGGAGGGTGCCGGGCAGTTGACCGGGGTATGGGTAGCCATGTGGAAAGCATGGCCAGCCGTAGAGAAATGCTTTTTGAAATTCTCAATTATAGTGGATTTATTTGTGGTGACAGTGTTTCCTAGCCTCAGAGCAGTGGGCAGCTGGGAGGAGGTGCTCTTCTTCTCCATGGACTTTACAGTGTCCCAGAACATTTGAGTTAGTACAACAGGATGCACATTTCTGTTTGAAAAAGCTTGCCTTAGCTTCTCTAACTCAATTTAAAAAATATATATATATATACAGTATATAAGGGGATATTCTGTAATTCGTTGAAGGAGGTTATCTAGCAAATTTAGTAACTTTGGTCATTTGGCTTTTGTTTGACTGCAGTTACAAAGTTAGAATGATTAGACAACGTTATACTCGGAGTGTGCTTTGTGCATCCTGAGCACACTCTGTGTGGAGATAGCCTATTACTAAAATGCGCTGCCGATTAAAGTTACTCTATCATTCTTAAATATCAGTTTAATTTGCTCTGAAATCTTTATATAGTGGCGCAGCCAAGCCGACAAGGTGACGCAGCGCGTCTCTTATTTGGGGAGAACCCTGGCATAGTGACCATATCTTAGTTTTGAATGCACATTTTTTTGTGGTGTTTCCTGGGACTCTGGAAAAATAGGAATTATTCCTGGGATTGTAACTTTTCAGGAAAATATTCATCCCTAGCGGGTATCTGTGTGTTTGAACTGTGAAGACTAAACTAGCCTATGCAGTGTGTGAACTCTAAACTATTAACTACTTTGTTGAGGGAAAATGTACCTACTACAACTGTGATATGTGGTTGCCTCAACTATCTTAAGATGAATGCACTAATTGTAAATCGCTCTGGATAAGAGCGTCTGCTAAATGACAAAAATGTAATTGATATGGATTGTCTTTTATCAGCGTTCCACTCTTAGGTAGCTTCCCAAATGGCAGCCTATTCTCTATATAGTGCTGTCAAGGGGTGCGTAACTGGGGGCATGGAAGTCAAACGCAGGAGAGCAGAACATGGTAAATAGTTGGAGCTGTTTAATGTACACAACTACCGGTATACAAAAATAACAAAACACATGGGCACAAGAACCCGTATCGCACCAGTCACATAAAGCACACGTACTTACAATAAACAATTCCCGACAAGGACATGGGGGAAACAGAGGGAACATATACAACATGTACTTACAGAATTTAAACCAGGTGAGAGCGACAACCAGAGAAAACAAATGGAACATGAAAAATAGATCAATGATGGCTAGAAGACCGGTGAGGTCGACTGCCGTACACTGCCCGAACAAGGAGAGGAACCGACTTCGGGAGAAGTCGTGACAAGTGCACTATTTTTGACCAGTCCTGGGCCTATGGACGCGCTGGTCAAAAGTAGTGCACTATTTAGGGAATAGGGTGCCATTTGGGATGCAGTTGTATTTCCGAGAAGCACATTCACCCCTATAGCCAGTGTTGTCATTCCTGTCTGTCCCTGGTCCTTCATGACCCTACTACTGTCAGTGTGATTGTAACCCTCTACATTAGTGGCCCTGCCTGTGTCCAGGCCCTTTACTCTCGTTCTAGCTTCAGTTCTCCAACACAATAGAGAGAGTGGGAGAGAGGGAGAGAGAGCGGGAGAGATGCTGGAGATGAAAGCGAGAGGGGGAGGGGGGTATAGAAGAGGCAAGATGTGTCCGCATGGATAATGTTCCTATGTGCTTAGGCATGTATGTACAGCATATGCGCCCCAGAGGCTATGGGGTAAAACAAGCATTACCAGTGATTTGACCCTTTTTAAGAGACTTTCAATTATCCAGTATATCACCAGACTCTCAAAACCATGTACAGTGTGTGCGCTTTCCATGAATCGACATGAAAAAAGAACATTGCAGGGATAAGAGAGTGACGGTTGTCATCGTGCTGTGTGGAAACAATGTTTTGTTCTGTGTGGTGTGGGTGTTCCTCGGGGTGTGTATGTTTGTATGTTGGTACGTGTGTGTGTGTGGAGGGGGTTGCATGCGTGTGTAGAGGTGGTTGGCTCCTCTCCCTAGCCCCTGGGTAGAGACAGCTGTCCAGACCGAGGGGTGTATGAGCTGGCGGAGGTGTGAATCTTTGAACCCTTCCATCATAATCTGTTATTTTTTCCCTCTCATTTACCACTGGCCTCATCAAAGGCCAGTGGAGTCAGTCGGTGTGTGTGTGTGTGTGTGTGTGTGTGTGTGTGTGTGTGTGTGCGTGTGCGTGCGTGCGTGCGTGCATGCTTGAACACATGTGTATGTTCCCTGTACGCAGCACGGCTCCATTATACACCAGTTAATTGCGTTGAAATCTTTTCTAAAGACTATTCTAAAGACCTAATGGGCTTAGGCTTAATTAGCCTGTAGTTAGTAACTCCTTGTAGCTGAGGGTAGTACTGAGGGTTCCGTAGACACAGTGATTTATGGATGTAAGCCGTAGGTTGATTCAATAGCCAATGTGATAACTATTGGAAATAGAACTGTCCACACAGGTCTATTTTCTCCATTGATTAGCCATTTCAGCCATGTATTAGCTTATCTTAATCTTTATTTATTCTTTTAAAATAATAATTTATAAAAAACTCAGCAAAAAAAGAAACGTCCTCTCACTGTCAACTGCATTTATTTTGAGCAAACTTAATATGTGTAAATACTTGTATGAACATAACAAGATTTAACAACTGAGACATAAACTGAACAAGTTCCACAGACATGTGATTAACAGAAATTGAATAATGTGTCTCTGAACAAAGATGTGTCTCTGAACCAAAAACAAATCAAAAGTAACAGTCAGTATGTGGTGTGGTCACCAGCGGCATTAAGTACTTCAGTGCATCTCCTCCTCATGGACTGCACCAGATTTGGCAGTTCTTGCTGTAAGATGTTACCCCACTCTTCCACCAAGGCACCTGCATTGCCATGCTGGAGGGTCATGTCAGGATGAGCCTGCAGGAAAGGCACCACATGAGGGAGGAGGATGTCTTCCCTGTAACGCACGGTGTTGAGATTGCTTGCAATGACAACCAGCTCAGTCCGATGATGCTGTGACACACCGCCCCACACCATGACTGACACTCCACCTCCAAATCGATCCCGCTTCAGAGTACAGGCCTCGGTGTAACGCTCATTCATTCTATAATAAATGCAAATCAGACCATCACCCCTGGTGAGACAAAACCATGACTCGTCAGTGAAGAGCACTTTTTGCCAGTCCTGTCTGGTCCAGCGATGGTGGGTTTGTGCCCATAGGCAACGTTGTTGCCGGTGATATCTGGTGAGGACCTGCCTTACAACAGTTCTACAAGCCCTCAGTCCAGCCTCTCTCAGCCTATTGTGAACAGTCTGAGCACTGATGGAGTGATTGTGCGTTCCTGGTGTAACTCGGGCTGTTGTTGTTGCCATCCTGTACCTGTTCCTCAGGTGTGATGTTCGGATGTACCGATCATGTGCAGGTGTTGTTACACGTGGTCTGCCACTGCGAGGACGATCAGCTGTCCATCCTGTCTCCCTGTAGCACTGTCTTATGCGTCTCACAGTACGGACATTGCAATTTATTGGAATGGGACCCTGGGCATCACTAGAGCCCAAAACTCTGAACCTTGGCACCGGATCACCGCTGCTACCGATTGGATATAGTGGCTAACGCCACTGACACGAAGCTAGCACCAGTTAGCCGTGAGCCAGGCACATCTCCCAGCGAGCAAACTAAATTCCACAAAACCTCTTTTGCCATCTGGCTTGGATTCTCTGTCGACACGGCGCCCCGCCGCACCACCACGACTGGTCTGCCGACGAATAATCCATCCGCTGTGCCTTCATCCGGCCTCCGTTGGAGCAGACGCTCCTACTAGCACAGGGCTACTAACTTTAAACACTGTGTTGCTAGCGTAGTGGGGCTCCCCTGTTCCATCTACTGCTGCCCCCTGGACACTATGATCACTTGGCTACATAGCTGATTCCTACTGGACTGTCCATTAATCACGGTACTCCATTCTGTTTATTTATTTTTTATCTGTTGGCCCCAGCCGCGAACTCAGACTCTGTGTGTAGTTAATCCGACCCTCTCTGCCTAGTCATCGCCATTTTACCTGCTGTTGTTGTGTTAGCTGATTAGCTGTTGTTGTCTCACCTGTTGTTTTAGCTAGCTCTCCCAATCAACACCTGTGATTACTTTATGCCTCGCTGTATGTCTCTCTCAAATGTCAATATGCCTTGTATACTGTTGTTCAGGTTAGTTATCATTGTTTTAGTTTACAATGGACCCCCTAGTTCCACTCTTCATACCTCTGATACCTCCTTTGTCCCACCTCCCACACATGCGGTGACCTCACCCATTACAACCAGCATGTCCAGAGATACAACCTCTCTTATCATCACTCAGTGCCTGGGCTTACCCCCGCTGTACCCGCATCCCACCATACCTCTGTCTGCTCATTATGCCCTGAATCTATTCTACCACACCCAGAAATCTGCTCCTTTTATTCTTTGTCCCCAACGCTCTAGGCGACCAGTTTTGATAGCCTTTAGCCGCACTCTCATTCTACTCCTCCTCTGTTCTGCGGGTGATGTGGAGGTAAACCCAGGCCCTGCATGTCCCCAGGCACCCTCATTTGTTGACTTCTGTGATCGAAAAAGCCTTGGTTTCATGCATGTCAACATCAGAAGCCTCCTCCCTAAGTTTGTTTTACTCACTGCTTTAGCACACTCTGCCAACCCTGATGTCCTTGCTGTGTCTGAATCCTGGCTTAGGAAGGCCACCAAAAATTCTGAGATTTCCATACCCAACTATAACATTTTCCGTCAAGATAGAACTGCCAAAGGGGGAGGAGTTGCAGTCTACTGCAGAGATAGCCTGCAAAGTAATGTCATACTTTCCAGGTCCATACCCAAACAGTTCGAACTTCTAATTTTAAAAATGCATCTCTCCAGAAATAAGTCTCTCACTGTTGCCGCCTGCTACCGACCCCCCTCAGCTCCCAGCTGTGCCCTGGACACCATTTGTGAATTGATCGCCCCCCCTAGCTTCAGAGTTTGTTCTGTTAGGTGACCTAAACTGGGATATGCTTAACACCCCGGCAGTCCTACAATCTAAGCTAGATGCCCTCAATCTCACACAAATCATCAAGGAACCCACCAGGTACAACCCTAAATCGGTAAACAAGGGCACCCTCATAGACGTTATCCTGACCAACTGGCCCTCCAAATACACCTCCGCTGTCTTCAATCAGGATCTCAGCGATCACTGCCTCATTGCCTGTATCCGCCACGGGTCCGCAGTCAAACGACCACCCCTAATCACTGTCAAACGCTCCCTAAAACACTTCTGTTGGCAGGCCTTTCTAATCGACCTGGCCCGGGTATCCTGGAAGGATATTGACCTCATCCCGTCAGTTGAGGATGCCTGGTCATTCTTTAAAAGTAACTTCCTCACCATCTTCGATAAGCATGCTCCATTCAAAAAATGCAGAACTAAGAACAGATATAGCCCCTGGTTCACTCCAGACCTGACTGCCCTCGACCAGCACAAAAACATTCTGTGGCGGACTGCAATAGCATCGAATAGTCCCCGCGATATGCAACTGTTCAGGGAAGTCAGGAACCAATACACGCAGTCAGTCAGGAAAGCCAAGGCCAGCTTTTTCAAGCAGAAATTTGCATCCTGTAGCTCTAACTCCAAAAAGTTCTGGGACACTGTAAAGTCCATGGAGAACAAGAGCACCTCCTCCCAGCTGCCCACTGCACTGAGGCTAGGTAACACGGTCACCACCGATAAATCCATGATAATCAAAAACTTCAACAAGCATTTCTCAACGGCTGGCCATGCCTTCCTCCTGGCTACTCCAATCTCGGCCAACAGCTCCACCCCCCCGCAGCTACTCGCCCAAGCCTCCCCAGCTTCTCCTTTACCCAAATCCAGGTAGCAGATGTTTTGAAAGAGCTGCAAAACCTGGACCCCTACAAATCAGCTGGGCTTAACAATCTGGACACTCTATTTCTGAAACTATCCGCCGCCATTGTCGCAACCCTTATTACCAGCCTGTTCAATCTCTCTTTCATATCGTCTGAGATCCCCAAGGACTGGAAAGCTGCCGAGTCATCCCCCTCTTCAAATGGGAGACACCTTGGACCCAAACTGTTACAGACCTATATCCATCCTGCCCTGCCTAACTAAGGTCTTCGAAAACCAAGTCAACAAACAGATCACTGACCATCCCGAATCCCACCGTACCTTCTCCGCTGTGCAATCTGGTTTCCGAGCCGGTCACGGTGCACCTCAGCCACGCTAAAGGTACTAAACGATTTCATAACCGCCATCGATAAAAGACAGTACTGTGCAGCCGTCTTCATCGACCTGGCCAAGGCTTTCGACTCTGTCAATCACCATATTCTTATCGGCAGACTCAGTAGCCTCGGTTTTTCTAATACTGCCTTGCCTGGTTCTCCAACTACTTTGCAGACAGAGTTCAGTGTGTCAAATCGGAGGGCATGTTGTCCAGTCCTCTGGCAGTCTCTATGGGGGTGCCACAGGGTAAAATTTTCGGGCCGACTATTTTCTCTGTATATATCAATGATGTTGCTCTTGCTGCGGGCGATTCCCTGACCCACCTCTACGCAGACGACACCATTCTGTATACTTCTGGCCCTTCCTTGGACACTGTGCTGTCTAACCTCCAAATGAGCTTCAATGCCATACAACACTCCTTCCGTGGCCTCTAACTGCTCTTAAACGCAAGTAAAACCAAATGCATGCTTTTCAACCGTTCGCTGCCTGCACCTGCACGCCCGACTAGCATCACCACCCTGGATGGATCCGACTATATGAATATAGAATATGTGGACATCTATAAGTACCTAGATGTCTGGCTAGACTGTGAACTCTCCTTCCAGACTCATATCAAACATCTCCAATCCAAAATCAAATCTAGAATCGGCTTTCTATTTCACAACAAAGTCTCCTTCACTCACGTCGCCAAACTTACCCTAGTAAAACTGACTATCCTACCAATCCTCGACTTCGGCGATGTCATCTAAAAAATGGCTTCCAAAACTCTACTCAGCAAACTGGATGCAGTTCATCACAGTGCCATCCGCTTTGTTACTAAAGCACCTTATATCACCCACCACTGCGACCTGTATGCTCTAGTCAGCTGGCCCTCGCTACATATTCGTCGCCAGACCCACTGTCTCCAGGTCATCTACAAGTCCATGCTAGGTAAAGCTCCGCCTTATCTCAGTTCACTGGTCACGATGGCAACACCCACCCGTAGAACGCGCTCCAGCAGGTGTATCTCACTGATCATCCCTAAAGCCAACACTCCATTTGGCCGCCTTTCCTTCCAGTTCTCTGCTGCCTGTGACTGGAACGAATTGTAAAAATCGTTGAAGTTGGAGACTTTTATCTCCCTCACCAACTTTAAACATCTGCTATCTGAGCAGCTAACCGATCGCTGCAGCTGTACATAGTCCATCGGTAAATAGCCCACCCAATTTACCTACCTCATCCCCATACTGTTTTTATTTATTTTGCACACCAGTATCTCTACCTGCACATGACCATCTGATCCTTTATCACTCCAGTGTTAATCTGCTAAATTGTAATTATTTGCCTACCTCCTCATGCCTTTTGCACACAATGTATATAGACTCTTTTTTTATTTTTTATTTTTTCTACTGTGTTATTGACTTGTTTATTGTTTACTCCATGTGTAACTCTGTGTTGCTGTCTGTTCACACTGTTATGCTTTATCTTGGCCAGGTCGCAGTTGTAATTGCGAACATGTTCTCAACTAGCCTACCTGGTTAAATAAAGGTGAAAAAAACAAAACAATTAAAAACATTTTTGGGGGGTGTTTTTCAGAGTCAGTAGAAAGGCCTCTTTAGTGTCCTAAGTTTTCATAACTGTGACCTCAATTGCCTACCGTCTGTAAGCTGTTAGTGTCTTCACAACCGTCCCACAGGTGCATGTTCATTAATTGTTTATGGTTCATTGAACAAGCAATGGAAACAGTGTTTCAACCCTTTACAATGAAGATCTGTGAAGTTATTAGGATTTTTGCGAATTATCTTTGAAAGACAGGGTCCTGAAAAAGGGACATTTCTGTTTTTGCTGAGTTTATATATATATGTTTTGGGGATTTTTGTTTTTGGTCACAAAAGACTGTCAAATCATCAGGAATTCAGGAATTCAGCTATAATTCAGAGAATGTTTTTGATAAAATCTGTTTATCAAATGTTTTAGGTTAAATAGCCTTTGGAATGTTCTAGCATTCACCAAAATGTTGTGCACTACATCTATAACAACAACCACAGAACATTCCCCAAACGTTTGTATGTTTGTATAAAACATTTGACTGAAGTTACAAGAGCATTCCCAGAACACATTTAGTCTGTTCTTCAAAGGGTCTCAGAATGTTTCATTAGGTTGTGGGAACATTGTAGGGACATGACAAGCTTTATCTTTTCGAAACACAAAAACTGTCCAGTTGTGCTGACATTCAGATAAAATTTGTATCAGGGTGTACAAAACATACCTTTGCTGTTGCAAGAATATTAACAAAACAGTCTTTCTGAGTTGTTAATACAATCCTTAAGTCTATTGACGCAGAGACACTGTATCTGTTTTGCGTGGACTGCATCTCAATCCACTGCCATATGTTGGCCTTCCGCATCTGCGGTGGAAGGTGGCCGAGCTACAGTGGTGTTAATCAGACCATTAGACATCCCGACAATCGGTCTTCTCACAAAAACGTCTGTAGCAACCGAACAGTTTGGCCTTGCGACCCTCACAAGTGTCACGAGACTTGTATGAATGTAACCTATACAACCGAATAGAAGTATGGAGGTAGTTTTGTGGCAACAAAAATAAGGGGTTAAATAAATATAGGTAGGAGGTCAGTGACCTGGCCGTGTGGTGCCAGGAGAACAACCTCTCCCTCAACGTGATTGAGACTAAGGAGATGATTGTGGACTACAGGAAAAAGAGGACGAGCACTCACCCATTCTCATCGAAGGGGCTGTAGTGGAGCAGGTTGAGAGCTTCAAGTTCCTTGGTGTCCACATCACCAACAAACTAACATGGTCCAAGCACACCAGACAGTCGTGAAGAGGGCACGACAAAACCTATTCCCCCTCAGGAGATTGAAAAGATTTGGCATGGGTCATCAGATTGTCAAAAGTTCATAAAGCTGCAACATCGGAGTCAGAGGAAGGCCCTAAAAATTGTCAAAGACTCCAGCCACTCTGGTCATAGACTGTTCTCTCTGCTACCGCATGGCAGGCGGTACCGGAGCGCCAAGTCTAGGTCCAAGAGGCTTCTAAACAGCTTCTACTCCCAAGCCATAAGACTCCTGAACATCTGATTAAATGGCTACCCAGACTATTTGCATTGCCCCCCCCCCCCCCCCCCCACCCATTTACGGTACTGCTACTCTGTTAATATCTATGCATGTCTCTTTAATAACTCTACCTACATGTACATGTATTCTCGCATGAAATAGCCTTCATTTCTGGGAACAAGAATAGACTGATGAGTTTCAGAAGAAAGGTCTTTGTTCCTGGCCATTTTGAGCCTGTAATCAAACCCACAAATGCTGATGCCCCAGATACTCAACTAGTCTAAAGAAGGTCAGTTTTATTGCTTCTTTAATCAGACAACAGTTTTCAGATGTGCTAACATAATTGCAAAAAGGTTTTCTATTGATCAATTAGCCTTTTATAATTATGAACTTGGATTAGCTAACACAACGTGCCATTGGAACACAGGAGTGTTGGTTGCTGATAATTGGGCCTCTGTACGCCTATGTAGATATTCCATTTAAAATCATTTGTTTCCGACTACAATAGTCATTTATAACATTAACTATGTCTACACTGTATTTCTGATCAATTTGATGTTATTTTAATGGACAAAAAATTGGCTTTTCTTTCAAAACAAGTACATTTCTAAATGACCCCAAACTTTTTAACAGTAGTGTATATACAGTTGAAGTCGGAAGATTACATACACCTTAGCCAAATACATTTAAACTCAGTTTTTCACAATTCCGGACATTAAATACTAGTAACAATTCCCTGTCTTAGGTCAGTTGGGATCACCACTTTATTTTGAGAATGTGAAATGTCAGAATAATAGTACAGAGAATGATTTATTTCAGCTTTTATTTCGTTCATCACATTCCCAGTGGATCAGAAGTTTACATACACTCAGTTAGTATTTGGTAGCATTGCCTATAAATTGTTTAACTTGGGTCAAACGTTTCGGGTAGCCTTCCACAAGCTTCCCACAATAAGTTGTGTGAATTTTGGCCCATTCCTCCTGACAGAGCTGGTGTAACTGAATCAGGTTTGTAGGCCTCCTTGCTTGCACGTGCTTTTTCAGTTCTGCCCACAGATTTTCTATAGGATTGAGGACAGGGCTTTGTGATGGCCACTCCAATACCTTGACTTTGTTGTCCTTAAGCCATTTTGCCACAACTTTGGAAGTATGCTTGGGGTCATTGTACATTTGGAAGACCCATTTGCGACCAAGCTTTAACTTCCTGACTGATGTCTTGAGATGTTGCTTCAATATATCCACATAATTTTCCTAAATCAAATCAAATCAAATGTATTTATATAGCCCTTCATACATCAGCTGATATCTCAAAGTGCTGTACAGAAACCCAGCCTAAAACCCCAAACAGCAAGCAATGCAGGTGTTGAAGCACATTGGCTAGGAAAAACTCCATAGAAAGGCCAAAACCTAGAAAGAAACCTAGAGAGGAACCAGGCTATGATGGGTGGCCAGTCCTCTTCTGGCTGTGCCAGGTGGAGATTATAACAGAACATGGCCAAGATGTTCAAATGTTCATAAATGACCAGCATGGTCAGATAATAGGTCTGGGACAGGTAGCACGTCCGGTGAACAGGTCAGGATTCCATAGCCGCAGGCAGAACAGTTGAAACTGGAGCAGCAGCACGGCCTGGTGGACTGGGGACAGCAAGGAGTCATCATGCCAGGTAGTCCTGAGGCATGGTCCTAGGGCTCAGGTCCTCAGAGAGAGAGAGAAAGAAAGAGAGAATTAGAGAGAGCATACTGAAATTCACACAGGACACCAGATAAGATAGGAGTAGTACTCCAGATATAACAGACTAACCCTAGCCCCCCGACACATAAACTACTGCAGCATAAATAATGGAGGCTGCGACAGGAGGGGTCAGGAGAAACTGTGGCCCAATCGGATGATACCCCCGGACATGGCCAAACAGGAAGGATATAACCCCCCACCCACTTTGCCAAAGCACAGCCCCCACACCACTAGAGGGATATCTTCAACCACCAACTTACATCAGTGACTCAACCCACTCAAATGACTCAACCCCCTCCTAGGGACGGCATTAAAGAGCACCAGTAAGCCAGTGACTCAGCCCCAATAATAGGGTTAGAGGCAGAGAATCACAGTGGAAATAGGGGAGGCAGAGAGGCAGAGACAGCAAGGCAGAGGCAGAGACAGCAAGGGCGGTTCGTTGCTCCAGAGCCTTTCCGTTCACCTTCACACTCCTGGGCCAGACTACACTCAATCATATGACCCACTGAAGAGATGAGTCTTCAGTAAAGATGTAAACTCGGTCTCACCCTTTAAGTCTCTCACATGGGTAGGCAGACCATTCCATAAAAAGGGAGCTCTATAGGAGAAAGTCCTGCCTCCAGATGTTTGCTTAGAAATTCTAGGGACAATTAGGAGGCCTGCGTCTTGTGACGGTAGTGTACGTGTAGGTATGTACGGCAGGACCAAATCAGAGAGATAGGTAGGAGCAAGCCCATGTAATGCTTTGTAGGTTAGCAGTAAAACCTTGAAATCAGCCCTTGCCTTGACAGGATGCCAGTGTAGAGAGGCTAGCACTGGAGTAATATGATCCAATTTTAGCAGCCGGATTTTAGCAGCAGGATTCCAGCAGCCGTATTTAGCACTAGCTGAAGTTTATTTAGTGCTTTATCCGGGTAGCCAGAAAGTAGAGCATTGCAGTAGTCTAACCTAGAAGTAACAAAAGCATGGATTAATTTTTCTGCATAATTTTTGTACAGAAAGTTTCTGATTTTTGCAGTGTTACGTAGATGGAAAAAAGCTGTCCTTGAAACAGTCTTGATATGTTCGTCAAAAGAGAGATTTATTCAAGACGACTGTACAACCATTAAGATTAATTGTCAGATTCAACAGAAGATCTCTTTGTTTCTTGGGACCTAGAACATATCTCTGTTTTGTCCGAGTTTAAAAGTAGAAAGTTTGCAGCCATCCACTTTCTTATGTCTGAAACACAGACTTCTAGAGAGGGCAATTTTGGGGCTTCACCATGTTTTATTGAAATGTACAGCTGTGTGTCATCCGCATAGCAGTGAAAGTTAACATTATGTTTTCGAATGACATCCCCAAGAGGTAAAATATATAGTGATAACAATAGTGGTCCTAGAACGGAACCTTGAGGAACACCGAAATTTACAGTTGATTTGTCAGAGGACAAACCATTCACAGAGACAAACTGATAGCTTTCCGAAAGATAAGATCTAAACCAGGCCAGAACTTGTCCAATTTGGGTTTCCAATCTCTCCAAAAGAATGTGGTGATCGATGGTATCAAAAGCAGCACTAAGGTCTAGGAGCACGAGGACAGATGCAAAGCCTCGGTCTGATGCCATTAAAAGGTAATTTACCACCTTCACAAGTGCAGTCTCAGTGCTATGATGGGGTCTAAAACCAGACTGAAGCATTTCGTATACATTGTTTGTCTTCAGGAAGGCAGTGAGTTGCTGCGCAACAGCCTTTTCTAAAAATGTTGAGAGGATTGGACAATTCAATATAGGCCGATAGTTTTTTATATTTTCTGGGTCAAGGTTTGGCTTTTTCTAGAGAGGCTTTATTACTGCCAATTTTAGTAAGTTTGGTACACATCCATTGGATAGAGAGCCGTTTATTATGTTCAACATAGGAGGGCTAAGCACAGGAAGCAGCTCTTTCAGTAGTTTAGTTGGAATAGGGTCCAGTATGCAGCTTGAAGGTTTAGAGGCCATGATTATTTTCATCATTGTGTCAAGAGATATAGTACTAAAACACTTGAGTGTCTCTCTTGATCCTAGGTCCTGGCAGAGTTGTGCAGACTCGGGACAACTGAGCTTTGAAGGAATAAACAGATTTAAAGGGGAGTCCGTAATTTGCTTTCTAATAATCATGATCTTTTCCTCAAAGAAGTTCATGAATGTATTACTCCTGAAGTGAAGGCCATCCTCACTTGGGGAATGCTGCTTTTTAGTTAGCTTTGCGACAGTATAAAAAGGAAATTCCGGATTGTTCTTATTTTCCTCAATTAAGTTGGAAAAATAGGATGATGCCATTTATTTTGTGAAGTACACCAGTTTCTCCCGCAGCAAAGCACCCCCACAAAATAATGATGCCACCCCGTGCTTCACGGTTGGGATGGTGTTCTTTGCCTTGCAAGCCTCCCCGTTTTTCCTCCAAATAATAACGATGTTCATTATGGCGCAGTGGCTTCTTCCTTGCTGAGCGGCCTTTCAGGTTATGTCAATATAGGACTCGTTTTACTGTCGATATAGATACTTTTGTACCTGTTTCCTCCAGCATCTTCACAAGGTCCTTTGCTGTTGTTCTGGGATTGATTTGCACCAAAATACGTTCATCTTTAGGACACAGAACGCGTCTCTTTCCTGAGCGGTATGACGGCTGTGTTGTTCCATGGTGTTTCCTTGCGTACTATTGTTTGTACAGATGAACGTGTTACCTTCAGAAGTTTAGAAATTGCTCCCAAGGATGAACCAGACTTGTGGAGGTTTACATTTTTTTTCCTGAGGTCTTGGCTGATTTCTTTTGATTTTCCAATGATGTCAAGCAGAGACTGTCACGTACATCCAGCCTGGAGGAGTGGTGCCAAGGCTGCGCACCAGAGCTCCAGTGCTCCCCCACAGCCCGGTCCATCCGGTGCCTCCTCCACGCACCCGGCCTACTGAAGGTCTCCCCAGCCTGGTGGGTCCTGTGGCAGCCCCACGCACCAGGCTGTCTCTCCGTCTCCTCCCTCCAGGTTCGCCCATCTTTCTTGAGCTGCCAGAGCCGCCCGTCTGTCCTGAGCTGCCAGAGCCGCCCATCTGTCCTGAGCTGCCCGTCTGTCCTGAGCTGCCAGAGCCGCCCATCTGTCCTGAGCTGCCAGAGCCGCCTGTCTGTCCTGAGCTGCCAGAACCGCCCGTCTGTCCTGAGCTGCCAGAGCCACCGTCAGTCAGGAGCTGCCAGAGCCGCCCGTCAGTCAGGAGCCGCCCTTCACTTAATTGCCTACCCCTGGGAAGGCAAGGGGAAGGCAAGGGGAAGGCAAGGGGAAAGTATTGGGAAGGCAAGGGCTCTCAGATCAGAAAAAGGCCTAGGCTACATCCCAAATGGCAGCCTATTCCCTAGTCAAAAGTAGTGCACTGTATAGGATAAAAGGTGCAATTTTGCAGGAAGACATCAGCTGATAGACAAGCTATATCCTATGCATGCCAAACTTGTGACCAAGCAAAATAGAATGTGTGAGGGTGTGCCTTCTTGGAATGGCTTACCAATGACAGAATGCGTCATAAATAGGTTGTGGAGGTAATAGGGTCTTGCTATTCAATTTTCATGGTGTGATTAGAACATTAATTTGGAGCTTGATTTGGCCTCTCGTTAACAAAGACTGTCATAAGAACAAGAAGAAGAAAAGGACTTTTCTTCATTCTCCACCTTCAGCGCCCTCATATAATGTTCACATAAATAATTAATGATCTGTCGCCATCCAAGAATAATTATTTTCATGATGTTTTAATATGCAGGGACGATAAGTCATCGACTTGGGTCTGTTCGCGAAGGTGTAATATAAGCGCTACCTCTGAAATGGGCGCACTGAGGACAGAAATTATTTCTGGTTCGCAGCTTCTTTTACGTTTGTTCTTGCCATTTCATAACACGCTGCATTTTTCATTTGTTCTTATTCTAATGATTCTAAACAGAGGAAAATGAAACCAAACTCAGTTGTTTTTTTCATCCCATTCTCTGTTTGCTTTACAGTAGCCGTTGGTAGGATTTTATTGAGAAATTGACACTACCTTATATACTTGTACTGTCTGGAAGTATGTCAGGTGTGAATGTATTTAGCTGTCACTATTTCCTGTATACTGAGGGAATAATTAATTATTGGGCCTCAGCCCTGTTATTTGGAGTGAGTGATGTGATGTAACATATGCCCATGGGAGAGGAGGAGATTTTCTCAGACAGACAGACCATGTGCAGCAGTCAGTCGCTGCTCTCCCTCACCCTGAGAGCCCGTTAGTCACTGAGCGAGCAGGGGGGGCACTGTTTCTGGTTTGTTTGTGCTGAAGTCATGTCAGTGCTAATTACCTGGAACCTCAGTCGGTGCTGCGTTCCAACCTCGGAGCATCAGTCAGTGATGTGATGACCTGTGATATTCCCACTGGACTCTGTGTCACTGTGACATTGTACCGTAAATCCTTCTCAGCACACAGCAGCCTTAATTGGAATAGTTTCTAACTTAAGAAAATCTAACTTTATTAGAACTTGACATCTTTTATCGTTCAACCCATCCCTTTGTCAATTATGTTTTATAATCATATTCGAACTTGGAAAGTTCAAATAATATGTTTGACTGCCCTACCAGTCCCCTTGTCGTACACTCACTAATAATGTGTTTATCTGGACGATTAGTCAGGAAATTAGCGTGGGGTGTTGGAGCAGGGTGTCGTTTCTTTTCCACTTCCCTCTTGCACATGCAGCACAATCAGACAAACTGAAAATGAAAGCAAAGGGTTTCAAGTTTTCTGGCCAAATGACCATGTGTGTTCCAATATCTCTCTCATCTACAGGGAAACACTTGTCCTTTCCAACCAGAGATTGGAAATGAGAACCAATCCGAGGTTGTCTGTCTTTGGAAGAGGAGGTGATTATCAGTAATTGTGCGTGTAGAACTGGAGTAGAAATATTCCATCACAGTGAAATACACCATGCATTTGAATGTCGCATGCTTGATCTTCTTCACTGTAGAAAAATCAACCTTTTGTGAATGTTGAGTGTCATAGACGTCTACTCTGAGGCAGTTGTTTTCTATTACTTATATTGCTAGATGGTGACAGTGGAGAGCAGGAGTGAATCCTTAGTTCCTCACGTCCTCACGTCCTCACGTCCTCACGTCCTCCCTCCTCAACTCCTTCTCAAAGCACATTGGAGCAGAAGATCTGAGGCGAGGAGAGAGGATGTGAGAATCAAGGAAATACAAAAGTGATTAATCCCATGATTTTGATGTTTCTATCTCTGGGTATTGGGTCTGCTGAGATGTAAAGTCTCTGGATGTCTTAATGAGGTAGTACAGAGGTCGCCTCAAACCCTGTGATGCAAACGGAGCAGGATGCGCCCACGCAGACGTCGTTTGTACGCATTAACGACAAAAGAGAGAGAAAATAGCTCCTTGCGAATGGATCACCACGGTTGAATGTTGCCCTCTGCTCGAATCCCTCCATCTCTGTCTGTCTCTCTCTCTCGTTCTCTGTCTCTCCTTTAGGCTGCTGGAATTAGCCTTAATCGCTCCCTTATTCCTCTAGGCTGAACTCAAGCCGATCTGTTGTTGCTCTCCTCCCTGCCTAGCTCCCCCATAGTCAACGGCTCTCAAACCTCAGCCCTCGTCTGTTGGATTATTAACATGAACATACAGTATTACTCTCATCGAGTACTTTGAATGATAATGTTCACAGGATTCATCTTTGACTATGCATCCCTTACTATCAATTCCTTTGCTTGTCTGTTTTCCATGTGTCTATTCTTTGCCATGTCTCCTCTATTGCTAACAGCACTCTGGTTCAGCAGTCTCCTATTCCTTTCAGTGAGAGTGCCATAGAATTACTTATAGAATCAATTGAATTATAGGATCCATATGGAGATGACTGTGAATGCTGAAGCTTCACTGACCGTAATCATGTAGCTGTGCAACGGCCCCTTGACTTCTAGCATTGTTCTACAGTGAGCCTAATGACAGAATATCTTACTCCCCATTATAGACAGCCAGAGAGAGAGTCAGAGGGAATGGATTTCGCTCCTTCCCTCCTCCTCCCCCTCCTTCTCCTCTCCCTCCTTCCTACTCTCCCTCTCTTCTTATGATTAGACAAGTAACGAAGGGTTTCAGGCCTCCCAAATAATCTCTTGCATGTCGCACCACCAAGGATTCTTAGAAATGTCAGCAATACCACTGCGACTCAGTCTTTTTCCAAGCCTTATGAAAGTCACTGTTTGCATTAGAGGCATTGTACAGATTGTAGGAGTGTGTTCTGGGTCTGCTGTAATGGATGTTATGTGTTGCGGCTAGGGTTACAAAGGTTCGTAAACTTTCCGGGAATTTGGGGAATTTTGCTTAAATTCATCAACAAAGTTAGCTTATAACAGTGAACCTTTTTTAAGGGATTCACATGAGTCAATTCTAGGTCTTGTGGCATATTTTGGTTAAACTATCACCAATTCAATGGAATTGCATGCACAGTGCATTCTTCCATCACATGTACAGCTAATTCTCAAGATTCTGAATCTCTTGCACACTAATGAGATGCTATTGAGCCCACACTTTTACACTGTCTGGGCCAAGGACAACATGCTTTCTGGTAAGTTTTGATTACAATACTGGGTGGGGTGAATATGTTTTATATGACATACAGTTGAAGTCGGAAGTTTACATATACTTAGGTTGGAGTCATTAAAACTCGTTTTTCATACACTCCACACATTTCTTGTTAATAAAACCTCTTTGGGATAGGGAGCAGTATTTTCACGTCCGGATGAAAAGCGTGCCCAAAGTAAACTGCCTGCTACTCAGGCCCAGAAGCTAGGATATGCAAATAATTGGTATTTGGATAGAAAACACTCTGAAGATTCTAAAACTGTTAAAATACTGTCTGTGAGTATAAGAGAACTTATTTGGCAGGCGAAACCCCAAGGACAAACCATCCAGGAAAAAAATAATTTGAGGTCACTGTGTTTTCTATTAGGTTTCTTTGGGAAACTAGATTTATGAGGCACCTGGTTGTAGTTCCTATGGCTTCCACTAGATGTCAACAGTCTTTAGAAATTGGTTGATGTTTTTCCTTTGAGAAATGAAGAAGTACATCTGTACTTTCTAAGTGTCAAGCCAAGTGGATTTTTTTGTTTGGTGCGCGCGACCTGGAGCTCGCTCCACTTTGATTTTATCCACTATTGAACACAGTATATTCCGTCTTAAATTTTATCGATTATTTACGTTTTAGGATACCTAAAGTTGGATTAGGAAAGTTGTTGGCTGGATTAACAAGAAGTTAAGCTTTATCTTGGAGTATTGCACTTGTGATTTTATGAAAGTTAAATATTTCAAATAATTTATTTTGAATATCGCAATTTCACCGGATGTTGCGGAACGTCTAGCCACAACAGGTTCATTAACAAACTGTAGTTTTAGCACGTCGGTTAGGACATCTACTTTGTGCATGACACAAGTAATCTTTCCAACAATTGTTTACAGACTGATTATTTCACTTATAATTCACTGTATCACAATTCCAGTGGGTCAGAAGTTTACATACACTAAATTGATTGTGCCTTTAAACAGCTTGGAAAATTCCAGAAAATGATGTCATGGCTTTGGAAGTTTCTGATCGGCTAACTGACATAATTTGAGTCAATTGGAGGTGTACCTGTAGATGTATTTCAAGGCCTACCTTCAAACTCAGTGCCTCTTTGCTTGACATCATGGGAAAATCAAAAGAAAGACCTCAGAAAAAAATAGTAGACATCTGCAAGTCTGATTCATCCTTGGGAGCAATTTCCAAACTCCTGAAGGTACCACGTTCATCTGTACAAACAATAGTACACAAGTATAAACACTATGGGACTACACAGCCGTCATACTTCTCAGGAAGGCAACACGTTCTGTCTCCTAGAGATTAACGTACTTTGGTGCGAACAGTGCAAATAAATCCCAGAACAACAGCAAAGGACCTTGTGAAGATGCTGGAGGAAACAGGTACAAAGTATCTATCTACAGTAAAACGAGTCCTATATCAACATAACCTGAAAGGCCGCTCAGCATGGAAGAAGCCACTGCTCCGAAACCGCCATAATAAAGCCAGACTATGGTTTGCAACTGTACATGGGGACAAAGATTGCACTTTTTGGAGAAATGTTCTCTGGTCTGATGAAGCAAAAATAGAACTGTTTGGCCATAAGGACCATTGTTATGTTTGGAGGAATAAGGGGGAGGCTTGCACGCTGAAGAACACCATCCCAACAGTGAAGCACGGTGGTGGCAGCATCATGTTGTGGGGGTGCTTTGCTGCAGGAGGGACTGGTGCACTTCACAAAATAGATGACATCATGAGGAAAGAAAAGTATGTGTATATATTGAAGCAACATCTCAAGACATCAGTCAGGAAGTTAAAGCTTGGTCACAAATGGGTCTTCCAAATGGACAATGACCCCAAGCATACTTCCAAAGTTGTGGAAAATGGCTTAAGGACAACAAAGTCAAGGTATTGGAGCGGCCATCACAAAGCCCTGACCTCATCCTGTAGAAAATGTGTGGGCAGAACTGAAAAAGCGTGTGCGAGCAAGGATGCCTACAAACCTGACTCAGTCACACCAGCTCTGTCAGGAAGAATAGGCCAAAATTCACCCAACTTATTTTGGGAAGCTTGTGGAATGCTACCCGAAACTTTTGATCCAAGTTAAACAATTTAAAGGCAATGCTAACCAATACTAATTGAGTGTATGTAAACTTCTGACCCACTGAGAATGTGATGAAAGAAATAAAAGCTGAAATAAATCACTCTCTACTATTATTCTGACATTTCACATTCTTAAAATAAAGTGGTGATCCTAACTGACGTAAACAGGGATTTTTTACTAGGATTAAATGTTAGGAATTGTGAAAAACTGAGTTTAAATGTATTTGGCTAAGGTGTATGTAAACTTTTGACTTCAACTGTATTAGATTTTTTGTTAACTAGTAAATAGTAGCCTATAGCAAAGTGTGTTTAAGTAATTTGTTAATTGTCAACAGTGTTTGCCAGTTAGTTTTTGCTACCATGTAGGTTTTAGCTTGCTTTTGCCTGCTAACTGAGGAGTGTTAATTCACCTGTTTCCATACATGTTTCATCTTAAAACATTTATCTTACAAATTAGTTGTTTAATCTATCTGCTTAACTCTTTATCTGTACAAGAAATTGTATTGTTTTGTTTAAACTAATATTATTCTAATCTTTTCAGGAAAATGCCACTGGCTTTATCTGATATGTGGAGACACTTCACTGCAGCTAATGTAGAAGGAAAAGCTGTGTACATTTGTAAATACTGTGCCAAATCATAAGTGAAGAATACAACAAAGATGCAGAATCATCTGACCAAGTGCATAAAGTTCCCTGAGTGCTCACAACAAGCAACAAGCAACCAAAAGTCCCTCTACTTTTATTTGAGGTGTAAATGATGAATCAGACACCTTATCGATAGCAACAGCTCATGGTCCTCCTGGAATCAGAAGTTTTTTTGACTCAATGTAGGAACGTAGTCAGAGAAATGCTGATGAATGTCTTGCTCGAGCTGTGTATGTAACTGGTTCACCTCTGATACTCACAGGCAATGTGTATTGGAAGAGATTTCTGAAGGTTCTTCACCCAGCATACACCCCTCTAACCAGACATGCTTTATCTACTCATTTGCTGGATGCAGAGTTCAACAGAGTTCAAGTGAAGGTCAAGCAAATCATAGAGAAAGCAGACTGTATTGCAATCATCTCTGATAGGTGGTCGAATGTTCATGGGCAAGGAAAAATTAACTACATCTCCACCCCTCAACCAGTATTCTACAAGAGCACAGACAGAAGGCACAACAGACACACCGGTTGTCACGTTCTGACCTTAGTTATTTTGTTATGTCTTTGTTTTAGTATGGTCAGGGTGTGAGTTGGGTGGGTTGTCTATGTTATTTTTTCTATAATTTGGGATTTCTGTGTTTGGCCTGGTATGGTTCTCAATCAGAGGCAGCTGTCAATAGTTGTCCCTGATTGAGAACCATACTTAGGTAGCCTGGGTTGACCTTTGAGTTGTGGGTGATGTATTATGTTTTATGTATGCACCGTACAGAACTGTTTCGGTTTCATTTTGTTCTCTTTGTTGTTTTATTATTTAGTGTTCTAAGTTATAATAAATATAATGAACACTTACCACACTGCACATTGGTCCTCCGATCCTTCCTACTACTCCTGCTCGTCAGAGGAGGAAGACGAAAACCCTTACAGAATCACCCACCACCAAAGGACCAAGCAGCGTGGTAACGGGCAGCAGCAGCGATCTCCAGACTCCTGGACATGGGAGGAGATCCTGGATGGCAAGGGACCCTGTGTACAGCCTGGAGAGTATCGCCGCCCCAAGACAGAGCTGGAGGCAGCAAGAGCCGAGAGGCGGTGGTATGAGGAGGCAGCACGGCAGCGCGGTTGGAAGCCCGAGAGGCAGCCCCAAAAATGTATTGGGGGGAGGAACACGGTGAGTGTGGCTAAGTCAGGTAGGAGACCTGAGCCAACTCCCCGTGCTTACCGTGGAGAGAGAGGGACCGGGTAGGCACCGTGTTATGCCGTGAGGCGCACGGTGTCCCCGGTGCGCAGGCATAGCCCGGTGCCGTACATAGCAGCGCCTCGTTTTGCTCTTTTGCTTCATTTTGTTCTCTTTGTTGTTTTATTATTTAGTGTTCTGAGTTATAATAAATATAATGAACACTTACAACGCTGCACATTGGTCCTCCGATCCTTCCTACTAATCCTCCTCGTCCTTACACCGGTCTCTACATTGCAAATGAGCTGAAGGCAGTCATCAATGACCTTGGCCCACAGAAGGTATTTGCACTGGTGACAGACAATGCTGCGAACATGAAGACTGCTTGTTCTAAAGTGGAGGAGTCCTACTCTCACATCACACTCATTAGCTGTGCTGCTCATGCGTTGAATCTGCTCCTCAAGGACATCATGGCACTGAAAACAATGGATACACTCTACAAGAGAGCCAAGGAAATGGTTGGGTATGTGAAGGGTCATCAAGTTATAGCATCAATCTACCTCACCAAGCAAAGTGAGACGAATAAGAGCCCCACATTGAAGCTGCCCAGCAACACCCGTTGGGGTGGTGTTGTCATCGTGTTTGACAGTCTCCTGGAGGGGAAGGAGTCTAATCATTTGCAATTATGTCTACTCATGATAAAGTAAAAGGTTTATGTTTCTGTCTCCATATGATATGGTAAATATATCCAATGCAAAAAACATCTACATTTAAATGGTATTAATACTAATTTGCATATATTCCCATTAATTCCCATATATTCCCGTTAATTCCCACGGAAAGTTTCCACCTCTGAATATTCCCCAAAATGTGCAACCCTAGTTGCGGCCATGTTTTTTTGTTTAGATTCAACATGATATAGCATTTAGACGTTGTATTATATTAATGTAAGTTGTGTGTTTTATTCCATGAGTAGAGAAGCCTCTGACTGATGTACCGAACAGCTTTGAAACAGTTTTCTCTTGCTTTGCATATGGATGTCATCTAAAAAAAACTGTAAAGAAAACATTTAAATGGTTATGTTATGGTTGGAGAAAAAAACGGTATTGTCTGTACAGTAGCAGGCAAAGATAGTTGGAAATTAATTGTCTGTCTGGGTGTGACATATTGACTAATTGTCTTATGGGAATTCTTGAGCCAATAAGTGATTATAGATTTCACAGCAGGCTGGAGAAAACAGCTCTGCTCTCAAAGTGTGGATTAGATGTGTATGAGCACACAGGCGTACAACAGGCACTTAACAACAAGATACTAGGGACAGAAAGAATGCATGTCTTTGTCTCTCTCTCCTTTTCTCTCTCTCTCTCCTTTTCTCTCTCCTTTTCTCTCTCTCCTTTTCTCTCTCCTTTTCTCTCTCTCATTTCTCTCTCTCTCTCTCTCTCTCTCTCCTTTTCTCTCTCTCTCTCTCTCTCTCTCCTTTTCTCTCTCTTTTTCTCTCTCTCTCTCTCTCTCTCTCTCTCTTCTATCTCTCTCCTTTTCTATCTCTCACCTTTTCTATCTCTCACCTTTTCTATCTCTCTCACCTTTTCTATCTCTCTCTCTCCTTTTCTATCTCTCTCTCTCTCCTTTTCTATCTCTCTCTCTCTCCTCTCTCTCTCTCCTCTCCCTCTCTCCTTTTCTATCTCTCTCTCTCTCCTTCTCTCTCTCTCTCGCCTTTTCTTTCTCTTTCTCTCTCTCTTTTTATCTCCTCATCTCTTTCCCTGGGGACAGACAGGTGACACATTTTCTTTTGATTCCATTGGGAGAAAACTCAGATTGATGCTTGAGGGAGCACCAACACAATACAGGAATTGCATTTTTTTAAAGGAGAAAGGTTGTCTGGGTTAACACATATGCTTACAGGTACACTATTTTATTTTAAGTTAATCTCAAGTGTGTATATTTTAGTCTCACCTATCAGGTCACTGTACCATCCTCCCAAGTCTCATCAATGACTCAATAGGATGCCTGGACTTCAAGGCTATACATACGATAATATACATTGATAAGAGCCTCCATTTGGTTTCAGTGTATATGGGCGAGCAGTGGTCCAGTCTCCCTGGGTGGAGTAGTGTGGGCACTCTGTGATTCTCTCACACGGTCAGATGACCCCTTTCATTAGCTAGCACTGTGCCTTCCTTCCTTTCCAGAGTTCCTTGGTGAAGCGGCCTATAATAAGACTGTGACGTCAGCCCCTAACTCTCTCTATCTCCCAAGGCCATGGCCATGCCTCACCACAAATGGAATTTGTGTCACAACCACAGCAGGCTCTGGTCTCTAACAATCAGTATCCCCCCTACAGCCACCGAGCAGATCATTCCTCACTCCAGAAATGGCTGCCTGCCACTGCTTTTTTCACACTATTTTATTCAATGTTAACAAAAATTATAAGGATTTGTGAATTATTTTGACGAGGCTTATGGGGATAATTGTAAGATTTGAACTAGTGACCGGAGCTAAGAGGGCGCTAGGCTTGCTTTAGTTTAGTCATCAAGTCAGCCAGTCCGTGTGGCAAAACCCAACGGCCATGCTTTTCTTTCCTTATTTAACTTAACAAATCTGACAATGGCTAAGAGCATTCTATGGTGTGTGGAGAAGGAAGGAAACACATGTCTCAGTCCTTTTCCCTCTCTTCTTTGAGTTCTGCAATTAGTGCAGGATCAGCTTGTGGTACATTAGTGAGCTGGGAAGGGAAGGGAAAGGGGTTACCTAGTCAGTTGCACAAACTTAATGCATTCCACCAAAATGTGTCTTTCCGCATTTTAATTAACATTTTTTATTTCACCTTTATTTGACCAGGTAGGTCAGTTGAGAACAAGTTCTCATTTACAACTGTGACCTGGCCAAGATAAAGCAAAGCAGTGTGACAAAAACAACAACACAGAGTTACACATGGGATAAACAAACATACAGTCAATAACACAATAGAAACATCTGTATACAGTGTGTGCAAATAGAGTAAGGTGGTAAGGCAATAAATAGGCCAATAGTGACAAAGTAATTACAATTTAGCAATTAACACTGGAGTGATATATGTGCAGATGAGGATGTGCAAGTAGAAATACTGGTTTGCAAAAGAGCAGAAAAACAAATATGGGGATGAGGTAGGTAGTTGGATGGATGGACTATTTACAGATGGGCTGTGTACAGCTGCAGTGATCGCTAAGCTGCTCTGACAGCTGACGCTTAAAAGTTAGTGAGGGAGATATAAGTCTCCAACTTCAGTGATTTTTGCAATTTGTTCCAGTCACTTGTTAACACAGTGTCCAAAGAAGGGCCAGATGTATACAGGTGGATCGAAAAATCACCCTCAGCAAGAGCGACATCATTGATATATACAGAGAAAATAGTTTGCCTGAGAATTGAACCCTGTCGCACCCCCATAGAGACTGCCAGATGTCCAGACAACAGGCCCTCCGATTTGACACACTGAACTCTATCTGCGAAGTAGTTAGTGAACCAGGCGAGGCAGTCATTAGAGAAACCAAGGCTGTTGAGTCTGCCGATAAGAATACGGTGATTGACAGAGTCGAAAGCCTTGGCCAGGTCGATGAAGACGGCTGCACAGTGCTGTCTTTTATCGATGGCGGTGATGATATCGTTTAGGACCTTGAGCATGGCTGAGATGCACCCGTAACCAGCTTGGAAACCAGATTGCGTAGCAGAAAAGGTACTGTGGGATTTGAAATGGTCGGTGATTTGTTTGTTCTCTTGGCTTTCGAAGACTTTAGAAAGGCAGGGCAGGATGGATAAAGGTCTGCAACAGTTTGGGTCTAGAGTATCTCACCCTTTGAAGAGGGGGATGACCGCGGCCGCTTTCCAATCTTTAGGAATCTCAGACGATACGAAAGAGAGGTTGAACAGACTAGTAATAGGGGTTGCAGCAATGGCGGCAGATCATTTTAGGAAGAGAGGGTCCAGTTTGTCTAGCCCAGCTGATTTGTAGGGATCCAGATTTTGCAGCTCTTTCAGAACATCAGCTGTCTGGATTTGGGTGAAGGAGAAGCAGGGGGGCTTGGGCCAGTTGCTGCGGGGGGTGCGGAGCTGTTGGCCCGGGGTTGGGGAAGCCAGGTAGAAAGCATGGCCAGCCGTAGAGAAATGCTTATTGAAATTCTCGATTATCGTGGATTTATCATGGTGACAGTGTTTCCTAATTTCAGTGCAATGGGCAGCTGGGAGGAGGTACTCTTATTCTCCATAGACTTTACAGTGTCCCAAAACTTTTGGGAATTAGTGCTGCATGATGCAAATTTCTGTTTGAAAAAGCTAGCCTCTGCTTTCCTAACTGACGTACTGCGTATTGGTTCCTGACTTCCCTAAAAAGTTGCATATCATGGGGACTATTTGAAGCTAGTGCAGTACGCCACAGAATGTTTTTGTGCTGGTCAAGGGCAGTCAAGTCTGGAGTGAACAAGGGCTATATCTGTTCTTAGTTCTACATTTTTTGAAAGAGGCTTGTTTATTTAAGATGGTGAGGAAAGCACTTTTAAGGAAAACCCAGGCATTCTCTACTGACGGGATGAGGTCAATATCCTTCCAGGATACCCGGGCCAGGTTGATTAGAAAGGCCTACTCGCAGAAGTGTTTTAGGGAGCGTTTGACAGTGATGAGGGGTGGTCATTTGGCCGCGGACCCATAACGGATACAGGAATGAGGCAGTGATCGCAGAGATCCTGGTTGAAAACAGCAGAGGTGTATTTAGAGGGCAAGTTGGTCAGGATGATACAGTGGGGCAAAAAAGTATTTAGTCAGCCACCAATTGTGCAAGTTCTCCCACTTAAAAAGATGAGAGAGGCCTGTAATTTTCAACAGAGGTACACTTCAACAATGATAGACAAAATGAGAAAAATAATCCAGAAAATCACATTGTAGGATTTTTAATGAATTTATTTGCAAATTATGGTGGAAAATAAGTATTTGGTCACCTACAAACAAGCAAGATTTCTGTCTCTCACAGACCTGTAACTTCTTCTTTAAGAGTCTCATCTGTCCTCCACTCATTACCTGTATTAATGGCACATGTTTGAACTTGTTATCAGTATAAAAGACACCTGTCCACAACCTCAAACAGTCACACTCCAAACTCCACTATGGCCAAGACCAAAGAACTGTCAAAGGACACCAGAAACAAAATTGTAGACCTGCACCAGGCTGGGAAGACTGAATCTGCAATAGGTAAACTGCTTGGTTTGAAGAAATCAACTATGGGAGGAATTATTAGGAAATGGAAGACATACAAGACCACTGATAATCTCCCTCGATCTGGGGCTCCACGCAAGATCTCACCCCGTGGAGTCAAAATTATCACAAGAAATTTTGTCTGTCATAGTTGAAGTGTACCTAAAATTACAGGCCTCTCTCATATTTTTAAGTGGGAGAACTTGCACAATTGGTGGCTGACTAAATACTATTTTGCCCCACTGTATCTATGAGGGTGCCCATGTTTACGGATTTGGGGTTGTACCTGGTAGGTTCCTTGATAATTTGTGTGAGATTGAGGGCATCTAGCTTAGATTGTAGGACAGCCGGGGTGTTCATCATATCCCAATTTAGGTCACCTAACAGTACGAACTCTGACGATAGATGGGGGGCAATCAATTCACATATGGTGTCCAGGGCACAGCTGGGACCTGAGGGGGGTCTATAACAAGCGGCAACAGTGAGGGACTTATTTCTGTGGAGATTTATATTTAAAAGTAGAAGTTCGAACTGTTTGGGCACAGACCTGGATAGTATGACAGATCTCTACAGTAGATTGCAATTTCGCCCCCTTTAGCAGCTCTGTCTTGACGGAAAATGTTGTAATTGGGGATGGAAATTTCAGAATTTTTGGTGGCCTTCCTTAGGCATGATTCAGACACAGCTAGGACATCATGGTTAGCGGAGTGTGCTAAAGCAGTGAATAAAGTAAACTTAGGGAGGAGGCTTCTGATGTTAACATGCATTTACGGTTGCAGAAGTCAACAAATGAGAGTGCCTGGGGACACACAGGGCCTGGGTTAACCTCTACATCACCAGAGGAACAGAGGAGGAGTAGGATGAGGGTACGGTTATAGGCTAATAGAACTGGTTGTCTAGTGCTTTGGGAACAGAGAATAGAAGGAGCAGATTTCTGGGCGTGGTAGGACAGATTCAGGGCATAGTGTACAGACAAGGGTATGGTAGGGTGCAAGTACAGTGGGGGTAAACCTAGGCATTGAGTGACGATGAGAGGTTGAGGCGCCAGTTATGCTAGGTGCGGTCTCCGCATGTGTGGGGGGTGGGACAATTGGGCTATCTGAGGCATGTTGAGCAGGACTAGGGGCTCCGCAGTAAAATAAAACAATGAGAGCTGCCCTAAACAACAGTATACAAGGTATATTGACATTAGAGAGAGGCATAAAGCAGTCACAGGTGTTGATTGGGAGAGCTAAGACAACAACGGGTGAGATAACAACGGGTAAACAACTAAGACAACAACAACGGGTAAATGGCGATGAATGGGCAAAGAGGGTCAGTTAGCTACACAGTTCGAGGCTGGGGCCAACAGATAAACAAAATGAAGTACTGTGTTAATGAACAGTCCAGCAGGCATCAGCTGTGTAGCCGAGTGATCATAGGGTCCAATGAGCAGCAATAGATGAAACAGGGAGCCATTCGGTAGAGATTACTACGCTAGGCGAGCGGGAGACACAGCGTTCAGGAAGCTAGCGGGCTGGGGCTAGCAGATGAATCTTCACCAACATCCACGACGCAGAGGCCAGTTGAGAGCACATCGGATTACGTCAGCAGACCACCCGACCAGTTGTGATGGATCGGTGGGGCTCCGTGTCGACAAAGGGTCCAGGCCAATTGGCAAGAGAGGTATTGTAGTTGGTGTACTTCGTTTGCTAGCCAGGAGATCGGCCTAGCTCGAGGCTAGCTCGAGGCTAACTGGTGCATGCTCTGGACAAGGGAGTTAGCCACAATAGCCAATTGGTAGCAGCTGGCTAGCTGCAAAGATCCGGTGTAATGGTCCAGAGCTTGCGGCAGGAATCCGGTGATGTAGTGGAATAAAAAGCAGTCCGATATGCTCAGGGCTGATATCGCACTGTGCAGACTGACAGGTATTATCTGGGCTATCCGGGCTGAAGTGGCTGGTGTCGGATGACTAAATAGCTAGTAGCTTATTAGCTGGCTAGCTTCTGATGGCTAGCTTCTGATGGAGGTTCCAGTTATAAGGTCTAAAAAAAATAGCAGATCCGGACCACATTGGGTGAGGTGGGTTGCAGGAAGGTATATTTAATTCGAAAATGGAAAAAATTATATTACAATATAATGAAATGTATACAAAAAAACGAAAAAGACTGAATATTTACATCTTGGATGTTTTTTTTTAACCCAACCCCTCTGAATTGGAGAGGTGCTGGGGCTACCTTAATTGACGTCCACGTCATCGGTGCTCAGGAAGCAGTTGTTGTTTCCCTTATGGGAAAATGACATGAATTTCACATGTGAAAACAAGTTCACTGTTCCAAAAACACATGTTTTCACATGTAATCTTACACTGAGTGCACAAAACATTAAGAACACCTGCTCTTTCTATGACGCAGACTGACCAGGTGAAGGCTATGATCCCTTATTGACGTCACTTGTTAAATCCACTTCAGTCAGTGTTGTTGAAGGAGACACGTTAAAGGATTTTTAAGCCTTGCGACAATTGAGGCATGGAGTGTGTATGTGTGTCATTCAGAGTTTTAATGGGCAAGGCAAACGATTTAAGTGCCTTTTGAGAACTGCAACGCTGATGGGTTTACGCTCAACAGGTCCCCGTGTGTATAAAGAATAGTCCACCGCCCAAAGGACATCCAGCCAACTTGACACAACTGTGGGAAGCATTGGAGTCAACAGGGGCCAGCATCCCTGTTGAACACTTACGACACCTTGTAGAGTCCATGCCCCGACGAATTGAGAGTGTTCTGAGGGAAAATGGAGGGGTGTAACTCACTATTAGGAAGGTGTTCCTAATGTTTGGTATACTCATGTGAAGTTAATGTGGTAACATGTGACAACATGTAAAACAACATGTGATAACATGAATCTATAAATGTCAAAACGTGAAATTTCAGGTGAAATCGTGATTTTCCAGATGTGGAATCATGTGGTTTTTCTGTAAGGGTAACTAATGTTCCGAGCTCTGCTTCGTTAACTGCTGTGTTAATTGACTGATGTGGGATCAGGCATAAGACTGGCTCAGACTTCAACCTCTCACCTGAGTCTACAGTACAGGAGGTCTCACAGGAGAACACATTGTACCCTGTCTGCCTGCTGTGACAATGACATCACTGCTCAAGCTGCGCTGCTCAACACTAAACCCAGAGAATATATATTTCTAGAAAGACACCGCATCTGCCCACGACAACATTAAGATAACCAGGAGAAAGACAGCCTTGCATGTCAAGCTTCTAGGTTCTCCAGGTCCATGTGATGCAGGCTGAATTGGAGAATGCGAAGTTTGGCTACGCAAGACTAGGAGAAAGAGAACAGACATTAACATTTTACTTTTGAATCTGTGTATTGTTGATCTGGGCTGGACAGTTGGGTTTGTCTGGCTCTCCTATCCTGGTCTTTGATGTGTTAGATGTTTATGGCTCTAATCTGGAAGTGTCTCGTCTCTCCGTATGATGAGCACCGTTAATCACAGCCATGCGACTGCCACGGGCAGCCGGTCGTCTTTGATTCAAAGGAGCCTTGGCAGGCACGATGAGTTCATTAGACCTGTTCTTATGGGGCATTGTGGGAAATGCCTCTCTCCGTTTCCGTCTCGGCACGGCTGTCTTCTCAGATCACTTGGTGGCTTGAGGCTGCGGTCAAGGCTTTGCTGATGAAATGACCCCCACCTAGCAGACTAACAGGATATGACACGTTGAAGACCGCCTCCACGCGATTGGTAGACTTGACGGGGGTCCCTTTCTATTAAAGTAGATGGCAGAAATGTATTAGCCCTAATTGGCAAGAAATGGGCTGTGTCTAATGGCCAGCTCACAGTGTGTGTCGTGTCTCTGTGTGTGTGGGATTTTTTTGCATTCAGAGAAATTAAGAAAGACAACTATACAGACAGCCAAGCATTCTGTCTGCCTCTATCAGGGTGTAGGTCTGGAATAAAGCCTTTGGCCGATCAAGAGACAGACAGGTCGACAGCTAGATTGCCATGCAACCATGCAGCCAGCCAGCTAGGCAGACAGGCAGGCAGGCATCGGATCAGGTAGAAAGCCAGGCAGCCGTTAGTTGTCCCAGCCAGTGGTCCTCTCTCCTCAGATAGTCAGTCAGTCAGGCTGTCATCACTGTGCTCACACCACTGTCCTCTCCTCTGGGAGTGGCGTCTCCTTTAGTCAGGACGTGTGAAGAACTCAATCGCTGCCCCCAGCCTGGCTGTCAACGTTTCAGTAATTAAAGTGTTTCACTCACCCACGAAGGACGAGACACCTTTCTCTCCTTCTCTCTGCCACTCTCCCTTTCTTTATCTCTCTCTCTCTCTCTCTCTCTGCTGTGCGGAGCCGGAGGACGGAATGAGGTGCTGTATTCTCACACAGTCTCCAGAGCCACTGAGGCATGCTCAGGTAACAGGCTAACATAGTAGAGGCAGGAGGAGAGCAGCCTGAACGCATCGACAGCTAAACCTACCCTCACAATGTCAGCTTCAAGACTCAATCAGTGAAATAGTCTGGCTGATGACATTTATGACTAATTTGTCAGTAATGTTGTTACGGGCATTTACAACCAGATGGTCTAATCAGACCTCGATGATGCAGCTTTACCGTCAGCCTGCGGCTCCTAATAGCTTGCCTCATCTACCTCACTCCAATATGCAATTTAGCAGACGATTTAATCCAAAGCTACTTATAGTAATGTGTGCATACTTTTTCGCACGGGGGGCCCCAGCAGGAATCGAAGCTACGGTCTTGGCGTTGAAAGTGCCGTACTCTACCAACTGAGCCACACAGGTCCAATAGCAGAGAGCAGCGACAGTTATCGGTGACAGTGGTAGAGAGAGAAAGTAGGTAGGTACTATACCTCCTCAAGCCTCCCCTCTCCTGCTGCGGAGGGAAATCTGTCATGTAAGAGCACATTTCCTTTGTGGCTCTGTGTAAACATAGTAGCAGTGGTGTTTCTCCCAGGCACCTCCCCTTGGTGTGTGATTTGGTGTGAAGACTCTGCCTACCACAGGGCTGACTGTCATCCAGTCTAAGCCATGTCCTGTTAGCTACTAGGAACAGAGCTGTAGACAATCTAGAATATGAACTCAGCAAAAAAAGTAACGTCCTCTCACTGTCCACTGCGTTTATTTTCAGCGAACTTAACGTGTGTCAATATTTGTATGGACATAACAAGATTCAACAACTGAGACATAAACTGAACAAGTTCCACAGACATGTGACTAACATAAATGGAATAACGTGTCCCTGAACAAAGGGGGGGTCAAAATCAAAAGTAACAGTCAGTATCTGGTGTGGCCAGCAGCTGCATTAAGAACTGCAGTGCATCTCATCCTCATGGACTGCACCAGATTTGGCAGTTCTTGCTGTGAGATGTTACCCCACTCTTCCACCAAGGCACCTGCAAGTTCCTGGACATTTCTGGGGGGAATGGACATAGCCCTCACCCTCCGATCCAACAGGTCCCAGATGTGCTCAATGGGATTGAGATCCAGGCTCTTTGCAGGCCATGGTAGAACATTCCATGGTATAACATTTGCTGGCCATGGTAGAACATTCCTGTCTTGCATGAAATCACGCACAGAATGAGCAGTATGGTTGGTGGCACTGTCATGCAGGAGGGTCATGTCAGGATGGGCCTGCAGGAAGGGTACAACATGAGGGAGGAGGATGTCTTCCCTGCAACACACAGCATTGAGATTGCCTGCAATGACAATAAGCTCAGTCCGATGATGCTGTGACACACCGCCCCAGACCATGACGGACCCTCCACCTCCAAATCAATCCCGCTCCAGAGTACAGGCCTCAGTGTAACGCTCATTCCTTTCGACGATAAATGCAAATCCGACCAGCACCCCTGGTGAGACAAAACCGCGACTTGTCAGTGAAGAACACTATGTTTTTGTATTTGTTTTTGGCCGGGTATGGTTCTCAATCAGGGACAGCTGTCTGTCGTTGTCTCTGATTGAGAACCATACTTAGGTAGCTCTTGCCCACATGGGTGTGTGGGTAGTTGTTTTCTGTTTCGTATCTGTACCAGACAGAACTGTTTTGGTTTTTCTTTTTGTCATTTTCGTATTTAGTGTTCAGTTGCTAAATGAATTATGAACACGTACCACGCTGCACCTTGGTCCTCACCTTCTTCTCTTGAATTCCGTGACAGTACTAAATGAACAGCTTTGCATGTGTCAAAAAACATAGCATGTTAGCTCCATCCTGGTGGTGCAGTGGACTAATTTCTTGGATAGGAAACAGAATATCATACAGTAGGTTTGACTTGCACTGATTCTGTGTCACCCAAAAAAGAGATGTACAATGACGGTCTATCAAAAGGCAAAAGGGCTCCTGCGGGGACGGGGGCCTGGGATTTAAAAAACAAAAAAACAATATAAATATAGGACAAAACACACATCAAAGCAAGAGAGACAACACAACCCTACATAAAGAGAGGCCTAAAGACAACAACATAGCAAGGCATCAACACATGACAACACAGCATGGAAGGAACACAACATAACAACAACATGGTAGCAACACAACATGGTAGCAGCACAAAACATGGTACAAGCATTATTGGGCACAGTCAACAGCACAAAGGTGAAGAAGGTAGAGACAACAATACATCACACAAAGCAGCCACAACTGTCTGTAAGAGTGTCCATGAATGAGTCTTTGAATGAAGAGATTGAGATAAAACTGTCCAGTTTGAGTGTTTGTTGCAGCTCGTTCCAGTCGCTAGCTGCAGCAAACTGAAAAGAGGAGCGACCCAGGGATGTGTATGCTTTGGGGACCTATAACAGAATGTGACTGGCAGAACAGGTGTTGTATGTGGAGGATGAGGGCTGCAGTAGATATCTCAGATAGGGGGGAATGAGGCCTAAGAGGGTTTTTATAAATAACCATCAACCAGTGGGTCTTGCGATGGGTATACAGAGATGACCAGTTTACAGAGGAGTATAGAGTGCAGTGATGTGTCCTATAAGGAGCATTGGTGGAAAATCTGATGGTCGAATGGTAAAGAACATCTAGCCGCTCGAGATCACCCTTACCTGCCAATCTATAAATTATGTCATCGTAATCTAGCATGGGTAGGATGGTCATCTGAATCAGGGTTAGTTTGGCAGCTGGGGTGAAAGAGAAGTGATTATAATAGAGGAAACCAAGTCTAGATTTAACTTTAGCCTGCAGGTTTGATACTGTATGTGCTGAGAGAATGACAGGGCACCGTCTAGCCATACTCCCAAGTACTTGTATGAGGTGACTACCTCATGCTCTAAACCCTCAAAAACACCTGTGGGAAGAGGGGCATTCTTCTTACCAAACCACATGACCTTTGTTATGGAGGTGTTCTGAACAAGGTTAAGGGCAGAGAAAGCTTGTTGGAGACTAAGAAAGCGTTGTTGTAGAGCATTTAACACAAAATCCGGGGAGGGGCCAGCTGAGTATAAGACTGTATCACCTGCACATAAATGGATGAGAGAGCTTCCTACTGCTTGAGCTATGTTGTTGATGTTAATTGAGAAGAGTGTGGGGCCTAGGATTGAGTCTTGGGGTACTCCCTTGGTGACAGGCAGTGGCTGAGACAGCAGATTTTCTGACTTTATACACTGCACTCTTTGAAAGAGGAAGTTAGCAAACCAGGTCAAAGACCCCTCAGATTCACACACCTCTTCGCCGATTAATACCTAAGGAAGTTAATGTCCGTGTGTCGTATCTGTTCTTGGAGTTCAAAAAAGTTAACCCAAAAAAGGTAGCAGTGTTATTAAGAGTCTTATTGAAATATTAAGTGAACGTTTTAAAGAAGTTCATCAAAAACCTCCAAATAACTTATCATTTACGATCTCAGAGCATTAATAAAACCTTCCAGAAAAAAGTTCAAGGAACCAGAGTACAATTTTCTCAGAACCTCCCTGAAACCTAAACATCAAAATTCCCTGAACAGTCGAAATGTTAATTTCTGTTCTCAGAACGTTTGAAGAACATTCTGTTTTTGCCGGTCAGGAAACATATGGTCCTGTTCCCACAACCAATGCGAAACCAAAAACGTACGTTCCCACAACTTCCAAGGAACCAAATGTGCTTGCTGGGCAGTCCATATACAGATGAATGCACTCTACAATATACACTGTGTTCTGCCATTGCTGCATATTTTTTGAAACTTTTTTTTTATATGTCATATCATATGAGAACAGCCCCAGTCCAAAGTTAGTGGCTTCAGTCCAAAGGTCCATACAGGTGAAAGCTCTCCACAATATATGCTTAAGAGTTCTGCCATATGCTATTTTTGGTATATTGATAAGGGGTGACTGCCACAGGATTGGGAAACATCACCAAGGACCCACAAGAGGAAATAAATGTGTGTGTGTCCATGCATTCATCAGTGTGTGTGTGTGTGCTCGTGTATGTGTGTGCATGTGTGTGCGTGTGTGTGTGTCTTTGTGTATTTGTCTGCCGTCTGACTGTGTGTGACTAATGGCCGATAGCATCATCCTCCATATTTCCTGTGGCATCGCCTGGCGCCCACATAGATATACTGTGGTGATGAGAAAGGGATATTAAAACCCACTCCTCTTCAGCTCCGAGCTGGCTGTCTGCCCCTCACACATAAAAACCATGCCCTCATGTCCCCATCACTCACACACACACACACACACACACACACACACACACACACACACACACACACACACACACACACACACACACACACACACACACACACACACACACACACACACACATTTCAGAGCTAAGTTTCATTGTTGATTCTGGCTGATCCATTATTACGATATCAAACCTATTAAATTCAATGATACATTAGAACATATTGTATATCATTAACCTGATTCTTACCGACCGTAACCTTTGTGCAGTACCTCACTTCTAGTGTCTTGTTTTGTCTTATGGTCAAAATGGAGTCATGTCGAGCACATATCTGGCGTCTCCTGCCTAGCCTGTGCTCATTATATTGTGACTTGACCTGTCTGTTACTGACACAGTTGTGTGAGGCCTCGCCGGGATCGCTCTGTCTCTATCTCTCGCTCACTCTTTTCCCGCGCTCTCTCTCTCTCCAACTTTCTTTCGTTCTCTCTCTCCCCCTCTCTATCTCCCTATCTCTCTCCTCTCTCACTCTGTCTGTCTCTTTCTCTCTCTGAGTACCCTGTGTGTGTGTGTGTGTGTGTGTGTGTGGCTGTGTGTGTGTCTGGCGCTGTGAGTCACACCACGTGTCTGTGCTGATGCAGAGTGTGCGGTGGACTCTATTGTCTGGGTCCTGTGGGCTCATAACTCACACATGCACCCATGTGCCCAGTCAGTGTGTGTGTGTGTGTGTGTGTGTGTGTGTGTGTGTGTGTGTGTGTGTGTGTGTGTGTGTGTGTGTGTGTGTGTGTGTGTGTGTGTGTGTGTGTGTGTGTGTGTTACTCTGACAGCTTAGCCCTGGACTGGAAGGTGTGCTCAGACACGTTGGCAGTGCAGTCCTCTGCGTTTATCAACAGAGGGAGCTGTAGCTACTTGCTCTGTTAGCTGTAGGTTTGATTCAGTATTTGATAGGATAATATTTGATATTAGATTAACACGGACATTGATTGTCTATGTGTCTGCGCGCGTGTGTGTCAGACCTGGGTTCAAATACATGTCTATTAAATACTTGTTTTTTGTGTATTTTGAGTATTTTCAAAAAATGTGGGTCAAAGCAACTACTTGAAGTATTTCAAATGCATGGGAGTGCAGGAGTATTTATTTGTATCTGTATTTGAGTATTTCCAAATACAGTATGAGTATTTTAAAATGTTTGCCAATACTTTCCAAGGGTATTTCCTTGTCTTTTCAAAAATAAAATGTCTAAATACTTATTCCAAATGTCTTTGAAAGTAATTAAAATACCCTAAATAGTATATGAACACAGGTCTTTGTGTGTGTGTGTGTGTGTGCGCCCGTGTGTGCGTGTGTGTGGATGCACAGTGGGGGTGTTGAGACAACTCTGTCACATGTAATGATGCATAATGCCTTTACCCTCCAACACTGCATGATCTCTCAACCCATAAAGCTACTCTACATCTCTCTCTCTTCTCCTCGATCCCTCATCCTCTCTATCCTCCCTCTATTTAGCTTAATTCATTACGTTGTTATTTATATTCATGCCCTATATCCTCTCCTCCTACTCCCTCTCTCCTCACAATAACACATATATATCTCCCTCTCTGTCCGCCTCTCCTTCTCTTCCTGTCCTTCCAATTCCCTCTGTCTGTCTGTCTGTCTGTCTGTCTGTCTGTCTGTCTGTCTGTCTGTCTGTCTGTCTGTCTGTCTGTCTGTCTGTCTGTCTGTCTGTCTGTCTGTCTGTCTGTCTGTCTGTCTGTCTGTCTGTCTCTCTCTCTCTCTCTCTCTCTGTCTCTCTCTCTCTCTCTCTCTTTCTCTCTCTCTCTCTCCAGCCCAGAGCGTGGGTTTCAGTGGGTTTTAGTGCAGCACTTAATTGTCTCCCCTCCATGTGCTTCTGCTTCTAATGCGGCCTGATGCAGCCTTCCAGCTGTGGCTCTGAAGCTGACGTTCACCCACAATGACCTGCTGCTCGCTGCTCCACTGGGAACATATATTGAGAGAGAGAAAGAAAGGGGGAATCAGGCGGATTAAAATTCGATAGCACATGTAATCAAACAGTATTTATTATGCTATAGGCTGTGTCTTAGGTTCTGAATATGGCCCTGAGTAGACATGCGTCTTCTGAATGCACTCACCTGACTCTCCTTCCGTTGTCTTGTGTGTGCCTGAACAGGATCCTGGCTACGGTAGGGTCAGACTTTGACCTGAGGACTCTGCGGGCAGTGAGAGTACTCAGACCTCTCAAACTGGTGTCTGGCATCCCCAGTAAGTCACTGACATCAACAACAGGTCAAAGGTTGCTCATTGTGCACCATAACTTTATTGTAGCATGAATGAAAGATTCAAGATTTTTTATACAGATCATTCGCTTTTCAAAACACAAACACAAACGGACTAAACAAATAACATATCTTATTGTATCTTACATGGACCAAATACCAATGGCGACCCCTCTCTCCATTCCCCCTCCAACTCTCCCCCTCCCCCTTCCACTTCTTTCCCTACCCCCTCCGCTTCTTTCCCTACCACCTCCACCTCTCTCCCCACCCCCTCCAACTCTCTCCCTCCCCCTTCCACCTCTCTCCCTACCCCCTGCACATCTCTCCCACCCCCCTCTACCTTTCTCCTTCCCCCTCCACCCCATCGACCTCTCTCTCTACCCCGGTCCATCTCTCTCTACAGGTCTTCAGGTGGTATTGAAGTCTATCATGAAGGCCATGGTGCCTCTGCTCCAGATAGGCATGCTGCTCTTCTTCGCCATACTCATGTTTGCCATCATCGGAGTGGAGTTCTACATGGGCAAGTTCCACTCCACTTGCTTCACTGTCGACACTGGTGAGTTTTGAATTGATTACGCATACATAGTACATACACACAGACACAGACACACCAGCACAGACACTACACAGACAAACACACACACCTACATATACACACACACACAGAGTACCAAGTTTTAGGCCTCGCTGGCTTGTTTACATGTTGATAGACTGATTCTGAGGGCGTGGAGGGTGAGTTGAGCATAGTGATGACAGCTGGCTGTCCCAGCTGGAGGTGTGTGTGTGTGTGTGTGTGTGTGTGTGTGCGTGTGCGTGCGTGTGCGTGCGTGCGTGCGTGTGTGTGTGTGTGTGTGTGTGTGTGTCAAGCATGTGAATCTTCAGCCGGTGTGCTGTTGCATTCAGCGCTGAGTGCACGGCGGTGTGTCATGTGTGTACAGTCGCTGGTGAATATCTATACACCCCTTGCACAGTCTTTACATTTTGCTGCCTTAAAATGACATCTCAGAAGGGAATAAATACTGATCTACACACCCTACTCCACATTTTCAAAGTTAAAGAAAAATAATAGAAAATGTTCCAAATTAACAAAAAATAAATAAAAAAAGATGTCTTGATTGTGTATGTCTTCACACCCCAGAGTTAACGCTTGGTAGAAGCACCTTCGGCAGCCATTACAGCTGTGTATCATTTTCAATAAGATTCTACAAAATCTTAGGGCAACATTTATCCATTGTTTTTGTAAAAAATAGCCCAAGCTCAGTACATTTGGATGGGAGTCATTGATGGACAGAAATATTTAAACCTTGTGTCTGATTTTCAAGCAAATTCCTGAGTGGTCCAGCCTCAGGAATGAAGCTGGACCACTAAGGAACACTCAACACCTCTTGGAAAGCTATTCTGGTGTGTCTTGAAGATGTTTGAAAATTGCTGTCCATCAATGTCTCTCAACCAAATTTACTGAGCTTGAGCAATTTTTGACAAAAACTATAAATATATGTTGCCCTAAAAGTTATGCAAAGTTGGTAGAATCTTATTCAATATGATTCACAGCTGTAATGGCTGCCAAAGGTACTTCCACCAGTTATTAACTCTGGGGTGGGAAGACATATGCAATCAAGACATCTTAATTTGGTATTTTTTATTTATTTGAAAAATATTCAAAACACTTTCTTTCAGTTTGGAAATGTGGAGTAGATTGTGAACATCCGTAAGGAATTTAATCCAATTGAATAGATGTGTGGATTATATTTTAACATAGAAAAATGTGCAAGGGCTGTGTAGACCTTCACTAGGCACTGTATGTGTATGTTGTATTTTAAGCTAATATAATTTTCCAGTGTGTATGTTTTAAATGTAATTACTAAGACTGTGACGGTCATGGAATTACGGATGATGGTTATTTGCCCAGTCAAATGCTCCCTCCCTCCCTCCCTCCCTCCCTCCCTCCCTCCCTCCCTCCCTCCCTCCCTCCCTCCCTCCCTCCCTCCCTCCCTCCCTCCCTCCCTCCCTCCCTCCCTCCCTCCCTCACCTACTCCCTCCCTCCCTCAATCCCTCCCCCCCTCCCCCCCACATACTCTCTCTCTCCCTCCCCCTCCCTCTACCATCTCATCTCCCCCATCCAGGTGAGCGTGCGGCAGCGTTCCCCTGTGGCACGGAGGCCCCATCCAGGATGTGTCCTAACGGTACAGAGTGTACAGAGTACTGGATCGGCCCCAACTACGGCATCACCAACTTTGACAACATCCTGTTCGCCGTGCTCACCGTCTTCCAGTGCATCACCATGGAGGGATGGGTGGACATCCTCTACAACGTGAGCACTCTCTCTTTCTTTCCCTCGCTCTACTTCTTTCTTTCTTCTCTCTCTCTCTTGTTCTCTCTCTTTCTCTCTCTCTCTTTTGCACTTTCTCCAACCACATATCACTTGCAGTATTCTTAACTCAAATATGAATAGGTTAGCAAAAATCCAGTAACTTCCTTAAAATTCCCCCCAAAATCCTGGTCAAAAGATTCCTTAGAATCAGACGGGGAATAAGCAGGAAATCCGGGAATCCTGTGAGTTTGGGGAAAGTTTTGTGAAATGTGCAACCCTACAGTGCACACACAACACTGTTTCACCTTTTCTTAACTTAAAGCTGACACATCACACACTTTCTTTCTATCTCTGTGTATTCTATCTGGTATGCAGTGAGCTGGAGCATGACAGTGTAGAGAAAGCATGAATGGAGAGAGCTACTGTAGGGGTTTGTTTTGTCAGTTTGGTTTCTACATGACTGAGTAGCAAACAGCACAGGGGATCTGGAGGGAGTGTACCTGTCTGCTGTGCCACTATGTGTGTATGTGCATAGATTGTTACACACACACACACACACACACACACACACACACACACACACACACACACACACACACCCTGGGTCCTGGCTCCACACTGTCTTGAGTTGGAAAGCTGAATTAGTTAAATGTGGTTTTGTCTAGACTGCGATTGCAAAATGCTGGTAACTTTCCAAAAAATGCTCAGGTTTTCCTTTTATTCCCTTCTGATTACCAGGGAACCTGGTCATTTTGGGGGGAGTTATCGGAATATTGCAGCCCTTGCCTAGACAGTTTGAATAAAGACCAGCTCGTGTTGGAGAACCAGGACTAGCAGATGGCAGTTTAGATTTCCCTCTGCTGCGTTCTGGCTTTTTCCTTTTTCGCCCCAAATCCTGGCACCTTGTCTATAGGTACGCTGAGGTGCCAACAATGTGTCAAGGATAGCAGCATATGCAACCCCCTACAACTTCCAGCACCAATACCTCCCCCTTTCCCTCGCTTTTAATCTCCATGCTCTTCCTCTTGTTCCTCTTCATAAAACCTCTCCGTTTGCCTGTTTTCTCATAATGCTAAGCAGCTCCACCTGTGTGGATCAACGTTGCAGCTGGACCAGATTCACCTGGCTTTTAGTGCACCTGTCACTTCCTAGCTCTCTCTCTCTTCCTCTCCCCTCAATTTCTTTCTCTCCTCTTTCTCTCTCCCTCCTTGTATTCCCCCTCTCTCTCCCCTTTATCTATCTCTTTCCTCCCTCTCCCCTTGCTCTCTATCTCTCTCGATTCAGTTTAATTCGAAGGGGCTTTATTGGCATGGGAAACAAAGCAAATGGAAAGCAAATGAAATAAACAATCAACAAAAGGGAGAAGGATCAAATTCAACAACATCAATAAAAGATTTGAAAAAGATGAAGACATTGAAAGTGTTATATTATTAGCTATGCACAGTGTTTTTATCAATGTGCAAATAGTTGTAGTACGAATAGTTGGGGAAGATAAATAAACAGATAAATATTGGTGATATTTACAATGTTGTTTGTGCTGCACTGGTTGCCCTTTTCTCATGGCAACGGGCTACACATCTTTATGCTGTGATGGCACAGCAGTATTTCTCCTAACAGATATGGGGTTTATTAATGTTTGATATGTTTTCAAATTCTTTGTGCGTCTGTGTGATTTGTGGGAGATATGTGTCTCTAATATGGTCATACATTTGGCAGGAGGTCAGGGAGTCGGTGCATAACTTGTCTTCTCTTGAGAGCCAGGTCTGCCTATGGCGACCTTTCTCAATAGCAAGGCTGTGCTCACCGAGTCTGTGCATAGTCAAGGATGTTCATAATTTGGGGTCAGTCACAGTGCTCAGGTGTTCTGCCACGGTGCGGTGTACTCTCTGTTAAAGGCCAGATAATGTTGCAACTTGCTCTGTTTATTTTTTGGTTGATTCTTTCCAGTGGCATACAGTTCTCTTTCATAATTTGTTTGGGTTTATTGTGTTGCTGTCCTGGGGTTCTGTTTGTGTTTGTGAACAATGCCCAAGAACCAGCTGGCTGAGGGGACTTTTCTCTCTGTAGATGAGGGCTTTGTGGTGGAATGTGTGGGCATCACTTCCTTCTAGGTGGTTGTAGAATTGAACAGCTCTTTTCTGGAGGTAGCAGGTTTAGTCTTAATTCTGCATGCATTATTTGAGGGTTTGCATTGTATATTTTTGCAGAATTCTGCATGTCTCAATTGGGCGTTTGTCCCATTTTGGGAATTCTTGGTTGGTGAGACCTCACAACCGTAGAGGGCAATGGGTTCTACAACTGATTGAAGTGTTTCCCTAATTGGGATGTTGAGTTTCATGTTCCTTTTGATGGCATAGACGGCCCGAGCTTGCCTTGTCTCTTAGATGGTTCACAGCTTTGTGGAAGTTACCTGTGGTGCATTCTTTGTGTGCTCTAGGGCAACGGTGTCTACTGTAGATGGAATTTGTATTTGTTGTCCTGGCAACTGGACCTTTTTTGGAAGAAAAATGATTTTGGTCTTAATTTCTATTGCTCACTCTCCCCTCTGTCTCTTATTGGCCTCGTACACAGTTTAGCAGATGTTATAGCGGATGCAGTGAAATGCTTATGCAGAAAAATGTCAAACAAGTACACAAATATTTATAATGTAAAAAAGAAAAGAAAGTAAGAATGTTGGGTTGAATCCAATTAACAACCCAAATAGCGCTGTAACAGTAATCATAATGCAATATATACATATGTACAGGGCATTCAGAAAGTATTCAGACCCCTTCCCTTTTTCCATATTTTGTTACGTTACAGCCTTATTCTAAAATTGATTAAATAAAACACTTTCCTCATCAATCTACACGCAATACCACATAATGACAAAGCGAAAACAGTTTTTTGGAAATATTTATACATTTTATAAAAAATATCGAACATAAATACCTGATTTACATAAGTATTCAGACCCTTTTTCTATGAGACTCGAAATTTAGCTCATCCTGTTTCCTGTTTCTATACATATGTACACCGGATTAATTTACACAAGATATAAGAATGATATGTACAGCAGTAGATATATTAAAGTGAGCTATGCCAAGAATACAGTATATAAATAAATATGTTTTGTGTATAAAGTGTCATTAAAAAACAAAGTACAGTAGTATACATTTTAGAATGAGCTACAGTACCAGCCAAAAGTTTGGACACATCTACTCATTCAAGGGTTTTTCTTTATTTTCACTATTTTCTACTTTGTATAATAATAATGAAGACATCAAAACTATGAAATAACACGTATGAAATCATGTAGGAACCAAAAAAGTTTTAAACGAATCAAAATATATTTGAGATTTGAGATTCTTCAAAGTAGCCACCCTTTGCCTTGATGACTGCTTGGCACACTCTTGGCATTCTCTCAACCAGCTTCATGAGTGAAAGGCCTTGTTAAAAATGTATTTGTGGAATTTCTTTCCTTAATGTGTTTGAGCCAATCAGTTGTGTTGTGATAAGGTAGCGGTGGTATACAGGTGCTAACTTTATTTAACTTTAAGTCCATATTATTGCAAGAACAGCTCAAATAAACGAAGAGAAATGTCAGTCCATCATTACTTTAAGACATGAATGTTAGTCATTGCGGAAAATGTCAAGAACTTTGAAAGTTTCTTCAAATGCAGTCGCAAAAACCATCAAGCGCTATGATGAAACTAGCTCTCATGAGGACCGCCACAGGAAAGGAAGACCCAGAGTCACCTCTGCTGCAGAGGACAAGTTCATTAGAGCCTCAGAAATTGCAGCCCAAATAAATGCTTCAAGGAGTTCAAATAACAGACACATCTCAACATCAACTGTTCAGAGGAGACTGTGAATCAGGCCTTCATGGTCGAATTGCTGCTAAGAAACCAATACTAAAGGATACCAATAAGAAGAGCTTGCTTGGGCCAAAAAACACGAGCAATGGAAGAAACATGAGGTGGAAATCTGTCGTTTGTTCTGACGAGTCCAAATTTGAGATTTTTGGTTCCAACCGTCGTGTCTTTGTGAGACGCAGAGTAGGTGAATGGATGATCTCCGCATGTGTGGTTCCCATCGTGAAGCGTGAAGGAGGAGGTGTGATGGTGTGGGGGTGCTTTGCTTGTGACACTGTCTGTGATTTATTTAGAACTCAAGGCACACTTAACCAGCATGGCTACCACAGCATTCTGCAGAAATACGCCATCCATCTGGTTTGCGCTTAGTGGGACTATCATTTGTTTTTCAACAAGACAATGACCCAAAACATACAAGGCTGTGTAAGGGCTATTAGACCAAAAAAGAGAGTGATGGAGTGCTGTATCAGATGACCTGGCCTCCACAATCACCTGACCTCAACCCAATTGAGATGGTTTGGGATGAGTTGGACTGCAGAGTGAAGGAAAAGCAGCCAACAAGTGCTCAGCATATGTGGGAACTCCTTCAAGACTGTTGGAAAGGTATTCCTGGTTAAGCTGGTTGAGATGCTGCCAAGAGTGTGCAATGCTGTCATCAGTGGAAAGGTTGGCTTCTTTGAAGAATCTAAGATCTAAAATCTATTTTGATTTGTTTAACACTTTTTTGGTTACTACATGATTCCATATGTGTTATTTTAGAGTTTTGATGTCTTCATTATTATTTTACAATGTAGAAAATAGTACAAATAAAGAAAAACCCTTAAATGAGTAGTGTCCGAACTTTTGACTGGTACAGTATGTCGGGAATACAGTATTTAAAGTCTTCAGTGGTTCAATGACATGGTACAGCAGCGTTGGCTGTGTGCTTGAATATGAGAATGTGTTTGTGTGAGTGTGTGTGTGTTTGTGAGTATGAGGTGTTTGTTTCCTAGCTTGTGTGTGTATGTTTGGTATGAGTGAGTGATTGTGCATCACCTGGTAGACGGCTAGTGATGGCTGTGACATGGCCTGGTGATAGAAGCTGTTCAACAGTCTGATGGCCTGGTGATAGAAGCTGTTCAACAGTCTGATGGCCTGGTAATAGAAGCTGTTTTTTAGTCTCTCTATTTTGGCACTGATGCACTTGTACTGTCTCCATCTGCCAGACGATAGCCGATTGTATGTGGGTTGGGGGACTTGGGTGGCTTGGGTGACTGAGATCCTTAAGGATTTTCTTGGCCTTTCTTTGACACCGAGTGCTGGAAATGTCCTGGAAGACAGGCAGCGTGCCCCCGATGATGTGTTGCGTTGACCGCACCACCCTCTGGAGAGCCATGCGGTTAAGGGTGGTGCAGTTACCATACCAGGCGGGGATGCAGCCCTACAGAATGCTCACAATGGTGCATCTGTAGAGGTATGTGAGGGTCTTATGCAGAATTCTTTCAGCCGCCTGAGGTTGTAGAGGTGCTGTTGTGCCTTCTTCACCATGGTGTCGGTGTGGTGAGACCATATCAGGTCCTCAGTGATGTGCATGCTGAGGAACATGAAGCCTTTGACCATATCCACTGCGGCCCCATTGATGAGGATGGGGGCGTGCTACCTCTTCCGTCTCATGTAGTCCACAATCAGCTCCTTCGTTTTGTTGACATTGAGAGAGAAGTTATTTTCCTGGCACCACTCCGCCAGGGCACTAACCTCCTCCCTGTAGGCTGTCTGGTTGTTGTTGGTAATCAGGCCTACCACTGTCGTGACATCAGCAAACTTGATGATTGAGTTGGAGTTGTGCATGGCCACACATTCATGGGTGAACAGGGAGTACAGGAGGGGGCTTAGCACTTACCCCTGGGGTGCCCCAGTGTTGTTTCCAACCCTCACCACCTGGGGTCGGCTCGTCAGGAAATCTAGGACACAGTTGCACAGGGTTTTGTATCCGCCTCAGAATGGAGAATAACAATGTAGTATTTCTCTCGTGAGTAGGGCAAGAGATGTGTTTGTGGAATTTTGGGAGAATTTTCCTAAAATGTCCTTTGTTAAAGTCCCCGGCTACAACGAATGCGGCCTCGGGATATGCTTTTTCTAATTTGCATTTGGGATCACATGAGAATTGTAAAGCAGGCATCTTAACAGATGGTTTTGACACCTTGCTTATGTCTTGGTCACACATCCAGCATCTGAGTCAGTCCCAGTGACACTTCACACCAAGTGCATTGTGTGGAGGCTGGATGTATCTCTCTGTGTGTGTGTGTGTGTGTGTGTGTGTGTGTGTGTGTGTACTTAGTATGGATGTAGGGGGAGGAACATTACAGTGACATAATGAAATAAGAGCAAAAACCCCACTCCATTCTGTACATTGCTTGTTCTCGTAACCCAGCGTTAACCTTGTCGATTTATGGCTGTTTGTCCTTTCCACGGGAACGCTGCTCTGCTTAATAGTGCAATGAGCGCTACTCTGTCCCTCGACCCCCTACCCCCTTCCCTCTCCTCAGCCCCAGGCAGCTGATGTTGTGGAATGGAGTGTTTCTGTGCTATCCCGAGCCCAGAGCGGGGATGATCAGGAAGTGACTTAGCCCAGGCAGAGAGAGAGAGAGAGAGAGAGAGAGAGAGAGAGAGAGAGAGAGAGAGAGAGAGAGAGGGGGGGGGGGGGAGAGGAGAGAGAGAGAGAGAGAGAGAGAGAGAGAGAGAGAGAGAGAGAGAGGGGGGGGAGAGAGGGAGGAAGGGAGAGAAGGAGAGAGAGAGATTCGCTGCATGCTATTGAGGAAAATAATCGTCTTTTCAAATCCACGTGTGTTTGACAGCAGCTGATGATCATCTGATATTGACGAGATGCGGCGACGCGCTGTACCAAACTTAACGATTGGAGGCACCCTATTTCCTATGTAGTGCACTACTTTTGACCAGAGCCGTATGGGCCCTGATTAAAAGTAGTGTGCACTATATAAGGAAAAGGTTGCCATTTGGGATGCATCCCTAGTCAGGCTAGATGCTGCTGTTCTAGTGAGCGGGGGTGGTTCCCAGCATTAATAATGTGGCAATCTTAATTTCATGCCAGTTGATTTTAATACTCGCTCTCTTTTATTTTTCTCTGTCTCTCTATCTCACTCTCTCTCTCTCTATCTCTCACTCCCTCTCTTCTGGCAACCTAACGACTGCTGGCTAACTAGAACCATCTCTAATCACCTCTGCTGTGTCATGTTTTACTTTATGTCCCCCATAATCCTCCTTGGCACAGTGGTCACATGCCGACCGCATGATGTACAGAGGACTGTATCTCCCTTGAACTGATGGCAGCTTTGTCTGAATGTAGTGTGATCTAGCTTTGAATAAAAGCCTCTGGTAAATGGCATAAAGTAAGTAGACTTGTTCAAGCCAGAATAGTGCAGGAGCCCATCTCACCTGTTTCTGTAGCATGAGGCAGCTAAATGTACATCCCCTGGAGAGGATGCTAGTCTATTGTAGGGCCTTACCCACAATCCATCTCCTTAATGCTGATTGCTAAACATTCAGTAAATCATTCTCTTTCTCTACCCCTCTGTCACTCATTGTGTTTCTCTCTGTATATTTCTCTCTCTGTTTCTTGCTGACTGCTGCTCTGATCCCAGGCTGCTTCCCAAATGGCACCATATTCCTTATGTAGTGCACCACTTTTGACGAGAGCTGTATGGGCCCTGATTAAAAGTAGTGTGCACTATATAAGGAAAAGGTTGCCATTTGGGACGCATCCCCAGTCAGGCTAGATGCTGCTGTTCTAGTGAGCGGGGGTGGTTCCCAACATTAATAATGTGGCAATCTTCATTTCATGCCAGTTGATTTTAATATGCTCTCTCTCTCTCTCTCTCTCTCTCCTGGCAACCTAACGACTGCCGACTAACTAGAACCATCTCTAATCACCTCTGCTGTGTCATGTTTTACTTTATGTCCCCCATAATCCTCCTTGGCACAGTGGTCACATGCCGACCGCATGATGTACAGAGGACTTTATCTCCCTTGAACTGATGGCAGCTTTGTCTGAATGTAGTGTGATCTAGCTTTGAATAAAAGCCTCTGGTAAATGGCATAAAGTAAGTAGACTTGTTCAAGCCAGAATAGTGCAGGAGCCCATCTCGCCAGTTTCTGTAGCATGAGGCAGCTAAATGTACATCCCCTGGACAGGATGCTTGCCTATTGCAGGGCCTTACCCACAATCCATCTCCTTAATGCTGAGTGCCAAGCAGAGAGGAATCAAGTCCCATTTCTAGAGTCTTTGGTAGGACTTGACCAGGGGAATAAAACCCCAAACCTTCCAATCGCAGGACGGACACTCTAACTACAAGGCCACCGAGCTGGTGGTAAATGGCATGTGTAGCTTTATTGGCAACATGTAATGGGGTTAGGGCCCCAATTAGTAGACTGGTCGATTGTTTGGTCGTTCGGCTGTTGGTCGCCGGAGATTGTTTTAGCAAATATATATATGCGGCCATCTCAGTGAACTAATCCATTGCAGAGGCCTAGACTAAAAGCCAATTTTTGCTTGATTTGAAAAGGTGGTCGGAGTCTCCATATGGAGGGTGTGACACAATTGTGGAGCCTCTAGAGGCATGCAGAGGCGAATTCGAGTTCCGTACCACATCGTCATGCGCCTCCCAAGTTTTGTAACAATGCAGAGGGCTCTGTATATCTCCGTATTGACATGATTCGTTGACGGTAGCCGGGGGTGGTACACCCTGTATAAATACAAACTCACTTCCTTGACAACAGATCTGCACTGCTCCGCGAAGTGCAAGAAGTATGAATGTCCTGACGTCTGTTGAGGCCGTATCACCGTAAATGCTACATGGCCAATGCAAACATCAGATTGACCATGCAACCAGATGCACAATGCACTTCTCACTCCAGAATGCACTTTCCGCCAATTTGTGCAGATTCTGTGTTTCATAACTTCTTCGTGTGAATTGTTTGCATTTAATTGTTAGTGTCGATCAATTCCCCGTAACATATATCACCAGTAGTACATTTACCGTTAATTCCTATGATTTCTAATCTACAATGTTTGTTACTTTGGTTATGGTCACCTATTTTAATGCATTCTATATTATTCCAGCCTTCCTGTTCACATTGTCAGAGTGGACACATTGTTTGCAGAGTTCACAACCTTAGAATAGCAGTGAAGACATTAAAACTATGAAATAACACGTGTTGAATCATGTAGTAAAGAAACAAGTGTTAAACAAATCCAAATATATTTTATATTTAATTTTCTTCAAAGTAGCCATCCTTTACCTTGATGACAGCTTTGCACACTCTTAGCATTTTATCAACCAGCTTCATGAGGTAGTCACCTGGAATGCATTTCAGTTAACAGGTGTGCCTCCTTCAAGACTGTTGGAATAGTATTCCAGGTGAAGAGATTCCAGGCGAATAAAGAAAAACCCTGGAATGAGTAGGTGTGTCCAAACTTTTGACTGATACTGTATATTTACCCCAAAAATATATGGGGGGTTGGAAATGATGCAGACAATTACATTGATGGAAGTTACAATCTGTCTGCAATATTAAAACTGATCTACCCACAACAAAAAAGTAAATGTACATGGTGGTAGGTTGCCTGTGTGGTCCTCTTGTGGTCATTGTACCCCCTTTAAGGTTTAATGTGTATTTTTGTTTGGTTACAGTTGTCTTTGTGGTCCTAGTTTCATGGCCACAGTATTCTTTGTGGTCCTAGTTTCATGGCCACAGTATTCTTTGTGGTCCTAATTTCATGGTCACAGTATTCTTTGTGGTCCTAGTTTCATGGCCACAGTATTCTTTGTGGTCCTAATGTCATGGCCACAGTATTCTTTGTGGTCCTAATTTCATGGCCACAGTATTCTTTGTGGTCCTAATTTCATGGCCACAGTATTCTTTGTGGTCCTAATTTCATGGTCACAGTATTCTTTGTGGTCCTAATTTCATGGTCACAGTCATGGTTGTGCTTCACATTTTATGGTCATATTAGTGGTTGTGGGTCCTAGTTTCACCATCACTGTAGTCCTTGTGGTTCTAGTTCCATGGTCACAGTAGTCTTTGTTGTCTCTCGCCTCATTAGAGCCATCTGAGTCACTGTAGTCTGGGCGCACCTTGACCCCATCGCAATGGTATCCTGTACTGTCACAACCATCACAGAGAGGAGGGGCAAACGGGTGGTGCCGAGTGAGAGGGGCCACAGAGAGGGGCCACGTTGTTTCTGTTGTCAGTGAATCATCCCTTTTTGGTTGTGGCTAATTGGAGCGGCAGTAAAACACGATGGGAGTGGAGGAGACTGTGTGTGTGTCTGTGTGTTTGACTGTCTGTGTGTGTGTGTGTGTGTGTGTGTGTGTGTGTGTGTGTGTGTGTGTGTGTGTGTGTGTGTGTGTGTGTGTGTGTGTGTGTGTGTGAGAGACTGTGTGTGTGTGTGAGACTGTGTGTGTGGGACTGTGTGTGTCTTCTATCGAGACAGACGGTTACACTGTGTGCAGGGAGGCAAAGAGGAAGAGAGAAAGACAGAGGGAGAGGCAAGGACAGGGAGTGTGTAGAGGAGTTAAATATGGGTGATAGAGAGAGAGATTGAGAGAGATGTAGTTTCTTCCTGTTTTACACTAATAACATTCCAGAGTTCATCTCATGAACAAAACCAAGTTGATTACCACGAGAGTAGTGCACTTCACGTCCTCTACAACCGTAAAGAAAATGGCTTTCCTTTTCTGAATCCTCTCAAGGTCCTTTCTCCTTTTGTTTCCCCCGGTGTTCACCACAGTTTGTACCTCGTTCTCCCTGTGTCTGCACTCTCAAAAGAGCTCCAGAATTGATTCCAAGTGCCTAGGCTGGTCCTGGTGTGTTAATCTTTTACCAAGTGTCTGGCACGCTGGCCTTTTTGCAGATCAGTGTGTATGCGTGCGGGCGTGTGAGTGGATGCACTGTAAACCGAGCGTAGGAGTGGATTACTATGTAATGGCATGATGCGTGACACCAAATAATAGTGCTATTATTTTTTACATTTCAAACAATGACTTTGATGTTCTGGTAGCAGTTTTCATGATAGTGATCCATGTCAATGCAAAATGTGTATATTATCCCATATGGATAATGATTCATCAAAGCGTGTTCTTGTTAGTATGCCCATTGCTCTAGCTGACAGGGGAAGTTATTACGGTTTTTTATTATCAGGATAACTAGGATTAATATTATAACAATCTCTCGTGGACAGACGACCTAAAATGAATGGTACTGTGACATCTGTCAAACGACTGTGGGATGCAACGACTAGCAAGAAACTAGTTGTTCCGGTGCTAACGCTTTTCATCATTGTCTATTTTAACGAATCAGGATTTAGTAGGCGTGCGCACCTTTCGGAAATCAGAAGGGGAGGGAACACTTGGCCATAGACTTGCCAGAAACTTGCGGAGGGAGGGGGTGGAGCTGCCGTACAGCTTCCGCTCCTCGTTCCAGTATATTTTCTCATACATTTCCCCCTAGATCCTAATTGAGTATCTGAAGCAATTGTGCACTATTTTAGTTTTGGGTTTCCAGATTAATATAATAGTAACATATTTCATTTAGCATAAGCTTTTATCCAAAATACAGTAGTATATGCATATATTATGCCAGCAGCATACCACCCTACATACCACTGCTTCTGAAGCTAAGCAGGGTTGGTCCTGGTCAGTCCCTGGATGAGAGACCAGATGCTGCTGGAAGTGGTGTTGGATGTCCAGTAGGAGCACTCTTTCCTCTCATCAAAAAAATATCCCAATGCCCCAGGGCAGTGATTGGGGACACTGCCCTGTGTAGGGTGCTGTCTTTCGGATGGGACGTTAAACGGGTGTCCTGACTCTCTGAGGTCATTAAAGATCCCATGGCACCTATCGTAAGAGTAGGGTTGTTAACCCCGGTGTCCTGGCTAAATTCCCAATCTGGCCCTCAAACCGTCCCCTAATAATAATCCTCATCCTCATAGCTCATTCATCCCCCTCCTCTCCCCTGTAACTATTCCCCAGGTCGTTGCTGAAAATGAGAATGTGTTCTCAGTCAACTTACCTGGTAAAATAACAGATAAATAAAAATAAAAATACATATTTTTTGTATAGATGGCCCCAGCAGGAGTTGAACCCATAATCCTGGCATTGCAAGCCACACTATGCCTTACCAACTGAGTCACCCAGGACCACTGCTTGCTTGTGTATCTTGCATATTCCTGACGCACACGTTGGTATGTACATTCTGACAGTTTAAATTACCTTGCTCAAGGCACAAGACTACATCAGCCTGTCTCGCTAACCTGTAGCTAGCATTAGTCACCCTAATAGCCTTGACCACATGCCCAGAATCTCTCCTCTCTCTCTCTCCTCTCTCTCCCCTCACCTCTCTCTCTCTCTCTCTCTCTCTCTCTTTCTGTCTCAGCATTTAGAGTGGTTTCATCTCACTGCATGGCTTATCTCTCTGTCACCTGGAGCAGAGGAAGCTCATTATGATTGCCTTATCCATATGAATCACACACGCACACCACCACCACCACCCTCATCTACCCACCATACACACACACGCCTCCAGCTGGAATGCAGATGTGATGCAGCCATGGCTCCTGTGTGTAGTAATACTGCGTTGTGCCACACCCCCTGCCAGGTCAGAGTGATGGTGTCCCACCCTGGAAGACCAGAGCATCTTTCTCTCATCTGTTTGTGTGTGTGGGTGTGTGTGTGTTTGTGTGTGTGTTGTGTTTGTGTGTCTCTCTCTCTCTCTCCCTCTCTCATCATTATGCTTCTACAGCACTTTTCCTACTTCAAGAATGCAACCCTGTGGAATTTTAAAAGCCCAGGATGGGTTTGGAGGGGTGCGGACGGACGGGTTGGGGGTTGAATATATTTCCGTATAAACTGTCAACCTGTCTGCTTGAGAGACCTACCCATTATTGTTGAGTATTTTCTGGAATTCAGAAGTTTTTTCTCCCCATCTCTTTCTCTCTCTATTTATGCAGTCACGTCAGAAATGATTGTCACCCTTGGTAACGATGAGCAAAAAGAGACTGTATAAAATAAATAATACAAATACTGAGCTACTGTATATTGTATGCTCAAAATTATATTATTTTCTACTAATACAATTGCTCAGATAAAGATATGCTCTTTAACACGTTTTTTTATCTAAAAAGATAAGTGCCAAAATAAAATGATTGATCTCGTTAACATTCTACTTTTTAAAATTATTCTTAGGTTAAGGAGCAATATTGTGGCCTTTTCAAAATGTATTTTTAAATTTCACCTTTATTTAACCAGGTAGGCAAGTTGAGAACAAGTTCTCATTTACAACTGCGACCTGACCAAGATAAAGCAAAGCAGTCCGACACAAAAAACAACAGAGTTACACATGGAGTAAAACAAACATACAGTCAATAATACAGTAGAAACATAAGTCTATGTACAATGTGAGCAAATGAGGTGAGATAAGGGAGGTAAAGGCAAAAAAAGGCCATGGTGGCGAAGTTAATACAATATAGCAAGTAAAACACTGGAATGGTAGATTTGCAGTGGAAGAATGTGCAAAGTAGAGATAGAGATAATGGGGTGCAAAGGAGCAAAATAAATAAATACAGTAGGGGAAGAGGTAGCTTTTTGGGATAAATTATAGATGGGCTATGTACAGGTGCAGCAATCTGTGAGCTGCTCTGACAGCTGGTGCTTAAAGCTAGTGAGGGAGATAAGTGTTTCCAGTTTCAGAGATTTTTGTAGTTCGTTCCAGTCATTGGCAGCAGAGAACTGGAAGGAGAGGCGGCCTAAGGAAAAATTGGTTTTGGGGGTGACCATAGAGATATACCTGCTGGAGCATGTGCTATAGGTGGATGCTGCTATGGTGACCAGTGAGCTGACATAAGGGGGAACTTTACCTAGCAGGGTCTTGTAGATGACCTGGAGCCAGTGGGTTTGGCGACGAGTATGATGCGAGGGCCAGCCAACGAGAGCGTACAGGTCACAGTGGTGGGTAGTATATGGGGCTTTGGTGACAAAACGGATGGCACTGTGATAGACTGCATCCAATTTATTGAGTAGGGTATTGGAGGCTCTTTCGTAAATGACATCGCCGAAGTCGAGGATCGGTAGGATGGTCAGTTTTACGAGGGTATGTTTGGCAGCATGAGTGAAGGATGCTTTGTTGCGAAATAGGAAGCCAATTCTAGATTTAACTTTGGATTGGAGATGTTTGATGTGAGTCTGGAATGATAGTTTACAGTCTAACCAGACACCAAGGTATTTGTAGTTGTCCACATATTCTAAGTCAGAACCATCCAGAGTAGTGATGTTGGGCAGGCGGGCAGGAGCAGGCAGCGATCGGTTGAAGAGCATGCATTTAGTTTTACTTGTATTTAAGAGCAATTGGAGGCCACAGAAGGAGAGTTGGATTGCATTGAAGCTCGTCTGGAGGGTTGTTATTAATAAAGTGTCAGAAGAAGGGCCAAAAGTATACAGAATGGTGTCGTCTGCGTAGAGGTGGATCAGAGACTCACCAGCAGCCAGAGCGACATCATTGATGTATACAGAGAAGAGAGTCAGTCCAATAATAGAACCCTGAGGCACCCCCATAGAGACTGCCAGAGGCCTGGACAACAGGCCCTCCGATTTGACACACTGAACTTTATCAGAGAAGTAGTTGGTGAACCAGACGAGGCAATCATTTGAGAAACCCAAGCTATCGAGTCTGCCGATGAGGATGTGGTGATTGACAGAGTCGAAAGCCTTGGCCAGATCAATGAATACGGCTGCACAGTATTGTTTCTTATCGATGGCAGTTAAGATATCGTTTAGGACCTAGAGCGTGGCTGAGGTGCCCCCATGACCAGCTCTGAAACCAGATTGCATAGCAGAGAAGGTATGGTGGGATTCGAAATGGTCGGCAATCTGTTTGTTGACTTGGCTTTCGAAGACCTTAGAAAAGCAGGGTAGGATAGGTATAGGTCTGTAGCAGTTTGGGTCAAGAGTGTCCCCCCCTTTGAAGAGGGGGATGACCGCAGCTGCTTTCCAATTTTGGAAATCTCAGACGACACGAAAGAGAGGTTGAACAGGCTAGTAATAGGGGTTGCAACAATTTCGGCAGACCATTTTAGAAAGAAAGGGTCCAGATTGTGCAGTTCTTTCAGAACATCAGCTGACTGGATTTGGGAGAAGGAGAAATGGGGAAGGCTTGAGCGAGTTGTTGTGGGGGGTGCAGTGCTGTTGACTGGGGTAGGGGTAGCCAGGTGGAAAGCATGGCCAGCCGTAGAAAAATGCTTATTGAAATTCTCAATTATAGTGGATTTATCGGTGGTGACAGTGTTTCCTATCCTAAGTGCAGTGGGCAGCTGTGAGGAGGTGTTCTTATTCTCCATGGACTTTACAGTGTCCCAGAACTATTTTGAGTTTGTGTGCATGAAGCAAATTTCTGCTTGAAAAAGCTAGCCTTGGCTTTTCTAACTGCCTAGCTTCCCTGAAAAGTTGTGTATCACGGGGGCTGTTCGATGCTAATGCAGAACGCCACAGGACGTTTTTGTGTTGGTCAAGGGCAGTCAGGTCTGGCGTGAACCAAGGGCTATATCTGTTCCTGTTTCTTCATTTTTTTGAATGGGGCATGCTTATTTAAGATGGTGAGGAAGGCATTTAAAACAAATAACGAGTTATCCTCTACTGACGGGATGAGGTCAATATCCTTCCAGGATACCCCTGCCAGGTCAATTAGAATGGCCTGCTCGCTGAAGTGTTTCAGGGAGTGTTTGATAGTGATGAGTGGAGGTCGTTTGACCGCTGACCCATTACGGATGCAGACAATGAGGCAGTGATCGCTGAGATCTTGGTTGAAAACAGCAGAGGTGTATTTAGAGGGCAAGTTGGTTAGGATGATATCTATGAGGATGCCCATGTTTACGGCTTTGGGGTGATACCTGGTAGGTTCATTGATAATTTGTGTGCGATTGAGGGCATCAAGCTTAGATTGTCGGATGGCTGGGGTGTTAAGCATGTTCCAGTTTAGGTCACCTAGCAGCACAAGCTCTGAAGATAGATGGGGGGCAATCAGTTCACATGGTGTCCAGAGCACAGCTGGGGGCAGAGGGTGGTCTTTAGCAGGCGGCAACAGTGAGAGACCTGTTTTTAGAGAGATGGATTTTTAAAAGTAGAAGATCAAATCGTTTGGGTACAGACCTGGATAGTAGGACAGAACTCTGCAGGCTATCTCTGCAGTAGATTGCAACACCACCCCCTTTGTCCGTTCTATCTTGTCTGAAAATGTTGTAGTTAGGGATGAAGATTTCAGAATTTTTGGTGGTCTTCCTAAGCCAGGATTCAGACACGGCTTGAACATCCGGGTTGGCAGAGTGTGCTAAAGCAGTGAATAAAACAAACTTAGGGAGGAGGCTTCTAATGTTAACAAGCATGAAACTAAGGCTATTACGGTTACAGAAGTCATCAAAAGACAGCGCCTGGGGAATAGGAGTGGAGCTAGGCACTGCAGGGCCTTTAATGGCTTTAATGGCTTCCTGTCTTATTGGGGGTATAGAAATTAGGTAACATGCATGTCAAATCCATTTGTCACGGGGAAAGGAAAAAACTCACAAATGAAAATAGACAAATGGTTGTTGACTTTTATAAAACAGGCAATGGGTACAAAAAACTACTGAAAAACCAAATATACCACTTACCACTATTAGCGCAGCAGTTAAGAAGTTTAAAAGTCACTGGAACAGTAGTAATCTTGCCTGGTAGAGTGTATCTTTACCCAAGGCGGTCTTGGGTAAAAAAAATAAAAAGTTCAAGGGCCACAGTTGGAGAATGACAGAACTTTGACGTTTCTTACGGTCACCAAGTCTCCATATCTACAATTAGACGCCACCTCCATGCCAATAGGCTATTTGAAAGGATTGCCATAAAAAGCCTTTGTTGAGAGCAACCAACAAAATGTAAACTCCTGGATTTTGTCAATGGCATTGGCATTTGGATTGGAACCGGGTACTATGGTCAGATGAGACAAATTAGAGCTCATGGGCCCCACACACCAGTGGTGGGTTTGACGTCGAAAGAAGGAGGCATATGCAGAAAATAAACTCATAAACTACTGTATATAATAATAATAACAATGATCATAATAATAATAATACTGAATTTAATATACATGTGTCATCAGATCAGATAGTTTTTCGTCTTGCTGCTGAAGGGAGATGGACCTGGAATAGCAAAGGGTGCATGTGGGCCAGGAGGGTAGGATGAGGTCAGACAGATACTTTGGTCCAGAGTTGTAGATACCTTGGTAGATGTGAACCAGGATTTTAAACTCAATGTGTGAGCATATGGGGAGCCAGTGGAGGTTGATCCGCACTGGAGTGATGTGCTCACGGGGGGAGGTGCGGATGAGGACACGTACAGCACAGTTCTGGACATAAGATGGCGCCAGAGAGGAAGGCAGATGTTGTTTGTTTACGTATTTTGTACATAATGTTACCGCTACCGTCTCTTATGACCGAAAATAACTTCTAGACATCAGGACTGCGATTACTCACCACGGACTAGCAGAATCCGATGCGAAGGATATACTGCTTTCTCGGGAACGGGCCCAGATCTCTGTGATTTGCTTGAAGAGGAGGCAGAGAAAAAGGGGCCAAAGGGCGGGCTGCCTTCTGAGAATTCGTAGGCAATCGAATAAACCCCCAATTCCGTCCATTCTGCTAGCAAACGTGCAATTTTTGGAGAATAAAATCGACGAGCTATGCGGAAGATTAAACTATCAACGGGACATTAAAAACTGTAACATCTTATGCTTCGCGAGTCGTGGCTAAACGACGACACTATCAACATACAGCTGGCTGGTTACATGCTGAGTAGTAGTAGTATAGAACAGCGGTGTCTGGTAAGACAAGGGGCGGCGGACTATGTAATTTTGTAAATAACAAGGAAGTCTCGGGCTATTGCTCGCCTGAGGTAGAGTACCTCGTGATAAGCTGTAGACCACACTATCTACCTAGAGAGTTTTCATCTGTATTTTCTGTAGCTGTTCACATAACACCACACTCAAAGCCTGGCACTAAGACAGCATTTACTGAGCTGTATTCCGCCATAAACAAACAAGAAAATGCTCACCCAGAGGCGGTGCTCCTAGTAGCCGGGGACTTTAATTCAGGGAAACTTAAATCCGTTTTAGCAATTTTCTATCAGTACGTTAAATGTGCAACCAGAGGAAAATAACTCTGGACCACCTGTACTCCAAACACAGAGATGCATACAAAGCTCTCCCTTGCCCTCCATTTGGCAAATCTGACCATAATTCTATCCTCCTGATTCCTGCTTACAAGCAAAAATTAAAGCAGGAAGCACCAATGACTAGATCAATACAAAAGTGGTCAGATGAAGCAGATGCTAAGCTACAGGACTGTTTTGCTAGAACAGACTGGAATATGTTCCGGGATTCCTCCGATGGCATTGAGGAGTACGCCACATCAGTCATTGGCTTCATCAATAAGTGCATTGATGATGTCCTTCCCAAAGTGACCATACGTACATACCCCAACCAGAAGCCATGGATTACAGGCAGCATCCGCACTGAGCTAAAGGCTAGAGCTGCCGCTTTCAAGGAGCGAGACTCTAACCCGGAAGCTTATAAGAAATATCGCAATGCCATCCGCCGAACCATCAAACAGGCAAGCATCAATATAGGACTAAGATCCAATCGTCCTACACCGGCTCTGACACTCGTCCGATATGGCAGGGCTTGCAAACCATTACAGACTACAAAGGGAAGCACAGCCGAGAGTTTCCCAGTGACACGAGCCTACCAGACGAGCTAAACTACTTCTATGCTTGCTTCAAGGTAAATAACACTGAAACATGCATGAGAGCACCAGCTGTTCCGGAAGACTGTGTGATCACTCTCTTCGCAGCGCATGTGAGTAATACCTTTAAACAGGTCAACATTCACAAGGCCGCAGGTCCCGACGGATTACCAGGACGTGTACTGCAAGCATGTGCTGACCAACCTCTCCCTGTCTGAGTCTGTAATACCAACATGTTTTAAGCAGACCATCATAGTGCCTGTGCCCAAGAACACTAAGGTAACCTGCCTAAATGACTACCAACCCGTAACACTCAAGTCTGTAGCCATGAAGTGCTTTGAAAGGCTGGTCATGGCTCACATCAACACCATTATCCCAGAAACCCTAGACCCACTCCAATTTGCATACCACCCCAATAGATCCACAGATCTACTCTCTGTTGTTGTCATCTATGCATAGTCACCTCAATAACTTTATCTACATGTACATACTACCTCAACTAACTGGTGCCCCCGCACATTGACTCTCTCTTTTATGAAATTCAGTGAGGAGGATCGTCCTCCCCTTTCTCCTCTGAGGAGCCTCCACTGGTCCAAATGGGATGAGATAAAGGCTCAGATAAGTCGCTCAGATGCAGGCAAGGTCAAATTCTGTAGATGTAACAATTAAACTTTGGTCACACTTTTGATGTCGGCCTCAAACGAGAGCTAACTATCAAGTATCACATCCAGGTTGCGAACCTCACTGGACCTTGACACCATCAATATTGAGGCTGTAGCTGCTGATGTTGTTTAACTGCAGGAAACTCAGCTGCATCCACACTTTGATGTCCTGCAGGCAACTGACCAGGAGTGCAATGGCATTGGCAGTGGCAGTGGCAGTGGAGACATATAGCTGAGTTTCGTCAGAATAAAGGTGAAAGACCAGTCCATGTTTCCTCGAGATGTTTCCCAGTGGAAGCATGTAGATACAAAATAGTAGTGGCCCTAGGTCTGTGCCTTGAGGGACTCCTGGTGGACCACCACTGTGTCTGACCTACTAGGTCCGGGGGCTACAATCTGGGAGCGATCAGTGAGATAGGACAAGAACCAGTCCAGGACAGTGTCTGACAGGCCCAGGAGCTTCTTCATACAGTCCAGCAGAATGGCATGGATGACCGTGTCAAATGCTGCACTGATGTCCAGCAGTATGAGAATGCTGGCAGTTCCAGAGTTTGCATTCATGAGGTCATTGGTGACCCTTACCCGGTCAGTCTCTGTGCTGTGTCTAGTTCTGAAACCCAACTGGATGGGCTCTAGTAGGTTGGCCAGATGGTGTTGGAGTTTTATAGACACAGGACATTCAAGGAGCTTACTCGGGAAGGGCAGGTTGGAGATAGGCCTGTAGTTCTGGAGATTGTCATGGTCAGATCAAGGCTTTTTGAGTACTGGTGTGACTGCAGCGAGTTTGACCTGAGGAGGGACACATCCAGTGGTGAGGGACTTGTTGATGATTTCTGTGAAGAAAGGCTCCAGAGCAGGTAAGCAGGTCTTGACAAGGAAGGTGGTGATTGGGTCAAATTAACAAGTGGTGGGCCTCATTGTCCAAACCAGCTTGGTTACATCAGCTGCAGTGACTGTGGTGAAGGTGGCGAACCATGACTCAGGGAGTGGAGGACTAGGCATATCAACTACAGGGGCTGAAGAGGACAAAAGGGTGTTATTGATGTTTTCAATTTTGCTTTGGAAGAAACAAAGGTATTGATTGCACTCTTCTGGGGAGGCTGAGGTAGCAGAATTGTTCACAGATTGGATGAGCACTGCCGTTGCTAATCAGTTGGGAGTTACAGGTTGTCTGATCTGCATTTAAGACCTGTTTATAGTCTTTGTCTTTCTGATGTTGCTCATACATCTTCAACATGTACAGTTAGCCAAGTTTTCTAGACGATGTCCAGTTGCTTTGGGAGAGCATAGGTCCTCAGTGTACCAGGGAGAAGATTTGGAGAAAGACACCAGACAGGTTTTCAAAGGAACAACTTAATCCAGTATGGAGTATTATTAAGCCACAGCGTCACCAACTGGCAGTTTGGAGATAGATTCAGTAAGCTGGGCTGTGTTTACAGTTTTGTGTCAAGTGGGTAGAGGAATATCTAGGTTGAAGGTGATGGGTTTGTGCTCAGACAGCCCTGACACATTCCATCCAGTTTTGCCAGATCCACGCCTGAGGTACAGACCAGGTCCAGTGTATGGCCTTTGTTGTGGGTGGAAAAGTCCACATGCTGTTGGAGTCCAAAGTTGTCCAGGATATCAGCCAGGCCAGTAGAGAGAATGCAGTCAGAGGAGTCGACATATACTGCATGTTGAAATCTCCAAGCGCCAGCATAGCAGGGCACAAGGGGCTCAGGAGTGTTAGTAGCTCAGATAGTTCAGAAATGAAGTCAGAGTTGAGCTTAGGAGGCCGATAAATCATGTACATCAATGTGGTGGTGGATCTTTGATGTTATGGGGCTGTTTTCTTCCACTTGTTCTGATGCCCTTGTAAAGGTCAACAGCATTGTGAACTCTACCAAGTACCAGAACATTTTAGCCAAAAACCTGGTCCCCTCTGCCAGGAGGCTGAAACTTGGACGCAAGGGCATTTTCCAGCAAGATAATGACCCCAAGAACACATCAAAATCCACAACTAAATTGTTAATTAACCACAAAATAAACATTTTGCAATGACCATCTCAAATCAAATCAAATCAAATGTATTTATATAGCCCTTCGTACATCAGCTGATATCTCAAAGTCCTGTACAGAAACCGAGCCTAACACCCCAAACAGCAAGTAATGCAGGTGTAGAAGCACAGTGGCTAGGAAAAACTCCCTAGAAAGGCCAAAACCTAGGAAGAAACCCAGAGAGGAACCAGGCTATGTGGGGTGGCCAGTCCTCTTCTGGCTGTGCCGGGTGGAGATTATAACAGAATATGGAAAAGATGTTCAAATGTTCATAAATGACCAGCATGGTCAAATAACAATAATCACAGGCAGAACAGTTGAAACTGGAGCAGCAGCACGGCCAGGTGGACTGGGGACAGCAAGGAGTCATCATGTTAGGTAGTCCTGAGGCATGGTCCTAGGGCTCAGGTCCTCCGAGAGAGAAAACAAAAGAGAGAAAGAGAGAATTAGGGAGAGCATACTAAAATTCACACAGGACACCGGATAGGACAGGAGAAGTACTCCAGATATAACAAACTGACCCTAGCCCCCCGAAACATAAACTACTGCAGCATAAATACTGGAGGCTGAGACAGGAGGGGTCAGGAGACACTGTGGCCCCATCCGATGACACTCCCAGACAGGGCCAAACAGGAAGGATATAACCACACCCACTTTGCCAAAGCACAGCCCCCACACCACTAGAGGGATATCTTCAACCACCAACTTACCATCCTGAGACAAGGCCGAGTATAGCCCACAAAGATCTCCGCCACGGCACAACCCAAGGGTTTGCGCCAACCCAAACAGGAAGATCACGTCAGTGACTCAACCCACTCAAGTGACGCACCTCTCCTAAGGACGGTATGAAAGAGCCCTAGTAAGCCAGTGACTCAGCCCCTGTAATAGGGTTAGAGGCAGAGAATCCCAGTGGAAAGAGGGGAACCGGCCAGGCAGAGACAGCAAGGGTGGTTCGTTGCTCCAGAGCCTTTCCGTTCACCTTCACACTCCTGGACCAGACTACACTCAATCATATGACCCACTGAAGAGATGAGTCTTCAGTAAAGACTTAAAGGTTGAGACCGAGTTTGCATCTCTCACATGGGTAGGCAGGAGAAAGCCCTGCCTCCAGCTGTTTGCTTAGAAATTCTAGGGACAATTAGGAGGCCTGCATCTTGTGACCGTAGCGTACGTGTAGGTATGTACGGCAGGACCAAATCAGAGAGATAGGTAGGAGCAAGCCCATGTAATGCTTTGTAGGTTAGCAGTAAAACCTTGACATCAGCCCTTGCCTTGACAGGAAGCCAGTGTAGGGAGGCTAGCACTGGAGTAATATGATCAAATATTTTGGTTCTAGTTAGGATTCTATCAGCCGTATTTAGCACTAACTGAAGTTTATTTAGTGTTTTATCCGGGTAGCCGGAAAGTAGAGCATTGCAGTAGTCTAACCTAGAAGTAACAAGAGCATGGATTAATTTTGCTGCATAATTTTTGTACAGAAAGTTTCTGATTTTTGCAGTGTTACGTAGATGGAAAAAAGCTGTCCTTGAAACAGTCTTGATATGTTCGTCAAAAGAGAGATCAGGGTCCAGTGTAACGCCGAGGTCCTTCACAGTTTTATTTGAGACGACTGTACAACCATTAAGATTAAATGTCAGATTCAACAGAAGATCTCTTTGTTTCTTGGGACCTAGAACAAGCATCTCTGTTTTGTCCGAGTTTAAAAGTAGAAAGTTTGCAGCCATCCACTTCCTTATGTCTGAAACACATGCTTCTAGCGAGGGCAATTTTGGGGCTTCACCATGTTTCTCAGTCTCCGGAAAACCTGTGGTTTGAATTGAAGAGGGCAGTCCATGAGCGCAGACCGAATGATATCAAGTTTCTACTATAAAATAAGATAATTTCCCCAAAAAATTGAGCTCAGTATTTGTATTTATTTGACAAAGTATTTTTTACTCATCTTTATCAAGGCTGCCGATCATTTCAGATGTGACTGTATATACAGTATCTACCTCTTTGTACATGCACAAAGTACGATGCAAATCAATTTTATGTGAGAGGAGAGAGGAGTCGTTATAGTATCAGCCATGTATAGATGTCACCCAGTATAAATATCAGCCATGAAGCACCACAGGTTCATTTTAATATGTCAACCATTCCACTGCTGAATCAGGGTTTTGTGTACAGTGTTATGACACTAATGATAACATCACCCTACACTGTGTTCTACAATGTGTGTTTACCCTCCTACATGGCCTTTTATCCACTGTGAGTGTTCTTGTTGTGAGCATGCAGTTTAGGGTGATGAATTACCTGGCTGCGCCTTAGAGAGATAGTTCTACCTGGTCTCACCTCAACCGAGGAGACTTCCAACAACAGCTCTGTGTGTGAACAGAAACAACGGTAGCAAATTAAAAAGTCACAACAGAACCTTGTATCTCCCTAAAGATGCTTGGTTTTGCTTTGATAGGTAACCTGTTAACCTTGCTTTGATAGGTGGCCTGTTAAAATTTGAACAATCTTGGTGAGGCAGTGCCGAAAAATTGCCCATTTGGACTAAAATGGTGACTGGAGGCATTATTATTTTCAGACTTCATTGTTTCAAAATATTCAGAATCCTCACTTCAATTCGGTCTGGTTGGATGAAAATGCAGGGAAAGAAAGCTTTCTACCTCTGCAGCTGACATTGCATTTGCAAAGCTACCGTAACAGTGTGTCTTTTTACCTAATTTTCACTTTCCTACATCTACAGTCCCCAGAGAGGCTGGGGGAGAAAATGAGACAGTGAAAGACGGAGAGATGGAGAGACAAAGCTAAGCTAGAGAGATAATGACAGAGTGAGAGAGAAGTTAAAGCGATAGAGAGACAAAGGGATTGATGGATGCTAAAGCAAGGCGAAACACAGAGGCTGATGCTGGCCATTTATCCTGTGTGTGAGCTGAGACAGTGACAGCTGAGGGAGACGGTAGGACATAATGTGTGTGTGTGTGTGTGTGTGTGTGTGTGTGTGTGTGTGTGTGTGTGTTACTGCGCCTCTATGGATCATTAGCATTCATGAATGTGTTCTGATCAGGTTACGAACAAGGTCCCTATGGGTTAATGACTGAGCTGTTAATTATTTCTGTTAAGCCAGCCTCTTCCGCTGCCAACTTCCCTTAATTGGCCAGTACAAGCTGTTGGTCAATAGGTGTTATTATTATTTTTTCTAATCAATGGAGTCCTCACCCTATGGCCAACTATGGAGAGTAGGATTGATTCAGGATATTTTAGGAGGTTAGAGAGGGCACCTGAACTGGTGTGATTGATAGTAATGATTTTATAAACGAATCTCAGGCCAATGTCAATACTGCAGGTTACCCACTGCAATACTGATATTCTCTGCCTATGCACAATCTAAGGCTGTCTCAAATGGCACCCTATTCCCAATATAGTGTACTACTTTAGGGATTACTTTTTATATAGGGAATGGGGTGTCATTTGGGATGTGCACAGAGAATTATGATGCAGTTATTTCATGGGTAACTAATTATATTAAGGTCCCTATTATAAACACTATTGTCCTTAAATTGCCTTTTTTGTCAGCATGCTCAGCTAGCTGATGCTAAAACAGCCCATTGGATTCTGTGAAAATGCGACGCCTATCACTGGGGCGAGTTGCTGCCGGAAAGTGTTGGAATCCAATGGGCTGCTTTAGCATTAGCTGACCTAGCATGCTGATGAAAAAGGCAGTTTCATTACAACAGTATTCATAAATGCGTACATGACTATTTAGAGATGGATTATTGACATTTACAAAGGTAGGAACAATGATTAATACATGGTAAGTAAACTCTATACAAACGGTTTATAATGGTTCACTAAGCGACCTTAATGTAAAAAGTTACCATTTCACGGAGAGCTCATGGGTGGTTCAAATTCCAGGTTCTTGCAGACACATAAATGTAAGTCAACATGGAATGAAATACGTGTGTAACACTACAGCATGCCTAGTTGGATTAGAGTCAAGTGATCTACTGTATCGTGTTGTACCAGTACATACCTGTGAGTTCAGTGACGCTAGAAAGATTAGTGCCTTGCTAGATTGTGAATGGGTCCGAATTAAACAGCTGCTTTCTCAGGCAGACAGACAGAGGAGACAGACAGTGAGACAGACCGACAGACAAGATAGGCATGCATTTCAGTCATTTAGCAGACGCTCTTATCCAGAGCGATTTACAATTACAGCATTAATCTTAAAATAGGTTGCGACATCACAATTGTGTCAAGTACATTTTCCCCCAAGAAAGTATTTATCCGCAAAGTCAGTGCTAGCGGTGGGGTATGTTATTGGTATTTATTAGGATCCCAATTAGCCACTGCAAAAGCATCAACTACACTTCCTGGGGTCCACATGAAACATGAGAGTATGTGGTGAAGACACAGATCTTCTCCACGCCACCTGTTTAGGAGCGACCTGTCAGGCAGGATGCAATCCAGGAGTGTGCAGAGCCTGAGACGCCCAACCCCCAGAGGGTGGAGAGGAGGATCTGACGTGTCATGGTGTCGAAGGCTGCAGATCGATCTAAGAGAATGAGAACAGAGGAGAGAGAGTCAACTTTGGCAGAGGGGAGAGCCTCTGTGACACAGATGAGAGCGGTCTCAGTTTAGTAGGCTGTCTTGAAGCCTGTCTGGTTAGGGTCAAGAAAATCCTTCTGAGAGATGTATTGAGAGAGTTGGTCAGAGACAGCACAGTGTTTTGGAAAGAAAAGAAAGATGTTTTTGATATCAGAGGGGTCGATTGATATATTTTTTTTTTGTGGAGGGGAGCAACTCTGGCCTTCTTGCAGCCTGAGGGTCAGGGAAGACAGTTGTCAAGGATGAGTTGATGAGGGATATGAGGAATGGGAGAAGGTCTCCAGAGATGGTCTGGAGAAGGGAGGAGGGGATGGGGTCAAGTGAGCAGTTCGTCGCAAGATTTCATCTGGAGATTGAAAGAGGTCAAGGCGTAGGGTAGTTGGACCAGTGGATTCTGTAGTCTGAGTGAATGACAAGCAGATGTCGTCAACCTTTTTTTAAAGTGGTTGACAAAGTCGTCCGCAGACAGGGAGGGGCTGGAGGATTAGGCAGAGAAGAAAAAGTAGAGAGGAGTTTCCCAGGGTTGGGTTGGAAGCGGAAGCTTAAAATGTAGCGTGATAGAAAGCAGCTTTAGCAGTGGATAGAGAGGAAGAGAAGGTAGAGAGGAGGGAGTGGATGGATGATAGGTCCTCCAGAAGTTTCTGTTTCCTCATTTCATCTCAGCTGCCCGCAGCCCTGTTATGTTAACATGCAGTGAGTCACTCAGCTACCGAGTGGGAAGCGAAGGTCGGGCCGGAAAGGGAAAAATGAGAGTCAAAGGATACAGAAAGGGAGGAGAGTAGGGTCGAAATGGCAGAGTCAGGAGAGAGGAGGGAGAAGGATTTACCAAATAGAAGAGAGGATAGGACCGAAGAGGACAGAGTAGCGGGAGAGAGAGAGCGAAGATTCTGGCAGCGCATACCAATCTGGGTAGGGGCTGAGTGGGGAGGGTTTGAGGAGAGATGGAGAGAAAAGGAAACAAAGTATTGATCAGAGGCATGGGGGGTGTTGCAGTGAGCTTAGTAGAACAGCCTCTGGTCAAGATGAGGTTAAACGTATTGCCTGCCTTGTGACTGGAAAAGAAGGAGGTCATAAGAGGACAGGAGTGAAAAGAAAGAGATGGAAAGAAATGAATTGAAGTCATGCGTTGGGAGGTTAAAGTCGTCCAGTACGAGTGGTGAGCCATCATCAGGAAATGAGCTCATCAAGGTGTCAAGCTTATTGAGGAACTCTCCAAGGGCACCTGGTGGACGATAGATGACAACAATGTTAAGCTTGAGTGGACAAGCTCTGGACAGGCGAGAGAGGAGGCGAAGAGGGGCTGGTAGGTTAGTGGTTAGAGCTTTGGACTAGTAACCGAAAGGTTGCAGGATCGAGTCACTGAGCTGGCAAGGTAAAAATCTGTCATTCTGCCCCTGTTCAAGGAAGTTAACTCACTGTTCCTAGGCTGTCATTGAAAATAAATAGGTAAATAATAATAAGAGAAAATCTCCAAACACACCTCCCAGCACTGATTGGTGATTGCCTGGCAGAGGTGAAGAAAACACCCCCTACAATACAACACTCCCACAAATTAGCAAGACCGCTACCAAGAGCTGTTACACAAATTAGCCTGAAACTAATCCAAGTCCACAACGACAGTCACAAGTATAGTAAATCCGTCAAGCAGATATTGTACGTTGACCAACTGCAAACATTTGAGGACACCTGATAAACCTTGCTTTTACTTATATGGCTTTGTTTCTCTTTCTCTCTCTGAATGTGTGCGTGTGTGTACGTGTGTGTGCAGGCCAATGATGCCTCGGGGAACACCTGGAACTGGCTCTACTTCATCCCCCTCATCATCATCGGATCCTTCTTCATGCTCAACCTGGTCCTGGGTGTCTTATCAGGGTAAGTCTGACCGAAGACACACACACACACAAACACGCAGTCACTCACACTCTCACTCACTCACACATTCACTCACACCCAAGACATACTGTATTCCTACGGTTGTAGACATAGGGTCTATAGGGAGGCATGGACTTCACTTAACATACAAACCACCCTTTTTATTAGCTAGGACAGGATGACAACTAGAGCCACGTTCCCCTATACTGAACCACTCTATTGACAGGGTAAGTAGTGGGGGAGGTGTTTGTGGGGATAAAATGTGCGTGTACGTGTGTGTGCTTGTGCTCATGTACAGTGCATTTGGAAATTATTCAGACCCCTTGACTTTTTCCACAATTTGTTACGTTACAGCCTTATTCTAAAATGTGTTACATTGTTTTTCTCCCCCAATAACCAATTATGACAAAGCAAAACAGATTTTTAGATAAAAAAAAAAAAGAAATCTGAAATATTACATTTACATAAGTGTTCAGACCCTATACTCAGTACTTTATTGAAGCACCTTTGGCAGAGATTACAGTCTTGAGTCTTCTTGGGTATGACGCTACAAGCTTGGCACATCTGTATTTGGGGAGTTTCTCTCATTCTTCTCTCCAGATCCTCTCAAGCTCTGTCAGGTTGGACGGGGAGTGATGCTGCACAGCTATTTTCAGGTCTCTCCAGAGATGTTTAATTGGGTTCAAGTCCAGGCTCTGGCTGGGCCACTCAAGGACATTCAGAGACTTGTTCTGAAGCCAGTCCTGCATTGTCTTGGCTGTGTGCTTAGGGCAGTTGTCCTGTTGAAAGGTGCACCTTCGCCCCAGTCTGAGGTCCTGAGTGCTCTGGAGCAGGTTTTCATCAAGGATCTCTCTGTACTTTGCTCTGTTCATCTTTCCCTCGATCCTGACTAGTCTCCCAGTCCCTGCCACTGACAAACATCCCCTCAGCATGATGCTGCCACCACCATGCTTCACCGGAGGGATGGTGCCAGGTTTCCTCCAGATGTGACGCTTGGCATTCAGGCCAAAGAGTTCCATCTTGGATATATCAGACCAGAGAATCTTGTTTTTCATTGTCTGAGAGTACTACAGGTGCCTTTTGGCAAACTCCAAGTGGGCTGTCATGTGCATTTTACTGAGGAGTGGCTTCCGTCTGGCCACTCTACCATAAAGGCCTGATCGGTGGAGTGCTGCAGATATAGTTGTCCTTCTGGAAGGTTTTCCCATCTCCACAGAGGAACTCTGGAGCTCTGTTAGAGTGACAATCGGGTTCTTGGTCACCTCCCTGACCAAGGCCCTTCTCCCCCGATGGCTCAGTTTGGCCGGGAGGCCAGCTCTAGGAGGAGTCTTGGTAGTTCCAAATGTCTTCTATTTAAGAATGTTGGAGGCCATTAGGTTATTGGGGACCTTCAATGCTGCAGACATTTTTTGGTACCCTTCCCCAGATCCGTGCCTTTACACGATCCTGCTTGGTTTTTGCTCTGACATGCACTGTCAACTATGGGACCTTCAACTGAATGTCCAATCAACTGAATATACCAATTAAGTTGTAGAAACATCTCAATGATGATCAATGGAAACATGATGCACCTGAGCTCAATTTCGAGTCTCATAGCAAAGGGTCTTAATACTTAATACTTATCTAAATAAGGTATTTTTGTTTTCAAATCAAAATCAAATGAAATTTATTTATATAGCCCTTCGTACATCAGCTGATATCTCAAAGTGCTGTACAGAAACCCAGCCTAAAACCCCAAACAGCAAGCAATGCAGGTGCAGAAGCACGGTGGCTAGGAAAAACTCCCTAGAAAGGCCAAAACCTAGGAAGAAACCTAGAGAGGAACCTGTCACGTCCTGGTCTTAGTATTTTGTGTTATCTTTACTATTTTGGTCAGGCCAGGGTGTGACATGGGTTTTTTATGTGGTGTGTTTTGTCTTGGGGTTTTGTTAGGTATTGGGTTTGTGGCTTAGTGGGGGTATCTAGCATAGTCTATGGCTGTCTGGAGTGGTTCTCAATCAGAGGCAGGTGTTTATCGTTGTCTCTGATTGGGAACCATATTTAGGGAGCCATATTCTTTGAGTGTTTTGTGGGTGATTGTTCCTGTCTTTGTGTTTGTTCTCACCAGATAGGCTGCTTAGGTTTTCTCACGTTTATTGTTTTGTTAGTTTGTTCATGTGTAGTTTCTTCATTAAAGAACCATGAATAACAACCATGCTGAGTTTTGGTCCGCCTCTACTTCACCTCAAGAAAACCATTACAGAACCAGGCTATGAGGGGTGGCCAGTCCTCTTCTGGCGGTGCCGGGTGGAGATTATAACAGAACATGGCCAAGATGTTCAAATGTTGATAAATGACCAGCATGGTCAAATAATAATTATCACAGGTAGAACAGTTGAAACTGGAGCAGCAGCACGACCAGGTGGACTGGGGACAGCAAGGAGTCATCATGCCAGGTAGTCCTGAGGCATGGTCCTAGGGCTCAGGTCCTCTGAGAGATAGAAAGAGAGAATTAGAGAGAGCATACTTCAATTCACATAGGACACTGGATAAGACAGGATAAGTACTCCAGATATAACAAACTGACCCTAACAAACTGACCCTAGCCCCCCGACACATAAACTACTGCAGCATAAATACTGGAGGCTGAGACAGGAGGGGTCAGGAGACACTGTGGCCCCATCCGATGATACCCCCGGACAGGGCCAAACAGGAAGGATATAACCCCACCCACTTTTCCAAAGCACAGCCCCCACACCACTAGAGGGATATCTTCAACCACCAACTTACCATCCTGAGACAAGGCTGAGTATAGCCCACAAAGATCTCCACCACGGCACAACCCAAGGGGGGGCACCAACCCAGACAGGAAGATCACATCAGTGACTCAACCCACTCAAGTGACGCACCCCTCCTAGGGACGGCATGAAAGAGCACCATTAAGCCAGTGACTCAGCCCCTGTAATAGGGTTAGAGGCAGATAATCCCAGTGGAGGGAGGGGAACCGGCCAGGCAGAGACAGCAAGGGCGGTTCGTTGCTCCAGAGCCTTTCCATTCACCTTCACACTCTTGAGCCAGACTACACTCAATCATATGACCCACTGAAGAGATGAGTCTTCAGTAAAGACTTAAAGGTTGAGACCAAGTTTGCGCCTCTCACATGGGTAGGCAGACCATTCCATAAAAATGGAGCTCTATAGGAGAAAGCCCTGCCTCCAGCTGTTTGCTTAGAAATTCTAGGGACCATTAGGAGGCCTGCGTTTTATGACCGTAGCGTACGTGTAGATATGTACGGCAGGACCAAATCAGAGAGATAGGTAGGAGCAAGCCCATGTAATGCTTTGTAGGTTAGCAGTAAAACCTTGAAATCAGCCTTTGCCTTGACAGGAAGCCAGTGTAGGGAGGCTAGCACTGGAGTAATATGATCAAATATTTTGGATCTAGTCAGGATTCTAGCAGCCGTATTTAGCACTAACTGAAGTTTATTTAGTGCTTTATCCGGGTAGCCGGAAAGTAGAGCATTGCAGCAGTCTAACCTAGAAGTAACAAGAGCATGGATTAATTTTGCTGCATAATTTTTGTACAGAAAGTTTCTGATTTTTGCAGTGTTACGTAGATGGAAAAAAGCTGTCCTTGAAACAGTCTTGATATGTTCGTCAAAAGAGAGATCAGGGTCCAGAGTAACGCCGAGGTCCTTCACAGTTTTATTTGAGACGACTGTACAACCATTAAGATTAATTGTCAGATTCAACAGAAAATCTCTTTGTTTCTTGGGACCTAGAACATATCTCTGTTTTGTCCGAGTTTAAAAGTAGAAAGTTTGCAGCCATCCACTTCCTTATGTCTGAAACACTGGCTTCTAGCGAGGGCAATTGAAATGTACAGCTGTGTGTCATCTGCAAAGCAGTGAAAGTTAACATTGTGTTTTCGAATTGCATCCCCAAGAGGGAAAATATATAGTGAAAACAATAGTGGTCCTAAAACGGAACCTTGAGGAATACCGAAATTTACAGTTGATTTGTCAGAGGACAAACCATTCACAAAGACAAGCTGATATCTTTCCGACAGATAAGATCTAAACCGGGCCAGAACTTGTCCCTGTAGACCAATTTGGGTTTCCAATCTCTCCAAAAGAATGTGGTGATCGATGGTATCAAAAGCAGCACTAAGGTTTAGGAGCACGAGGACAGATGCAAAGCCTCGGTCTGATGCCATTAAATGGTCATTTACCACCTTCACAAGTGCAGTCTCAGTGCTATGATGGGGTCTAAAACCAGACTGAAGCATTTCGTATACATTGTTTGTCTTCAGGAAGGCAGTGAGTTGCTGCGCAACAGCCTTTTCAAAAAAATTTGAGAGGAATGGAAGATTCGATATAGGCCGATAGTTTTTTATATTTTCTGGGTCAAGGTTTGGCTTTTTCAAGAAAGGCTTTATTACTGCCACTTTTAATGAGTTTGGTACACATCCGGTGGATAGAGAGCCGTTTATTATGTTCATCATATGAGGGCCAAGCACAGCAAGCAGCTCTTTCAGTAGTTTAGTTGGAATAGGGTCCAGTATGCAGCTTGAAGGTTAAGAGGCCATGATTATTTTCACCATTGTGTCAATAGATAGAGTACTAAAACACTTGAGTGTCTCTCTTGATCCTAGGTCCTGGCAGAGTTGTGCAGACTCAGGACAACTGAGCTTTGAAGGAATACACAGATTTAAAGAGGATTCCGTAATTTGCTTTCTAACAATCATATTTTCCTCAAATAAGTTCATGAATGTATTACTACTGATGTGAAAGCCATCCTCTCTTGGGGAATGCTGTTTTTTAGTTAGCTTTGCGACAGTATCAAAAAAGGAATTTCGGATTGTTCTTATTTTCCTCAATTAAGTTGGAAAAATAGGATGATCGAGTAGCAGTAAGGGCTCTTCGATACTGCACGGTACTGTCTTTCCAAGCTAGTCGGAAGACTTCCAGTTTGGTGTGGCGCCATTTCCGTTCCAATTTTCTGGAAGCTTGCTTCAGAGCTCGGGTATTTTCTGTATACCAGGGAGCTAGGGGTGCAACTGCATCTAGGGTTTTCAATATTTCTATAAATGTGCAAACATTTCTAAAAACCTCTTTTCACTTTGTCATTATGGGGTATTGTGTGTCGACTGATAAGGAAAAAAATATTACATCCATTTTAGAATAAGGCTTTAACGTAACAAAATGTGGAAAAGGTCAAGGGGTCTGAGTACTTTCGAATGCACTGTATATACACTCACTGGTCAGTTTGTTAGGCACACCCATCTAGTACCGGGTCCGACATCCATTTGACTCCAGAACAACCTGACTTCTTCGGGACATTCTACAAGGTGTCGGAAACATTCCACAGCTGACGCAATGGTATCACGCAGTTGCTGCAGATTGGACGATGGGACATTCATGCTGCCAACAGCCAATTCTATCTCATACCAAAGATGCTCTATTAGGCTAATGTCTGGGGACTGAGCAGGCTACTCAAGTAACTGAGTTCGCTGTGATGTTCCTGGTGATGTTTTTCCACTCCTCAATTGCCCAGTGTTTGTGATCGGGGGCCCACTGGAGCCACTTATTCTTGTTTTTTGCTGATAGGAGTGGTGTGTTCGTCTGCTGAAATAGCCCATCTGTGACATGGATCAACGAGTTGTGCGTTCCGAGATGCTGGTCAACACATCACTGTTGTACTGCGCCATTATTTGTCTGTTTGTGGCCCTCCTGATAGCTGGCATGATTTTTGCCATTTTCCTTTGACCTCCCTCATCAATGAGCTGCTTTCCCCCACAGGACTGCCGCTGACTAGATGTTTTTTGTTTGTGGCACCATTCTCGGTAAATCCTAGACACTGCGTGAAAAGCCCAGGAGGGCGACCGTTTCTACAACTAGCTCTCAGTCTTACATCAGCATTAGACATTCATCTATGTTTCTTAAACATCAAGTTTCAAAGTTGTTCCAAAAGTCAAATGTGTGTTTAATATTACGTTTAGGGATTAACTCTGAATGGTTATGGTAAGGGTTAAGGTTTGGGATAGGTTTAACCTCTAGCGTCGAGCAATCCCGTATCCGGGAGCGTAATCATAGCCTCAAGCTCATTACCATAACGCAAGGTTTCCTATTCATGAAAATCGCAAATGAAATGAAATAAATATATTCAAACACAAGCTTAGCCTTTTGTTAACAACACTGTCATCTCAGATTTTCAAAATGTGCTTTTCAACGAAAGCTACACAAGCATTTGTGTAAGAGTATTGATAGCCTAGCATAGCATTAAGCCTAGCATTCAGCAGGCAACATTTTCACAAAAACAAGAAAAGCATTCAAATAAAATCATTTACCTTTGAAGAACTTCGGATGTTTTCAATGACGAGACTCTTAGTTAGATAGCAAATGTTCATTTTTTCCAAAAATATTATTTGTGTAGACGAAATAGCTCCGTTTTGTTCATCACGTTTGGCTAAGAAAAAGACCGGAAAATGCAGTCACTTACAACGCCAAACTTTTTTCCAAATGAGCTCCATGATATCGACAGAAACATGGCAAACGTTGTTTAGAATCCATCCTCAAGGTGTTTTTCACATATCTATTCGATAATCTTTCAGTGGTGGCAGTTGGCTTCTCATCAGAAGCAAACGGAAAAATACTGCAGCTGGAGATTACGCAATAATTGCAACGGAGGACACCAAGCGACCACCTGGTAGATGTAGTCTCTTATGGTCAATCTTCCAATGATATTCCTACAAATACGTCACAATGCTGTAGACACCTTGGGGAAAACGTGGAAAACGTAAGCTGACTCCTAGCTCCTCCTATCTGGGTTTCGCCTGTAACATCAGTTCTGTGGCACTCGCAGACAATATCTTTGCAGTTTTGGAAACGTCAGAGTGTTTTCTTTCCAAAGAAGTCAATTATATGCATAGTCGAGCATCTTTTCGTGACAAAATATCTTGTTTAAAAAGGGAACATTTTTCATCCAAAAATTAAAAGAGCGCCCCCTATATCGAAGTTAAAACAAAAATCTCAAAAACAACTTTCTGTCGCTGGATTCGAACATGCTTACGCCCATCCACCATTCCCGTCTACAATGCCCTAGCAAAACAAAAATCTACTTGAAGGTAACAGCGCTCGCTGTTGCCGGTTTCTACGTAATCTCCCGACATCCTCAGACATGGACGGACGTCGGATACGGACTTGTATCACAGGTGACCTGGCTGGTTTCTGAGATACTGAATCCGGCATGCCTGGCACCCATGATCATACCACGCTCAAAGTCGCTTAGGTCACTTGTTTTGCCATTCTAACATTCAATCGATCAGTAACTGAATGCCTCGATGCCTGTCTGCCTGCTTTATATAGCAAGCCATGGCCATGTGACTCACTGTCTGTAGGAGTGTTCCATTTTCGTGAATGGGGTGGTGTACCTAATAAACTGGCCAGTAAGTGTGTATGTATATATATATATATATATATATATATTGTCACGGTGTGCGCTACTGGTGGAGAAGTCAGGTGCAGGAAAGCAGAGAGTTGTGAACAGGCACACACTTTATTAAGGCAGAGGCTAATAAAACAGACAGACTGTGTCAAAACCTCCAGGCAAAGGTAAAAGTGCTATGCGCAAAAAAGTCTCAAAAATTGAGCAAATGTTTTACAATAAACATCCCTCGTGAAAAGCCACGTAATAATGGGGAAAAAACCCAGCCTGGCGCGTACACACGGACATGTAACAAAACAATTTTACGCAAAGTCATGGAGGGGAACAGAGGAATACGTACATGATTAGGGAATGAAAACCAGGTGTGCAGGGAACAAGACAAAACAAATGGAACAATGGAAAAATGGAGCGGCGATGGCTAGAAAGCCGGTGACGTCGACTGCCGAACTCTGCTCGAACAAGGAGAGGAGCCGACTTCGGCAGAAATTGTGACATATATATACAGTGCATTCGGAAGTATTCAGATCCTTTCCCTTTTTCCACGTTTTGTTACCTTACAGCCTTATTCTAAAATGGATTCAATTTTTTTTAAATCAATTTACACAGTACCCTGTAAGAACAACGCAAAAACAGGTTGTTTTTTTTGTTGCAAATTTATGAACAATAAAAAAACTATGCCTTATTTACATAAGTATTCAGAACCTTTTGCTATGAGACTCGAAATTGAGCTAAGCTGCATTCTGTTTCCATTGATCATCCATGATATGTTTCTACAACTTGATTGGAGTCCACCGATGGTAAATTAAATTGATTGGACATGATTTGGAAAGGCACACACCTGTCTATATAAGGTCCCACAGTTGACAATGCATGTCAGAGCAAAAACCAAGCCATGAGTTCGAAGGAATTGTCCGTAGAGCTCCGAGACAGGATTGTGTCGAAGCACAGATCTGGGTGAAGGTACCAAAACATTTCTGAACCATTGAATGTCCCCAAGAACACAGTGGCCTCCATCATTCTTAAATGGAACCCGATGGTCACTCTGATATAGCTCCAGAGCTCCTCTGTGGAGATGGGATAACATTCAAGAAGGACAACCATCTTTGCAGCACTCCACCAATCAGTCCTGGATATGGTAGAGTGGCCAGATGGAAGACACTCCTCAGTAAAATGCACATGACAGCCTGCTTTGAGTTTGCCAAAAGGCACCTAAAGGACTCTCAGACCATGAGAATGAAACCAAGATTGAACTCTTTGGCCTGAATGCCAAGCGTTCCGTCTGGAGGAAACCTGGCACCATCCCTCCGGTGAAGCATGGTGGTGGCAGCATCATGCTGTGGGGATGTTTGTCAGCGGCATGGACTGGGAGACTAGTCAGGATCCAGGGAAAGATGAATGGAGCGAAGCACGGAGAGATCCTTGATGAAAACCTGCTCCAGAGCACTCAGGAGCTTAGATTGGGGCGAAGGTTCACCTTCCAACAGCACAACGACCCAAGCACGACCCAAGCACACCCTAAGCACACAACCAAGGCAACGCAGGACTGGCTTCGGGACAAGTCTCTGAATGTCCATGAGTGGCCCAGCCAGGGCCCAAACTTGAAACTGATCGAACATCTCTGGAGAGACATGAAAATAGCTGTGCAGCAACGCTCCCCATCCAACCTGACAGAGGTTGAGACAGAAGCTTGTAGCGTCTTACCCAAGAAGATTCGAGGCTGTAATCGCTGCCAAAAGGGCTTCAAAAGGGTCTGAATCCTTATGTAAATGTGATATGTTTGTTGTTGTTTTTTTAAATAAATTATCAAACATTTCTAAAAACTTGTTTTTCTTTGTCATTATTGGTTATTGTGTGTAGATTGATGAGGGGGAAAAAACTATTTAATTAATTTTTGAATGAGGCTGAAACGTAACAAAATGTGGAAAAAGTCAAGGGGTCTGAATATTTCTGAATGCGCTGTATATATATGTGTGTATGTGTGTGTGTGTGTAATCCTGTGTCTCCAGTGGAATGGCTGAGCGGAGCCCACTCAGGCTGAAAGCCTGAAAGCCTGAGTGGGCGAGCTTCCCCTTAAAGAGATGTGAATTTACAGGGACAGCATGCATTACCATAATGAAATGACCCGCCTTCCGTTGGAATAGCTGTGTAAATATGGAGAGAGCTGAGGCTTCTCTTTATCTTAATGAAAAGCCTATTGGAATCCACTTCCATCCCCTCCCCAGCAACGCTAAGTCTGGGTCAACATTCGCTCTCTTTTGTTGTCTCTTTCCCGCTCTCTCACTGTCTTCTTTCCTGTTTCTCTCTCTCCCTCTTTTAACGCTGTGTGCATTATTCACACACACATACTAACGTTTTGTCTGAAACATACACACGCTGTCTCCCACCAGCCCTCTGTTGAGAGCATCGTAGTGTCTCTGGTCAGGTGCTGTATTTATGTGTTCTGGGAAGCCTGAGCTCCTATTCAGTGAATGGCTAGTTCCCCTCTGTGTGTGTGTGTGTGTGTGTGTGTGTGTGTGTGTGTGTGTGTGTGTGTGTGTGTGTGTGTGTGTGTGTGTGTGTGTGTGTGTGTGTGTGTGTGTGTGTGTGTGTGTGTGTGTGTGTGTGTGTGTGTGTGTGTGTGTGTGTGTGTGTGTGTGTGTGTGTGTGCGTGCGTGTGTGGACGTGTTTAACTATTCTTTTGGGAACCAGAAGAATAGTAAACAATTTTTTTTTTTGACCAACTGGGGACATTTTGTTAGTCCCCATGAGGTCAAATGCTATTTCTAGGGGGTTTAGGGTTAGAATTAGTGTTAGGGGTTAGGGTTAAGGTTAGGTTAAAAGTATGAGTTCGGGTTAGGTTTAGGGTTAAGGGTTAAGGAAAATAGGATTTTGAAAGTGTCCCCACGCTAGCTGTAAACAGACTGTCTGTGTGTGTGTGACTCAGCACTCTAATGATATCTTTATCCCTCTCTCCTCTCATTTGCTTCTCCATCTCTTCTGTCCTTCGTGAACCCAATGACTCTGCCTCAGCCTCCCCCGCTCTGACATTCCCCAGCTTACCACAGTAGAATCTCAGCCATCACTCAAGTGCTTGAGCTAAGAGAGATATGGCATTGTGTAGACAGTGGCACACTTGGGGAACATCATAATATGATACTGTTGATACCACATGATACCACATTTATTTTAAATTCTGCATACTGACAGGAAATGCATCTTAACTGAAATGACAATGAAAATAGCTCAAATAGAATTCTGTTGATAGATTGGTCATCACTCTCCCAACTCTTCTCTCTTTTCCTCTTTTCTCTTTTCACTCTTCTCTCTTTTCCTCCCTCCCTCCCGTTCTTTATCTTTATCTTCCTTTGCCCCTTTCTTCCTCTGTCACTGTCTCTCTCTCTGTCTCCCCTGAGTTTTTAAAATGGCCTGTGTTTGCCTTTCATCAAAATGTCCCTGGATCTTCTCTTTGAGCTCAGTGGTCTGTCCAGCCCATTGTCTGACAGGGAAACACACTCTTTTACACACACCGGGACAGTCTCAACAGGATTCGAACAGCCAGTCGGAAGAAAAGGGAATAATTCCATGGATATTGTCATTAGTCTAGAGACAACTGGGTTCCTATGGGTAACTAGAACTTTATCTGGGCCTAAGGAATGAGTTGGTGTGTGCGTGGGTCCATGTGTGTGTGTGAGCACATTTAAATAGTTGTGTAACCCTTTTATCTGTGAGCTGACCTAATCCACACCCACGCTTTAACAGTGAGACACACGGCTGTGTCTTTCTCTTTGTCTGTTTCTCTGTGTGTTTGGCCCTTCAAAGAGTCCTTTCATAACCCTGCTGCACGTGCTGCACCGGTCTCCTCTACAGTGGGTGTGTGTGTGTGTGGTGGTCTGGTGAACTAAAGCCCTCTGAAGTGAAGGTCACTCCCAGAGAGGAGAGGAATCAAATCAAATCACATTTTACTTGTCATATGCTTTCTTAAACAACAGGTTTAGACTAACAGTGAAATGCTTACTTACGGGCACATCCCACCAATGCAGAGAGAAAAATATATAAATAATGGAAAAATAATAACACAAGGAATAAATCCACAATGAGTGGATCCACAATCCACAATAACTTGGCTATATACACAGGATATCAGTACGAGGCGATGTGTAGGGGTACGAGGTAATTGAGGTAGATACTTTTGTATAAATAGTGTATGTAGACACCCATTCAAATGAGTGGATTCTGCTATTTCATCCACACCAATTGCTGCCAGGTGTATAAAATCGAGCACACCACCATGCAATCTCCATAGACAAACATTGGCAGTAGAAAGGCCTTACTGAAAAGCTCAGTAACATTCAACGTGGCACCTTCATAGGATGCCACCTTTCCAACAAGTCAGTTTGTAAATCTTCTGCCCTGCTAGAGCTGTCCCGGTCATCTGTAAGTGCCGTTATTGTGAAGCGGAAAAGTCTAGAAACAACAATGGCTCAGCCGTGAAGCACGTAAAGCCACAAGATCACTTAACGAGACCGTCTCAGTTTTAACACTGACCAAGTTCCAAACTGCCTCTGGTAGCAACGTCAGCACAATCGGGAGCTTCATAAAATGGGTTTCATGGCCGTGCAGCCGCACACAAGCCTAAGATCACCATGCACAAAGCAAAGCATCGGCTGAGTGGTATTAAGCTCTCAGCCATTGGACTCTGGAGCAGGGGAAACGTGTTCTCTGGAGTGATGACTCACTTTTCTCCATCTGGCAGTCTGACGGACAAATCTGGGTTTGGCAGATGCCAGCAGAATGCTGCCTGCCTGAATGCATATTGCCAACTGTAAAGTTTGGTGAAGGAATGGCTTTGGAATGTGTTTGTGTTTTTGTGTTTCAAAGACAGTTTTCCCGCCGAAACTCTAACACGATCAAAAGGGGATACTGGAACAATATTTCTAACATAACCATGTGGGGAATGGTCAGTTGGAAGCTATAGAAAACTAATGTCATACAGTGCCAAGAAAAAGTTTGTGAACCCTTTGGAAATACTTGGATTTCAGCATAAATTGGTCATAACATTTGATCTGATCTTCATCTAGGTCACAACAATAGACACACACAGTTTGCTTAATTAAATAACACATAAACAATTATACGTTTTCATGTCTATATTGAATACATCATTTAAGCATTCACAGTGTAGGTTGTAAAAAGGATTTGAACCCTTGGATTTAATAACTGTTTGACCCTCTTTTGGCAGCAATAACCTCAACCAAACATTTTCTGTAGTTGCTGATCAGACCTGCACAACGGTCAGGAGGAATTTTGGACCATTCCTCTTTACAAAACTGTTTAAGTTCAGCAATATTAGTTTAAGCACACTGCTTGTCTATTGTTGTGACTTAGATGAAGATCAGATCAAATTTGATGACCAATTTATGCAGAAATCCAGGTAATTCCAAATGGTTCACATACTTTTTCTCTCCACTGTATTAGTTTTAATTTTGTTATGTCATAAAAAATTGTATGGACGAAATACTGTAACTTGGAAAGTATAACCCCTTTATCTGTCAAGTTTCCATCCAATCCGTTGTGCATATAAAACACAATGAAAGTATGTTTGTTAAGATATGAATGTGATTTTCGGAGGAATTAGAGAATCTATCTCCTATAAACTGTTCATTGTAAGTAGCCACTCCCTGAATGAGGTCAGAGAGCGTGTCAGACTGATGGAACAATCCCCTTTTGACGGCATAAAAAGCATTGCCAATGAAATTAACATTAGACCAGGAAACATGAGGCGGTAGATACATGTTTCAAATGGTTGTAACTTTGAACCTCAACACTAGGTGAATAAATAAACTCACCTTATTTTAGACCAGAGAGACGGCGAGCTGCAGCTCATGTCCATCGTGGTCCGAATCCTGAATACCAACACGAAGAGGAAGAGGCGACAAACTCCCCTCTCAGACAATCACTGGTACAGCTGATTAGCTGTCCTGAGTAAAATGTCTCGCTCTTCAAACCATGCTGCTACCCAAATCACAAGCCAGCCATTGGCCCGGCTGGCTAGCTTATCTTCAAAAAAACAGCTTTTGGAGTAAATGGATCAGAGTGAACTCTGTAGTTCTGTTCAGGACTGCACAACGATCAAAGGCACCCACACTTAAATACATTCATGATTTCTTATTCATAACAGGCGTGGTTCATGTGCAAACTATATGATTCATGTGAGAATGGTTCTGAAATGTATCGACGATAAAAAAAAATGTATCTCTCCCTCTCCATGTCGTGGTGTTGAAAGCCACCATATTGTAAAAGTCTGCTTGGAACCTTTGTCTCATGTATTAAGTGTGTATGTTATCCTGTTGTTATTTAGTTAATACTTCTTCAGGATGGGTGGATCCCCTGTGGAACGGTTGAGCTAATGTAGGCTAATGCGATTAGCATGAGGTTGTAAGTAACAAGAACATTTCCCAGGACATAGACATATCTGATATTGGCAGAATGCTTCAATTCTTGTTAATCTAACTGCACTGTCCAATTTACAGTAGCTATTACAGTAAAAGAATACCATGCTATTGTTTGAGGAGAGTGCACAGTTTTGAACATGAAAAGTTATTAATAAACAAATTAGGTACATTTGGGCAGGCTTGATGCAACATTTTGAACAGAAATACAATGTTTCATTGGATCAGACTAAAACTTTGCACATACACTACTGCCTTCTAGTGGCCAATATCTAAATTGCACCTGGGATGGAGTAATACATTATGGCCTTACTCTTGCATTTCAAAGATGATGGTACAAAAAAAAATACAAAAAAGGGTTTTGTCTTTGTGTTATCTTTTACGAAATCTAACGTGTTATATTCCCCTACATTCCTTTCACATTTCCACAAACTTCAAAGTGCTTCCTTTCAAATGGTACCAAGAAAATGCATATCCTTGCTTCGGCGCTTGAGATACAGGCAGTTAGATTTAGGTATGTCATTTTAGGCGAAAATTGAAAAAACGGGGCCGATCCTTAAGAGGTTCAACAACTTATTCCATGGAGCCCCAAATCCTAATGAGTTAATTGTTTCATGATTCATTTAATCTGGTAATAATTAAACGTAGTGAATTATAAATAAATAATAAATAAAATAATAAATAAATTACAGTCATGAGATTAATGAAAGTAAAGTCACGACACAAACGTGTTTTCTTTTTTGCTTTCTTGAGTCAGCTCCGAAATGCAGGTATTTCAGTCTAGCTCAGTGCATTCTGTAGTGGTGGGGCAGCCAGCGGAAAGTTGGTAAAGCCCCCAAATACGCCGTGATTGGGTAATGTTCTCTAGTTGCGCCGTGATTGGCTCAGTGTTCTGTCACTCATGGGGACAGTCCCCATCCAAGAAGGCTCGAGGCCATTGGCCACAGATAAAATTAAGTCAAATGGGAAATCTGACTTCAGTGAGTTTAAGACAACTGGGAACTGGGAGAAAAACGAGCTCTGATTGGGAAAATACATTTTGAACATTGAACTCGGAATTGCAAGTCGGGAACTCGGGCCTCTTTCTAGAGCGCCGACCTGAAGATCACTGACGTCATCATATTAGGCCTTATGTACAATTATATAAATTATACAATTGTAAAACATGAGGTCCCTGAAAATTACCAACAAGTGCTTGGAAAAGTCCTTCAATTTGACTTGCCAATGTCTGTATGAACTCCACTTAAAAGGTGTATAGTCCTAGGGCTATGGTATTGTATAGGTGGAGTTATGGGTCAATTTTGCATATATTCACTGGTATTATTCCTCTAAGTACACATGTGGAAATGTTGATTCCAATGTCACACATTGGCCCCATTATTTATAGAATGACCGAGCAAAAATTGTTAGTGCAGATAGTCAGGGTAGCTATTGGTTAACTATTTAGCTAACTATTTTGGGAAGAAGCTGTTCAGGGTCCTGTTGATTCCAGACTTGGTGCATTGGTGCTGCTTGCCGTGCAGTAGCAGAGAGAACAGTCTATGACTTGGGTGGCTGGAGTCTTTGACAATTTCTAGGGCCTTCCTGGATGGTGGGGAGCTCGAACCTAGTGATGTACTGGGCCGTACGCACCACCCTATGTAGCACCCTATGTAGCGCCTAGCGGTCGGATGCCAAGCAGTTTCCATACCAAGCTGTGATACAGCCAGTCAAGATGCTCTAAATGCTGCAGCTGTAGAACTATTAGAGGATCTGATGGCCCATGACAAATCTTTTCAGCCTCCTGAGGGGGAAGAGGCATTGTTGTGCCTTCTTCACGACACCGAGGATCTCGAAACTCTCGACCTGCTCATCTACCGGCCCGTCGATGTGGAACACAGAAATGAACCAGTGTATTAACATGTCAGTTTAAAGGGTGTGTGTCTGTGTGTTTCTGTGCGTGCGTGTGTGTTCGCAGGGAGTTTGCCAAAGAGAGAGAGCGTGTGGAGAAGAGGCAGGACTTTCTGAAGCTGAGGAGACAGCAGCAGATAGAGAGAGAGCTGACGGGGTACCTGGAGTGGATATGCAAGGCAGGTCAGGCTCACCTCCACTTCTTCGAAGGAACACAATATGTTGATTAAATTGTTGATTTAGTCTTACCTGACAATTGGTTATCATTTGGGGGGTGGAAGGTGTTCATAATGTTTGATTTACTCAGTTTATGTTGTTAGGATGGTGACAGGTATTCACAGGTACAGTATGTACAGTTGGTGTGTGTATGTGTGTGTATGTGTAATTGTGTGTTTCCTTTGTGCGCGCCCGTGTGTGTGTGTCGTGGTGTATAACCCTGTCCTCTCCTGTTCCAGAGGAGGTGCTGCTGGCGGAGGAGGATGAGAACGCGGAAGAGAAGTCCCCTCTGGACGGTGCGTGGTACAAGAGGAAACAGAACCTCCCAGGTGAAAATAGGGCTGGAGGGCTAAACTGTGGCCTGCTTTACCATGGTACCCTACTGGGCTACCATGGTACCTTATGGTAAAAAAGGCACAATCAGGTATGATTCACAATTTCCATGAACTTGCCTCGCCCTCCATTTTCAGATCCTGACGATTTTGCACCATGTCTTTCTGTGGTGTATAAATCGCTCAATTCGATTTATGCCATATTCAGGGTTCCATGAATGTGGTCTGGTTCTCTTTCACCTGGGTTATAGGGTTTGATACACTGTTACAATGTGATAGAGTATCAGTGAGTGATTACTAAGGTCCAGGAAGACTGCTGTAATGAGATGCTTGTCTCATTCTGGTGTCTGCTGTCCCTTCACTAAATCTTGTTTATCAGTCTTTTCTCTCTCTATTTGGTCTCTCTCTCTCTCTCTCTCTCTCTCTCTCTATTCTCTTCCACTCTCTCTCTCTATTCTCTTCTACTCTCTCTCTCTTCTATTCCACTCCCCTTTTCCTCTTTTGTGTCATGGGCGGTTCTCTCCTTGTTCTCTCTCTATTTCCCTTCTCTCTCTCTCTCTCTCTCTCTCTCTCTCTCTCTTCTCTTATTCTTTCCTCTTCTCTCCGACATGGGCGGTTGTCTCTGCTCCAGCTGGAGTGCAGTCATGTCCCTGCTGTCGCTCCACCCAGCCCCCTATAGCCTTATGTTGTGATAGGCCCATAATCTCATCCAATTAGGTCTGGTGTGGGAGCCAGGGTTAATTAGGGGGATTTAGAGGGATGTCTTGATTGGATTAGGGTTGTACAATACACGGGCGCACACACACACACACAATCATGCATGTACACAGACACACGCACACACACTTCTCAGGTTAGATGACAGTACCACTTGTCTAAATGACAGTACCTGCCTTCCTTCATTTAATACATTAGTTACATGCTGGGGATGAAAATGATTGAGCTCACTGCCAGAGAAATGCCCCTCAATGTGTTGTTAGAGCTAAAAATGTTGATTTGACTAAATTATGTTGAAGGGCAGGTGAGGGCATTGGCCAGAATGCCAAACATTTCTGACAGAGCCAGTATAGCTTAAAGGGATGGAGAGAAATGATGGAATGGATTTATAGGAGAAGATACAAATGTTGAAGCATTCTCAATCTGCCCATCGTTCTACTAAACACAATATTAGTTCTCTCTGTTTCACAATTGACTCATAACTCTCCAGATTGTTGAGCTACTGCTCCGATCCTCATTCACAGAGAAGATAAGCGGAGCTGATTTGGCCTCAGAGCAGAGCATTGAGGAAGACCTCTACATTCTAAAAGGGCTGCAAGTCTCAGAAAAGCCCCGTCTTTTGTGACATTGAAGGTCACGTGATGATCACATTCATGAGCGGCCGTTTTTCATTCCAAGGCTGCATGAATTGAAGCGGAAGGCAGAATCGGAGAATGAAAAATGTGATTGATGCCCACTATTCATAGCATCCAACTAGCCCACACAGGGGGGGCTGTGTGTGTATGTGCATGCATATGTGTTTGTGCGTGTGTTTGAGTGCCTGCATGTATTTGTGTATGTGTGTGTACATATCCTTACTCCTGCCTCTCTGCTGTGCTGTGTGTGTGCAGTGTTGAAGCGAGGCAAGGTCAAGAAGAGTAAGAATGAGCTGATCGGTGCTGAGGAGGGAGACGATCACTTTACTGACATGTCCTCTGTTGGTAAGACTCAACTGTCCTGTACTCTTATCTGACTGACCAGACTCAACTGTCTGACTGACCCAGGGTTGCCATGTCTGCGGTTTTCTTGCCAAATTGGGCCACTTTGAAATCCGATGTCGCGGGTGAAAATCTATTGGTCGCGGGTTGCGGGTGTATGGGCTACTTCTAAATTGAACCGCGACCGCCATGCTGTTTAAAAAATATATGTATATATTTCACTGGGACCAGCTGCTGCTGATTATCAGGCAGTGAGCAGGCTTTTACTGAGTGAGTGAGTGGTGGGGAGGGCTGTGTGTGTGTGTGTGTGTGTGTGTGTGTGTGTGTGTGTGTGTGTGTGTGTGTGTGTGTGTGTGTGTGTGTGTGTGTGTGTGTGTGTGTGTGTGTGTGTGTGTGTGTGTGTGTGTTGAGAGCCACGGAGAAAAAGCAGCATGCGCACAGGTCATGACACCTTTACCAGTAGGCTATTTAGATTGTCGTTATGGAGACACCTATTCCCAACCATTTTTCCTTAAAATATATTAACATGGCCTCCCGGGTGGTGCAGTGGTCTAGGGCACTGCATCGCAGCGCTAGCTGTGCCACCAGAGACCCTGGGTTCGCGCCCAGGCTCTGTCGCAGCCGGCCGCGACCGGGAGGGCCGTGGGGCGATGCACATTTGGCCCAGCGTCGTCGGGGTTAGGGAGGGGTTGGCAGGAAGGGATATCCTTGTCTCATTGCGCACCAGCACTGCGCACTGTGGCAGAGCAGTGCACACTAATCAAGGTCACCAGGTGCATGTGTTTCCTCGACACATTGGTGCGGCTGGCTTCTGGGTTGGATGCGCACTGTGTTAAGAAGCAGTGCGGCTTGGTTGGGTTGTGTTTTGGAGGACGCATGGCTTTCGACCTTCGCCTCTCCCGAGTCCGTACGGGAGTTGTAGCGATGAGACAAGACAATTGGATACCATGAAAAAGGGGTTTTTTTTTATTTTTTTTTTATATATATATATATTAACACGCTATAACTGATATAATGATGACAAGCACTGGAAAACAACCAGTGCAACCTAGCTCAGCATAGTTATGCTATAGTTATGCACAAAAGGGAATGCTGATTGGTTGAAAGCCATGGGATATCAGACCGTGTAACACGGGTATGACCAGAAAAATGATTTTACTGTTCTATTTATGTTGGTAACCAATTTATAATAGCAGTAAGGCACCTCTGGGGGTTTGTGGTATATGGCCAATGTAACATGGATAAGGGCTGTGTCCAAAGAACAGCCCTTAGTCGTGGTATATTGGATATGTACCACACCTTGGGCGTTATTGCTTAATCATAGCAGTCAAAACCAGTGAAATCGACATCCATTGATGGGAATTGATCTGGCGGGTTTAATAAGGGCAAATTCTCTTTTCTCTTGTGACATATTTTTAAGCTCACAATAATTATTATGATGGAAAACCTCATTTTGCTTCTTAGCCTACATCGTTACAAATTACGCTGATAATCCTTCTTAATTCGCTCGATAACATTATAGAAAAAGGGTTTATTGGATAAATGTGGCAACTTTTCTGTTGCTGCCTTGTGGCTGGGTTTTGATAGGTCATTGGGCTAGAAATGTTTGCTTGACCTGGCAACCTTATCTGACTGAGCCAACCTCCCAGTTTTTGTTGGGAAGGCTGACCCTTGACCTTTTACGTAATGACTTCTTGAGCTTGTCCTTACAGCTTGCACCATTTCTAGGCTGTTGGTAATATGTCTCATTTTCACCTGTCGTGGAAATTTCCTCTATTTACCAAATCATGAGAGAAAACCACACACCAGTCAGAGTTATGCTTAATCTTCACCTTTAATAATAATTAAGCTTTTGCAATAGCATTTTGACTTTCAACAGTTCAGTATCTCTAATGAAAAGTTGAGAGAGTCCCAACATAATGGCAAATGGGATCCTTTATAGCAAATATCCACCCCCCCTAGACGACATGACAAACCACAGGTCTTAGGAACTTACACAAAGAAAGACTTTACTTCAGAGAGGAGTATCCCCTAGCCAGACAGAGTTGGCTATAAATGATCGTTCAGTTTGGTCTCCTAAACAAAGCTCTTATTTCGTCCTTGGTACAAAATGGTACCAAGACATTACCCCCACTCTATGATAAATATCAAATTGTCATTTAGATACAATCAATTCTAAATACAACCAATCCTGGACAAGCTCACGGAGAGGAGAGTGAGGCTATAGGTTAAGATAGGAGCAACAAAAGAGGGAGCATAGAATGATTCCAGACACTGCAATCCTCCTCTCCCCGATGGGAAAAGTAGGGAGTGACTGGCACACAGACACAGTGGAGCAAAAGATATGTTTACACATGATGACACCTTGACCTCTCCCCTCTCTCCGGCCCAAACAACTTAGTCTTGACATAGAACAGATACTGCAACCCCGCCACAGTATTATACAAAAATAACATTCTGATGAGAAGTAACTTACAAACATATGATGAATATAAAACATCTTACCTATGTCACCACCTAATTGTGATTATTCCCCAACACACCCTCTGCTGACCTTTGGCCTATTCAAATGTGTTCCTATCCTCATGCATTGTTATAATGCCTCAATGTATTTGACCGTTTTCTCTGGTACGTCACACAAACTAACAACACCTGTTATACAAGGAAACATTTTTTTTGTGAAGATTTTGCTTGTTTTACTGATTCTTTGTAGCATGTCACCTTGAGGGAAAATAGGTGTAATTAACTTTTCTTATTATACTGTAAAATTCCTCCATCATATTGGAATTAGAGTTCAATTCATTTCATTATTTAAATTCAGACCGCGGCACAGAAGAAAATATGTAATTGCTTGGCTTTGGGGGAAATGCTCCTAAGCATGATAACTGAACCCATTTGAGTGCATTTATATTAACGGAACCAGCTGGATTCCTCTCCTGACAACCTCCTGTGGCTGTTCTCCATCTAAATGACTGTCATGGAGATACATGCAGTATTACGCAGTCAAATCTAACATTTCACTTGTTCTTATTCTCGTCTCAAGATCTGTTTTCACTCCCATTGAGGCAGATTACAACCTTGAAATGCAAAACATATATCTTTTCAGAGTGGAAAGTTCCAGTTATTTTATGGCTTCTTCTTCCTTCTGATTCTTTAGATACTTTCTCCTTAGTCTCAGACATTTTTAGTGTCAGACTTTTTAGTCTTAGCCGTGAAGTTCTTTAATTAGCAAAGAAGCTGGGATTTATTCAGGTGGAATGTAGAGGAGGTGGAGTCTAAGTGTGGAGCTTCTGGGTTTGATGACAGCCTGAAATAGCCAGAATATTCTTGTACGGTTCCACCTCAGATACAGAGATACAAACTTAATGCTGAATGCGAATATCATTTTTTTTGTAAGCTATTTCAAAATATATTGTAATATAATGTTCAAATCACCCTAGACTTGCCGATGATGGCGAGGATGAGGGTGACGATGATGATAATTAGAATAATGATGATGATGATGATGATGATCATGCCGATGAACAGGAAATCCCTTTTGTAAAAGGGACATGATGGATGGCGTTGTACACCTTTCTGTGATGACTTCACTCTTTTACCTACTTCCTCTTAGTTCCCCCGGGCTCACCGTTTGGCCGGGCCAGCGTGAAGAGCATGAAGCTGGACAGCTCATCCTACTTCCGCCGCAAGGAGAGGAGGATGCGTTTCTTCATCCGTCGCATGGTCAAAGCCCAGAGCTTCTACTGGACAGTCCTTTGCCTGGTGGGGCTCAACACACTGTGTGTGGCCATCGTCCACTATGACCAACCCGAGTGGCTCACCACTGCCCTGTGTAAGTCACACACACGTGTATGTGCATGTAGTCAGTAGGCACACACACACACACACACACACGCTCACACCTACATTCACTATCGAATGGATGATTATCAGTAGGTGCCGAATTAAATCAATAATGGCCTTCCATGTGTTCTCCATCCCCCTGGAACCCCAGACCTGGCAGAGTTTGTGTTCCTGGGTCTGTTCCTGTCTGAGATGAGCCTGAAGATGTACGGCCTGGGAGCCAGGAACTATTTCCATTCCTCTTTCAACTGCTTCGACTTTGGTGTAAGTCACCATAAATGCCTTTGGAATACCTTGAAGAGCTAATTATTCTCTATTTCAGATGCTAACTTAACCTGACTCACATGGATCCATGTTTTTTTTTTTTATACGAGAATGAAATGTTGAATTGATTCATTGACAGTGACAGTGATTTGCTGTCCGAGTAGCTAGTAGCTACTTTGTTACAGTAGTTCTTTCCCCTTTTCTCCACTCCTCCTCTTTTCCCCTCTCCTCTTTTCTCCTCTCCTCGTCTCCACAGGTGATAATAGGGAGTATACTTGAGGTGGTGTGGTCGATGATCAAACCAGGGGCATCCTATGGCATTAGTGTACTGAGGGCTCTTCGTCTGCTCAGGTTGTTCAAGTTTACCAAGTGAGTGAACACACATTTGAGTCCACACATAGGCCGACACACGCTTGTACTCACTTCGGGGACACTCGTACAGGATATCAACATGCGTTCAGAATCATCAATAAGCATATTTTGTCCCACTCTGTCAGTGTATAATCCTATTAAACTTTTCCTTTAGTGGGCTAAATCAGGGTCACACAGTGTTTCTTGGTAAGAAACACAGTCTTAAACAAATCTACTTTGAAACAAAAGTATACACCTCACACACGTGGTTATGGACTTTAAAAAAACAGAAGACTCCTCATGTACCATGTCAGATATAGAGTTGAAAGGTATTCAATTTAGAGTTTGAATCCCAATATTACACTTTATATTCATCACAGAAGACTACAAAAAACAACAAAAAATGACAAAAAAAGTTGATTAATTATGAAATTATGAAAACTATTTATAACATTCCACCCATGAGGACACTAGGTTATTTGACTGCTGCAAAGGGCTACTGAATGAATAACATTCCACCCATGAGGACACTAGGTTATTTGACTGCTGCAAAGGGCTACTGAATGAATAACAGTCCACCCATGAGGACACTAGGTTATTTGACTGCAGGAAAGGGCTACTGAATGAATAACATTCCACCCATGAGGACACTAGGTTATTTGACTGCAGGAAAAGGCTACAGTTAGGTAGCAGTCATTTATACTCACTAGATTAGTAATCCTGTGATTCACAACAATATAGGACATTTTTTTCTCCCTGTCCATTCACTATCGCCCTCTCTCTCTCTCTCTCTCTTTCTCTCTTTATCTCTCTCTATCTCTCTGTCTTTTTCTCTCTCTTTCTATTCCTCTCCCTTTCTCTCTCTCTCTTCCTTCTCTTCTTCCTTTCTCTTCCCTCTGTTTTCCCCAGGTACTGGAACTCCCTGAGGAACCTGGTGGTGTCTCTGCTCAACTCCATGAAGTCCATTATCAGCTTGCTCTTCCTCCTCTTCCTCTTCATTGTGGTCTTTGCTCTGCTGGGCATGCAACTTTTTGGAGGACAGTGAGTATTCCCTCCACACTCCTCCATGGAACCTGACCCTTGGCCCCTAACTTTTCACCCCTGACTCCTCTTTGGTCCTGTTTCCTAATCTCCCTCCACAACTCACTCACACACACACACACACACGCACACGCACACGCACACGCACACGCACACACACACACACACACACACACACACACACACACACACACACACACACACACACACACACACACACACACACACACACACACACACACACACACACACCCCTAACCGTCCTCAAGTCCACACCCCTCTTTCTCTAGTCCCTGGCCCAGCAGGGACTGGTGTCAGACACATTGCCCAGCAGTGCACATTGGCCCAGCAGTGCAGTGGTGTCAGACACATTGCCGCAGCGGTGTAGCTTTGATACAAGGCTGTGTAAAACCCCATGTCTTCGGCTGACAATGACAGCTCCTGATCTGTGCTATGCTGTATTTACTCAGCTCTGCCTGTCGACAGCCACAAACACACCCTCAGGTAGGATGGTTTATAATTTAGGCCAGAGGCCAGTCAAAATACCTTCCTATTTTTTTAGTCTCTAACACAGTGTTTACATTGTCATTCGATTTTTACCTCAGCGGCCAATGCTGTTGTGTCTCCCTTGAGTCAAGGTGAGCGACCTTACCTGCTATATCGTTTCCGTTGTAGCATGTAAGAGGTAAGAGCACTGAAGGGAAACTCCAGTGTCATATTCTCACTTATCTCCCAGAGTGACAGCATTGACGGATGCTGCGTTCCCATTGGGTTGTTTGGAGGGATAAAGAGAGAGTGTTCCCATGGTGCCATGATCCATTTAAACTGGGCAGTTCCGTCATAATGGCCACTACAGTCTGGGCTGATGGATTTGTGTGAAAACGCTCCATGACGTGCACATGGTGCTCAGCGGTTGGGCCTCGTGTATCATGTGATATGAGTCTTAATGCATTTTTCTTTTCCTATTTTTCTTTTCCTATCCACCTGTGTCCCGACTCAGTGTAAAACCGCATGGTAGACAGAGACAAGGCATAAATAGTCTTCGATGTATGGTTGTGACCATGGTGATTCCACTATTGTTTGTTTCAAATCTATCAAAAGTAGAGAACTTGTAAAGACATGAATAAGGGGTCCTTATTTAAAAGCTGACCCTGCTCAGTCCCGACTCATTTAGGATTTTAGACAAATTTGACGCAGTTGACCAAATCTTAGGAATCACCGATTTGAGAATATTCTTTAACCCTTTGACGCGTACGATCACATATTTGGGATCCTTGTTGAGTGGTCCCTGCAACGTATCATCGCAAACATGTGATTGGAACAGTAGCAACAGAACATGTGATGAAACAAATGCGTCTAAACAGCAGTGTTGTCTGAATAGCAACTTAACAATGTTTTATACTGATGGGAAATAAAGGTCTTCACAACTTTCTTCCTCAAGTTCACCTTTTATTGTAAAAGATAAATGCGAACTTCATCATCCAATCATCCCACGGAACACATCCACTGCTAAACTCGTTCCATAAACCAGTCTAAATAACAGGTTGTGCTGACAAAAAAACTAAACAGAAGTTTAAGTGACCTAACAGCCAGACCTGTTTACAGTGTACCACATCTCTGGTGAGCATAAGGGAGAAATATTGTTTAGAAATGAGATGCGTGTCTGCTAAGCTAACAGTAGCTAAATTATTTACGATGGCTGCCATGTTTGTTTATGTCTGACAAGCGACGTCTCCCTAATCCCAGAATGCCATTCACTATAAGACGCAAATAAACAAAGTCAAAGATGGCTGCACCCATTGCCTGAAAAATACAATACAAATGCATGCCTACTGCTTTGCCTAACCGTAGCGCAAAAGCTGAACAGAGTCGCCAGATACTGTATTGTTTAAACTATTTTAGGGGGTTTGTCGGGGTGTTCATGTAATTTGTGAGGGGGTGTCAAGTCTATGGGAAGTAGAAATGGCTGGATGTATTGTGGGGGCATATGATGCAGGAAATATTACTATCATGGGGTATTTATCAATAAATGGGGGACAAACACAGGAGAAGTTTATGAGCGAAATAAAAATAAAACCCTGGAAAGGGGGGTCTGAGCTGGAAACCCTGAGGTACCATAGTTACAATCTGATGCCGCGTTCAAAACAACTGGGAACCGCGTTCAAAACATCTCAGACTTCAGTGCAAGACAACTGGGAACTCTGGGAAAAAAATAACTCCGAATGGGATTTTTTTTGGGCACGGTCATCCAACTCGTTATTCCAACTCTAGAACTTGGCCTCTTTCTAGAGGTCCGACCGACAGACACTTGAGTGACAACCAGAATTCATTGTATGATGTCAATAAACATGGCGCCCCACACAGCTGGCAATTAGCTTAGCATTAGCTCATCATAATCAGTACAACCTTCAAAAAAGTATTTTACACACATCATATTGCATTACAATCTATGCAAGAATCGGAATGCATGATTTGTCCCCAGTACTTGAAAAAGTGAATAAAACAATAAATACATTTTGCTCCATATAGATACAATGCCTTCAGGAAATTATTCAGACCCCTTAACTTTTTCCACATTTTGTTACGTTACAGCCTTATTCAAAAATGGACTAAATGAAAAAATGTCCTCAGCAATCTACACACAATACCCCATAATGACAAAGAGAAAAAATATGTTTTTAAGACATTTTTGCAAATGTATTAAAAATACAAAACAGAAATAACTTATTTACATAAGTATTCAGACCCTTTGCTATGAGACTCGAAATTGAGCTCAGGTGCATCCTGTTTCCATTGATCATCCTTGTGATGTTTCTACAACTTGATTGTAGTCCACCGTGGTAAATTCAATTGATTGGACATGTTTTGGAAAGCCATACACCTGTCTATATAAGGTCCCACAGTTAACGGTGCACGTCAGAGCAAAAATCAACAAATGAAGTCCAAGGAATTGTCTGTAGAGATCCGAGACAGGATTGTGTCGAGGCACAGATCTGGGGAAGGGTACCAACAAATGTATTCAGCATTGAAGGTCCCCAATAACACAGTGGCCTCCATCATTCTTAAATGGAATAAGTTTGGAACCACCAAGACTCTTTCTAGAGCTTGCCGCCTGGCCAAACTGAGAATTCGGGGGAGAATGGCCTTGGTCAGGGAGGTGAACAAGAACCTGATGGTCACTCTATAGCTCTATAGTTTCTCTGTGGAGATGGAAGAACCTTCCAGAAGGACAACCATCTCTGCAGCACTCCACCAATCAGGCCTTTATGGTAGAATGGCCAGACAGAAGCCACTCCTCAGTAAAAGGAACATAAGTCCGCTTGAATTTTGCCAAAAGGCACCTAAAGACACTCAGATCATGAGAAACAACATTCTCTGGTCTGATTAAACTACGATTGAACTCTTTGGCCTGAATGCCAAGCGTCATGTCTGGAGTAAACCTGGCACCATCCCTCTGGTGAAGCATGGTGGTGGCAGCATCATGCTTTGGGGATGTTTTTCAGCGGCAGGAACTGGGAGACTAGTTAGGGTCGAAGCAAAGATGAACGGAGCAAAGTACAGAGAGATCCTTGAAAACCTACTCCAGAGTGTGCAGGACCTCAGACTGGGGCGAAGGTTCACCTTTCAACAAGACAACAACCCTAAACGCACAGACCAGACAATGCAGGAGTGGCTTCGGGACAAGTCGCTGAATGTCCTTGAGTGGCCCAGTCAGAGCCGGGATCTGAACTTGATCTAACATCTCTGGAGAGAGCTGAAAATAGCTATGCAGCAACGCTCCCCATCCAACCTGACAGAGCTTGAGTGGATCTGCAGAGAAGAATGGGAGAAACTCCCCAAATACAGATGTGCTAAGCTTGTAGCGTCATACCCAAGAAGACTCAATGCTAAAGTTGCTGCCAAAGGTGCTTCAACAAAGTATTGAGTAAAGGGTCTGAATCCTTATGTAAATGTCATATTTTCTTTTTTTTTTTTTTTTTTTTTTGCTAAAAAATAAAAAAATGCTTTTGCTTTGTCATCATGGGGTGTTGTGTGTAGATTGTTGAGGGGAAAAAACAATTTAATACATTTTTGAATAAGACTGTAACGTAACACAATGTGGAAAAATTCAAGGGGTCTGAATACCTTCCGAAGTCACTATACATGCAGTATGCTACAGCACAAAGGCAACACAATTTACAGAAAATAAGGCACTTACTTTGATAGGAACGCACACATGTTCAAAGTCCAACAACAATGAAGGCAATGCGGGCGCCAGCCAGAAAATGTGCCAGGGGTTTGTGCAAGGCCCCCTGACTAGCGATGCACAAATGTCTACATACTTGATCTGGGGAAACACTGGGGAAGTGCTTTTGCACTTGTCGAAGAGAGAAGTCTGACCCAGTAAAGCCTCAAACATAAATAGTCCACAACAGTGAAATGGGCTACTTCTTATGTGAATTAATGAGGAGGTGGAACACAATGTTGTTTGAAAATAAAACTTGTTAGAAAATTATTTGAAATTGACAAGTTGAAACGTAGCCTATAGATAATTAGCAGGCAGCATGCCTTGGTTTGAAGGCAGCGTGGGTTAACTGTCCCGTTGTGTAACAAACCCATTTTGGAACAGTGAGTGCAGTTTGACATCACTTTCATAAAAAAACTCACGCTGGGGCGACCGTTAGAGATATTAGGAACTCGCGTGAAAAAGGTTAAAGTCGCAGAGGGCGAAAAAAACAACTTGTTTTTTCAGTTAATGGATGACTCTGGATCCATTGTTCTTGTCTTATGTTATCCACCTGTGTCCCGACTCCATGTAAAAACACCTGGGAGACAGAGACAAGGCATAAACAGACTTCAATATCTATACTCAGACAGCTAATGATTGAGGCGATTATACACTGCAGCAGTTGCACCTCTATCAGCCAACCCCAGACAAATCTCTCAATAAAATTCATGGAGGAACGGAAAGTAAACCATTTGAGAGAGCAGTCTCCTGCTCTGCAGAGATTTGAATGTCTTCAGGACATCACCGCTAGCAGGGGATATGTGAGAAGCTCAAATCAAATGCTAATACGAACAATGGGTAGGACAGAAAGATAAGATTAAAAAAAGATAATGCAGTTGGAATTAGTTTTTTTCATATTAACATCTGATCATTTCCTCCTCTATTAGATAGAGATGGTGTTCTATATTTTTGGGATCATTTCAGCAGACACTCTTCAGAGCAACTTACAGTTAAGTGCCTATGACCTCTTCGGCTCAGGGATTCAAACCAGTGACCTTTTGGTTTCTGGCCCAACGCTCTTAATCTCTAGGCTACCTGCTACCTTATAGGTGTGCTACATATCATATTCCTTACATGCTTTTGGGAAATACTCTAGTCTAGAGGACTGTTGCCGCACTCTATATCCCTTCCTGTGTTAAACTAGAGCATATTCCTCTCATTCTCCACAGAGCAGAGCCAGATGCACATCACGTTGTGTCAGAGCCTGCTCTCACAAGCTTCTGTTTGAGGATTGATTAAATGAAGTCCCTGAAGATGCCTTGTGGGAGCGAAACAACATCAAATCCCTATTATCAGAGTAAACACTGTCTCCGGTGTGCAGCCTAGGTTAATCTTGCCAACTAAGAGAGAGAAAGAGGGAACGATGGAAAAGACCACGGCTACATATTTGCGGGTGGACAATCCATCTGATTGAACTTACCACCCCTATACTTGCTATCTCTCGCACACACACACACACACACACAAACACACACACACACACACACACACACACACACACACACACACACACACACCACCACCACCACCACCACCGGTTCTCTAAGCAAGTTAGATCAGGAGTCGTTTTTAAAGCTGGTTGCTGTGGTAACCATATTTGCCCTCTTCCCAATCCAACCGCTCCTCTAATGCTTTGTCCTCACGCCATCACTTCCATTCTGATGCTCTTCCATCAGTGACGTATCGCAGGTCCGAGCAGAGTGAGAGGGTAGAGAGAAACGTGCAGAATTATAGCTAATCTTCAGGCTATTTTACACATTTGCCATGAGGCTGAGAGAAAATGTTGCTGTTCATAGCTCAGGGATTCTTGAAAGACGGGACAGTCTCAAACAAATTTATACAAATATTTGTCTAAATATTAACAACATTTGAAATATATATTTTGATAGACCAAAGTATCAGCTATGTAGAGGAACAACCTCCTAATTATTATATATTTTGTTTCATAAAATGCAACCAACTGGATTTATGTCAACTCTGTCAGACCCCCTGAAGGGTATTTCATTTGTACAATTATTGTCCAACAAGTGTTTAAAGGCCTTGATAGTTTAATTCTAAAATTATATAATTCAAATATGTAATACAAATCTCCAAACGCCTTTTTGTTGTTGTTTCATAGCACTATAAAATGTTCCAGGGCTAATTTCGTTAGCATTTCGTGGATGTAATTCTAGATTTAGAACATAAAACAGCATTTATAAAGCAAACACTGTCCCTTCGTTCAAATACTTCAGTTGTTTAAGCATATGTTGCCGAACAGTGATAAAAATACTTGTTCAGAATCTTGACCAATACATTTTGACAGTGACAGAGTTGAAAACAGATACTCAGAACATACCTTTGCCTCTAAAAATAAAAGTTGAATTCAAACATTTATAAAAATATGGAAAATGATTCATTTGAAAATCCCCAATAAAAACAGAGCTGAAGTTAGACACACATTTTACAGAGTTGAAATTCATATTCTATCAGGCAGATGGAGTTGACAGTTTATGGTTATGACCATGCTGATTCCAATATCGTTTGTTTAAATCTATCAAAAGTAGAGAACTTTGTTGAATGTGTTGAGAACATGATTAAGAAATGTAGAGACATGAATTATGGTATAGCTGGCCGTGCTCATTCCTGTTTCATTTAGGATTTTTGACAAGTCTGACAGAGTTCCCCAAATCTCTGGACACATTTCTTTGGAATCACAGTTTTGAGAGAAATAAGTCACAGAGGGCTATTGCAAGAAACTACATAAGATCTTTTTTCAGTTAATATCCATTATCTACAGTTTTTAGAATTTGAAACACTTTTTTGGAGATTTACAATTGGGATCCTTTCTCCGAACAAGGGCATTTACGGGCATAGAGCAGACATGGAACTTAATAATATTGAAAGTATTTAAAAAAATCCCACCACAAATCTTTTCCCTTATAAAATTCCCCCAAAAATACATTTGAAGATCAAATAATGCAACAAAATCATTTATTTTACAAATAAAAATACAGTGTCCCTGCCGGACAACGATTGTCTCAACTTTCAAGCATATCTGAGCTAATTTCCTGCTATTCTACACATTTTGACACGATGCTGAGAGAAAATGTTGAACTTTCAAAGTACATTTCCTGTAATTCTACACATTTATTTTATGGCTTATGATATGTTCATATGCTATCTGGGGGGCCCGACCTCCGGGGGCACCCCAACCAAAAAACCTAAACCTAAAGAATGGGGGTCCCCAAAGATCATGGGCTCCCGCCTTGGAGGGCTACAGGAGTTTGTGCTACGCCAGTGTCTTTCAATCACACTTAGTGCGATCTCTACCACAGCAATTTTCTTAAAGTGTACATTGCAAGTCTCTCTAGTAATACATTTATAATAACTCATTGGGGTTATCGTGTAACCTTGTCAGAATTTCCGAGCGATCAAAGGGTAAGGGGAAAGCACAACTCAGCATTGAGAAAGCCCATCCTGAATGCCCATCTCAAATGACACACGTGCATACTTGGACATGTGTATGACTGTATGTAATGGCTTTTGCAGGTGCCGAGGTAAGTCAATCAACAGTGTTTTCATTGGAGCTATTGTTAAACCATTGACGATACTGTTTGAAAAACAGCACTCCTGTGAAAATGTGAATCTTGTCTGACTCTGCACACATGTACTGTATAAAATGTAGACACATGATCAGTTGGTCGCAGGGGATGGTCAGTGTTTTACTGTGTTAGCAGTGAATGGTCATAGTGTCATAGGTAGCATGTATCCGTCCGTTGGTGTTTTCTTCTTCTTGTGGGATAACTATACATCACGCCATTGTACCTTTCATTCTCTCACTTCGTCGCGTCTTCTTCAGTTTCGAGACTCAGGTTTTGTCAGGGTTGTTCCTCAAAAGGCAGGGAGTCATTTGAATGTGGGGTTGGGGTTCTTGACGACTTGATAGAGTATTTTTCCTTTGTGTGCGTGGGATTGGTAAGGTCATACAACTGACCTGGATAACCTTGTGAATGTGTTTGCTGCTACAGTGAATCACAACCTGTGTACACAAAGTTTAGAATCAAATGTAAAATCACATCGGAGTTTATTTGTCACATGTACAGGATACAGCAGGTGTAAACAGTATAGGGAAACATTTGCAATCTCTTCCTTAACAGGTTGGTTATACTACGTCATATAAAGAAATACACGAGAGAAATACACCTGAAAACAGTACACCTGAAAACAGAATAAATACACACGAGAATATACACTTTATATGACAAGGTCAGTATCAGCACCAATCAATGAATGTGATACTGGTGGCAGTTGTGTAATCAGGGTTAAAGTGACAGCAGGATACATTTTAAAATACTTGAGCGTGTTTCATTTCCTGACAATCTATATTGTTTATTTCATCAATTTAAATGTATCTGTTTTCAGCCTCTATTCCACTGAGATTTGTATTGCTTGTCATGGAGAAGTTGGACCGGTCTTGTTTTGTGTAAGCTTGTGGTCATACATCAATGGGGGCTTCAGAAGACATTGATACGTGTATGTTGTATTATAGTTCATAGCTATAGTCACAGCTACTGACACACAGCAGAGGAAAACAGAACATGAAACATAAACTCCAAAACTACCTCGGATGCTCAGGTCTCTTCTACCTGTCCTCGTTCTCTGGGTGCGTTCCAAATGGAACCCTCTTTTTCTTTATAGTGCACTACTATTGACAGAGGGAAAAGGAATAAGGTGCCAGTTGGGACACCCAATCCATGTCTGTTTCTCTGCACTATACCATGGAGATAGTTCAGGCGTCACACCAGGAGTGATGAGAAGGTTGGAGCTGTGGACTTGTGTGGCTTCCTCCCTGGTGACTTGTGTGGCTCCCTCCCTGGTGACTTGTGTGGCTCCCTCCCTAGTACTTGTGTGGCTCCCTCCCTAGTACTTGTGTGGCTCCCTCCCTGGTGACTTGTGTGGCTCCCTCCCTGGTGACTTGTGTGGCTCCCTCCCTGGTGACTTGTGTGGCTCCCTCCCTGGTGACTTGTGTGGCTCCCTCCCTAGTACTTGTGTGGCTCCCTCCCTGGTGACTTGTGTGGCTCCCTCCCTGGTGACTTGTGTGGCTCCCTCCCTAGTACTTGTGTGGCTCCCTCCCTGGTGACTTGTGTGGCTCCCTCCCTGGTGACTTGTGTGGCTCCCTCCCTGGTGACTTGTGTGGCTCCCGCTCTGGTGACTTGTGTGGCTCCCTCCCTAGTACTTGTGTGGCTCCCTCCCTGGTGACTTGTGTGGCTCGCTCCCTGGTGACTTGTGTGGCTCCCGCCCTGGTGACTTGTGTGGCTCCCTCCCTAGTACTTGTGTGGCTCCCTCCCTAGTACTTGTGTGGCTCGCTCCCTGGTGACTTGTGTGGCTCCCGCCCTGGTGACTTGTGTGGCTCCCTCCCTAGTACTTGTGTGGCTCCCTCCCTAGTACTTGTGTGGCTCGCTCCCTGGTGACTTGTGTGGCTCCCGTCCTGGTGACTTGTGTGGCTCCCTCCCTAGTACTTGTGTGGCTCCCTCCCTGGTGACTTGTGTGGCTCCCTCCCTGGTGACTTGTGTGGCTCCCGCCCTGGTGACTTGTGTGGCTCCCTCCCTAGTACTAGTGTGGCTCCCTCCCTGGTGACTTGTGTGGCTCCCTCCCTGGTGACTTGTGTGGCTCCCTCCCTGGTGACTTGTGTGGCTCCCTCCCTGGTGACTTGTGTGGCTCCCTCCCTGGTGACTTGTGTGGCTCCCTCCCTGGTGACTTGTGTGGCTCCCTCCCTGGTGACTTGTGTGGCTCCCTCCCTGGTGACTTGTGTGGCTCCCTCCCTGGTGACTTGTGTGGCTCCCTCCCTGGTGACTTGTGTGGCTCCCTCCCTGGTGACTTGTGTGGCTCCCTCCCTGGTGACTTGTGTGGCTCCCTCCCTGGTGACTTGTGTGGCTCCCTCCCTGGTGACTTGTGTGGCTCCCTCCCTGGTGACTTGTGTGGCTCCCTCCCTGGTGACTTGTGTGGCTCCCTCCCTGATGACTTGTGTGGCTCCCTCCCTGGTGACTTGTGTGGCTCCCTGCCTGGTGACTTGTGTGGCTCCCTCCCTGGTGACTTGTGTGGCTCCCTCCCTGATGACTTGTGTGGCTCCCTCCCTGGTGACTTGTGTGGCTCCCTCCCTGGTGACTTGTGTGGCTCCCTCCCTGGTGACTTGTGTGGCTCCCTCCCTGGTGACTTGTGTGGCTCCCTCCCTGGTGACTTGTGTGGCTCCCTCCCTGGTGACTTGTGTGGCTCCCTCCCTAGTACTTGTGTGGCTCCCTCCCTGGTGACTTGTGTGGCTCCCTCCCTGGTGACTTGTGTGGCTCCCTCCCTAGTACTTGTGTGGCTCCCTCCCTGGTGACTTGTGTGGCTCCCTCCCTGGTGACTTGTGTGGCTCCCGCTCTGGTGACTTGTGTGGCTCCCTCCCTAGTACTTGTGTGGCTCCCTCCCTGGTGACTTGTGTGGCTCGCTCCCTGGTGACTTGTGTGGCTCCCGCCCTGGTGACTTGTGTGGCTCCCTCCCTAGTACTTGTGTGGCTCCCTCCCTAGTACTTGTGTGGCTCGCTCCCTGGTGACTTGTGTGGCTCCCGTCCTGGTGACTTGTGTGGCTCCCTCCCTAGTACTTGTGTGGCTCCCTCCCTGGTGACTTGTGTGGCTCCCTCCCTGGTGACTTGTGTGGCTCCCGCCCTGGTGACTTGTGTGGCTCCCTCCCTAGTACTTGTGTGGCTCCCTCCCTGGTGACTTGTGTGGCTCCCTCCCTGGTGACTTGTGTGGCTCCCTCCCTGGTGACTTGTGTGGCTCCCTCCCTGGTGACTTGTGTGGCTCCCTCCCTGGTGACTTGTGTGGCTCCCTCCCTGGTGACTTGTGTGGCTCCCTCCCTGGTGACTTGTGTGGCTCCCTCCCTGGTGACTTGTGTGGCTCCCTCCCTGGTGACTTGTGTGGCTCCCTCCCTGGTGACTTGTGTGGCTCCCTCCCTGGTGACTTGTGTGGCTCCCTCCCTGGTGACTTGTGTGGCTCCCTCCCTGGTGACTTGTGTGGCTCCCTCCCTGGTGATTTGTGTGGCTCCCTCCCTGGTGACTTGTGTGGCTCCCTCCCTGATGACTTGTGTGGCTCCCTCCCTGGTGACTTGTGTGGCTCCCTGCCTGGTGACTTGTGTGGCTCCCTCCCTGGTGACTTGTGTGGCTCCCTCCCTGATGACTTGTGTGGCTCCCTCCCTGGTGACTTGTGTGGCTCCCTCCCTGGTGACTTGTGTGGCTCCCTCCCTGGTGACTTGTGTGGCTCCCTCCCTGGTGACTTGTGTGGCTCCCTCCCTGGTGACTTGTGTGGCTTCCTCCCTAGTACTTGTGTGACTCTCTCCCTGGTGACTTGTGTGGCTCCCTCCCTGGTGACTTGTGTCTCCTGTTGTTCCATGGCTCTTTATTACTTCATGACTGTCATATAAAACAACCTTCATAACCATCTCCTATAGGCCAATCCTCACCAGAAGCCTTGGAACCTCACACTGGGGGGGCACATATGTGCACATAATACTGTCCTGTCATCTCCATAAAGAAACCACTCAAACAATGAAAGTAAAGGAAATCAATCATTGTTCAATGCAGCGTTTCTCTTTGACTGTTGTTGTAATGTGTGGGTATTTTTGATGGAATCCTTTCCACGCACAGAAAACATGTTGTGAAGCTATGTGTATGTGTACTGAGACACGGCATAATGGAAAGCTGTTGTTGTAATGTGTGGGTATTTTTGATGGAATCCTTTCCACGCACAGAAAACATGTTGTGAAGCTTACATGTTGTGAAGCTATGTGTATGTGTACTGAGACACGGCATAATGGAAAGCTGTTGTTGTAATGTGTGGGTATTTTTGATGGAATCCTTTCCACGCACAGAAAACATGTTGTGAAGCTTACATGTTGTGAAGCTATGTGTATGTGTACTGAGACACGGCATAATGGAAAGCTGTTGTTGCGTTGAATTAGTTAGAGCAGGTTTTACTTCAAAGAGTATGCCTGCCAGTTGATGTCAGTTGGCAGACTTTCAGTAATTCAGGGTTGGTGTAGCATATCCAATGACTGCAAATGTCATTATAATAGCTCTATACACAACCACACATTGACCCAGTTTGTTTGATGATATTGCCTTGATTAAATTCCTATTTGATTTGAGTTTCACATACAGCGCTGTGCTCTGTTGTCCCATTTCATCTGCTGTGACCACTAGGGTCACTACACTCCAACCTGGATGGAAGCCAATGTATCTGATTCTGAACGTCCTCTCTGTCAACTCTCAAGCCAGATGTCTTCAGTTTGACTTGATGTGTTTCACTGTTCTTTCTCCAAGGTTTAATTTCGAAGAGGAGACGCCGACGACCAACTTCGATACCTTCCCGGCGGCCATTCTCACCGTCTTCCAGGTACACCCTGTCTCTACCTCTGTCCTTTTATTTACCCAACTTTCACTTTGGAGCTGTTTCCTTTGGAATGTTGGACTAGTTGAAAGAATTGTGTGTTGAACAAAGATAGCTTGTAATTAGTGGAATGTAGTGGTCTACTCTTTGTCTCCAAATGACTCATCTTTCTATTAGCCCGTGTTAGACTTTTGAAAGTCATTAACGGCCGAATTGTTGATGCTGCAGTATTAACTCAATGTTTTGTTAATTTGTTATGAATAATTTGCGTGTTCTTCATCTCTCTATGATCAACGTCAGATTCTGACTGGCGAGGATTGGAATGCTGTAATGTATCATGGCATTGAGTCTCAGGGGGGCGTGCGGCGGGGAATGTTCTCCTCGGTCTACTTCATCGTCCTCACACTCTTTGGAAACTGTATCCTCTCTGATCCTAAGTCGTGCCATTGCATGGATATCAGAGATTTCATCTGCATGAAGCATTTATAGAGTGAAATAGAAATATCTCATGTCAAAACACTGGAGAGAAGTGCTGCAATGAGAGCTGTACATTTTGAACATTTATTTCTGGGGGGGGGGGGGGGGGGGGGCATGCTCCCGGACCCCCCTAGAAGGTTTCCCCCAGTGAATTCTGAGTTTGAGTGATACTGTAACCCTTTTTAATGGCATGCCATCTAGTCTGTTGCTGATGGTCAAAGTGTTTGGTTGCAATGTACCATGGCTTAGCCGTGAAAGCCACTACTGTTGTGTCAAGTATTTTCCTGAGTTTAGTTCCAACCAGACACTCTCCTGAACGTCTTCTTGGCTATCGCCGTCGACAACCTCGCCAATGCACAGGAGCTCACCAAGGTAAGGCTGAGGAACGCAAGGAACCATGTCCTACCCTGGGAACCTTTTCTGTTTTTTTTCTGAATAAAATGACCCTTGGTTACCCATCCCTTCTGGTTTATTGGTCCAGGATGAGGAGAAGCAGGAGGAAGAAGCCAATAAGAAGCTGGCCCTGCAGAAGGCCATGGAGGTGAAGGAGGTCAGCCCCGTGTCAGCAGCTAACATCTCCATCGCTGTGTAAGTCTAATGTTCCAGTCCCCCCTGTGCTCTCCAAACATGGTCTCTTCCTTCCGTGTTCCCTCCCATTCTGAAATCAGCCTGTCGTTTTATTGTGAAGTATCAGATATAGCTTGTTCTGCCCTTTGTCAATGTGCTGTTGATGTTCTGAACACTGTCTCTCAAAGTAGCTCTGTTGTGATATTGCCTCTGTCCATGTGTATTCTCCTAACTACATGATTGACATGGGCGGAAGGTAGCCTATTGGTAAAGAGCACTGGGTCAGTAACTGTAACATCGCTGGTTCAAATCCCGGAGCCGACTAGGTGAAAAATCTGTCTGTTAACCCTAACTGCTCCTGTAAGTCGCTCTGGATCAAAGTGTCTCCTAAATGACTCAACTGTAAACTTCTGTGTATATGTTTCTATCTACGTGTGAGCTTTGACTACCATCCTTCTCTTTCCCCCGTCTATGGCAATATCCCCCCAATTGCGTTGTAATGTTGGCCATGATTGCCTTACAGAACCGGGAGCCGCTCTGTTATCCTCCTCCCATACTGAGGTGGAAGAGGTGACACAGACAATGTCTCAATTAGCACCCTATTCCCTATTTGTGCCATGTCGTATACATCACCAATTAGATATTGACAGGAGTGGATGCTTGATCTGAAACTGATCTTCAATCAGCATTCGTTTCCTCGGCCTTTCACTCTCATTTAGTGAACATCGATATGACTGAGTCATCTACTGGAGTCTGAGGGAGTCAGTCAGAACACTGTCAACATCAACAATCTCCTGTAACCTAGTTATTGTATCTAACCACACAGCCATGCCCTCTCACCACTGGTATAGGCTTTAGGACTAATTCATCACTAGGCATTAAGGATGCCATTATGCATTAGGTGAGAGATGAGCTTGGCCCTCTATTGACAACATAACGAATATTGACAAAACATTTTGACAGTCAATAAGTCATTGGTTTGTACATGACCAGGCATCAGTAATGTCAGTCTCAGCCCAGGTGGGACACATGGTTTATTAGATGGATATGACATGGCCTCTGTGTCCTGACTGTGACCACAATGACCAGGGTACGTATTGATGCAGACCCTCAGAGCAGGAATGCTGATCCGTTTTGTCTTTAAGATCCTAATGGATAAGATTATATGGATAGGAGGGACCTGATCCTAGATCAGCACTCCTACTCGGAGGCACATTGTGGATACGGGCCCAGGTCAGAATGGTGGTTAGTTTAAGAAACCAAATCATTAAAAATAATGAATAATTTACCTCTCAATGACAGATGAGCATCTGACCAAATTAAGCCAGATTTTAGTTCTAGGTATACCGAGAATATTAATAAATAAGCACATTTAGATTGACAGTAGCCTACTGTATAAATCCTGATGATTACTTTTGAAGATGCATTTGCCATTATATACTGTAGCAGATTACATTAAGTATCAGATTACATACTGTAACAGACTACATACTGTATCAGATAACATACTGTATCAGATTACATACTGTAACAGATGAAATACTGTAACAGACTACATACTGTAACAGACTACATGCTGTAACAGATTACATTCTGTAGCAGATTGCATTATCTTCATTTAGATTTTTGTAAAGTAGAATGATTAAACCTTAACGTTGCTCATGTGTTAGTCTATTTCAAAGCTGTGTTGATACAGGCCATTTCTGAGAGAATGTTTTATTTTAGATATCTGCATGTGTAATTTTACAAATGTGCAATTTTACAAATATTTTTACTCTTGATGAAGTGAATCCATAATTATATTTTATTCACAAATGTAATCATGACGTTTTTAACGAAGACCATTGTCTGTTTGATTGAAAAATTCACGCTAACACTTGAAAGGCTTTGTAAACCCATTGTTTATTGAACTTTGTAAATCCACTTGCCATTTCTCCCATTACGTTGACTTTCTCCAGAATGTTTTCAATTTGATGTCTTTGGTAACACTTCAGTGAAGGGGTTTAGTATCTATTTTTAATATTTGCCACAATATCTGCTTCTATTCCACCCCTGGTAGTTGCTTGACCGCAGTATGTACAGTATTACAGGGCTACAAACTATCTATACTGTATAGTGTACACTACTCCCACTGCTGAAGTGTTAACCACTACTGTAGTTGTAGCTCTGTTAGACTAGTCCTTTATGATCGTGGAGGGGACAGGTGGACAGACAGACACTTTATGGAGGAGTTTGACTGACTTCCACCTCTCCCCACCACATCCTTTTGGCTTGTCTTATCCTTCCTGTCTTTTATTTGTCTTTTTGTTTTATTTCTGCATGTGCAGTTTTGTAAAGCAAAATCGAGATGTACTCTCTCGCAGCTCGTCCGTCTCCAGCGTACATTCACCGTGAGTTTTTGCTCTCTGTTAAAATATTCTCACCCCCCCCCTCTTCTCCTCCCCCATCTCCTCCCCCAAACCTGTCTCCCTCTGCTACCCCAGTTTGCCTTGCTCCTCTCTCTTCTTTCCACTCCTTCCAATTCTGACACCCCCTCTTCCTCACCCCATCCACTTCTCCATCTCTCCTTTAGCCTCATGCTTCACCTAGCCGTCCCAATCCGTCTATTCATCACTCTCTCCATGACTCCTCCCAGTGTTGAGATATGCTTGAAACTGGAGAATCCACTGGTGGCTCACTGGTGGCTGTCACTATAGAGTGAGATTTAAAATAATGACACTTGTCATATTTGCTGAAGTTAAGGCAAAAGAGAGAGTGTGTATGTGCGTACGTGCGCATGCACGTGTGTATGTAAACGCTTATGTGTGTAATGCATGTGTGTAAAAGTGTGCTTGTATTTCTGAATATTGGATATGTAATTGTGCATAGCGCTGGGTTTCGTCTGCGCTGTGTTGATGCCTGAAGTGATGAGAGTATAACCTGAGCTTGAGAGTGAATCATTTCTATATAAATATATAATGTCCTTGTGCTCAGTCAATTCCCCAGGCACTTTGGCAGTTTTACAGCTTCTGTTTTTTTATGCCCCGGTTTCTCTTTTTCAACACACTATGAGTGAGGGCCAAACTATATAGTACAGTAGCCAAGTGGTAGTCTGCCATACTAGACGATTGAATTGTTGACTTAGCCTTACCTGACACTTCGTTATCATTTGTTACCAATTAGTAACAACACCTATGTCTAAATGTTGTGGTGTGGTGCTGATGGTGTTAGTCTCTATCTCTCTCTCTGTGTGTGTGTGTGTGTGTGTGTGTGTGTGTGTGTGTGTGTGTGTGTGTGTGTGTGTGTGTGTGTGTGTGTGTGTGTGAGAGAGAGTTTGTGTGTGTGTTTGTGTGTGTATTTTTTTCATGTTCACTGTGATTTACCTCTCATAACAAGAGCACATATTTCACCAACAAGTCTGTGTGTGACCGATATGTCTCTCTTACTGTACTTGCCTATGACTTGCATATTTTATTTGTCTGTTGCTTGTTTGTCTGTCTTACTATGCGTATGTTGTGTCTTTGGCTATGCCGGATTAATTGATACGGCATGCTATTCTATAAAATAATTTCTCCGTAATTAATATTACCTGATTGACCTAATCATGTAAATGTAATTAACTAGAGAGTCGGGGCACCACGAAATAATATTTATAGAGCTGTTATCTTCCGAATAAACTCTTAAAGACCTAGTAATATTTTACATCAATAGCAGTCAATATTAATCGTCATCTTATTTCAGTCTCATCTGAAAGTTGTAAATTCTTGGTTATCTGCACGAACCCTGGCTAACAAGTTGAATCAGCAATATAAAATTGGGTTTAATTATTTATTTTGTAAATACCTAACTAATCACACAGAATTACACATACACATAATTAAATCATAACTTGATTACAAATTAAGTCATAAAGGAAAACGTCCCTAGCGGGCGGAACAGATATGACAGCTTGTTACACAAAAGAAAAGGGGCTGGGTTTGAGCGAAAGAGCGGGAAGACTGAGGAACAAAGTGCGAAGCTGTGCTATCGTAAATACAGAATCTTATGCATTCTAAATCTTATGCATTCTAAATTAAATTAAATTTGGAAAAGGAAAATGCAATAAATATTTACTCTGAGCTGCGCTTCGGTAGGTTGGTGGTAGATGGAAGGCCGTGTTGCCCAACCGAGTCCTTTGTCCTTTGAAGAATGTCTCTGCTGGTATATTGAATACGTTGACGTTGTACGTCGTTGTGTGGTAGATGGGATACTCTGTCTGTTCCTTCCTAACCTGCGTTTGCAGCTAGTGTTGCTAACTCAACGACTAGGAGGCATCACTTCTGTAGTGAATAAGAGTTCAAAGTTCATACCATTCGCAACCAAAGCTCAGGCTGATGTTGGCTTCGTTCTGTAGTTATTATCTGAACCATTCTGACATCGGACCACCGTCCTCAGATCCTCGGAACAGGAGGTTATATTGTCGTCAAGGCTTTATATAGGAAGGGAGAGGAGGGCATGTTTGAAAAGTGTTATAGCCCATGTCCCTTCACAGGGGCGGGGCACTGATTGAGCAGAGCCCTAAACTTATGAAAACCCAAATCTCACATTTTAGAAGCTAAAATCACATTTCATCCCATCACGAATAATTTCCTATTCAAACATTTAAATTGAACAACAATTCCATGTAAATCCAATAGCTCTGATGTATAGACTTTCCACTGTAGAGTTTATGTCATCTTATCATTGAGGAGAATGTCTCAGATGACAACCGAACTGACATCATATTCATTAAGTTCCACCGCATATGTTCAATTGGTCGGATTACCAGAATATAGTTCATTTCCCCCCACCTTCTGATGTTCCCAGAATCTCTATGTTAACCAAGGGTTTTGCAAATGTAACATCAGTAGGGTAGAGAGAGGGAAAAGATGGGAAGAGGTATTTATGACTGTCATAAACCTACCCCCAGGCCAACAACATGACACTTACTTTTGCCTGTTTTATCTACTCCCCCGCCCATCGAGTCTTGAGGTACAGGTGACACCAAGGGGGCAACTTTACTAGTCATACATACATACATAGGTCTGCATGTGCATTCATACTGTACACACAGATGAATATAGTCAACCACATCTAAAAACACACGTAGAAAGAAAGCATAATTGAAATTATTTCTTAGGATCATGATTTGTTCATATCATGATAATACTATAGATATCCTATTAGATTTCTAGAGGGGCTATGTCATAAACCCTCAAAGTTCCTGAATGGCATGAACATGGCAGCCATCTTGGTCAGGGAGAAATCCAAAGCAGTTGAATTGGAATAAAGGGCAGTTGAGGCACAGGGGATGCATCTTCCGCTTTTACTTACTTAAGTAAGGCATCTGATATATCACAAATTGTCTAATAGAATTGTCAAATAATTATAAAAACAGTTGACACAGGTTCTATGTGTAAATAGCCTCTAAAATAGATATGTTTGTTTTCTTTTAAAGCTGTGAGTGTTATAATATTATACAATATCAGTACTTTATTCATTTACAACTTGTCTAAGTCTATAATCAACTGGTGTCAACCAGTGTTTGGCTGTGGGTTGACTGCATTGTTTGCATGGAATGTTGGCTGTGGGATATTGGCAGTTAATTAGAAAAATGATTGGAATCATTCCACCTAAACTGGTTGGCTAGCTAGCTAGCAAACATACTGGGCAGATCATCTTTTAATTCATTGTTTTACTCAATATCTTATCACAGCACTGGTTGGCCACCAGCTTACCAACTCCATTACCAAAACCCTTTTTTTATCCTTAACAACAAGGTTCATGTCCATTCTTGTATTCAAATTCCACATTCTATGGATGTTACCATATCCCATGACAGAAGGAACACAAAGGGATACTTGAAATCTATAATTCCTCTCCCATCTCCACACTAATCCACTAGATTTTGGCCTTGGTATTAAAGGAAAGTTTCACCCATTTTGAATGTTATATTGTTTATGGACATCTCTAAAAGATGTTCTATCGATTCCCGGGGTTTTCATGTGTATCTAAGCTATTGCCATTCAAGCATGCAGAAATATAGCCGGTATGATGAGTTGTGCATCATATGATGCAAAATGTATCACACTGGCTGTGACAATTAGCATTTTTAAAGTTGTTAATCTTGAAAACCTGATTGCTGACATGCAGAACGTTTTGGGACTGTGTCAACAGTGGACTACTGAAACAAATACCAAAATATACGTTTTTGAGTGGATTATCCCTTTAAGGTTACTTAAAACCAGAGCCATTTTTCCTGTTCTCTGTGTGTATTCAAGTGTTTCAGTCTGTCAGGCAAGATAGCTCACCTTTCAGAGAAATAAAGTAACTAGAAAGTCAACATGTGAGGTCGTTTTGGATGCTGGTGGTAGGGGGTGGAGATGACAGCTTGCAGACCCATTGTGCAGGTCAGTACTGGCTGCTCACAATACTTGAGAATTGTCATCCTTAACTGTTTCCATCCATAGTAGTAACTCACACGAATCGATAAAGCAGGAAGCATATGCAAGGAGAAAATGACGTCACCCATGCAACCCATCACATGTTCTCACATGCCTGTTAGGCCTCACAGAAAAGCATCACTATGGTAACCGTGGTCCCTCAGACATGGCCATGGCCTGCATTCCAAATGGCACAGTATTCCAAAGTCGACTACATTTGACCAGGGCTCTGGCCAAAAGTAGTGCACTATATAAGGCTTAGGGTGTCATTTCAGATGCAGCCCATTGTGCACCTGTCGAGGGTTTGGGTGAGCATGTTTAAACTTCACAAATGACAGGTTTCCCTCCCCTTCCCTGTCCATCCACCCTGCAGTAAGGAGCAGCAGAGAGCCAATAAGATTATGTCAGTGTGGGAGCAGCGCACCAACCAGCTGCGTCAAAACAACTTGAGGGCCAGCTCAGAGGCTCTGTTCAACGAGCTGGACCCAGAGGAACGCCTGCGTGTCTCCTCCGCCCTCCACCTGCGCCCCGATATGAAGACCCACAACGACCGCCCCCTAGTGGTGGAGCCAGGCAATGGGGACAAACCACGACCCCCCAAGGAGGACAGAGATGGAGCAGACCCCCAGCAAGAGGGAGGAGACCCCTACGGTCCACAACTCCGCAAGCACCACCGTCACCGGGAGAGGAACGGGGAGAATGGGGAGAGCAGGCATCACACCCACCACAGCCGCAGTAGGGACCACTGCCACCCAGACGGGCCCCGGCCCAAAGAAGGAAAGGTGGAGAGGAGCCATAGTCGAGAGGGGGGCCAGGGCCACAGGCACCATCACCAGGCTGGATCCCCGGAAGAAGGGGTGAACGGAGGGGGGGAGGAGAGGGAGCACCGCCACCACCACTCCCACAGACAGCCCCGAGAGGGAAACGGGGCCCTGGCTAACGGGGCCAGAGTGGAGAGGAAGGGCCGGGGTCACAAGGAGGGGAACGGAGAGGGGAACGGAGAGAGGAGGAGATACCGCTCCCGCATGGTCAGGGCCCAGTCAACTCTGGATGGAGAGGAGTGCAGAGAGAATGGAAAGAGAGATGGAGACTGGGACCAGGGACACAGGTGAGTGACCAGCGCATTCTCAATGTGCTTTAGTGTCCTCTTTTTACTATTGTCATGTCGTCACCACAGAGCTTCACTGGACGCTCAAGGGGAGAGCCTGGCCACCAGCCCTGTGCAGCCTCCTGCAGGTCTGCAGGCCGGAGAGAAGCAAGAGGATGCAGACAACAAGAAGAACAGCCACAGAGTCAGCCAGGCAGGCCTCAACAGCAACACTGTCCACATCCCTGTCACCATCACTGCCCCGCCCAGAGAGACAACCATCATACCCAGTCAGTACCCCAGTCAGTATCTCAATCTGTACTCCAGTCTGTATCCCCGTCAGTACCCCCGTCAGTATCCCCGTCAGTATCCCCGTCAGTATCCCCGTCAGTATCCCCGTCAGTACCCCCGTCAGTATCCCCGTCAGTATCCCCGTCAGTATCCCGATCAGTATCCCCGTCAGTATCCCCGTCAGTATCCCCGTCAGTATCCCCGTCAGTACCCTAGTCAGTACCCCCGTCAGTATCCCAATCAGTACCCCCGTCAGTATCCCCGTCAGTACCCCCGTCAGTATCCGCGTCAGTACCCCCGTCAGTGTCCCCGTCAGTACCCCCGTCAGTACCCCCGTCAGTACCCCCGTCAGTATCCCCGTCAGTATCCCCGTCAGTACCCCCGTCAGTATCCCCGTCAGTACCCCCGTCAGTACCCCCGTCAGTATCCCCGTCAGTACCCCCGTCAGTATCCCCGTCAGTATCCCCATCAGTATCCCGATCAGTATCCCCGTCAGTACCCCCGTCAGTATCCCCGTCAGTATCCCCGTCAGTACCCCCGTCAGTATCCCCGTCAGTATCCCCGTCAGTACCCCCGTCAGTACCCCCGTCAGTACCCCCGTCAGTATCCCGATCAGTATCCCCGTCAGTATCCCCGTCAGTATCCCCGTCAGTATCCCGATCAGTATCCCCGTCAGTACCCCGTCAGTATCCCCGTCAGTACCCCCGTCAGTACCCCCGTCAGTACCCCCGTCAGTACCCCCGTCAGTACCCCGTCAGTATCCCCGTCAGTATCCCCGTCAGTATCCCCGTCAGTAATCCAGTCAGTATTCCAGCCTGTACCCCAGTCACTACCTCAGTCAGTACCCTAGTCGGTACCCCGGTCAGTACCCTAGTCGGTACCCCCGTCAGTACCCTGTCAGTACCCCCCCAGTATCCCGATCAGTATCCCCGTCAGTACCCCCGTCAGTATCCCCGTCAGTACCCCCGTCAGTATCCCCGTCAGTACCCCCGTCAGTACCCCCGTCAGTATCCCCGTCAGTACCCCCGTCAGTATCCCCGTCAGTATCCCCGTCAGTACCCCCGTCAGTATCCCCGTCAGTACCCCGTCAGTACCCCCGTCAGTATCCCGGTCAGTATCCCCGTCAGTATCCCCGTCAGTATCCCCGTCAGTACCCCCGTCAGTATCCCCGTCAGTACCCCCGTCAGTATCCCCGTCAGTACCCCCGGCAGTACCCCCGGCAGTACCCCCGTCAGTATCCCCGTCAGTACCCCCGTCAGTATCCCCGTCAGTATCCCCGTCAGTACCCCCGTCAGTATCCCCGTCAGTACCCCCGTCAGTACCCCCGTCAGTATCCCGGTCAGTATCCCCGTCAGTATCCCCGTCAGTACCCCCATCAGTACCCCCGCCAGTAACCCCGCCAGTACCCCCGTGAGTACCCCCGTCAGTACCCCCGTCAGTACCCCGTCAGTATCCCCGTCAGTATCCCCGTCAGTATCCCCGTCAGTAATCCAGTCAGTATTCCAGCCTGTACCCCAGTCACTACCTCAGTCAGTACCCTAGTCGGTACCCCCGTCAGTACCCTAGTCGGAACCACCGTCAGTACCCTGTCAGTACCCCCCCAGTATCCCGATCAGTACTCATGTCAGTATCCCCGTCAGTACCCCCGTCAGTATCCCCGTCAGTATCCCCATCAGTACCCCCGTCAGTACCCCCGTCAGTAATCCAGTCAGTATTCCAGCCTGTACCCCAGTCACTACCTCAGTCAGTACCCTAGTCGGTACCCCCGTCAGTACCCTAGTCGGTACCCCCGTCAGTACCCTGTCAGTACCCCCCCAGTATCCCGATCAGTACTCATGTCAGTATCCCCGTCAGTACCCCCGTCAGTATCCCCGTCAGTATCCCCATCAGTACCCCCGTCAGTACCCCCGTCAGTACCCCCGTCAGTATCCCCGTCAGTACCCCCGTCAGTACCCCAGTCAGTATCCCCGTCAGTACCCCCGTCAGTATCCCCGTCAGTATCCCCGCCAGTATCCCGATCAGTATCCCCGTCAGTATCCCCGTCAGTATCCCCGTCAGTACCCCCGTCAGTACCCCCGTCAGTATCCCCGTCAGTATCCCCGTCAGTATCCCCGTCAGTACCCCCGTCAGTATCCCCGTCAGTATCCCCGTCAGTATCCCCGTCAGTAATCCAGTCAGTATTCCAGCCTGTACCCCAGTCACTACCTCAGTCAGTACCCTAGTCGGTACCCCCATCAGTACCCTAGTCGGTACCCCCGTCAGTACCCTGTCAGTACCCCCCCAGTATCCCGATCAGTACTCATGTCAGTACCCCCGTCAGTATCCCCGTCAGTACCCCCGTCAGTACCCCAGTCAGTATCCCCGTCAGTACCCCCGTCAGTATCCCCGTCAGTATCCCCGTCAGTATCCCCGTCAGTATCCCCGTCAGTATCCCGATCAGTATCCCCGTCAGTATCCCCGGCAGTATCCACGTCAGTATCCCCGTCAGTACCCCCGTCAGTATCCCCGTCAGTATCCCCGTCAGTACCCCCGTCAGTACCCCAGTCAGTATCCCCGTCAGTACCCCCGTCAGTATCCCCGTCAGTATCCCCGTCAGTATCCCCGTCAGTATCCCGATCAGTATCCCCGTCAGTATCCCCGTCAGTATCCCCGTCAGTACCCCCGTCAGTATCCCCGTCAGTATCCCCGTCAGTACCCCCGTCAGTATCCCCGGCAGTATCCCCGGCAGTATCCCCGTCAGTGTCCCCGTCAGTACCCCCGTCAGTACCCCCGTCAGTATCCCCGTCAGTACCCCCGTCAGTACCCCCGTCAGTATCCCCGGCAGTATCCCCGGCAGTATCCCCGTCAGTGTCCCCGTCAGTACCCCGTCAGTACCCCCGTCAGTACCCCCGTCAGTATCCCCGTCAGTACCCCCGTCAGTACCCCCGTCAGTACCCCCGTCAGTATCCCGATCAGTATCCCCGTCAGTATCCCCGTCAGTATCCCCGTCAGTACCCCCGTCAGTATCCCCGTCAGTACCCCGTCAGTACCCCGTCAGTATCCCCGTCAGTACCCCCGTCAGTACCCCCGTCAGTATCCCCGTCAGTACCCCCGTCAGTACCCCCGTCAGTATCCCCGTCAGTATCCCCATCAGTATTCCAGCCTGTACCCCAGTCACTACCTCAGTCAGTACCACAGTCAGTACCCCCGTCAGTACCCTGTCAGTACCCCGCCTGTATTCCAGTCTGTACCTCAGTCTGTACCCCAGTCTGTATCCCAGTCAGTATCCCAGTCTGTACCTCAGTCTGTACCTCCGACAGTACCCCGTCAGTATTCCAGTCTGTACCTCAGTCAGTCAGTGCCATCGTCAGTACTCCGTCAGTACCCCATCAGTATTCCAGTCTGTACCTCAGTCAGTACCTCAGTCAGTACCTCAATCAGTACCCCAGTCAGTACCCCATCCAGTACCTCAGTCTGCACCTCAGCCAGTACCTCAGTCTGTACCTCAGTCTGTACCTCAGTCTGTACCTCAGTCTGTACCTCAGTCTGTACCTCCGACAGTACCCCGTCAGTATGTCAGGCATGGGCTGCAGGGGAAACACTTAAGTCAATATCTCTCTCTCTCTCTCTCTCTCTATCTGATAGTGAATAACATAGACTGCGAGAGCCTCACCCTGAACGAGGAGAAGAAGAACTTAGAGGAGGATGAGGAGGAGCTGAAGAACGGCCCCAAACACATTCTACCCTACAGCTCTATGTTTGTGTTCGGTCAGACCAACCCGTAAGTCAGGGCCAGAGACATCGAACCTGCTGGCTCTAATTTATCTTGCCCATATGTGTGCAGTATAACAGTGATAGTTCTACCTATAAAGGCAGTAAGACATTTTCTGCATTACTGTATTGAGTCCAACTCAGTGTTCTGTTAGCGTTTTGGGAGGGTTGAGTGAACTCAGCGAGATGACCTGTGCTTTGCTGTTCAGGGTGCGTCGGCTGTGCCACTACGTGGTGAACCTGCGTTACTTTGAGATGTGTATCCTGTCGGTCATCACCATGAGCAGCATAGCCCTGGCTGCTGAAGACCCTGTGCAGGCCAATGCACCACGCAATAACGTGAGTCCTGCAAGTACACACACACACACACACACACACACACACACACACACACACACACACACACACACACACACACACACACACACACACACACACACTGGGCTGCTGGGTTTTTGGGTCCTTTACAAGTACAGAGGCCTGAGGGGCAGTCCCTACTAGCGCTAAAGGATTTTGGACTTAAATTGTGCCTCCAAATCCCACAACCCCCTCTGGTCCTCATTCCGACTGACTGACTAACTGACTGACTAGCTGATTCATTAGGCCTGATTGAGCTGACAGAAGCTTCTAGAATTTCTGTTAATATCACCTGACAGTTATACTGTGTGAGAGTGCACAGTATTTCTGCAAAGTATTTTTGAGTTCATTTGGGTCTTCAAAAAGACAGGCATAACTTATTAGCATTTTGGTGAAGGGCTCAGCTGGAATAAACATGAGCTGAGTGCTGCTAAGGCTATTGCCTGCTTTTTTGATTTTGATTTATTAGGATTCACATTAGTCGTTGCCAATGGCGACAGCTAGTCTTACAGGGGTCTGACACGTAACGAAAAAGACATTACAGACCAAATATTTTACAGTTGACATACATTTCAGAACATGAACATGTAGTGTGCGTGTGTATGCGTCTATCAGCTCCACATACGTGCCACAGTACATACACACAACAAGCAGGTCACATGGGGGAGCGGTGTTGTGCCGTGAGGTCTTGCTTTATTTTGTTTTCTGAAACCAGGTTTGCTGTTCACTTGCACATTTGTGTCTTGGGGAAGGGTAAAGAAGACAGGCTGTGTGACTTCTGACAGACGGTTCAATCGTGTCTCACCGTCATATGTCCTCTTGCAGGTGCTCAAATACCTGGACTACGTCTTCACGGGAGTGTTCACCTTTGAGATGGTGATTAAGGTGAGAGGTCAATGTCATGCCGGGGAATGTGTTGCCAATGGACATTGGACAGTTTCCTCAGTTTGAATAAAACACACAGAGGTGCATCTCGTAGGTTGCAGCTCAAAAATAACTGCACTGCAACGCTGCCTCAAGTTGGAAGGGAGATATCTGGTTCCTTTTTAAGTACTACATCCAATAGCAGGGCTCTTTACTGAAATAGTAACGTTCATCCCTTGGACACTTATACTGTTTCAGAGGGTGAGATTGCAAACTGTTAGTACTAGTAGTTTAATGTGGATCGTCTTCCCCGTATATTCGATCGTCTGCAACTCTGTGTGTAGATGATAGACCTGGGACTACTCCTCCATCCTGGTTCTTACTTCCGCGACCTGTGGAACATCCTGGACTTTATCGTGGTCAGTGGAGCTCTGGTGGCGTTCGCCTGCTCGTAAGTACACACTTTGACGTACTGCATGTTCCTCTGGCAGCTGTAGAAGGGCTTAAAGTGGCAATCTGTGATTCCGAAAACCAACAACTTCAGTCACCTCACCATTTGTTTTGGTAAACAGCTGAGGGGCGGGGGCAGGAGAAATGTAACCTCTCTCAAATTCGAAGATCGGAAACATGGATGCGAGGACTGTTTTAGAACTATACAGTGGTTGTTAACAATTGGATTGTTTACAAACAATCGAGTAAAACAAGTTGATATTGTGGATTATGGGTAAGACAGTTGAATAAAGCTCATGAGACGGGTGGCGCAGTGGTCCAAGGTACTACATCGCAGTGCTAGCGGTACCACCAGAGAATTCTGGGTTCGAGCCCAGGCTCTGTCGCAGCCGGCCGCGACCGGGAGGCCCATGGGGCGGTGCACAATTGGCCCAGCATCGTCTGGGTTAAGGAGGGTTTGGCCAGCAGGGATATCCTTGTCTCATCGCGTACTAGCGAGTCCTGTGGCGGGCCGGGCGCAGTGCACATTGACACGGTCTCCAGGTGTACGGTGTTTCCTCCGACACGTTGGTGCGGCTGGCTTCCGGGTTGGATGTGCGTTGTGTCAAGAAGCAGTGCGGCTTGGTTGGATTGTGTTTTGGAGGACGCATGGCTCTTGACCTTCGCCTCTCCCGAGTCCATACGGGAGTTGCAGAGATGAGACAAGACTGTAACTACTACCAATTGGATACAATGAAATTGGGGAGAAAAAAGGGGTACATTTTTATTTATTTATAATAATAACATTTAAAAAAGCTAATGAGACATTTAGAAGTTATATTATTCAAGAATGAATATATCATTAATGTAAACGTCCAAAATGCATGGATCAATCCTCGATTGCCCTTTTAAATTAATTACTGTATTATTACTGTTTCAAGGCCTGTTTCAGCCAACAGCACCTCTCCCCTACAGTGTGCCACCTCGACAGATTCCCCCCTCACAGTCACACACTGGCTCCCCCTGCTGGCGCTCCCCCTGCTGGCGCTCCCCCTGCTGGCGCTCCCCCTGCTGGCGCTCCCCCTGCTGGCGCTCCCCCTGCTGGCGCTCCCCCTGCTGGCGCTCCCCCTGCTGGCGCTCCCCCTGCTGGCGCTCCCCCTGCTGGCACACTTACAAATCAAATCAAATTGTATTTGTCACATGCGCCAAATAAAAGTGTAGACTTTACCCTGAAATGCTGACTTACAGTTCAAGAAGAGTTAAGAAAATATTTACCAAATAAACTAAAGTAAAAAACTATGAAAAGTAACAAAATAAAATAACAATAACGAGGCTTTATACAGGGGGTACCGGCACCGAGTCAATGTGCGGGGGTACAGGTTAGTCGAGGTAATTTGTACATGTAGGTAAGGGTGAAGTGACTATGCATAGATAATAAACAGCAAGTAGCAGCAGTGTACAAAACAAATGGAGGTGGGGGGGGGGGGGGGGGTCAATGTAATAGTCTGGTGGCCATTTGATTAACAAACATGCCTGTGTTAAACTCTCTCACTCAAGGCCCCAAAAGATTCCCCCAAACATTCTCCAAAGCCAACCTCTCTCAGGGGCTCCAAACTCCATTGGCTGTGATTATTGTGTCTCTTCTCTTAGCCTATCATAACCCCCTCCTATCTGTGTACTAATACCGGGTGTGTGATTTGAGCAATGAGCGTGAGGTTGATCTGGGGAGAGGGGCACCGTGGGTTCCTCATAGTGCTAATGTACAGCTGTTCCTCTCTCCCTCCCTGGGGAACTGAGACGGTAAGTCATCAGGTGCATCTATGGCAAGTAACACACACACACACACACACACACACACAGGCGCGCACACACGCACACAAAGACAATATCGGAAGGTGAAAACCAGTCTTTTCAAGCATGCCGACCAGGCATCTGAGTCTCTGGAGTAAAAGGAAATGGTGTTTTCTCTGCCAGCTCCTTCAGTTGTTTTACACCCAGTGGTGTCACGATGGGGCTAATGTGTAATAACCTCTGAAGTAGCAAATTGTACCACATCTGTATTGCTGTTGTTTTACTTCTCTATCCTTCTAGCCTCTTCTCTCTTTTTTTCCGGGCAGTAGCCTACTGTGTTTTGATGGGTTCCTCTGTGGTTTTCTGTGTCGCTGACTCTGTCTCTTTCCCCTTTCTTTCAAACTGTCCCTCTGTCTTTCTCTTTTGTGGCTTGGATTGCTTTCAGGAGCTTCATGGGGTAATGCCTTTGTGATTGCCTGCTTTCTTGCTTGTCCCTGTCTTGCGTGTCCCTTTCTTGCCCGTTTACTTGTCTGTCTGTCTTTCACTGCCTGTCCAGCGTATACTGTAGGTATGTAGCGTAGCATGACTGTAGCCAGCAGCCTCACTCTCATTGCTCAGTCCATTTGCTTAACTAGCCTATATATCTATAGATTCACATTCATTATATTACTGTATATTGTTCTGTTTATTTGCATATGTTCATTGATTTACTCTCCCATTTATAATTCACACGGTCTCATCATTGAGAGGATATTTTTGCATGGAACAGTAGGTGCGTTTGAGATGTGTGTGCAGTCACTGTATGTGTGTGTGAATGGCTGTCTATATGCTCATACATCCAAGTGTGTGTGTGAGTGTGTGTGTGTGTGTGTGTGTGTGTGTGTGTGTGTGTGTGTGTGTGTGTGTGTGTGTGTGTGTGTGTGTGTGTGTGTGTGTGTGTGTGTGTGTGTGTGTGTGTGTGTGTGTGTGTGTGTGTGTGTGTGTGTGTGTGTGTGTGTGTGTGTGTGTGTGTGTGGTAGTTGTTGTCCCATAATACTGGCTCAATATGTTATATATGTGTTCCTCTCCTGGTACTGTGGAATGCTGGGCAGCTGATAGGGAGGTTATCTGGATGATATACTTTCTCCCTAGCCTCCATCTCTGAGCTGCTCACTTCCCTGGCAGACAGACTGAGGGATAGATGGCACTCTCAGATGTGTCTTTTGTCGAACGTCATGTCTTCTCTTCCTTGATGCCATCTCACTGGAAAATCTCCTGTCAGAAAAAATAAATAAATCCCAAATGGCACCCTGTTCCCTATATAGTGCACTTATTTTGAAAAGGTCCCATATGGCTCTGGTCAAAGGTAGTGCACTATGTATGGTTTAATTTAGGACGCACCCAGGGTCTTCTTGTCAGAAACAGAAGATAGACAGCCATAACCCCCTACAGCTGTCATTTTCAGATCAGTCTGAAGGTTTCTTCTTTTTTTTGCTCTTGACTTGAAGTGAATTAAATGCTTCCATTTGCTTGTCCTTATTTGTCTCTTACTGATGTGTTTCAATGTTCAGTATTAAGTCTTAAGGCTAACTAGCTCCAGCCACTATATCTCCTCCTCTCTTCAACAGCGTTATTAATACTGTCTTATAGTGGCCTAAAGTGTTTCTTTTTCTTAGTGT